>NC_090449.1:88594915-89212415 GCF_031143425.1 Pleurodeles waltl
TTCTCTGGCTGGAATCTCCCTCTAACGTGTAAGGGAAATGTTTTTATACTAAAATAGGTGAAGTTCTGAGAAAATGTCCCTACGTAAGGATGTGTGTTTTTCTATGAATGTCAGAGACAAAACTTGTACCATGTTCACCGGCAACCTATCTTACTACATCCTTGAAAGAAGCAAAGAGTGAGCAAGAATGTTTTTTTTTTTTTTCTGTCCTCATATTTCTTATAGTACTTCCATTATGACCAGACCCAATATATACTCAGATCCCTTTTGGATCAGGTAAAAGGCCAGCCTTATCCAGAAGACTCATAGCAGAGGGGTGGGAGTAACTATTTGCCACCCATTCCTTAAAAATAATCATTGGACAATTTACTCAAGAACTAATACTTGGAGAAAACCAATTCACCCAGGATTGCCATAATTCTTTAACATCATTGGATCCAGTTCTACAAAGATCTAATTGACAGATTTTCATTGCAGCATCCACCCATTCCCACCAGGTTGGGGGAGTAGAAGAAATCCAATGCCTACAAACCTCCTGTCTTGCCAAAAGTATTAAGTAAAATACCAAGTTCCTATGAGCATTTGAGAGGTTTATCGATTCTAAGGTGCCACCAAATAAAACTAAGGCTGGGGAGGCCACCAGTGGGACCTGCATCACAGAAGATAAAGTCTCAAACACATCTCCCCAGAAATTTGAAACCTGAGAACATAGCATCAACATATGAGTATCGTCTGCCCCCACTAATCCACACATTTTACATGCTGCATAGGCATTTTTGTTGAATTTATTTAACTTCTTTGGAGTATAAAATGCTCTGTGCAAAACAAATAGATGAATCTTTCTAAGAGCAGCAGTCTTGACCACTCTATAAAGACGTTGCCAAGAGCCTACCCATAATGTACTGATCTCCTCTTTACTTGCCACCTCCTCCCATAAGGAGCCCGGGAAATTCTGTTAATCATCTAAGCTGTCCAAACACTCCAAGAATATTCTATAATAGACAGCGGCTTCCTTCTAGATGGCTGATTCTTATGTAACAACTCCACTAAGTCATTGGTCTCCTTTTCCGCTATTGTGAAAGATCTTACCCATGCGTGTAATTGATAATATTTAAACCTAGACATCGAACACTGGCTAGTGACAAATGTTCCCCAAGGTTTCAATACCCCCCTCCTGTAGCACTTGTCCCCATTCCATGATACCTGCCTCCTTCAAAGGGTGAGCCAAGACATCTTGCAAACATTCCGGGGTTCCGGGGGAGTCCCGAATGGGAGCGTGAGTACTATAATGTGATAAATTCGTGATTTTCCTGATTCTTGCCCACAAAGAGGCAGCTGCCTTTAGTGATTTCAGCCTTACTTTTTTATAGAACCTTGGGTGGCCGAATTTATACAGGAAGTTCCACTCCCCTTCCCCAATCAGCATAGCCTTCTTTTGTGGGGAGACTACTAATAAATCTTTAACATTCTTTAACTGGAATGTCCATACATATAACTGGATATCAGGGAGGGCAATCCTTCCCTTGAAATAACTTTTACGAAGCTTCTTCCTGGCAATCCTAATTCCGTTATAAGCCCAAATAAAATAATCTATTTTTGATTGTATATCCTGATTTCGTTTTTCTGCAAATTCCAGCGGGATCATTTTGAAGAGAAAAGTGAGCTTTGGAAGAATAAACATTTTTACTAAGTTCGCCCTCCCGTATAGAGTTAAAGGAAGATGTACCCAGTTTAATAACAGTTTGTCTATCTGATGCATCAAAAATTTCAGGTTTACCAACGATGTTTTCTCCAAATCTTGTAGTATCTTAACTCCAAGGTATTTGACCTCTTCCTTTATTAGCTTATGATGGATATTCATGTTCCATGTCATGATTTCCGTCTTTGACATATTAATTTGATACCCCGATATCTGGCCAAAATTTTGTGTTATCCCTTCCACTCTATCTAACGCCGCAGGAAGGTCTGTAGTATAAATGATAATGTCATCCACATACATGGATACCTTTTTCTCCCTCCCCATATATATAAAAGGTTTTATTAGAGAGTCCTTTTTAATCATACAGACAAGCAGCTCTATATACACATCAAAGAGCAGAGGGGAGAGAGGACAGCCCTGTCTGGTCCCTCTAGTAATAGAAAACGGAGAGGTTAAACTCCCATTTATCAAAACTCTTGCAGATGGATTGGCATAAATACTTTTAATCGCCCCCAAGAACCTTGGCCCAAAGTTCAGCTGTGTTAGAATATAATTTAAGTAGCCCCAGTTCACTCGGTCGAACGCCTTAGTAGCATCAAGGCTAATAACCGCCAAAGGAAGATCCGATACTGATGCCATATCAATTGCCCCAATTAATTCATGGGATAATTGATACATATGCCTGTTTTTAAAAAACCTCTTTTGATCTTCATGAATCAGGGGCGCGATACCCTCCCCTACTCTACTGGCAAGTATACTTGTGAATATTTTATAATCATTATTCAATAGGGAAATTCGCGTATACGATTCACAAAACGAAGAATCTTTCCCGGGTTTTAATATGACAGTTATTATTGCTTCATTCCAAGACCCTGGTAGTTGAGATTACCCCCTCCAAATTGCCTTAAAAAGGTCTTTGAGCAGAGGAGATAAAATACTACCTAATTTTACATAAAACTCTGCAGATAAGCCATCAGGGCCTGCTGCCTTCCCTTTTTTTGCTTTGGCAATAGTCTATACTATTTCTCCCTCCGACAATTCCTCCTCCAAAAGAGACACCCCTTCCTCATCAAGTCTCCCTGGCATTAGTTCTTCTACCTTTGGCATCTCTTCTTCCACCACTTCTGGTAAATCCTCTTTATAAAGCTTTAAAAAAAATTGAAATGCTCTTTGAATTGCTAAGGAGTCTGTTACAACCACCCCTGTACCACGGTCCCTCATCTCTGAAATTTAATTTCTAATAAGATCAGACTTTGTTTTCCATGCCAATAATTTCCCCGCGCATTCCCCATACTCAAAATTTGCGAATTTGCTTGCCTCCCATTTCTCTCTTACTTGCGTCTCTATTAATGCTGAGAGTGCTGATCGCTTAGTCACCAATTCTAACATAATTGAATCTTCACTTCTCCCACCCAAATGAGCCTCAATCAGTTTTTTCTCTAAGCTCTCTAATTCTTTCTCAATATTCTGAATGCCTAGTCTGTACTCCCTGTTTCTCCGGGCAGAGATGAAAATCAGAACCCCCTAATAAAAGCTTTATATGCTTCCCACACCACATAGGGTGCTGCAGAGTTCCCATTATCTTCAAAAAAACATCTAGTTTTCCTCGACAAACATTCCACCACTTTCATGTTGCTTAATAGGGAGCAATCTAGAGTCCACCTCTTTGCTGACCGTGGGCCATCTTCCTTCAGAGTCACCATAACTGCGGCATGGTCATATAAATGGGCAGGGATGTGTTGCACATCCACCACATATGACCTTAGAGTCTCAGCTAGTAGAAAATAATCTATCCTAGAATGATGCCTGAATTTTTTTATTATGGAAAGTAAAACTGCGCGAACGACCATGTAATTCTCTCCAAATATCAACCAAAGCATACTGATCCATCATCACTTTGATATACGCCAAAGATTTTCGAGACCCACAGGCCTTACTACCAGAAGACCTATCTAACATATAGTTTAAAACCACATTAAAATTGCCTGCTATTATGATTGGATACAGAGTTTCCAAAATTGCATAACATATTTCCCGTAGAGAGGTCGTATCGTCTACAATGGGACCGTAATAGGATACCAAAGTATAAATGGCCTGGTTAATTTCAACATCCGCCATAACCCATCTACCTTTTGTGTCTGATTTAGTGCACATGATCAGGGCATTGGCAGCTCTCTTAACCAAAATTACCACTCCCTTTGAAAGCGATGCATTATTAGAACAAGTCATTTGAATAACCCAAGCCAGAGGTTTAAATATCTCATGTGCTTCCACAGATGTCAAGTGAGACTCCTGAATCATTATAATTTGTGCCAGGGAATCCTTATTATACTGCAAGATATAACTTCTCCTTGCCTTTACTCTCAATCCGTTCACGTTCCATGAGAGAATCTGGAAATTACCTGCAGCCATCCATCCCTCTTATATATTTTTTCAGAAGTAACGAGCATTCTAATAGACAGTATTGCGGGTCGAACCATTTTATAATGAGGACATTTTTCCCCGTGCCTAATACACCCTACCCCTGCCAAAACCCTTCCCCCCACCTTCCCGACTCCCTACCCAGTACCCTCCCTCTCACCTCCCTGGGGTTCCCTCTCCAATTTTTTTGGCGATCCAGCCATTTGGCACTGTTAGACCCCCACCGTGGAAAAAAAAAGGGAAAAGGAAAAGGAAAAAGGGAAAAGGAGAAAGAGAGAAAAAAAAGTATCTCAACGTGATTTAGTTGTTCTTAAATTTCTCAAGAAGAGAGTCTGATTCGTGGGGATCCTGCAAGTTTTACATCTGATTTTCTCTCATCACTCTCAAAATTGCTGGAAATTTTAACTGGGCCGTGGCCTCCAGTTTCCTAAACTCCTCCAACCTCTTACCAAGTTCCCATTGTCTGTTGGAAGTCATCCACGATACATCGGATCTTATTTCAAAAGAGAGAGCAAGAATGTCTTGTTTGAGAACGTTGTGCTGGCCTAGGCAAAAACAGCTGGATAGAGAAATATAAATCAAGAGCGCAAAAGTGGCTATTGTAAGAATAATAAAATGAAGCTGAATAAAATATATTTAGATTAAAGTGCACAGCGGCAGGCCTAGTATGCTAAAATAACGTGCATGGAGCTATAATTAAAACGGCTACACAACATCACTACCATTCCAGACATACCAAACATGCCCACACTACTCCTCACAGATCAGAAACTACCACTTATATATATATGAGTGAATTCCCAATGCAAACATATGAGAGGAGCACCACTCACAGTAGCGAAAAACAAAATGGGCTGCTTGTCATACTAGGACATGTCAGACATAAAAGTATATGTCCTACCTTTTACACCCACAGCACACTGCCCATAGGGGTATCTGGGGACTACCTTAGGGGTGATGTAGGTGCAGTAAAAAGGGAGATTAGGCCTTGGCAAGTAGTTTAACTATCCACGTCAATGTGTCAGTAAACTGTGCACACAGACACTGCAGTGGCAGGCCTGAGACAAGTTTGAAAGGCTACTTCTAAGGGTGGCACAGTCTGTTGTGCAGGCCCACTAGTAGCATTTAATTTACAGGCCCTGGGTACATGGAATACTGCTCTACAAGAAACTTACAAGTAAATTAAATATGCTAATTGTGAATACACCAATGTTACCATGTTTAGAGGAGAAACACATGCACTTCAGCACTTGTCAGCAGTGTTAAAGTGCTCAGAATCCTCAAGCCAACAAAAGGATACAGTCAAAAAGTTTGGGGGAAGACCACTCTAAGGCTGACAGGTCTAACAGAATTACTGCCTTATGTCTCTTGCCATATTGGACTGAGTGTGGTTATGTCTTTTGGCTTTTGTGTATTGGTCCATGTTCGCCAGTAGGTCTGTGTGTATGGGTGCGTATGCACCAGGACACTGGAATTATGTTGCAATGTAGTACAAATTCATCTGGAAGGGTTGACAATATTATGCAGCAAGAAAAGAAATATAATTCAAAATTATAGGGTGTGCTCCATGGCAGCATTATGTACTATTATGTAATTCATACACACATTGATACTGAAGGGATCCCCGCACTATGCAAACTGCAAAGGTTTCTTAAGAAAGGAAAATATACAGACCGACCAAATCTTATTGAAAAAGTTACTCACCAACAAATAATAGTTAATCCTTGTAATTCCAAAAGTAAAATATTTTCCATATTACATATAATGTTGCACTCAGTAGGAAGCAATACTACATGTTCACAGTTCAAGTAATAAACAGGTCTATCTCTTCTATTCTGCACATCCCAGGTATGAACCGGTCTGCTCTTTTTATTCTCTGTCTTCTTGTGGGCCTTTAGGAGCATATCGTTCCATTTACAAACAGCCTTATGAAATAACATTATGCATCATTTATCTCTAACATAAATGTCCTGAAATGAGGTACTCTTTCAAGACTGAAATTATCAAACCTTAAAATAGCAATGAAATGTTTGGATGTATTCGCTATCCTGAGAGCCCTTTTGACATTAACAAATACTTTGAGACTAATGTGGGAATGTGCACAAATATTGAAAGAATACACTTTTGTGACAATATTTCACTACTTCAACCCTCTTTGAATTACATTAATTATGCCAGAATTACCAAAAACAATTGTGTGAAAATGCCCTTCCAGAGCCCTTGAATTGGCACATTAAACACTTTCTGAGGACTTGAATTACCTATTTTGTACCAGTTTAGTTCCATGGACTTCATTTCGGGGTTGCCAGGGACCTCAGCTGCACCCCCAGCTTGCACTTTGCAATCCCTGGCACTTCCTTGGCAAACCCTGGCCAAGGCAGTGCCAAGAAGTGCTGTGCACTGTTTACTATCTGAAACTCCAACTGCGACCTGATGTATTAACCTCTTACTTCTGTACAAAATAAATCCAACAGTGCAAGGTATACTCTCCTGAATAAAAAAAGGAATTAAACAAAAACACATTATTAAGCACTTTGTTGGTGATTTGTTAGTACTGTGAACACATGGAAAATTATGCCTTTGAATAAAAACCTCACCGATGCACTTAAGTGATAATGCCTTTCAGCTGGTGCTAATAAAAATGTATTAATGATAAGAAATTATTTCTGTGAGTGACATAGTTCACATTCAGTGCATAGCTTACACGAAGAAGTACAGGTGGACAAAACCATTATTGTGGTTTTTTTGTCTATAATTAACCAGTACATGTTATGCTTGCGATATACACTAAGAAAACAATATAGCAGTTTGCAGTATAAATAACTTAGCTTACCAGTGTTTTGTGTGTTTTTTGGGGCACTATATTCTCCTCTTCTAACAAATACATATTTTTTCATGCAAGAAAAGAGAGAAATGTGTAATCTTCTTCTCATGTCAGCACTCTATTTAAAATGTAGGTTGTGTATGAAATGGAAATATATTTGTGTTAATAGCTGTTGTGCTATTTTATAATTGTGCTATTTTCTTAATTTCAGCAGAGTACATTATTATCTTGAAAATTAAGGTCATGTGACATCACAGAGAGATTCTGTGCCAAATATAAAGTGATGTCACTTCCTGTAATGCCACTGGGTTAAAGCATGGTTATGTGATGTCACTTGACGCCCATGTTTAGTACCTGAATACAGCAGTCAAGTGAAGGGGGACCAGTTGACAGTCTCTGTAACTGAGTTGCACTAATTCTGATGGGTTTTTATGGTAATGGGTTGATCCGTTCGAACTACAGACATTTGTTTTTGACAAAATGCACAAAATATGCAGCATAGGCCGGAATATGTAGTAGGTGTTATAAATCCCTAATTTTCCAGATTACGCCATAGCCACACATTCACATGTTTACAGCTGTGATCCCTGTACACCTGTTAGCCGGTGTACGTGAGTGTTTGTATCACAGCATGTCTGTTTATCCTTGTGTGCAGAAATGCCTGTAATAAAGTTTATTATCAGTCCATACATCTTCGTGCATGAAGAATGTTGGAATTTAGCTCACAAAACATGCAATACCATTTAAAAAAATAACGAGCACCCCCCAAATGCCATTTATGAAGAAGACATTTCAGAGAGGGACCAAATGGAACGTGCACTGAACAAATTACTTACACGCAGAGCTTCAAGCTAGGCACGCCAGCTCTGATATATATGTCAACAAAAAGTACCTGCTATGAAATTCAAGAACCCTCAAATTTCAGTGCAGGTTAAATCTAGGTTAATCTTACTGCTGAACTTTTCGAAATGGCATAAATTAAGGTTGTGGCCCTATCATTTACCGTGTCTCGCTCAACGGAAAGAGCTGAGTATAAGTAATGCCATTTCAAAGAAATTGGCTCTTTCAGGCACTGTGTGTGATTGCAGTGTCTGCCTGTTCATTATGTTCCTGCAGCACAGTTTTCATGCCTTGACCAGCATGCCTTACTTGGATGTGCATGCTGGGCTGTATCACAGAAAGTGAGCGCTGGTGGCAGCCACAGTTTTAGGGTGACTGGTGTCTTCAGTGGTTGAAGAGCTGTAGCAGTGCTATTTTATCACCATCTAAATTGGTAAGTGGTTGCTTGTCGCACAACCTTTCAAGGATGTGCAGCTTTAGTACAGAAATATAGCAGGGTTATTTGACATATCTAAAGTAAGCAAATAAAAATAACATAATAACACGAACAAAGCAGCGTAATACACAATTAAAACATAACATGGCATATCACAGCAAAGCCGTCAAAACAGATCACAGTGCAAAAACTGCAGTACAGCAAAACATAATCACACTGCAAATATGGAGCACAAAAAGACAGCAGCATGAAAACAATGAAATAGATTACCAGCATAGTAAAATGCCACATAGCAAATGTGCACAAACGTTCTTGTCATGCATTACACCCTCATGAATCTTATTTACATACTACGGTGCTACTGCTTTAATAGTGCCAGTCAAAACAATTTTGTGGCCTAGCCCACTCTCACATCATGTTATGGGTCTCATGACAAGGCTGGGGGTCTTAAGACAGCCAGCCTTGCCACTGCACTTCAGGTGGTCCGACCACCACATCACAACCCTGGTGTCAGACTGCCAGGAGACCACTGTCCCTTCCAGGAACATGGTTTATGATGGGCTGACGGAGGTCTAACTCGTGCTCAGCCCCGGAGGCACTGAGTACAGCACTGCCATGCTGAGCACAAGTCCCTTTTCCACCAGCCTTTCCATGGCAGGGTACCCACCAGGGGGACCCTGTACTGCCCATGGCATGGCCAAAGCATGAGCCACCTTGCCAGCACCCTCCAAATGCGCACTGTCTGCTTTGCTTGCTCGTGTGCTTGTTATTATCAAGTGCAATGAGACTTGATGAGAAGAGGGGCAGGGTCACAAAATAATTTTGACTAGGTCTAGTACATAACTTTGGTGATAAGTAAGTCTGTGCTTGGCGCAAATGTGTTTTACTGTTGTGCTAGGAAACCAGATTTGTGCCAATGATAATATGTGATCAAAATGTTTTTGCATATTGGAGGTGTTTTAATTTGCTGTGTTAGTGATGCATTGATGAACATTTCCACTCTATATAGGGTAGGGTGACCACCACTGTGTCCAAATTGTCCATGGTGAATGGATTGCTGGGTCAAGGGTATTCATCAGCAGAGCAAACCAACACTTTTCCATTGGAAACCCAGCGGTTTCCCAGCTCTAAATGGGGACGAGGAACCATGTGTTTGGCCTTGGAAAAGAACTGCTCACTTATGGCAGTGCTCCCACTTCATCACATCCTAAATTACCTCTAACTATTTTCCCTATCTGGCCCTCACCCTATTTGGTTTGGTGCTACTTTAATATCACTGCAGGTAGGATTAGCCTTGCAGCTTAGCTTTAGCCTTGCAGCTTAGCCTTCCAGCAGCTGGGGCTGAGCTGTACACAGTTGAAAAGCAGTCCTGAGTGGCAGTGTTGAAACAGGGAAACACAATTCCTTGCAGTTTGGTGCGATCTCTGTCTACAAGGAAAGACCTGGGCAAAACAAATCACCACTTAGCCAAAATCAGAAAGCTTAGCCCTTCTTTCTAGAGCACAAAGATTCCCACCTTCATTTTCCTGCTACTAGTTAAGGCGCCTTTTTCTGTTCCATATCTAATTTGATCGCTCCCTCCCAGCAATGCTGGGACACTGACAGTTCTGTACCAAGGTAACCAGAGGGCTAAAATAAGGAAGCTTAAAACAAAAATGAAAAGTAATACAGTTGACGTAAGCAAGCTGATTCAAAGCACCACGGCCGCCATGAACATGAGAGCAAAGGAGAGACACAAAAGGAAAAAGAAGTTCACTCACAGTCAAACGTATCGGTAATCGTACAACTGTCCATGCAACAGGGACAGTCTGCACGGCGGTAACAAAACCACCTCAAGGAGGGACAAACTTAAAGCATTTACCAATTATACCAAAGAAATTTTGAAAGGCAAGCCCATGAACGAGCGATAGTGATGGGCGTGCGGAGGGCGTGATTAAAACCCCACAGATAGATTACAACAGGCCAGAGCGCTTTAGCGCCCGACCTTACAAATGACCACATGTACCCCCTAAGAGGCATTATTGGCACAAACAAGACCAACTTAGATTCGGACAACCCATATCTCTTACTCCCATGCCCAAGCCTTGACCATCTGACCACTGGAAACCCTCATTTGACCTACTACGAGGGGATCTGCCCTCCAATCCTGCTACTGTGTCCTGAGGTTTCCATACTGACTTTGAACAGTATACCCTTGCACCCATTCAGCTTAGCTGTAGGTGATCTGCAACTTCCTTCCGCTATGGCCCACTGCACTTTCTCACCTAACCACTGTGTACAGTAACTTTATGGAAAAGATCAATCTTCCCTGCTCAGCTTTGCATTGTTGGCCCTCTGTAACAGGAGGGCACAAGTTTGATTGCCAGACTCTCCCTGCATGCCTGATTCGCGGCCGAAAGAAATAACTCCGACCCTAGGCTTTTTCCAGCCAGCTTTGAAATTGTAAAGGAGCTGAAAGTACAAATTGTTACACGAGTTGGTCGGAGGAGATGTGAATGCAAAATTGATTCTGAGTGGGAATGGAATATCAAATGACTCTTGCACTTTTCCAGCGTGCCTGGAAAGGGCGCTGGTCCTGGCTTGAATAGGAATGAGCTCATTACTGCTTCTCGTTGGCTATCATTTGGGAGACTCTCGGTGACTGACAGAACATAGTTTAATAGTCTCAATTTGTAAATATAGATTTCATCCACACGGGCCTGGCAGCACACAAATGGTTTGCTGTCTCTTTTTCTCGTCCCAGGAGGAGTACATCCCAAAACACATTGTTTTGTGCAGCAGCGCGAGCAGCAGCCTTGCAATTTCCTGGTGCAGTAAATACCAGATGTTGCTATCAAGAAACACAAAGGTGCTCATTTGTGGCAGTTTCGGAATGGTAAAAGGATGAGACAGACTAGTAAATTCCGGCAGGTTTGACATGAAGAAATTGACACTGGGAAAATTGCAGGTTGTGAGGTTTATCACACCCGATAATTGTTTCAATGTCAAAAAATCGGTAACAAATACATCTTGGTTGAAAAATATAGTCGTAAAAGTATAGTATACAAAAATATTGACATTTAGGATATGCAATTATATACATAAAAAAGATTCTAAAAACAATAGTATTGAGCAACATCTTTACAAGAACAACAGTAATACAGGAAATAAAATAAAAATGACCACAATATAGACAACAAACAAATAAACATAGTCAAAGTAAATCTTAAAAAAACAAAAATAGAATGAATAATTGTTTAGAAAAAGAATTAAGACATACTTAAATAAGTTTACAAAAATATATATGTCTCTTGAAAAATAATTTCCAGCGCTACATTTATTAACATGTCACAACATCCTTGGATTTGTGGTGAAGCAACACAAGAATGTAATTCATCTCTCCAACGCACTTCAAAACGTAACAAAAGAAAATACTTAAAAATGTAATACATGTAATAAAAATTAATATACTCACATTTCGCTATAATAAAAAATATTAAATACATAAGTAATAATTGGGGTTTTGTATACAAGTTGGGATAGGGGCAAGATGGAAGCGGTGCGAGACGGCCAATCAGTTCTCCTTTCTCCAGGACTCAGCATCGGCGCATTGGCCTTTTTGACCATTAGTTGGGA
The DNA here is from genome assembly GCF_031143425.1 of Pleurodeles waltl. Classification (NCBI taxonomy): domain Eukaryota; kingdom Metazoa; phylum Chordata; class Amphibia; order Caudata; family Salamandridae; genus Pleurodeles; species Pleurodeles waltl. The sequence goes on from NC_090449.1 coordinate 88,606,751, forward strand.
ATGGATGCTGGAATCACCGGGTGCAAAGTGTGGCACATTTTTTTTCCATATATCGGGATTGGACTCAGATTCTTCAGGGACGGCTCCGGTGAGCCGCACTCTCCTGACGCTTGTGCAGGGAGCTTGGGCCGATGGTATCAATTTGCTGCGGCGTGAACTGGCTGTGAGTGTTGCACTGGTGCTCCAGATGGCTGTGAAGACGCCTCTGATAACGCGTCCAGCCCTTATAAATTACCTGTACCTGGACACGTTGGAGGTCGGTGAATCTTTTAACCGAGTCGGGCTCTCCTCATCCTCAATAGTCGAGTCACTCAGATCAATAATCAATAACTGTTGTAATCGGTAATCAATACTCAATTAATAGATCAATATAACACATCAGAAATCAATAACGGTTGGTATTTTGGCGCACCATGACCTTTCAGTCATGAATAACCACACCAGTTTATTAAAAGTTAGTGAATTTATTTCCCTATATTAACAAAGCTAGCACGATATATATATGTCTCAAGACCAATTGATATATGTATATGAACATTACTAGCTGTCCATAACGGCGGAAGAAACGCAATCTACGTAAAATCTGAATAATGATACACTCTGTTATAGCAATGCAAATCACCAATGTGACTAACTGTATTTGACTAATTGCATACATTCGGTCAGCATAACAAGATTTCAAATCTTCATGATACATTGAATGAAAACCTCGACTAACCTCTAATTAGCATTGGCATGTGGGACTTCATGCAAAACGAATTTAGTTAACACAAATTTGGAAAACTTCTAGCTAGGACCCTATCAAAATAGCAGTTGGTACCTAAAAGGAAAAACACAATGCATAATACATTTATCCTTTCATATTTACCAAATACAATCAGCATTCAAGAAAAGTCTTCGTCCTTCAGGTACCGGTTGATCAGCATGGGGCAAATTTCAAAGGGGCAAAGTTAAGGGCAAGTTTCCTTGCAGCGGCAAGGAGAATAGGGCAAAGTTACTGCATGGGCAAGACGGGGGCAAATTAAAGTTAAAGTCTCTAGGGTGAGAATTCTTAAAGTCTCTTTCTCTCAGATAGAGAAAAGGGCATCAGGGTGTCGTCCAAAATGGAGTCTGGCATCAGGCTTCAAACTGGCATCGAGGAAAATGGCTGACTTCTCTTTGTCCGGTGGGTTTAAGTAAGAAACATTCCAAATTCTGTAGGGTCTTCCATTGGAGGGTTCATAGGTTGGCTTCAAATTGTCCAATCAAAAATTGTCTTTTACTAGCGCCCATTTATGCATACACTGTCCTTGGAGCCTTGGAACACAAATTGTATCATGGTTTGCCAATTATTTTACTATCTGTACCTCCATTGTCCGCACCTGCAGAGGCTGACCTTGTATCCAAGGGGATGTAACCGGCCTAGCACGAAACCTTGGAGATAAGTGTACCAGCCAGTTTCTACTGGAAAAATACAACTTCAAGCAAGAATATATTTCATTAATTCAAGGAAAAAAGAATCACGCAGTTAGAATTTGAAACCAAGCAACTAGGCCAAAGCCTGTACTAAATTTAAGCTAAGCAAAACAGTATTCAAACAAGAAATCATGGCATACATTTGCGATTATGACGGATTAGTACAATTTTAATACTTCATGATTAATAAAGCTCGTTTATAATGATGGCGAACTACCCCGAGGGCACAATTTCCCTCGTACATTATTTCTTTTACTAAAATCACACTTCATTATGTGTTTTCGATTACACGGTATACATGAATATATGTCGGACCTTCTATTTCTGCGTCATCAATCCCTCCTCTGATGACTAATTATGTCATCACATCAAATCTACCCACAAATTTTATTCCATTAAAATTCTGTATAGTAATTTGGCACTTCAGTCAATTCCCTTTTTCTTTTAGTCCCTTTTGACTTCTCCCTATATATTTCCATCATTTTGTTCTCTATTTTCTCTTCTCTTTTTCTTTTGTTCCTTGCTTTTAACATTTTGAAAGCTTTCCATATTCCCCAAGAGCCTAATAAACAAATTAATATTATCAATATTCCCTTTACTATTTTTAGTAACAATCCGTTCCAAACGTTGCTGAGCCAATTTCCCACGGAAGCAAATCCCTTTCCAACTTTCTCCCAAACTCCGGGTTCTTTCAATTCCTTTAAATCTACACTTTCTTTAGTTAAATTTGTAAGCATCGTTCTAATTTTTCCACTGTTGTCTGGTATATATGTACAACAGTGACACGTGCCAAGCATTTTGCAAACGCCGCCATCCTTTGCTAAAAGAATGTCTAAGGCAAGCCGATTTTGAAGAGTCATAGCTCTTTCTGCAGCGAGTTCAGCATCCATCAGGATTATAGCTCCTGAAAACTTTGTCAGCATGTTATCCACAATAGTAGACAACTTTCGTATTTTGATTGAATTCAATATGACTCCTACTGAAGGAATCAGAGTTCCAAATATATCTCCTACCACAACAGCAGCTGTCTCCCTTTTCTGAACACGATGTGATTCAGACAGCCTTGGAAACTTCTTTAAGTCGTCTAGTTGGTAAACCTTTGGGAACACTATTCCCAAATAACACCTCCCATACCATCCTTTAGGAAGACGATAATAGGCGTTGAGTCCACAAATATAATAGACTCCAGGAATAACTGGGTCTTGTCCATTCAGCATGAACGTCCACTTAGATTGAAATGCATATGTATGTTTACATTCACTCGTTCCCACAAAAACTGTGTCATAATATGATGGAAATCTATGTATACAAAATCTTCCCACATGCAATGTTTCTAAAGCTAATTTTCCTTGTGTCTTTATTGCGGCAAAAGCATAATTATCTACAGATGTCCTTTCGTGTAATTCCCTCTCTAATTTCTCCTTCATTTCATTCTTCCTATCATCAGTGCGGTCTAAAAATTATATTTCTATTGGTGAAAGCAAGCATGTAAGGTTCTCCCTATGTGCGTGAGCTGTGTGGAAAGGGGACATTGGTTCGAAAAATTCCCTCATTAATTTGGCATAATAATCTCGAGCTATCTTACTTAGGTGCCCTATTATGGGGACATATGCAAAAGTAACATCATAATTAGTATAGAAATAGTGAATGTCTTTTTGAGCATAAAATCTGGAAGCTACTATACTACATGTAATTCCATACGTAAGAGGCATGCTGTGATACGTTACCCCCTCCACTACTGAGGTAGGTATTTGTGTACACACATAACAATCTTTCGCATCCATGGTCTCAACATACTCACTCAGTAAGCGATAGAAAACGTTAGATGAAAGTTCCTTCTTATCATGCAAGTGTCTCTCGTCCTGCTCTAGTCTCTTCAGAGCCGTTAGTTCAGTAACGATAATAGGTTTAGAAGTAGAAGCATCATTCGTCTCACTCTCACTTTTACCATGCATTCCAAGAACTATTGCTACAATTATTAGTACGCGTGCGGTCAGTAAGCCTATACACATGTATTTACAATATTTCATTTTACGCCCCTGTGTAGTGAAGCTAGTCATGATCTGTATAGAATCAGAAAGCTGAAGACACTTTATCAAAGCGTGTTTGCAGGTATTTACAAAGCTGAACGAGTTCAATGTTCACACAGTTTCTTTAGCAGCTTAGTCTCTTATCGGTTAGCAGCGTTGTCTCAAAATCGGTTTCAAAGTCAATCAAGTTAGCAATGTCTTAGCTGGTTGAAAAGTCAATCAAGTTATCAATGGTTTCAATCAACAGAGTCCATAAAGTTTTTATTTCCAAAATGAAGTTCTGCCTCTTCGTTCTCAAGACTGAGGGATACGAATTCGTCTGACCAATCGTTATTGGCTACGTACGCCCACTCCGGACCGGAATACCTCCTGCTTGGTATCCTTTTTCTTTTCAACTTTGCATCTCCCTTTGATTCTTTCTCACTGATACTTTCCTCTTTGGCCAAGTCCTTTTCTTCACTTGGTGTTAGTACTACAACAGACACTTCCTTTCTTTTCTCTTTCACTCTTGGCCCTTCACTGTCGTTCAACGTTTCTCTAGTTCTTAGTTTTACTGGCGATATGCTTGGTCTTCTTTTTGCACTCTGTCCACTTGATGGACCTGCGATCTCTTCTGAAGAAGTTTGAGCAGTTTCGTTCTGTTCTGCCTTGTCCCCTCCTTCTGGGGAGTCAATCAGGTTTTCCTTTTCTTTTTCTGTATCGTCTGCTTCTGGGAAAGCCCTCCTCTGATCAGGCTCTCCTGCTTCTTCACCTGTTTCGAGCCCTTTGTCACCGTTACTTTCTTCAGGCTCTTTGTCACTTTCAGCTGCTTCAGGCTCTTTGTTACCTTCAGCTGCTTCGTCGCTGTCTGAGGCTCCTCCTTGGTCTTCCCCAAGTGAATCAGTGGCTTCGTCCTCAGAAAATATTTCTCCCTCCTCTATTTCTGCTTGTTCGCTTCTAGTTCTGTTTCGCTCTGCCTCAGCGCTTAGTACTTTGTTATCAGATACTGGTAACTTCAGTGCTTCAACTTCCTCATCTGTGAGACACAAAACCCTCTTTGTGTGACTGGCGTGAATCCAGTTGGGAACTCCCGCACACTTCACAGCGGTGGTAGTCGTCAAAATCACTTGGAAAGGTCCTTTCCAACGGGGTTCCAAACACGACTTCCTCACGTGCTTCTTTATCACGACCCAGTCACCTGCTTTCAGGGCGTGTCCTGGACCTTGGATCGGTGGCAAGGTGGTTGCCTCCACCTGGTGAGAGAAAGATCGAACCACATCAGCTAGACCTTTCCAGTAGTCTAACACCATATCATCTGTAATATTCAAAAGCGCATTTGCAGGAACTGCTGGAAGTCTCATAGCTCTGCCCATGAGAATCTTGTGTGGGGACAGTCCAGTTTTTCTGTCAGGGGTGTTTCTCATTGACATTAGTACCAAAGGCAATGCGTCAGGCCATTTCAAGTTTGTTGATGCACATATTTTCGCCATTCTTGATTTCAATGTGCCATTCATTTGCTCCACTAGACCTGATGCTTCAGGGCGGTAGCTACAATGCAGCTTTTGCTCAATGTTCAGTGCTGCACAAAGCAATTTTATTACTTCATTATTGAAGTGACTTCCCCTTTCTGATTCTAAAGAGATCGGGAATCCGAAACGTGGTATTAACTCTCTCAAGAGTAGTTTTGCAACTGTGAGACTGTCATTTCTGCGTGTAGGGTATGCTTCAATCCAGTGACTAAAAATGCACACAACCACCAACACATGCTTCAAGCCTCCATGCACAGGCATCTCAATGAAGTCCATTTGCATCCTGCTGAATGGACCCCCTGCTCTTCCAATGTGGCTCAAATTTACTACGGTTCCCTTCCCTGCGTTCATCTGTTGGCAAATGACGCAACGGTGGCAAACTGCTTCAGCAACTTGACGGAATTTGGGGTTAAACCAATCAGTTTTGAACATCCTAATCATGGCATCCCTCCCAAGATGAGCTTGTCCATGGTAAAACCTGGCTATCTGTGTCAAAAGGCTATTTGGAAGAACGAATTTCCCTTCACTTGAAACCCATAATTCATCTAGTCTCTTTACACATTGTGATTTGGTCCACGAGAGTTTCTCATCCTCACTGACAACATTCTGTAAGGATTTCAATTCGTCCATCGTATCTATCACCTTTAGAGCAAATATTTCGCTTGGTTCGAGTTCTGGTTCACTTATCGAATTCCATTCATCCCTAAGCAATATACAGTTCAATGCGCAAAACCTTGTGACTTGATCCGCATATCCATTTCCCAGAGAAACATAATCCTGTCCCTTCGAATGTGCACTGCATTTTACCACTGCTACTTCTCCTGGTAGTTGGATGGCATGTAACAATTCTTTTATTCTTTCGCCATTTTTCACTGGCGATCCTGAAGAGGTCATGAAGCCTCTCTGTGACCACAATTGTCCGAAATCATGCACTATTCCAAACCCGCACTGGCTGTCAGTGTAAATGGTAACTTTCATCAATGCAGAGAGTTGGCAAGCTCTAGTAAGGGCTACCAATTCTGCTACCTGTGCAGAGTAAACTCCTTGAAGCCAAGATGCTTCCAAAACACCTGTTACTGTGCATACAGCGTACCCTGCTTTCAATACACCCAGTGCATCTCTTAAACATGAACCATCAACAAAAATAATTTTATCATTTTCTTCCAATCGGGTATCTTTGATATCAGGTCTTGGTTTGGTGCAAAATTCAGTCACCTGAAGACAGTCGTGCTCGATGTCTTCAGCGTTCTCAATTTCAGCATTTTCACTGGGAAACAAGGTTGCTGGATTCAACGTAGTGCACCTTTTCAGCTGCACATTAGGTGATCCCAGAATTATTGTTTCGTACCTTGTGAGTCTAGCACCAGTCATGTGCTGTGTTCGGGAACGTGTCAAAAGTATCTCGACTGAGTGAGGGACCATGACTGTTAAAGGGTGTCCCATCACTATTCCTTCACTCTGAGTGAGGCTGATACCAACTGCGGCTACGGCGCGCAAGCACCCTGGCAGTGCTGCTGCGACCGGATCCAAAGTAGCTGAAAAATACGCTACTGGTCTGTTTATGCCACCATGGGCTTGGGTCAAGACAGACAAGGAACATGCATCACGTTCATGACAAAACAATGTGAAAGGCTTTGTGTAGTCAGGCATACCTAAAGCTGGAGCCCTGCACATGCATTCTTTCAATTCAATAAAAGCATCCATCTCATCTCCTTTCAGCTCAATTTCATCCAATGCATCCTTCTGGGTCAGTTTCAGTAAAGGTTTTGCGAGGGTGGAGAAGTTGGGAATCCATTGGCAACAGTAACTCACCATTCCCAAAAACTTCCTCACCTCCCTCCTCGTCTTTGGGGGACTCATTTGAAGTACACTTGTTATTCTTTCCTTCATTATTCTCCGTGACCCTTTCTCTATTTGGTGACCCAAATATTTCACTTTCTTCTGACAGAACTGTAATTTTGAAGGAGACACCTTGTGTCCATTCCTTCCCAAATGGTTCAATAGGGCAATGGTGTCGGCTGTGCAGTCACTTTCTGTCTTGGATGCAATCAGTAAGTCATCAATGTACTGTACTAGGGTTGACTCGAATGGCAATTCTAACGCTTCCAAGTCTTTCTTTAGAATCTGATTGAAAATTGACGGTGACTCCGAAAACCCTTGAGGAATTCGACACCAACTGTAAACTCTGTCTAAGAATTTGAAACAAAAGAGAAATTGGCTGTCCTCATGAAGAGGCACCGAAAAGAATGCTTGTGACAAGTCGATGACTGAGAACCACTCGGCATCGCAAGGGACTTGAAACATTATCACAGCTGGATTTGGTACTACAGGGCAGCATTTAATTATTATGTCATTTATTTTCCTCAAGTCCTGCACAATTCGTACCTTTCCACTTGGCTTGATTAGTCCCATAATTGGTGAATTACATGGACTGCTTAACACTTCTTTCAGTACTCCCTGCTTTACAAACTCAACAAAGAGTTGGGCGACTTTCATGAGGGTGTCTTGTGCCATATGGTACTGTGGGGTCTGGGGAAAGGTTACATTGGGTTTTACAGTCACTTTCACTGGTTCCACTCCTTTCACCAATCCCACCTCTTTTCCTGTCATGTCCCACACTTCTTTTCCGACTGTTTCCTGTAACTCAGCTGGAATATCTGCTTCAGTGATCATCGGAAAAAGGGTAATCAGAGGATACTCTTCATCGACAGTCTCCATCTCATCTCCTTCTACACTGTCCTCTTCTTCCCTATCACTGCTCGTCTGAATTCTAATTCCATCGTTCGAACACATAATCGAACATCCCAATTTGCACAATAGGTCTCTCCCTAACAGTGATATCGGGCTTGAGTCACATACCACAAAATTATGTGACCCTTGATAGTTACCAATTCTGACTTGTACTGGATCTGTGATTGGGTTCGTCAGGTACCTGTTTGCTACTCCCACTACTTGAACTGTTCTCCCTGAAAGTGGCAGATTTGGCACTTCAATGCTCCTAACAGTTGAACGTGTAGCTCCTGTGTCAACCAAGAATGAAACGCGATGACCCATAACTCTTCCCTCCACATACGGACCCTTTTGATCAACTTCCAAAGATGCTGCAAGCACACAATTTCCCTCCTCATCTGAACTTTCATTCTCCCATGCATCGTTTATTCCATTCTCGCTGTGTAGTGGGAATTGGTGTACTGTGTCATTTTGACTCATTCCCTGACCCGTGACCTGTTGAGGAAGCATTGCTTGCTGCTGATTCATTGGTGCTAAGGGTATTTGCATTTGCTGATTAGGTACCATAGGAAACTGCTGTTGCATTGGCTGCAATTGTGTCATTTGCACACGAGGCATTTGCACCTGTTGCGGTTGCATGGGTTGTAGACCCTGCATCTGGTTTATATTGTTTTGAAAATTTGGGTTCGGACCTCTCAGTTTCGGTCCTCTCATAGTCTGAAAGGCATTGACATCATTGTTTTGCTGACCTACACCTTCCTGCACCATCATTGGGCACTCCCGTTTCCAATGCCCGACGATTCCGCACGTGTGACATGGCATCACCTTCTTCATTGCCTGTATACCATTTGGAATCATAACGGTATTCAAATCAGGACCATTATTCACAAAACCTCCTCGACCTCTGCCTCTCATCTGCGGCTGAAACATAGCATTTCCCTGTTGCTGCTGCTCCGGCATCTGTTGTTGAAAACCTTGCAAACCTTGTAAACCTGTCTGAGCTGCTCTGAGCTGCATCACCATCACCTTTTCCTTCAATCTTTTCTGCTTTGTCTCAATCTCATCACTGCAGTATTTTGCATAATTCAACACTTCATCGATCGACTTTGACTGCCAACAAATCAAATGCGATTTAATCATCTGGCTAATTTCGGGTCTCAGCCCTTCCACAAACCTGAACACAAAATGGAGCATGTCCTTGGGCTCAATCGTTTCCGTGCCACTGTAATTTTTAAACGCTTTCAACAACCTCTCATAATACGCATGTATAGATTCTTTAATCTCTTGAGCGGTCCTGTCAATCCTTTGCCAATCCACATTTTTCGTCGCAACCTTTGTTTTCAAGTGCTCGATCACCTTGTGGTACAAACTCATTACCATAGGTGATGGCGCACCTGTGTCCCTATCTCTCTCTGGTTCATTCGTCGGCCAACCTACAGCCCTTTTACAATCTTCCCACAAATCTGCCGGAACCACAATTTCAAATAAGGTATTCAGGTCTTCCAAGAGACACTTCGCGAGTTTCACAAATCTATCCGTTTGTTGATACCACTCAATCGGCTTCTCTCTTAATTTGGGAAAGTCATCCGTAAAGGATTGAATATCGCACCTGTGCCATGGTACATGCACAAGTTTTCCCCCTGCTGTCTCTCTCCTTGGTAACATGGTTATCAGATCGTCATTCTGTTGTTTTTTCTCACTTCGTTCTGAAGTATTTTCCTTCTTTTTATCCTTTTTCTTGACCCACCTGCTTTCCCACTTGTCTAAACATCTCCAAACCTGTGCGCTCTGCAGTATCTCTTTAAGGTGTGTTTTCATCCCTGCGGATCTCATGTGTTCAAAATCTTTTGTCTCAAAGTCTAACCTGTAACTTCTGCTTAGGTGTTTGGTCTTACCTATATCGATCTCGTTTCTGTCTGCAATTTCTTGTAATTTCTTATGTATGTTGCTCACTTCTCTTGTAATCCTAGGGCACATGTATCTTAGTTCTTCTTCTGTGTATGATTCTAATCTGTTCAAACCCACTGTTCCCTCTACCAGTTCATCTGCCTCCATACCCAACCTTATCTTATTCAGGTATTCTTCTCCCTTCCCACTAGATGTACTCTGTGGGGAATTCAGGCTGTTGAACCATTGTGTTAACTGTTGCGCGTTCAGTCCCATCAGTGTAGCAGTTACATCAACTGCCATTGACGGTTTCTGTAATGTTTCAGTTTGTGGGGTTAACGGTACTAATAGTGGTGGATGTGATCTTACCACGGTTGACGGAGCACAAATTGGAATTGGACTGAATTCCGACAAGGACCCAGATCCATTTGGCAGTGCCGCTATCGGAGTTGTCTCTGGAGTGGTTTCTATGCATCTCCTCCCTGTCCCATTCTGCATCATTAACCCTTGGTCGCTGGTGCTTGAATTTGCCTGTATGTACAGTGGTATTGGTGGACCTACAGTGATAGGTAGAGATATTGCATCTGGATTCTGTCTGTTCCCCGAATTCTGTGGCATGTTAATCCCCACATTGTGGTTCATCATTGCTGGCATACCTAACTGGCTTTCTACTACTCGCGCTTCTTGCGTTTGCTTTTGGGGCATCGAGAACTGTGTTGATTCAGCTTGAATCAATGTCGGTCTCTGATAGTTTTGTCCTCCCTGCGCCATTGAATCGGAAGTCATTCCCACATTATGCTCATCGCAACAGTCCCTTTGAACCTGTGGCTGATAGTTATCAGCAGGTTTCAATATTGACACGTCTGGGTACATTCTCTGAATCCGTGGTATTCGTGGTGAGAAAGGCATGTCAGAGCTGCTCGGCCTTTGAGATATTCTCAAATTTGGTGTTACATTACCCTGTATTGGTTCTGGAGGGGCAGTACTAATACTTGAGCCTTTTTCGCTTTCCACGTATGGTGGTGGGCGATCATTCAGCAATTGTATAATGAACTCCTCATCATCTGACTCGTCTCCCCTTTTCGAATTTCTATTTCCCCCTCCCTCTCTGGACTGACTCCTGTTTGTCTTACAGGTAGCTTTCCTTCCTTCCGTCTCCGCTTCCTCGGCAATCGCTGGAAACAATTTAATTCCCTGCAATACGTCTGATCTCCAAACCTTTTTGTGCTGTCCCATCTAGCATCCGCTAGTGTCTTTTCTACTTTTCTTATTCTTGTCTCAAATTTCTTTTGTTGTTGGTTTCTAGCTATTAGCTCCCAAATTGCTAATGCCTCAAACTGTGCTGGCCTTGGAGGTACTTTCATGTCGTATAGCGCAAATCTCAAATTTTCTAAAACTCTTAGATTAAACGACCCATGGATAGGGAACGCTACACTTCCATGTTTTTCTGTTAATTTTCACCATTGTCTTAGCCAAAGACACGGCGCTACACCCTTTTCTTCAATGACGATGTAAGCTGGTGTACCCTCAGGCGGTGTTTCTTCTCTTACATTTGCTTTAATATAAACATCTCCCCTCATGGCTCTCTTAAATGCTTTGAAAAATTTCATCTCTCCGTCTTTTGTTTTTCTAAAATATGTAATCAATAAGTGACTTTAATTCCCGGAATACTCTTCGCTTGCCTTTCCCCTTCCAATTGCACTTCATGGACTGCGTCCAATCCGTGCGCGACCCTACTCACCAACCGACCTATCCCAGCGCAGCTCCTAGTGACGTCACACTCACACACTGCGGCTGACAAAGTCCTGCGGCTTGTCCTCTTTTCATTCGGCTTCACTCATAAACTAATTTCTGCAATATAACGCGAGCACTTAACCAAAAGAATAAAACAGATCTGTCGGTTTACTACAGGAAAGGTAATACAATCGCTTCAGAAACCTTAGGGATTTTTCACTAGCCTCGGCAGTTATTCCATCTTTCTCGGTTTCCCACTGTCGCAAGCAAAATTTGACCCGCAAACTTTACTCTCAACTGATCAATGAACTATTCTAGTGCACTTTAGAATTCGTCAAATATCAAAGTCGAAGTTTTCTTTTACTCTGCAACATTCATACCGACTTGTTGACCACGCCAGATCAACCTATTAAACCGACCAGATCACAACATCAAACAAGTGTCACATACACTTTTCAACATACTCCGGAGTCTCTTGACCTCGCAGGGCCCGTCTCAACATCAACAACCACGTGGACAATTTTTCTGCTCAAAGCGCCACACACACGTGAAGTTCGACGACTTCCCTACTCTCACACCTTTGGAGTAACACTCCTCTAATATCTTTTAACCTCCCTTAAAATCCTCACAAACTTCTCAATTAATCTGCGGCGATAAGCTGTGCAAGCGCGAAACCCTAACTTCACTCATACCGTCACTAGAAACGCTGAGACCATCCTCATTCGCAAGCTCCGAGATCCCGGGAAAGTCATCGGGGACTTAGGGCATCATCATCTCTCCAACTTGTTTTATCAAAGAAAATTCTAACCTGACTCTGTCTATTGTTCGGATGGGGTCCCAAAGGGCTAAACCATCAATCTCTGCTACCATCTACTGATAACGCGTCCAGCCCTTATAAATTACCTGTACCTGGACACGTTGGAGGTCGGTGAATCTTTTAACCGAGTCGGGCTCTCCTCATCCTCAATAGTCGAGTCACTCAGATCAATAATCAATAACTGTTGTAATCGGTAATCAATACTAAATTAATAGATCAATATAACACATCAGAAATCAATAACGGTTGGTATTTCGGCGCACCATGACCTTTCAGTCATGAATAACCACACCAGTTTATTAAAAGTTAGTGAATTTATTTCCCTATATTAACAAAGCTAGCACGATATATATATGTCTCAAGACCAATTGATATATGTATATGAACATTACTAGCTGTCCATAACGGCGGAAGAAACGCAATCTACGTAAAATCTGAATAATGATACACTCTGTTATAGCAATGCAAATCACCAATGTGACTAACTGTATTTGACTAATTGCATACATTCGGTCAGCATAACAAGATTTCAATTCTTCATGATACATTGAATGAAAACCTCGACTAACCTCTAATTAGCATTGGCATGTGGGACTTCATGCAAAACGAATTTAGTTAACACAAATTTGGAAAACTTCTAGCTAGGACCCTATCAAAATAGCAGTTGGTACCTAAAAGGAAAAACACAATGCATAATACATTTATCCTTTCATATTTACCAAATACAATCAGCATTCAAGAAAAGTCTTCGTCCTTCAGGTACCGGTTGATCAGCATGGGGCAAATTTCAAAGGGGCAAAGTTAAGGGCAAGTTTCCTTTCAGCGGCAAGGAGAATAGGGCAAAGTTACTGCATGGGCAAGACGGGGGCAAATTAAAGTTAAAGTCTCTAGGGTGAGAATTCTTAAAGTCTCTTTCTCTCAGATAGAGAAAAGGGCATCAGGGTGTTGTCCAAAATGGAGTCTGGCATCAGGCTTCAAACTGGCATCGAGGAAAATGGCTGACTTCTCTTTGTCCGGTGGGTTTAAGTAAGAAACATTCCAAATTCTGTAGGGTCTTCCATTGGAGAGTTCATAGGTTGGCTTCAAATTGTCCAATCAAAAATTGTCTTTTACTAGCGCCCATTTATGCATACACTGTCCTTGGAGCCTTGGAACACAAATTGTATCATGGTTTGCCAATTATTTTACTATCTGTACCTCCATTGTCCGCACCTGCAGAGGCTGACCTTGTATCCAAGGGGATGTAACCGGCCTAGCACGAAACCTTGGAGATAAGTGTACCAGCCAGTTTCTACTGGAAAAATACAACTTCAAGCAAGAATATATTTCATTAATTCAAGGAAAAAAGAATCACGCAGTTAGAATTTGAAACCAAGCAACTAGGCCAAAGCCTGTACTAAATTTAAGCTAAGCAAAACAGTATTCAAACAAGAAATCATGGCATACATTTGCGATTATGACGGATTAGTACAATTTTAATACTTCATGATTAATAAAGCTCGTTTATAATGATGGCGAACTACCCCGAGGGCACAATTTCCCTCGTACATTATTTCTTTTACTAAAATCACACTTCATTATGTGTTTTCGATTACACGGTATACATGAATATATGTCGGACCTTCTATTTCTGCGTCATCACCTCGGGCCCCCAAACCCTGGCCTGCTGAGGTGGAACACGGGAGGGTGGTGCTCGTATCAGCAGGGCAGCGACCAGGTTGTCAGCAGCAGATTTATTTTAAGAGACCTACCCAGGGCTCAGCCCAGACCCCGGGAGACATTCATAAAGAGATAGACTCACTGCCTGAGACCCAACCTGTCCCCCCTCCTGCCTGTGGTTCTTCCCGGACTTTATCAACATCTTCTCCCCTCATGGACGCTACTACTGTGAGTATTGACAATGGGGGAGCTAAGCTTCTGGATCAGGCGAATGGAGCCAAAATAGCTGCAGGATGGCTCAGCTGGAAGACGGGCGGAAGAATGGGGCAAGGCTATCTCTGGGCAATTTGATGAGAGGTCATACAATTCTGAGGGAAGAGCTGATATATCTGGTTTATCTGAGGCTGTGCTAAAGTCGATGAAGGAAGGTGGGAATGTCATGGTCCAAAACATACAATCCGGGGCATTCCACCTTGGAGCTACTTGGGCTCAGACTATTCCTGAGATATTAAGAAAAGATAAATTACCTTTACTGAATCATGGAAACTGCTCCCAGGAGGTGTTACGGCTGGACACAGAGGCGGGGGACCATTGTTTCTCTCTTTCAGATCAGTCAGACTGAGTGTATGAGGACACTAGGTCTTTAGGGGTTAGGTGAGTGAGAGATTCACTGGAGAGTGTCCTGAGTGATGCGAGCACCCTGGATGGAAGGAATTAAAACCTAATCCTCAAAGTTTTAGAGCCTTCTGGGCCAGAAGCTTCCCTAACAGTCAGAAAGAAGAGGAGTCAGCAGGAGGCTAGGGCTACAGCTGGTCTAGGGGCTGGTCTTAAATGGGACTATACTGCCATCCCTGGCCTTGAAAGTCACTTGTTGAGAGAGAAAGGATCTGGGGTGCTGAATCATGCGGAGATGGCTACACTTGAGGTGATATACCAAAGTATCATGGCACATTGTGAGGAAACTCGGGCATCTAGCTGGGGGTCTCAAACAGCTAATGCAAAGCTGCAGGGGGCTATTCGTAAGGTGGCTAAAGCCTGCTCTTAGTTCTTCCAAAGATTAACAAACATGGAAAACAGGGTGGTAGCCGTAGAGTCTGAGGTTGATGCCGATCTGCAGCGGACAGAGGCACTTGAACCTCAATTTACTGACACCCACTGGAAACTTGAAGAGTTTGAAAACAGACTCAGGCATAATAACCTGAAAGCGTTGGGGGTTGCAGAGGGAGTTGAGGGAACTGACACCCGTAAATATATAGTGGGGTTGTTTAAAGGCGCTTTTCCGGAGGTAGCCCACTGGAATTGGGACGTGGAGGTTCAAAGAGCCCATAGATTTCATAGATTTCCTTTTAAACAAAAGGCCCGAAATTTACAAGCTGATGGCAAACCAAGGACAACTTTGGTATTCTTTGGGCTCTTCTTACTTCAGCGGACAATATTTGAACTTGCCCATCCAGACCAGAAGTGCATGTATGATGGGGGTTAATTTTTTTGTCAGACCAGTTTTTTTGTCATGCCACGGTAGAGAGGTGTTGGCATTTAAGACACATGATTAAGTCCTTTCAGCAGAAGGGTGCTCTGGTGTTTTTGCTGAGTCCGGCAATACTGAAAGCAGTCACCCATGATATGGCGCATTTCTTCACTTCAAGAATCAAGGCGAAGGAATTCATTAACAGTTTGACGGTAGGATGGTGTGGATGATCAGGCTTAAGGAATTTTGATTCTGGCAATATTATTAACTTTGGATATAGTCTATGATTGTGGTAGCCAAATAGGAAGTCAAGGTTGCTGCTAAAGCCTGTGGGATGTTCTTCTTGGTATTGATTGCTAATTGCAAATTATTATTTTGAAGGAATTCGGAAAGGGGTGGGTTGGAACAGGATAATTTTCAGAGGATTTATGTTTGGTAGCAATAATGAGTCTGAGGAAGGTAGGCGGACACCTTACAATTGACGGACCTGGGTATTCCAGTTGTCCTTAGTGGCTGGGGTGTGTTAGAGCAGGGAGTGAGGGGACAGGGTGGGGGAGGAAGGTGTGGGGTTATTCGGGTGGCGGTGGGAAAAGACTGTGGGGGCAGGTTGTAGGATTGTCTTTACAGTGGACAATGGTGTTGGTTTTGCTGCGCAGCAGAATTATTCATGGCTACCTTGATCTTTTCTGTCTTTATGTTGGGTCAAGGAACCTCTGTTTTGGGATTTTGCAGGAGTGACTGGAGATTATATTGGGCATGTTAGAAATGCAACTGTTTTCTAGAATGATTTGGTTTGGGGGTTAATAGGGTGCATATTTGTACTATTATTGTATGTGGCTTGAATGATAGAAGCAAAAGGGGCCAGGTCGCATGTGACCTACAGCTGATGAAAACATATTTAGTTTGTATGCAAGAAATTCATGTTCCATGGGGCAACATGGGACTTTTTGCTGATCTTGTATATACGCTTCTGGATTGTACCCGACAGGGGTCAATGACTAGGGGGGTTACTGTCCTTGGCAAGAGCTCTAGCTGAATGGTAGTTCAAAGATCTGCTGATAAACTTGGCAGGTGAGCCATCGTGGAGTGCCAGGTGGGAAGTGGTAGATTTACGGTGTTATCACTGTATGGCTCTAACCTTGATGAAGCATATATCAGTGATTTTTTAAATATCGTGTTGACCAAATGGGATACACCATTGATTTTTTTGTGGAGGTTTCAATTTACATCTGAAGGTAAAGGCGGGTCCACTGGAACCCCTGGTGTACTCGGGCAGGAGGCCCCTGGTTTGCAAGGCTCTGCAGCGGATGATTAAAGACCATGGGCTTGTGGATATTTGGGAAAGGTGTAGGGCCCTGGATCTGGGGTATACATTTTATTCTAATCAACAAATTAAATTGGTATGGTTGGATTAATTTTTGTTTCTATCATGCTTGGGGGTCAGGCCACAGTTGAGAGATACCCAAGGGCACTCTCTGATCATAATCCATTGGTGCTAGAGGTTCCGATTACGGGGCTGGGAAAGCAGCAATCTAATTGGACATTTGATAGGAAGCTTCTGCCAGATTCATAGTATGTGGCTTATAAGCGTCAATGGCGGCTCGAGTTCCTGGAGATCAACAGGTGCACTGCTACAGGAATTATGGTATGGGATGCTTTGAAGGCCAGAATCAGAGGGGAAACATTAAGCTATGTCTTACATCAGCAATAGGTCAGACGTAATGTGATCCAAGCTCTGTATAAAGATCTTTCAGCACTGGAGGAATGACAGGCCCAAGAAAGTGCTTGGGCCTTCGGATCTTTTATATACACAAAAAGGACAGAGTTTTAAAGGACAGAATCTTACACTATTTCAACAACGAAATTGCTGCTAAATTGTATAGACAAAACAGGATTGTTATGAGTGGGGTGAAAAGATTGGGTGCCAGTTGGTGCTACGGAGAAGGCAGAAGAAGGTTGAAAAAGGGGTAGAGGCAATACGGGATGACCAAGGGTGTGGATTTGATAACCCCACTAATATTGTAAGGATATTTAGGGACTTTTACATGAATCTTCATACAGATGATGTCGCTGATTCCCAGGTTAGTTATGATGAGGTTCTAAGTGCTATGATCAGGGTCTGGTGTAATTCGTAGGATCATGCTCTGCTGGAAATGCCAATATCTATTGAGGAAATGGGTGAACCAATACAATCGCTAGTGGTAGGGAAAGCCACTGGGCCAGACAATATACCCCTTAAGTTTTATAAGATGTTGTAAAATGAAATCTGTCAGGATTTACATTCAGTGTTTTTGGATGCCCAAGGTGGGGAGATCCTGTCCTCGTGGGACGAAACTAATATTGTGGTTTTTAGGAAAAAAGGTAAATCCCCTTGAACCCAGGATCATAAAGGTACATTTTTTTAAATTGCGATGCAAAGATTTATGTGAAGACTTTGACTAATCTTTTGAGTACAGTCATTTCCTCTTTGGTGTCTCTTCGTCAGCATGGATTTATAACAGGCCAAGGAATGATGGATCATATCAGAAGAGTTATCTCCTTAATTGACATTGCTGAGGTCACCTCAACAGAAATGGAATTAATATTATTAGACGCAGAGAAGGCATTCAATTGGGTTACTTGGAGGTATCTATGGACAGTCTTGGATAGACAAGGGTTTGTCATAGGGTATATTAATGCTGTGAAAGGGCTGTATCGAACCTCTACTGTGAGATTGCGGATTATGGGACTTGAGTCAGAAATCATCACTAATGTGACACTCCAAGCCTGTCCTTGCTCGCCTTTGCTATTTGCCCTTTATATTGACCGTTTTATTGCACTTTTAGATAGGAATTTTCTGATGTGCCCCTTTGTGGGGGTCTGACAGAGTACAAAGTCTTAGCCTACACAGATGATATCATGGTGGTCACCTCAGACCCTTCTTTAGCTCTGAACAAGATAGGAAAGGAAGCTAAAATGTTTGGTGTGCTCTATGAACTAAGGGGGTCATTCTGACCCTGGCGGTCGGTGATAAAGCGGCGGCCAACCCGCAAACAGGCCGGCGGTCAAAAAAATGGAATTCTAACCCTGGCGGGAACCGCCAAAACAGGCCGCCACTTTAACACTCCGACCGCCACGGCGGGACCGACAAACAGCGCGGCGGTCACCGCCAACAGGCAGGCGGCAGACAATGTACCGCCCACCCTATCACAACTCACCAATCCGCCACCTTTTCCAGGGCGGGAGCCCCGCCGATAAAAACACGGCGGAAACAGACTACGAACGGGAAAACGCTCACCTATACACACTCCACGAGGAAGGAGGACAGCATGGAGCCCGAATTACACATCCTACCAGCTATTGTCTACCTGCTCATCTACCAGGAGTATCAACGCCGGCGCAGACGACAACGGTGAGTACTGCACCTACGACACAGGCGAGAGGGGAGGAGGAAAGCTTACGGGCACACACATGCGCCATACACCCACCCCCCCACCACAAATACCTACACCCCAATGCCGAGCAACAAGTCAGAGTGACACCACACAAACCCCCCGGAATAATGCAAAGACACAATTTAAATGATCTATAAAATATATGTATAAATAGCACCATTGAAGGAATGGCAAATATGCCATATAAAAAATACAAAAATAAGGAATGAACATGGTCAACAATATATCCATAGGCAAAAAGTCCTGCACATTCCGTCAAAGTTCCATAGTCCGTGGGCCAATGTGCACAAACACATGGGCAAAGCCCACACAGGAGACCAGATACCATTGGAGAGAACACTGCAGGGGCATCAGATGATAAAACTACAGGCACCTCAGGGGGAAGGGAAGGGGGTGCACCTCAGCCACATGAGTCCACGACGCCAGATCCACGAGGGGCCTCCATGCCCACTGTCCCATCCTGGGGAGTGCAAAGCCACAGTCTCACAAGTCCCTACAGTGGGAGGCTTGCCCACTGTACCATCCTGGGGAGTGCAAAGCCACAGTCTCTCAAGTCTCTACAGTGGGAGGCTTGCCCACTGGACCATCCTGGGGAGTGCAAAGCCACAGTCTCTCAAGTCTCTACAGTGGGAGGCTTGCCCACTGGACCATCCTGGGAAGTGCCAAGCCACAGTCCATCAGATGGATTACCGACTCCACTGTTATTGGAGGAGGCATGGTGCCCAGAGTGCTTTCTGAAGCCCTGCTCGACACAGAACCGGCACTGTCAATGGGCCAGCAGTGCTTGAGATGAAGGGCCCAGCGGAGCGGTGCTTGAGACGGCGGGGCCCAGCGGAGCGGTGCTTGAGGCGGCAGGGCCCAGCGGTGCGGTGCTTGAGATGAAGGGCCCAGCGGAGCGGTGCTTGAGATGAAGGGCCCAGCGTAGCGGTGCTTGAGATGAAGGGCCCAGCGGAGCGGAGCTTGAGACGGCGGGGCCCAGCGGAGCGGTGCTTGAGACGGCGGGGCCCAGCGGTGCGGTGCTTGAGATGAAGGGCCCAGCGGAGCGGTGCTTGAGATGAAGGGCCCAGCGGAGCGATGCTTGAGATGAAGGGCCCAGCGGAGCGGTGCTTGAGACGGCGGGGCCCAGCGGAGCGGTGCTTGAGAGGAAGGGCCCAGCGGAGCGGTGCTTGACAGGAAGGGCCCAGCGGAGTGGTGCTTGAGACGGCGGGGCCCAGCGAAGCGGTGCTTGAGATGAAGGGCCCAGCGGAGCGGTGCTTGAGACGGCGGGGCCCAGCGGAGCGGTGCTTGAGAGGAAGGGCCCAGCGGAGCGGTGCTTGACAGGAAGGGCCCAGCGGAGCGGTGCTTGAGATGAAGGGCCCAGCGTAGCGGTGCTTGAGATGAAGGGCCCAGCGGAGCGGTGCTTGAGACGGCGGGGCCCAGCGGAGCGGTGCTTGAGACGGCGGGGCCCAGCGGTGCGGTGCTTGAGATGAAGGGCCCAACGGTGCGGTGCTTGAGATGAAGGGCCCAGCGTAGCGGTGCTTGAGATGAAGGGCCCAGCGGAGCGGTGCTTGAGACGGCGGGGCCCAGCGGAGCGGTGCTTGAGAGGAAGGACCCAGCGGAGCGGTGCTTGACAGGAAGGGCCCAGAGGAGCGGTGCTTGAGACGGCGGGGCCCAGCGTAGCGGTGCTTGACAAGAAGGGCCCAGCGGTGCGGTGCTTGACAGGAAGGGCCCAGCGGAGCAGTGCTTGAGATGAAGGGCCCAGCGGAGCGGTGCTTGAGATGAAGGGCCCAGCGGAGCGGTGCTTGAGACGGCAGGGCCCAGCGGAGCGGTGCTTGAGATGAAGGGCCGAGCGGTGCGGTGCTTGACAGGAAGGGCCCAGCGGAGCGGTGCTTGAGATGAAGGGCCCAGCGGAGCGGTGCTTGAGACGGCGGGGCCCAGCGTAGCGGTGCTTGACAGGAAGGGCCCAGCGGTGCGGTGCTTGACAAGAAGGGCCCAGCGGAGCGGTGCTTGAGATGAAGGGCCCAGCGGAGCGGTGCTTGAGACGGCGGGGCCCAGCGTAGCGGTGCTTGACAGGAAGGGCCCAGCGGTGCGGTGCTTGACAGGAAGGGCCCAGTGGAGCGGTGCTTGAGACGGCGGGCCCAGCGTAGCGGTGCTTGACAGGAAGGGCCCAGCGGTGCGGTGCTTGAGATGAAGGGCCCAGCGGAGCGCTGCTTGAGATGAAGGGCCCAGCGGAGCGGTGCTTGAGATGAAGGGCCCAGCGTAGCGGTGCTTGAGATGAAGGGCCCAGCGGAGCGGTGCTTGAGACGGCGGGGCCCAGCGGAGCGGTGCTTGAGAGGAAGGGCCCAGCGGAGCGGTGCTTGACAGGAAGGGCCCAGCGGAGCTGTGCTTGAGATGGCGGGGCCCAGCGTAGCGGTGCTTGACAAGAAGGGCCCAGCGGTGCGGTGCTTGACAGGAAGGGCCCAGCGGAGGGGTGCTTGAGATGAAGGGCCCAGCGGAGCGGTGCTTGAGATGAAGGGCCCAGCGGAGCGGTGCTTGAGACGGCGGGGCCCAGCGGAGCCGTGCTTGAGATGAAGGGCCCAGCGGTGCGGTGCTTGAGATGAAGGGCCCAGCGGAGCGGTGCTTGAGATGAAGGGCCCAGCGTAGCGGTGCTTGACAGGAAGGGCCCAGCGGTGCGGTGCTTGACAGGAAGGGCCCAGCGGAGCGGTGCTTGAGATGAAGGGCCCAGCGGAGCGGTGCTTGAGACGGCGGGGCCCAGCGTAGCGGTGCTTGAGACGGCGGGGCCCAGCGTAGCGGTGCTTGACAGGAAGAGCCCAGCGGTGCTTGAGATGAAGGGCCCAGCGGAGCGGTGCTTGAGACGGCGGGGCCCAGCGTAGCGGTGCTTGACAGGAAGGGCCCAGCGGTGCGGTGCTTGACAGGAAGGGCCCAGCAGAGCGGTGCTTGAGACGGCGGGGACCAGCGGAGCGGTGCCTGAGAGGAAGGGCCCAGCGTAGCGGTGCTTGACAGGAAGGGCCCAGTGGTGCGGTGCTTGACAGGAAGGGCCCAGCGGAGCGGTGCTTGAGATGAAGGGGCCAGCGTAGCGGTGCTTGACAGGAAGGGCCCAGCGGTGCGGTGCTTCACAGGAAGGGCCCAGCGGAGCGGTGCTTGAGATGAAGGGCCCAGCGGAGCGGTGCTTGAGATGAAGGGCCCAGCGTAGCAGTGCTTGACAGGAAGGGCCCAGCGGTGCGGTGCTTGACAGGAAGTGCCCAGCGGAGCGGTGCTTGAGATGAAGGGCCGAGCGGTGCGGTTCTTGTCCTGGCGGGGACCTGTTCAGCGGTGCTCCTCCCGGCGGGCCCTGTTCAGCGGTTCTTGTCCCGGCGGGGCCCTGTTCAGCGGTGCTCCTCCCGGCGGGGCCCGTTCAGCGGTTCTTGTCCCGGTGGGGCCCGTTCAGCAGTTCTTGTCCCGGCGGGGCCCTGTTCAGTGGTGCTGCTCCCGGCGGGGCCCTGTTCAGCGGTGCTCCTCCCGGCGGGGCCCTGTTCAGCGGTGCTCCTCCCGGCGGGGCCCGTTCAGCGGTGCTCCTCCCGGCGGGGCCCGTTCAGCGGTGCTCCTCCTGGCGGGGCCCTGTTCAGCGGTGCTCCTCCCGGCGGGGCCCGTTCAGCGGTTCTTGTCCCGGCGGGCCCTGTTCAGCGGTGCTGCTCCCGGCGGGGCCCTGTTCAGCGGTGCTCCTCCCGGCGGGGCCCTGTTCAGCGGTGCTCCTCCCGGCGGGGCCCGTTCAGCGGTTCTTGTCCCGGCGGGCCCTGTTCAGCGGTGCTCCTCCCGGCGGGGCCCGTTCAGCGGTGCTCCTCCCGGCGGGGCCCGTTCAGCGGTGCTCCTCCTGGCGGGGCCCGTTCAGCGGTTCTTGTCCCAGCGGGCCCGTTCAGTGGTTCTTGTCCCGGCGGGGCCCTGTTCAGCGGTGCTGCTCCCGGCGGGGCCCTGTTCAGCGGTGCTCCTCCCGGCGGGGCCTGTTCAGCGGTGCTCCTCCCGGCAGGGCCCTGTTCAGCGGTGCTTGTCCTGTGTGTCTATGGAGCCAGACCTGGGCAAGACTTCCCGCTCATTCACCATCCGAACTTGCAGTCGCGGTGCCCTCCTGTGATGGAGTCCTGGGCCCGTGGGTGTCGTCCGTCACACCCGGAATGGGGCTGGTGGGGCCCTCCTGGGCAGCTCGCCTGCTGCCTGACTTCTCTGCCCTGCTGCCCTTGCCCTCTTTTGCTGGAGCTCTGTGGCCCTTGCCTCCCTTGGATGATGTGGCAGGTGACGGGGCAAGGCTACTGTCCTTGGTGGCAGCCGTCTCAGGCTTGTCGCGCCGGGCCTTTTTCTTTTTGGTCCTCTTCCCAGGAGGGGGGCTGGCTGTCCCCTTGCTGCTGGCCGATGTTCCTGCCCTAGGATCTGGTGGACTCCAATAGCCCTGCACTATGGTCACAGTAGATGCAGGGCTGGTGCTGGCTGAGGTGCTTTTTTTAGTCTTACCAGATGGAGGGGGTGGGTCAGTGATTGGAACGAGCTCAAGGTTGGAAAGGAAAAGGACTTTGGAAGGACAGGGACGGGTAGGTGTAGTGGGTTTGGGAGTGGAGGAAGAGGATGTGGTTGTAGGAGAGTCAAGTGTGCTGTCTTTGGGTGCAGGTGCTTGTGACGGAGGCTGTCGTGAGGTGGATGGCTGTTGGGTGGGTGGCTGCCTGCGTTTGTGTGCTTTGGAAGAGGGGGTGACAGACACACTGGGAGAGGACACAGGGGACGTGTAAATGGCAGTGGGGGTGGTGACTGCACGTTTGCGGACTGTAATGGAGCGTGTGCTGGTGATGGAAGTACTGGCTGATGGTGGTGTGCATGCAGGTGTGAGTGGAGATGTCACAGGGAGGGAGGAGGGAGATGAGGAGGTGGGGGACACAGAGGTGGTAGTGACTGTTGGCATGTCTGCATCTGGATGTTGCTTGTGTGAATGCTTGTGGGATCTGTGGTGCTTATGTCTGGATGAGCTGCCCTTGGGTGTAGAGGTGTGTGCAGGCTGGTCTGATGGTGTGGATGGGATAGGCAGAGGAACATGAGACTGGGACTGGGTGGAGGGAGTCAGAAGAGGGAGGCTGGAGACAGGGACAATGGCTGCCGTCAGTGCTGAGGCCAGAGCTTTGAACGATCGCTGATGGGCAGCCTGACCCGAATTAATGCCCTCCAGGTATGCATTGCTCCGATGCACCTCCCTTTCTACACCCTGGATGGCATTCAAAAGGGTAGACTGCCCAACAATGAGTGTCCTGAGGAGGTCAATGACCTCCTCACTGAGGGCAGCAGGGGTAACTGGGGCAGGGCCTGAGGTGCCTGGGGCGAAGGAGATGCCCGCCTTCCTGGGCGAGCGGGCACGGAGCGAAGGCTGAGAGGCTGCTGGGAGGGCGGGGCTGGTGCACTGAGTGGTGGCTGTACCTGTTGTGGCGGTGGGCACGGATGTTGCCGCCACCGCTAGGGAGCTCCCTTCCGAGGACGTGTCGGTGTCGCTGACGTCTCCACGGGTCCCCGTTGTGGAGCTCCACTCGCCCTCCGTCTCACTGGTGTACTCGGAGTCTGTGAGATGCAGCTCCCTCCTGCGCCGATGCCACTTCTCCTCCGCCTGATGATGCTAATGCACACATGACCAGGAAGACAAAGAAAATGGGGGGGGGGGGTGGAGAAATGAAGACAGGTTGAGTGCATGCATTGGCAACACCGTTGTCGGAGAGGACAGACACAGAAGCCCCCTGAACTAGGCCGCGCAATGGGGGTACACTACTCAGTTATTGTGACTAGGCCTACGGGTCTATGGACGACAAATGCTCACATGGGTTAGGCCGGACCATGGATAGCTGTACTTGGCACCCTACAGAGGACACCCATCACCAAAGCATGCCCACTGCACACACCCATCACCCCCACAAGCCACCGTCACAAAAGCCCCCACAAGGGAATGCCAGCACTGGGGGACACGGCCACCCACCCATTACACCAAATGGCACACACAGAAGCAATAACCATACTCTTATACCCCTGCAGCACCCGAACGCCACCACACCGCCACGGAGGGTCCAGAGATGTCCATCCCACCCCCAGAAGAGGCCCCCAGTGATGACAGCAGCTCTGTCTCCCTGGACCCAGATGACCAGCCCGGCCCATCGGGGACCTCGGGACAGTCGGTTCCCCACAGACAGCCACAGGCTACAGCAGACCTAACCCCCTCTGGGAACACCAGCACAGCTCCCACCCAGCGGGCCCATGCCTCTGTCTCCAGGACACATCAATCAGCGGTGTGTCCACCACTACAGGGCACCCAGGTTGACCCACCACCCCAACAACAACAGGGACCTGGGGGCAGTGGTAGTGGCCACACGGTCCAGGGGACAGAGGCCCAGGGAAACAGGGGAACTGGGAGGGCTGCTGTGCGACGGGGGGGACAGGCCCAGGGAACCGACTCTCCAAGAGGCCCTCTCCTCCATCATGGGAGCATACCACCGCTCCCAGGAGACGATGGCTACGGTACTGGCCAGGTTCCAGGAGATCCAGGTACTGCAGGAGGAACAGTACATGGGGTTCAGAGAGGAACTGCAAAACATTAGTTCCGCAATGGGGACCATCGTCGTGGCCCTTAACCAAATAGTCACCACATTGCGGGACCATGTGGCACCACAAAGGGCCCCTGTCACTAGCATGGACCAGGAACAGCCTACCACCTCCGCCGGCGCTAGTGGACAGGAGGCCCCCACACAACAACAGGCCACCCGAACCCCACCTCCTGCAGAAGAAGAACCACCCCGCAAGCGGTACCTGAGATTTCAGAAGAAGACAGAGTAGGATGCCAAGACCCCCGCCAGCAAAGGATACCCCCTGATGTCATCCCACTGTCCCACATTATCACCCTGTCCAAACTTAAACTGCCCCTGCTCCATCCTTCCACAGGCATATGGACAATGCACCTGTGAGACTGAAAACTGGACTCTGCCATGGACATTACTCCACCATCACTCATCACCATTTTACAATCATGTTCCTAAATTTAGCACTTTAATAAATTCACTTATTGCACTTAAAAAATCTGGAGTCTGCCTGTATTTTGAACAAATGTATTAGACATAACGGTGCCAAAATGTTCAGTTACATTGTGATGACAACATACCACTGTCACACAGCTGTAGTCCATGGGCAAACAAAGCAGAGGTCACGCAGTGGGGCCCACAGCTCTGAAAACGGAAGGGAAAGTCACAACTCAGTTAACAGGAACTGGGGGGAAACACAGACAGTAGAGAGGCAGGAGACTTTAAGTAAATGTAAAATGGCGGGGTTGATTCGTACCTGTGTGCTACTGAAAATACTGTTGTATCACTGTGTCCCTGTTGTCTGTGTCGTCCCTGTCGTCTTCCTCCTCTTCACCCTCCACAGGCTCCACATCTGCTACAACACCACCATCTGGACCATCCTCCTGCAGGAAAGGCACCTGGCGTCGCAAAGCCAGGTTGTGAAGCATACAGCAGGCCACGATGATATGGCACACCTTCTTTGGTGAGTACATTAGGGATCCACCTGTCATATGCAGGCACCTAAACCTGGCCTTCAGGAGGCCGAAGGTTCTTTCTATAATCCTCCTAGTTCGCCCATGGGCCTCATTGTAACGTTCCTCTGCCCTTGTCCTGGGATTCCTCACTGGGGTAAGTAGCCACGACAGGTTGGGGTAACCAGAGTCACCTATTAGCCACACACGGTGTCTCTGTAGCTGTTCCATCACATAAGGGATGCTGCTATTTCGCATGATGTACGCGTCATGCACTAACCCAGGTAACTTGGCATTTACATGGGAGATGTACTGGTCAGCCAAACAGACCACCTGGACATTCATCGAATGATAACTTTTTCTGTTCCTGTACACCTGCTCACTTCCACTGGGGGGAACCAAAGCCACATGAGTCCCATCAATGGCACCAATGATGTTGGGGATATGTCCAAGGCATAGAAATCACCCTTCACTGTAACCAAATCGCCCACCTCAGGGAAAACAATGTAGCTCTGCATGTATTTCATCAGGGCAGACAACACTCTGGACAAAACCTTAGAAAACATAGGCTGAGACATCCCTGATTATATGGCCACTGTTGTTTGGAATGATCCACTTGCTAAAAAATGGAGTACTGACAGAACCTGCACCAGAGGGGGAATCCCTGTGGGTTGGCGAATGGGGGACATCAGGTCTGGCTTCAGCTGGGCACACAGTTCTTGTATAGTGGCTCGGTCAAGTCTGTATGTCAGTATGACATGTCTTTCTTCCATTGTCGACAGGTCCACCAGCGGTCTGTACATAGGAGGATTCCTCCATCTCCTCGCAAGTCCCAGCGGACGGTGCCTAGGAAGAACAACATGGAGCACAGAGTCAAGCAACCCACAGGTACGTAACCACAGCTTGCACAGTACACGATTCGCTATGCATTGAATGGCTTGTATGATTGGCAATGCAAGGCCTAGGCCTGTGTGAAGCAGTAGAAATTAAGCCATGTGGGCCCTTGAAATGGCGGCTGCCTGACCTGTGAAGTGTGACAATGGGATGTGAGGTCAATGCGCTGGCGTGGCACACCGTGGGGGTAGGCGGTCGAAGACCGCGGCACAAAGCAGCATTGGTTAACAGTGAACCCTATGGGTCTCAGGAGCCAATGACGATGTGCGCCGGCGGTCGCGGTACGCACCGCCGCGGCCGTGACCGCCATTTTCTATCTGCTTAATCACTCGAGACCTGATCATCCACAGGAGAGGACCTATACTGCAAGTGCTGCTGTGACCTCGGTCTGGAAGAGACAATGGCTGCTGCGACTGGGGAAAGGGCCCCTGCCTTCACATCTGAGGAATTGGAGAAAGTTGTTGATGGGGTCCTCCCCCAGTATGCGCTACTCTACGGTCCTCCAGACCAACAGGTAAGTACACAGGGAGCACGTTGTATAGGCTATGCCTGTGTTGAGTGGGGTGGATGTAAGATGGTGGGGAGGGGAGCGAATGAGGAATGCAACGCCCGACAGATGAGAGCATGTGCCACATGGCAAGGTTGGGGAGGGGGGGCCACTCTTATCGACCATGCAGAAAAGTGATGATATTTCTTTTCCCACCCTGTACATGTCACACAGGTCAGCGCCCATCAGAAGATTGACATTTGGCGTGCCATCGCCAAGGACGTCCGGGCCCTGGGGGTCCACAACAGACGGGGCACCCACTGCCGCAAGAGGTGGGAGGACATCCGCCGCGGGAGCAGAAAGACCGCCGAGGCTCTGCTGGGGATGGCCTCCCAACATAGGAGGGGTGCCACACGGCAATTGACCACCCTGATGTGTCGGATCCTGGCGGTGGCCTACCCCGATTTGGATGGGCACGTGAGGACATCACAGCAGACACAAGGGGGTGAGTATCAGCACATTCTGCTATATTAGCGCACAGTGGAGGTGTCTGGGTGGGGGAGGAGGGCTGTGGCTATCTCTAGGCCAGGGCGGTTTCTGTAGGCTAGGCCCCTCCGTAAGGCATGGCCCTGTCCTCGCCCCCCACCTCTGTAGGGTGCTAAGTACAGCTATCCATGGCCCGGGCTCACCTATGTGTGCATTTGTCGTCCATAGTCTTGTAGGCCAAGTCACAATAATTGAGTAGTGTACCCCGAGTGCGCGGCGTAGTGCAGGGGTCTTCTGTGTCTGTCCTCTCCGCCAACAGTGTCGCCAATGCATGCACTCAACATGTCTTTCTTTCTTCTTCCCCCCCTTTTTTTTGGTTTTCCTGTTCGTGTGTGCCTTAGCATCATCAGGCGGAGGAGAAGTGGCATCGGCGCACGAGGGAGCTGCATCTCACATGGCCCCGGAGGGCCATGCAACCGACTCCGAGTACACCAGTGAGACGGAGGGCGAGGGGAGCTCCACAACGGGGACCCGTGGAGACGTCAGCGACACCGACACGTCCTCGGAAGAAAGCTCCCTTGTGGTGGCGGCAACATCCGTGCCCACCGCAACAACAGGTACAGCCGCCACCCAGCGCACCAGCTCTGCCCTCCCAGCAGCCCCTCAGCGTTGGCCCCGTGCCCGCTCGGCCAGGAAGCCGGGCATCTCCTTCGCCCCAGGCACCTCAGGCCCTGCCTGCTGCCCTCAGTGCGGAGATCATTGACCTCCTCCAGACGCTCATTGTTGGGCAGTCTACCCTTTTGAATGCCATCCAGGGGGTAGAAAGGGAGGTGCATCGGAGCAATGCATACCTGGAGGGCATTCATTCGGGTCAGGCTGCCCATCAGCGATCGTTCAACGCTCTGGCCTCAGCACTGACGGCAGCCATTGTCCCTGTCTCCAGCCTCCCTCCTCCAACTCCCTCCACCCAGTCCCACTCCCCTGTTCCTCTGCCTATCCCAGACACACCTACAGACCAGCCTGCACACACATCAACACCCAAGGGCAGCTCATCCAGACATAAGCACCACAGATCACACAAGCATTCACCCAAGCAACATCCACATGCAGACATGCCAACAGCCACTGCCTCCTCTGTGTCCCCCTCCTCCTCGTCTCCCTCCTCCCTCCCTGTGACGTCTACACTCACACCTGCATGCACACCACCATCAGCCAGTACGTCCATCACCACCACACCCACCAGAACAGTCCGCACACGTGCAGTCACCACCCCCACTGCCATTTACACGTCCCCTGTGTCCTCTCCCAGTGTGTCTGTCACCCCCTCTTCCAAACCACACAAACGCAGGCAGCCACCCACCCAACAGCCATCCACCTCACGACAGCCTCCGTCACAAGCACCTGCACCCAAAGACAGCACACTTGACTCTCCTACAACCACATCCTCTTCCTCCACTCCCATACTCACTGCACCTACCCTTCCCATTGCTCCTAAAAAGTTGTTCCTCTCCAAAATTAACCTCTTTGCATCACCTGACCCACCCCCTCCATCTCGTAAGAGTCCAAACAGCACCTCAGCCACCACAAGCCCTGCACCTACTAGGACCATCGCTATTGGAGTCCACCAGCTCCTAGGGCAGGAACATCGGCCAGCAGCAAGGGGACAGCCAGCCCACCCCCTGGGAAAAGAACCAAAAAAGGGAAGGGCCGGCGCGACAGGCCTGAGACGGCTGCCCCCAAGGACACCACCCTTGCACCGTCACCTGGCACATCCACATAGGGAGGCAAGGGCCCCAGAGATTCGGCGAAGGAGGGCAAGGGCAGCAGGGCGGACAAGTCCGGCAGCAGGCGAGCTGCCCAGGAGGGCCCCACCAGCCCCATTTGGGGTGTGACGGAGGACACCCACGGGCCCAGGACTCCAGCACAGGAGGGCCCCGCAAGCGAAAGGTCGGATGGCGACTGAGCGGGAATTATTGGCCAGATCTGGTTCCCTAGGAACACAAGAGAAGCACCGCTGAACAGGGCCCCGCTGTGAGACGCACCGCTGAACAGGGCCCCGCCATGAGAAGCACCGCTGAACAGGGCCCCGCCGTGAGAAGCACCGCTGAACAGGGTCCCGCCGTGAGAAGCACCGCTGAACATGGCCCCGCCGTGAGAAGCACCGCTGAACAGGGCCCTTCCTGTCAAGCACCGCTCCGCTGGGCCCTTCCTGTCAAGCACCGCTCCGCTGGGCCCTTCCTGTCATTCACCGCTCCGCTGGGCCCTTCCTGTCAAGCACCGCTCCGCTGGGCCCTTCCTGTCATTCACCGCTCCGCTGGGCCCTTCCTGTCAAGCACAGCTGCTCCGCTGGGCCCTTCCTGTCAAGCACCGCTCCGCTGGGCCCTTCCTGTCATTCACCGCTCCGCTGGGCCCTTCCTGTCAAGCACCGCTCTGCTGGGCCCTTCCTGTCAAGCACTGCTCCGCTGGGCACCGCCGTCTCTGAACTGGTCCGCTGGGCCCTTCCTGTCAAGCACCGGTCCGCTGGGCCCTTCCTGTCAAGCACCGCTCCGCTGGGCCCTTCCTGTCAAGCACCGCTCCGCTGGGCACCGCCGTCTCTGAACTGGTCCGCTGGGCCCTTCCTGTCAAGCACCGCTCCGCTGGGCCCTTCCTGTCATTCACCGCTCTGCTGGGCCCTTCCTGTCAAGCACCGCTCCGCTGGGCCCTTCCTGTCAAGCACCGCTCCGCTGGGCACCGCCGTCTCTGAACTGGTCCGCTGGGCCCTTCCTGTCAAGCACCGCTCCGCTGGGCCATTCCTGTCAAGCACCGCTCCGCTGGGCCCTTCCTGTCAAGCACCGCTCCGCTGGGCATCGCCGTCTCTGAACTGGTCCGCTGGGCCCTTCCTGTCAAGCACCGCTCCGCTGGGCACCGCCGTCTCTGAACTGGTCCGCTGGGCCCTTCCTGTCAAGCACCGCTCCGCTGGGCCCTTCCTGTCAAGCACCGCTCCGCTGGGCCCTTCCTGTCAAGCACCGCTCCGCTGGGCACCGCCGTCTCTGATCTGGTCCTCTGGGCCCTTCCTGTCAAGCACCGCTCCGCTGGGCCCTTCCTGTCAAGCACCGCTCCGCTGAGCACCGCCGTCTCTGAACTGCTCCACTGGGCCCTTCCTGTCAAGCACCGCTCCGCTGGGCACCGCCGTCTCTGAACTGCTCCGCTGGGCCCTTTATCTCAAGCACCGCTGGCCCATTGGCAGGGCCGGATCTGTGTCGGGCAGGGCTTCACGAAGCACTCTGGCCAACATGCCTCCTCCATAACCAATGGAGTCTGTAATCCACCTGATGGACTGTGGCTTTGCACTCCCCATGATGGTACAGTGGGCAATCCACCCACTGTAGAGACTTGAGAGACTGTGGCTTTGCACTCCCCAGGATGGTACAGTGGGCATGGAGGCCCCTTGTGGATCTGGCGTCGTGGACTCATGTGGCTGAGGTGCCCCCCCTTCCCTTCCCCCTGAGGTGCCTGTGGTTTTATTATCTGATGCCCCAGCAGTGTTCTCTCCAATGGAATCGGGTCTCGTGTGTGGGCTTTGCCCATGTGTTTATGCACATTGGCCCACGAACAATGGAATGTAGCCAATATGTGCCGGACTTTTGGACTATGTATATATTGTTCATGTTGTAATATATTTATTTTATATATTTCATATTTCACTTAACTTCAAATATGCTATAATATACTTCAATTTTAATGATCATTTTATTTTGTCTTTGCATTATTCCGGGGGGTTTGGGGGGTGTCACTCTGACTTGTTGCTCTGCATTGGTGTGTAGGGATTGGGGGGTGGGGGGCGGGGGGGGGTGGGTGTGTCGCGTATGTGTGTGCCCGTAACCTTTTCTCCTCCCCCCTCCCCTGTGTCGTAGGTGCAGTACTCACCGTTGTCTTCTGCGCCGGCGTTCGTGCTCCTGGTAGAGGAGCAGGAAGACAATGGCTGGTAGGATGTTTAATTCGGGTTCTATGCTGTCCAGATTCCTCGTGGAGTGTGTATAGGTGAGCGTTTTCCCGTTCGTAGTCAGTTTCTGCCATGTTTTTATCGGCGGGGCTCCCACCCCGGAAAAGGTGGCGGATTGGTGGGTCGTGATAGTGTGGGCGGTACATTGTCTGCCGCCTGTCTGTTGGCGGTGACCGCCGCGCTGTTTGTTTGTCCCGCCGTGGCGGTCGGAGTGTTAAAGTGGTGTCCTGTGTTGGTGGTTCCCGCCAGGGTCAGAATTCCATTTTTTTTACCGCCTGCCTGCTGGCGGGTTGGCCGCCGCTTTAACACCGACCGCCAGGGTTGGAATGACCCCCATAGTAATGTGTTTTATATGTCTTGACAGTGAAATATTGCTAAATTCGTTTTTCACTGTTGCAAGGCCTGTCCCTCTCATAGGATAACATGGGGGCTACCTTTAAATCTGATTAGTGTAGATTCCCTTTGGGAGCGGATGGACATATGGAGTTTGGGGTCTCTGAGCTCACAATTTAAAATATATCTTTTAGTAAAGTTGATTTTAAGATTGCGTGTTTGAAAATGCCACTTTAAAAAGTGAGCATTTTCTTGCTTATACCATTTCTGTGACTCTGCCTGCTTGTGGATTCCATGTCTGGGTCAGTTTGACAGTTGGGCTGATTGCACCTCACACTAGACAGTGACACAAAGGGAGTTGAGTACAGCCTGCATATCCTGATGAGTCATCTGTGCTAGGAGGGAGGGGAGGAGTGGTCACTCACACCTGAAAGGGCTGTGCCTGCCCTCACACAATGCAGTCTCCAACCCCCTGGTGAGTGTCTTGGGCCTGGCCTGGGCAAGGCAGGATTTCACATTCAAAAGAGATTTTACTTTGAAGTTGGCCTACTTCAAAGGAGAAATTGGGTATAAGAAGGGCACCCAAAACCACAGATTGGAGAAACACTTCTGGAAACAAGAGGAACCTCTGCTTGGAGAAGAGCTGAAGAGCTGAGGAAGAAAAGCTGCCCTTCCTGTGACTGTGCTTTGGAGAGCTATCCTGAAGTTGCTGCTTCTGCCAGAGTAAGAGGGCAAAGACTGGAATTTGTGTGCCTTCCATTTTGAGAAGAAATCTCCAAGGTCTTGATTTAGAGCTTGCCTCCTGTTGTTTGAAGTCACAGGGACAGCAAAGACTTCTCTTTGACAGCACCTGGAGTCTCTGGAGAGACTCCTACTCTGCCCTGTGGTGCCCATCCAGTTCCTGGGACCCTGAAAGGAGAAGCTGGCAGCCTAAAGACAATGAAATCCAGGCACAGAGCGCCGTGCAGGGAAAAGATCGACAGGACTCCGATCTGCAGCTGAAGAAACGACGCACTGCCGGCTCTGCAGCTGAGAATCGACGCTCGTAGGAAACGCGACCAAAGAATCAACGCACGGAGCAGGAGAAACGACGTGCAGCATCGCTGACAGAGGTTGAGAGATCACAACCCGCGCTGCGGGGTTTTCGGATGATCGTGCGGCTGGATTTCCTACTCAAGTACTCCTGGGTGTGGAAAAACAACGCAAGACCTGCCCGGACCCGAGAGAGCTGACCGGACCGACTCATCGCTCTCCTGTGGAGAGAAGAAACGATGCGCCCGACCTGGCGAAAGGAGAAACGACGGAAGGTCCCGCTCGTGAGTGGAATCAACACTTCGCAAGCCCTTTTTGACACGCACTCGCCCATGTGGGGTTATTTTTGACGCACCCAAGGTACTTTTTCACGCTGACAGCGTTAGTGTGTGTTTGAAACTACTTAAATACTCTTTTTGCATCTTTATATGATTACATGACTTGTATATTGTGCATTTTTGTCATTTTGGTCTTGTTTTGTTTAGATAAATATTTCCTTTTTTTTTTTAACTGGTGTTGTGTCATTTTGTAGTGTTTTTATTAAGTTACAATGTTTGTTGGTCCAAATACTTTACACCTAGCACTCTTAAGTTAAGCCTACTGCTCTGCCAAACTACCAAGGGGTAAGCAGGGGTTAGCTGAGGGTGATTCTCTTTTGCCCTGACTAGAGTGAGGGTCCTTGTTTGAACAGGGGGTAACCTGACTGTCATCCAAAGACCCCATTTCTAACAGGCGCCATTTTGCAGCCAATGATATCTGGTATTACAAAAGGAGGCTGATTACTTACTTTAGAGCAGTGGTCTCCAAACTTTCTAATGCCGTGCCCCCCCAGTTGCAAAAATAAAAATCATTGGGCCCCCCTCAGGATTTTTCACAATTATTTTTTAAAGATGGCACTGTTTAAATATGTCTAGACCTATTTAAACATTGCAGTTCAGTACTGTTACCTTTAAAAAATGCAATAACTTGCTTCTGCTTAAAACAAAGGCCTGTTATCTGTGTAATGTTGCTTTTGGCCAGAGCTCTGGCACCCCCCCAAGGATCTCTTGAGGCCTCCCAGTTTGAAGACCTCTGCTTTAGAGGGACTAAACATTGTGCTTACTGTGAAGACTTTAAATATCGTTGGAGTGGAAAGTGAATTATCTGATGGCAGGATCATGCTTTATGTGGTAGGAAGCTGTCAGACTTGCTCTCCACACCTCTCCACATTAGACAATCTTCTGTATTCTACCACCTGACAGAAATAAAATGGGTGAGTGTCCAGTCAGAATGTTCTGTAGGAGAGTGTGTGTGGTGCTCGAGTCGGAACAATATGTTGTTATTATTGTGGTACATGCTCCCGAATGGAATAATCGAGTGTGCCTGCTATCTTGCAGACACTCAACAGCAACCACTGGAAATTCATGCATATTCTTCACTTCCCATGTGACGGCAATGCAGAGGAGTGAGAGATAGGGAACAGGGTAGGATATTGCGCATCACGTGTGACTGAAACTGTCCACCGAGTGTTTAGTGACGCTGCGGTCTGAAACGACCAGTTGCCAGAAAATGACCCAAATGTCTCGTTATTGAAATTGGTGGTGCCACCCATATGGGATGCAGGAATGGATCATTTGTAAGGTGATGGGCCCATCACAACTGCAATCCTGGAACGCTCTCCCCAGTACAAGCAAAACAACGGTAGCCATGATGGCATCTGGTCCGAGCCCCGCTCTACCCACCTCCATCCAGCAAGTATTATACCTGGCAGGAAACGTACAGCCTTTCCCACCCAATACCCTAAGACACACACACCACCCAGTTGCAGCAGAAACCGGACATTTCGTCTCTGACTCCTGCTTCGTGTACAGCATGCATGCCAGGAACGATTACAAAAGCCATTTGGTGACTAACAACAGCCAGGTTTTGCAGTGGTATTTCTCAACTCCTAAATGTGCAGCTCAGCCACGCTTCGTCTGACTGTAGCCTCCCGTTCCCTTCTCAGTCTACCTGCTTGACTCTCTGTGCCCAGCTCCTTCTACAAACAGGAAATAATTAATCGGTCTGTCTTGTCCACCCAGAACTGGAGTCCAGAAGTAAGGCTTGACCTTCCTAATTTCGATACTGTGTAAGGCACCAGAAGAAGAAAAAACAACTTAAACTTATAATAGTTAGGTACTTGATCCTTGCTACTTTATTAATTAATTTTGGAAATGCATTACCTTGGTTATCTAAACGTCCTCTCATAGAGTTCGTCTATTTTGGAAATGCATGCACGTGTTCTAGCTGACGATCTCGCCTAATTATAACGTTCCCTTAACCTTTGTTAATGAAGCTTTTAATCGGCTGCGGGCCCACCTCCTCGAGGCTGCCACGCATTATTTGCCATGGCAAAGGCTGCACTCAGAGCTCAAGCCTCGCGCTTAGAAGATATCTACCACTGTCACCACAGATGCAGGTGCTTCAAGCAGCAGGAGAACGTATGAGGAACGAAAGTGCACCTACACCGCCAGGCAATTTTCTCTTCACTTGTACATTTTTCTTCCCTCCGGGAGGTGCCTTCTTCTTCCCTTTACAAACCGTTGACAGACCCAAACAGCTCGATCCGGCGTCTTCCCTGCGGTTCTCCAAGTGTGATCATTTACGCCGCCTAATTTTAGCTTTGCATGTTTTCCTATGCTATTTTAGCCCTGTCAGTCATAAGTTTGCAGATGTGTTGGTTTACTTAAGTATTTAGTTATTTTATTTATTCGCTTATTTATATTCAATGTAGTTTTGTTCGACATAAGCTCCCTAAACATCTTTCTCCTATCCTGAGTTTGAGTGCCCATTAGGTCAGTGTCCAGCCTCCACTCGCCCCCTGATTGTTACACCCCCACACAATTCGACTCTAGATTCTTGGAGCAGCTACAGATTCTTTATAAATAGATCATCATCAAAAGACTGATCACCAAACAATTGCAGCATGGATAAAAAGACTGCATCTCTCCCACCTGAGGATTTTCACACTTTTCCCCTGCAAGGAACCAGCTGTCTTCCTGACCAATTCCTCATGATCATCCTTGCTCTGCTCTGGTCTCTCTCTGGCTCTTTACCAGGTAAACATGTCAATCTGCGACACTCCATTTTATGATATGAGTGCCCGTAAAGTTCAGAAGGCATACTGTTAGAAATGGGGTCTCTAGTTGGCAGATGTATACACCCTTGTCCAAATAGGGATCAAAATCCTAGTCAGGGTAAGTCACTCAAAATCCAAATTATCCCGTGCCCACCCTCTGGTAGCTTGGCAATGAGCAGTCAGGCTTAACTTAGAAGGCAATGTGTAAAGTATTTGTGCAATAAAACATACAGTAACACAGTGAAAAACCACAAAAATATACCACACAGGTTTAAAAAAAATATAAGATATTTATCTGGTTAAATTAAGATAAAAAACGACAAAGATTCAATAAGCACAAGTTGAAATATCACTTTTGCAAGATTAAAAAGAGTCTTAAATCTTAGAAATCAACAGTTCTCTCTTGTGTGCACAATGTACCTTGCTTGCGTCAAAATAACACGCACAGAGAACACGGCACAGACGATGCGTAATTTCTTTCCACGTTGCAAGGGGCTTTGCATCGATTTCTGGCACGCAGTCTTGGGTCCACACTGGGATGCGGAGTTCTTTTGATGCCCAGAGACAATGTGTGGAAATCCTGGGCATGCTGGACGAAGTCACAGGCGTTGCGTCGATCTGGTATGGTGATGCGTCTAATTTTCTGTCACATGGCAGGCACTGCGTTGATTCTTCTCTCAGGAAGTCAGGCTGCGTCGCTACGGCTCAGCTGTGCATCGATCCGCTAGAGCAGTGTGTCGAATTTCTGGTCGCAACGCAGCTGCTGCGCCGATCTTCGCTTGGGAAGTCGGGATGCGTTGTGACGTTTCTGGCAGGCTGTGTGTCGATTTTCAGTGCACAAG
Source organism: Pleurodeles waltl (assembly GCF_031143425.1). Classification (NCBI taxonomy): domain Eukaryota; kingdom Metazoa; phylum Chordata; class Amphibia; order Caudata; family Salamandridae; genus Pleurodeles; species Pleurodeles waltl. The sequence goes on from NC_090449.1 coordinate 88,644,127, forward strand.
GAGTTTCCTTGAAGAGATGAAGTCTTTTTGGCCCTGAGACTTCAGAAACAGGAAGCAAGCTCAATCCAAGCCCTTGGAGAGCACTTCTCCCCAAAGTCAGAGGGCAGCAGGGCAACAGCAAAGCAATCCAGGTGAGTTCTTTGGGCAGCAAGGCAGTTCCTCTCGACAGGTTGCAGGATCGGGTCCAGAAGTGTCTGAGTTGGTGGGGTCAGAGACCCAGTTTATTTACCCAAAAATGCCTTTGAAGTGGGGGAGACTTCAAAGAGTGGTTTTGAAGTCCACAAGGTCCCCTTTCAGTACAGGTCAGTCTGCCAGGGTCCCAGTAGGGAGTTAGGCAGTCCATTGTGTGAGGGCAGGCCACTAGCCTTTGAAATGTATGTGTCAGGCCCTATACCCTTCCAGCCAAGGAAGACCCATTCAGAATGCAGACGAGTGCTGGTGTGACTGAGTATCCTGTGTTTGTGGTTGTCTGAGTGGAGTGCACAAGGAAGCTGTCAACCAGTCCTGCCCAGACGTTGATTGGAGATAGGCTGTAAGGCATAGATGGATTTTAGGTGCAGAGAAATGCTCACTTTCTAATAGTGGCATTTCTTAAATAGTAATATAAAATCTAACCTAAACAATAATTAGGGTTTTCTATTACCATTCTGACCATACTAAGTATGACCTTGATACCCCTTTCCGATCAGAATCTACCCCTCAAACAGTAAATCAGGGTAGCCCTAATGCTATCCTATGAATGGAGCAGGCCTCACAGTAGTGGAAAACTAAATTAGGAGTAAAAACACACATGTATATGTCCTGCCTTTTCTCTACATACTCCCCTTTCCTATGGGTTACCTTGGGTCTACATTAGGGGTGACTTATATGTAGAAAAGGGGGAGTTTAAGGCTTGGCAGGTACTTTTAAATGCCAAGTCGAAGTGGCAGTGAAACTGCACACACAGGTCTTGCAATGGCAGGCCTGAGATATGGTTAAGGGGCTACTTATATGGGTGGCACAATCAGTGCTGCAGGCCCACTAGTAGCATTTAATTTACAGGCCCTGGGCACATGTAGTGCACTGTACTAGGGACTTACAAGTAATTAAAAATGCCAATTGGGTATGAGTCAATGTTATTGCATTTTTAGGGAGAGAGCACATGCACTTTAGCACTGGTTAGCAGTGGTAAAGTGTCCAGAGTCCTAAAGCCAGCAACATGAGGTCAGAAAATGTAGAGGAGAAAGGCAAAAAGTTTGGGGGTTACCCTGCAGAGAGGCCATTTCCAACATACCATGCAAATGAGGAAATCTCTTTACCACTGTATTATGGGTACAGGCGGAAAGGCAAAGAAGCTGTCAGGAGGTGCACTGAAAGTGTGCCACAAAAAGTTGGTGCACTTTCAGTGCACCCCTTCATGGCAGACCTCCGGAGGGGTGAAAAGGGATCCTATGCACCCCCCAGATATAACCTTGCTGGAGTATGCAGAAACTCACTGCATCGGAATGCAAAGGCATCTCTAATCCCTCTTCAAAGTGCAGACAAGTTGCCGCCTACAAAGTGAAACGTGGAGCGACTTTGAAGCAGCCGCTCCGTGTTTTACTTGACTGCGCTGCCCCCAGGGCAGCACATTCACTGTAATAGGGTGCACTGTCCCTATTTATAGGTGCACCCTGGCACAAACATGAAAGGTGCATCCTGTGTGTAACAGTCTTCCTGGTGTTTTTTCATAAGGGAATGAATTTGAACTTTGAATTTATATGGTAGACAATTTACTGCGGCCTTCCTTGGGAAACTATGGTTTTAGTACATAATATCAACACTAACCATATCAGGATACAAGAATATCACGGACAGGATATTGATACATTTTATATTTTTGTCTTCCATATTCTGACAAAATTAAATTGTGGGTTTGATATTCGTGGTGCACACCAAAATTATGAATGTTATTGTGGACAGATCACTGTAAACTGAAATGGGCATTGTATATAACATGGAAAGTAATGAATGATATTACGATAGTTTGTTGGTCCTGAAAAATAACAATTTTGGAAAATGTCGATGTTTTAACAAACTGATATTGTGAGCAACTGAATAGCTACAATCATACTGAGCACTCAGTTTTGAATTTTGATGTGTCCTGATTTGATAAACTGTTCACCAAGACGTGTAATTTGTTTTCTCAGCTTGCAGATGTAACATTATAGAGGGTTTTTAGTAAACTAGCTATGCTCTAAATGAGAAGTACTATTGTCCTAGTCATGGCTGGCAGCACGGAGACAGACTCATATTTTTGTATTTTTGTCTTTTTTTTAATATAGACTGAAAATTGGGAACTTTATTTAAAAACTTAAAATGTATATAAGTTTCTCTTTCGATAAAACTATTCCAGCTACAGTCGGAATGCTGAAGTATTCAGCAGTGCTTACGTGAATATTCCTCTACATCCAGTGTAAACAAATGTTTATTTTCTTCGTAGAAGAGTGGACGTTTAAGTACCTCTACATATTGAAGGCCAAACAGTCTCTTTTAAACAATCACCAAGCTAAAATGAAATGTTCCCCATCCCTCTAATATGACAGTATAATCTTTCCTGTCCCTGGACATAAAACAGGAAGCATTCTGAAGTCACATCTAGTTTTTTCCTTTCTCCTCCAGGTATGGTCACAGTAGTGGCTATTGCATTTGAAAATGGTAGGGCGGAAAGAACCACGGTGAAATACACTGAGTGAGCAGGTTAAACACTCTTACCCTACTCTTGAAATAGAGGTTCGGTGAGTGAGAGAGGTATTATCTCTTACACAAAAAATGGTAGTGAACTAAGCATAGGGGCATAGTTATGGAAAAGTGGTGCATCATTCATGATGTGCCACTTTTCGAACGCCCCATTGCTTCCCCCTAACAACACCGCGTGTGCACCGTATTTACAGTATGGTGTCCTATGGTGATCATGTCCACATAAGTGTCATAATTCATGGTGCTAATGTGGTGCTTTGCTGGACTAGCGCGCTAATGCCGCAAAGCACAGGGAGGCCCATTATTTCCAATGGCTGTAGGTAGACGTTAATTGTGACACTAAAAATGGCGCAGTGAAATCTAGTAAATTTCACTGCGCCATTTTTCTGGGCCTCGCTACGTGGGAACGCCCTCTTGCATACATTATGATTGGCGCAGGCATAATGTGGCACAAGGGTTTACAAAATAGCGCAATGCTTGCATTGTGCCACTTTGTAAATTTGGTGTGTGGGAAATGCCACCCTCATGCCACATTTGAGTAAATAAATGGCGCAAATGTGGTGGAAGGTGGCACTAGGAGCATCATAAATATGCCACTTAGGCTATTCCCTGCCCACTATAGAAAGTAGGTAAACATTGCACAGGAATGCTTATGCTCATGTTTGCCTGTGTAAGCCCAGAAATACAGTGGAACCACTGGACTTCTTCTTGAGCTGTACCAAAAGAATTAAGAGGGAGTTGATGTCATACATGAATTAATTTTATTATAGTTTAATACAAATAAACATCAGGTGCAACCTTCCAGGTGCAATTTGTCTACAGTACGTAACAACAACAACTGTGTTACAAATTTTAGTTAGGTTGTAAAGAAAGTATCCAGTGTGGTGGCATTTAGAAGAGCATACCGTCTGTTGCCCGATCAAGTTTCCCAGGTCCATGTGTGATGTGCTGCTCTAGTCCAGGATTTTTTTTTTTATTCTGAGACTTGTATTCTTGTTTATTCCATCATAAACCAGGACTACAAGTCCCAGAATTCAAAGAAAAAACTTGGCGTGGTGCAGCGATTCACTCATGGACCTGGGAAAATTTGCAGCAATGAGTGTCATTTATGAAAAATGTAATAGAAGCTGCTGCATAACCGATGTCTCTCAATGATTGAGGGTGTGGATCATGACTCCGTGATGCTTGGTAGGGCTTCAGTGTACAACGCCCGTGAGACTGACTTTTATTGGCACCACAGTGTCATTCCTGCTGCAACTTTTTCAGGGCAATCAAGAGTGGTATATTACTAAGCTTTAAAGGAGATATTCTGTTACATGTGCAATGGTTATCGCATTATTACTTAGAGGTCCTGTAACGCTCAGGGAGAGGGTATGCAGTAGCTTGACCAGTAAGATTGGGAGGGTGTGAGCTCCAGATTTCTAAACAATCACGCTGGCGTCCAATGTCAAAATACATTATACATCAAGCAGGGCACATGAGCGGGACTAAGGAGGCAGTGGAAAGGAAGACAAGTGCAAATAAGCAGGGTTCCTAAGTGAAGAAAACACAATGGGACACGTTTATGGAAGAGTGGCGCTGCACCCAGTGCCCCTGGAAGCAGAAACCCACTAGGCACCAGAGATTAAATTTTCTGTTTGTTTGCAGGGGTGGGGGTGCCCAGCATGGACATGGTCAGAGCCCCACCGCCCCCAAAAAGATACAAACAGTCTTTCTGCCCCCCGGGGGGCAGATGGGGGCAGTTACCCCCATCTTCTCTCTGGGGGGCAGAAGTCCCAGGGGACACTAGGGATTACCTTTTTTAATTTGTTATCAGTGGGGGCTGCCCAGCATGGACATGGGCATGCCCCCCAAACTCCCAGAATAGGGAAACAGTCTTTTGTCCCCTTGGGGAAGCCAGAAAGCCCACTAGACACCAGGGATTATTTTTGTTTATTTGTATCTGCGGGTGCTGCCCAGCATGGGCATGGCCATACCCCCCACCCCTTTCAAAAAATAGAAAGAGTCTTTCCTCCCTCCACTGGGGGGCAGATGGGGCCAATTACCTGATATGTTCCCCTGGGGGGGGGGGGGGCAGAAAGCCCACTAGACACCAGGGATTACTTTTATTTTGTTGGATGAGGGCTGCCCAGCATGGGCATGGGCATGGTCATGCCCACCCCAAAAAATTGGAAATCTGTCTTTATGCTCCCCTGAAGACAGCTTAAAAGACAAATCTCTTTGGTTATGATTTGAATGAGAAAGAAACTATTGTATGGCTAAATATATTTAAGCTGTAAAGAGACTGAGATACACCACAAATTAGAAAAATACCAGTAATCTCTTGAATTAATGTTTTTCATGTGGTGTTTTTTGTTACTTGGGGTGCACTTCTTTCAGTATTCTGTTTTTTGACTGTAATTGCAGAACAAGCATCTTATGCCATGATAATGGTTTTCAGCAATAATAAATAATAAAAAAAAAAAAAAAGTCTATGTTGTCATTTAAATTTGAGTACTGGTTGTAGTGGACCAAAATAGGATGCTTATTATAGATGATTTACTGTCTATACTCAAATAATCTTTGGGGAAGATTAAGTCAGTAGCAAAAAAACATTTTGCTGTAAAGAAAAATATTTTTTCCAAGTGAGTTTCACGTGAATGTGTGCTTTGTTATAAATGTACTCAAGTTCTCATGAACATTGTGAGTTGCTCTTGTCAATGTTTTTGCTTACCTGAAGACTAAAGCACCTCATCCCAATGGCAAGCAAGAGGGTATTTGATTATTTTGGCTGTTGTTTATGCAAGGGGGCCAGGAGAGTTTGGCTAACTCACAGTTTCATCGCACTTGCAAGGGGGAACAGCTGCATTTTTTAGGCTTGATTAGGCTAGCACCTGGCGAAACCTACCAGACCCAGACAGTTCTAAAAACTAGACATCTGTCGGAGTCCAGGGTGGTGTACTTTGCATCCGTCTCACACCATTTTCTTACCCACAATGCCATACAAACCTCAAATGTTAACTAAAAACACACATTTTTCCCGACATTTCTGTGATGGAAAGTTCAGGAATCTGCAGGAATCTACAAAATTCCTAACACTCAGCATTACCCCACTTCTGCTGATAAAAATGATGCGCCACTTTTGTGGCTGGGCCTAGTGCCACAGACAGGAACGTATCCAATCAATGCCATTAGGAGTCACCAAGCAAGGGCTCCCTTTGCCCTTGGTTTGATACGTTCATGTAGCTGGCACTAGGCCCAGCCACACAAGTGAGGTACCATTCTTCTCAGGAGACTTAGGAAAATTCTGAGTGGAAGGAGATTAGTGGCTCTCTGTGGATTCCAGAACTTTCCATCACATAAATGTGAGGACCATGTGTTTTTTAAGACAATTTTGAGGTCTGGGTAACACATCCTGGTGACAGCCACACAAGTCACCCCATCCTAGATTCCCCTACATATCTACTTTTCCAAAATGTACAGGTTTGCTAGGTTTCACTGGGTGCCAGATGAGCTAGGGTCCAAAGATCACAGCCCCCCTCCTTGCAAGAAACAGGTCAGTTTTGTGTGGAAAAATGTGATGTGTCCACACTGCGTTTTTGGTTGTTTTCTGCCACAGGCACAAGGCCTACCCATACAAGTGAAGTACCATTTTTACCAGGACACTTGGGGAAATGGAGAAAAGTAGGACATATGTTATAGCCAATTGTCTTTCTCTGCATTTGTGCCTTCCAAATGTGAGACAATGTGTAAGAAAGAAGTCATTCTGAGAAATGCCCTCTAATTCACATGCTAGTATGGGTATCCACAAATTCAAATATGTGGAAAAAACCCTGTTTCTAAATTCCATATTTTGTGACCATTTCAGAAATACATAGATTTCCTTGCCACCAATTTTTAACTCCTTATATTTTACCAAATGAATTGCTGTACATCCAGAACAATTGGTATGCAAGGAGCAGCTCACTTATTGGCTCTGGGTACCTCGGGTTCTTGGTGAACCTACAAGCCCTCGATATCCCCACAACCAGAGGGTTAAGCAGACATAACACTATATTACATTTGAAAATATGCCATAGTTAGAAAAAGTTACAGATGAAAACACAGACACAAATGGCTGTTTTGTCAACTCAATTTCAATGTTTTTTTTTTATTTAAACTGTTAATTTCCTATCAAAACCTTGAAGGATCTACGCAAATGACCACTTGCTGAATTTAGAATTTCGTCTACTTTTCAGAAATGTATAGCTGTCTGGGTTCTACCATTGATTCCACACCCATTTCTACCACTAACTCGAAGGAGTTGGAAAGCACAAAAAATAGAAAAATGTGCTGTGTCCCAGCAATATGCCAAAACTTTGTTGAAAAATTTCGTTTTCTGATTCAATTCTACCTGTTACTTAAAGCTGGGAAGATGCTGATTGTAGCACCATAAACCTTTGTTGATGCCATTTGCAGGGGAAAAAAACGACGCTTTTTTCTGCAGCACGTTTTCCCCATTTTTCCCCAAAAACCCAAAATTTAGCTGTACTTCGTCGATTTTCTCTGTCTCCTCCAGGGGAATTCACAAACTCTGTGTAACTTTCAAATCACCAGGATTTTGGGGAAAAAAGGTGCAAATTTGGAGTGGATACCTTATCTGAAAAAAATGTTATAGGGGCGGAAGCATGACCAAATAGCAAAAAAAAGGCTTAGCACAGGGATGGAAAGGCCTAGCAGCAAAGGGGTTAAAGGCATGAACTGGGGTATTTCATTTTGGTTTTGTTGTAAGCTCAAGCAGATCAGAAGCCTCCATTTCAGTAGCCATGCTAAGACTGGCCAAGTGGTTGGTAGGCAACAGGAGTGTTTAAAGAAGTGGCAAGAAGCAGTTGTAGCCTCTCAGCTTGTACCTTTATGCAGGAGTGAAATGTACACAACGTAGTTCCCATCTTCCCTATGAATCAAACAGGCTCCTGAGAAGTCATGCCTGAGCCACCGTCATGAAAGGATGAATCATGACTAGGACCAACGCCAGATTTCCACCTTGTGACATCAATTGAATTTTCAGTTTCTGAAAACATAAGAACAACCCTTAGTATTTATAACTCACACATTGATTCCTTCCCAAATTATGTAACCAACGTTTGATTACCTAATGTCCCTTCTTCCTTTTGTAGTATGCTGGTTCTTGTAAACTGAAATTCGCTATGCCAAGCTTCTAGAAAACAAACTCAAGACCATTATTTCCACAGGTAATAGTTGCACATGTGTGTACAATATCTCAGTTGGCTCTTACACCTTCCTAAGTGTATAGGCTTTACAAATCTAGATAATCAAACATTAGTCCTTTCAACAGTGTATCACAGTTCAAAATAATGGTTCCTCAGCTTTCATCTCCTGAAACCATAAATACACATAATATCATTGCTCAAGCTATGAGTCACTCTGCAATAATTAACGTCATATGCATGCATAAGTATAACAACCTTAATGAGTCTTTGATCAAGTTTTTTTTTTTAAACGTAAATAAATGCCCTTTCGTTTCTCTTAGGAGAATAACAACAAACAAAACATGATTGACTTCAGCAGTCCTTACAATAAGGATTCCATCAGATTATTTCTTTCTTTACTTTTGTAAAATTCATAAATGTTACCACAACGTATAGATTGTCGCTTGTAAAATATCTTTCACTTGTCGTTTGCAGGTTGAAAACAGATACGGTGAACTGCAGCAAGAAAAAACGGTGACCTGATGGGGAAGAGAGAATCACCGCACGAGGACGTCGAGCACTTGGGGAAACACTATGAAGAAGATGAGGATGGAGCTTCAGCACAGGTGAGTAGGAAAGAGGAAGGGAATATGAGTTGGAGGAAATCATCAGACGATAGTTCCACTTTGACAGACGTGCAACAAATGATACAGTTAATGATTGCAGCTGTTTTTAAATCAAGAGATTTACCAATTTCCTCTGGATCACCACACTAGTTTTTCCCAGACCTTAATGATCCTATTGTAGAGGAGGCCAATGGGAGCTTTATCTGATGGGCAGGCTGGGAGGGGGTTAGAATTCAGAGAGGTTCCACAACACGTAAGAACTAATATGACTTTTCTTGAGGGTCCTGGGCTGGAAGAAAATTTAGATTTTTCTTTAATTGCCAAAAGAAAGAATCTAAGTAATAGCCTTGGCACAAAGCCATCAAGACTGTTATAGTGTTTGAGTGGAAAGACATTGACAAACACTCATTGCCTTGATTGATGGCAAGGAGGTATCCATTGCAGGGTATTTCCAACCACAGTTCAGGTGGGTTCCCACATGGCAGGCTCATAGGCAGGTTATATGATTTTTGAGGATGCGGTGCCTTCTGACTTTGTGCTCAAGAGGGTTGTTGTAGCAATCAAGAACATACGCTGCTGCTAATTTTCGGTCTGGTCAGTCGTTATGCCAGTTATATGGTTCAATCACTAAATGAGGACTTCCTAAATCGTTTTGAACAGAATGTGAAAGAATGGGCGGCAACTGTTTTTATTATGTTAATTCGTAATGTATCATGTAGCTTTTGCATGTACACCCCAACAGAGCTTTGTATGCGCCTCCTCTCACATACGACTCCCCCTTGTATCTTCAAGTAGCCACTGACATTCGTTCAATCTTTAAAGCACTTCCACATCTGGACCTCTTGTACATTTTCATCTACACCTTTCTCTTACATCATCATGATAGACCTTTGTACCTCACCTCTCACATATCCCCTGGTCCTCTGCCATGCTCCCGGGCTGTGATACATCATGGATAATTCTACCTTGTACAGGCTCATATGAAACATAGTCATTATCAGCAACCATGAGCACCCTCTCCCCATTGCCATTACAATCCCAACAATCCCTTTGGTTGATGCTCATTTTCAACGAACCCTGAATTGCTTAGTACTTTCTGCGGTTGTGAGTATCATTAAATTAGGTAACTGCAACACATATCGTATGAAGTGCTAAGAAATGCCAGAAGTGTATAGAGAAGTGTTACATAAAATACTTTATCAGCATCATCATAATATTAATCCTCATTATTTTTACTGTTTTTATTATTATTGTTGTTACTGTTTGTTTTTACTATTATGTTAAAATAGTGGCCATTAATCACCGGCAGGCAGAGTACCACAGGTGAAAAAAGGATGAGTAAAATGTACTCTAGTGCTAAGGGTAGATCAACCCGCTATCGAGACCCGTCTTAGTAATGGCCATAAATATCCGTTAAATGTCTCTGTGACACACTATGTATACATCCATCTGCTCACAGTCCGAGTTTGAGCAAAGCCCACGACTGTGAAAATCTCGAAGGGATCTGATTAAAAAACTTGCTATCCCTCTCTAAATGTGAGATGGCCTCAGCATGAGAACGGAAACAGGTTTCACTCTTGGTTTTCCATTTCATTGGTACGTTTGCTAAATCATTGGAACAGCACTCTAAAATCCCAGTGCTTTGTATGAAAGGATTATTAAAAGTAAAGTCAGTTGGCCAACAAGGGTAAGAATATGTTTACCCGCTATGGCAGTTTCCCTAAAAATAAATTATGTTGATGTGGCTCAAACTCTTCCCAACTCAAAGAAATAATTGGGAGAGTTAAGGTCTATGGGTTCAGGGGAATGGGATTTGTGTTATTTGCATGGAAAGCATTTCTCTGCGGGATTATGTAAATCATGACAATTAAATGCTATCTTTCCTTACCTAAAAGAACCTGCAAACTTGCAACTGCAGAATCTCATCCTTAAATTTAGAATAAGCCTTCACCCCCTTTACGCTTACCCAGTAGGGATTACTTCTCTCAAGACAGCGGAAGGGTGGTGTGGTTGTGGGTTGCAGATGAATTGCACAAGAATTTATATCCTATTAGACTATCATTATTTTTAAATGCACGCCAGCAATTTCCAAAACCCTTCTTCCTAAAGTATAACAGAAGGAAAAGATTGGAATCTCACAGCTTTTTGATGTCTATGCAATCCCTGGGTGTAATCTAGGCTCTGGCGAGATTCTTGAAGAACTTGAACAAGACATGCAGGATGCGTTCTCGGCTGCTGATTGGCAGCATCAGGACAGACACAGTGGCTGGCTGGATGCTCCAAAGTGCTCATGTCAGTTTGGACGGTTGTCTTGTGTTGGCCAGCCTGACATGCCCACTTTAAAGCTATCCATCCCAAGCTGTATTAAACAGCTGCGTGGAGAGAAAGCGTAGGCCTCCAGGGCCTGAAGGAGCATCCAGCTAGCCCGGTCCATTCAAACCAGGCTCTTCTCTCATGCTGGTTAATAACATGAAAGCAGTGTCTGGATTGGTCAGCGGAGCTCCACAGCAGACTGCAGTTAGCAGAACACCAAGTAGGATGTGCTGCAGTTGGTAAGTATCTTTTATTTTAATTTTATTTAACATAGTAGTAAACTTTTGGGGTTTTGTAGGGAAGGGCTGTTTTGTTATGGTCTTTTGGAGAAAGGAGGTATTTTATTTTGGACTTTTGAGGGAGTGGGTGTTTTTATTAAGGACGGTTGGAGGGAGGGGGGTGCACTTCTCTCACCCCACCACTTTTTAAAGTTACCAGCCACCCCTTTACAATGGATGGGATATCTGTCACATTTGTAACGGAGCAACCCCTTTGCCAAACTCTAAATCAGGCCCTTAGTTAAACATCCTCACTGGGGCATGACAGCAATCTGTGACCGAAAAGGCCTGCAAGTTGTCAGATAGTTTCCAGATAAAGTCTATTTGAAGTTGTTGTCTATTGCCAGAAAGCTGAACATTGAATTTTGCACCCAGAGAAGGTCCCTTACAGGTTGGATAGTTTTTGTGATTTCTAACAGTAGGAAAGTGCCCTCTTTCTTGGTATGGTTACCCCCATTGTCTGCCTGTTGTCAGTGTATTTGACTGTGTCCACTGGGATGCTGCTAACCAGGACCCCAGAGGTTATGCTCTCTCCCTTCTAACTTGGTAACTTTACCTTTTTTTCCACAATTGGCATACTGGTCCCCATGTAAGTCCCTAGTATATGGTATATAGGTACCCAGGGCATTGGCGTTCCAGTGCATGCACCCGTTTTCACTGCAAGTCACTGCACCAGGTCACTATAAGTCTCCACTATGGTAGGCCCTCTCAGCCCAGAGGGGAGGGTGAAGGTACCTGTGTGTGAGGGCACCCATGCACCAGCAGAGGTTCCCCTCACAAACTCAGCATACATTTTCCTGGACTTTGTGAGTGCAGGGATGCCATTTTGCAGGTGTACTTGACATAGGTCACTACCCATGTCCAGCTACATAATGATAACTCCGAACATGGGCATGTTTGGTATCACACATGTTGGAATCATACCCCAATACTGTCACAAGTATTGGAAGTATGATTCCATGCACTCTGGGGGCTCCTTAGAGGACCTCCAGCATTGATACCACCAGTCTTACAGGCTTTTCCGGCCAGCCCAAGCTGCTGCCACACTTCAGACAGTTTTCTGCCCTCCTGCTGCTTGACATGATCAAGCCCAGGAAGGCAGAACAAAGGATTTTCTTTGGGGGAAGCAGGTAACACCCTCTCCCTTTGGAAATAGTTGTGACTGGCTTGGGAGGGGTAGCCTCCCCAAGCCACTGATATGCTTTCAAGGGCACATTTTAATGCCCTCTATACATAAACCAGTCCACTCTGGTTCAGGGAACCCCAGTCCATGCTCTGGCACGATAATGGACAATGGAAAGGGGAGTGACCACTCCCCTGTCCATCACTACCCCAGGGGTGGTTCTCAGAGCTCCTCCAGAGGCACCCTGGGTTCTGCCATCTTGTTTCCAAGGGTGGCAGTGAACTCTGGGAGCATCTGAGTGGCCAGTCTAGGCAGGTGACGTCAGAGCCCCCTCCTGACAGGTGCTTACCTGGCTAGGTGACCAATCCCCCTTTCAGGGCTATTTAGGGTCTCTCTCTTGGTTGGATCCTCAGATTCTGCTTGCAAGACTCCAGCAGGTCTCCTCTGCAACCTCCACTTCAACTTCTAGCCTCCGGAACTGTGACTGGAACCTCGAGGACCCCACAAGCTTCCTCCAAGAAGAAGAACTCTTCTGCAACATTGTTTCCAAGGCTCCTGCCAGCAATTGCAAATATTTCCACTGGCTCTGCATCCACTGAGGGTGGCATGGCTTCAATCTGCACTACAAGAAAGAAGGAATTTCCCTTGGAGTGAAGGAGTCACTCCCCTGCATCCGCGGGCACCTGCTGCATGACAACCGGCTGCGTGGATCTCCCCTCATCTTGAGCTGTGTGGATCCGGATTCACTGGTGGTAGTCTGGGATAGTCCTCTTGGTCCTCTCTTACAGCTGTCCAACTTTGCTGGAGGTAAGCCCTGGCCTTCCCACGCAGGATAGTATCCCTGTGCACCGCATCTCTTGAAGCTGCCAAGGCTTGTTTGCATCTCCTTCAAGGGAGCTTCAGGCAACGTGCAGCTCCAGTACCTAACACTCCTTCCTGCGATGCTCAGCCCTGTGTGTTTCTCTTGTGGTGTGGGATCCCTTTCTGTAGTGTTCCGTGGGCTCCCTCTCCAACTTCTGTGTCCCCGCCCAGTGGGACTCCTGTGAGTGCTGCCTCTGCTCCTATGGAGCCTCTGTGATGCTGAGGGCCCCCTGTGACTCCCTGTCCTGGGTTGAGTCCTCCTGGGCCTTGCAGGACCCAGCAACACTACCTTTCCACTAATCGCAAGTTTGTCTTTTCCAAGGCTTGTTGGTGGAATTCCAGTACTGACACCAATCTGCAATCTTCACTCCAGCGTGGGACATCTTCTGCATCCATCAGGAACTCTTCGCCAGCTCCAGGGGTGCAGTGCTGACATGTTCTTACTCACCATTGACCAACTCCTGCAAGTACAGCTGGGTGGGTAGTAGCTCCTACTCCTCCTGGACTCCACTGTGACACTTGGACTTGGTCCCCTTTCTTCACAGCTCTTCCTTCTTCAGGAATCCACTATTGGTTTATTTCAGTCTTGTCTAGGTGTCTTCTTTTCTTATTTTGCCTCCTTTTGGGTGGTTTGCGGAAATTCCAGTGATTTACTCCTGCTTTCCTGGTCACTGGGGGTATTGTGTTACTTACCTCTGTGGTTTTCTAGTACTCCCAGCTCCCCTCTACACATTCCACTTACCTAGGTGGAGGGGGGCTGTGTTTGCATTCCTTTTTTTAGTATATGGTTTGTTGTGCCCCAGGGTCACTATGGTTTTTGCTATTTGCACTGTTTCCTAAACTTTTCTATGCCTATTTATGATTACTAGTGTATATATTTAGTGAGTTACTTACCTCCTATTGGAGGGTTGCCCTTCTAGTATTTTGTGGTATTGTGTTCCAAAAATAAAGCACCTTTATTTTTGTATAACTGAGTGTTTTCTTTTATGTGTGTAAGTACTGTGTGACTATAGTGGCCTTGCATGTCTCCTAGATAAGCCTTGGCTGCTCATCCATACCTACCTCTAGAGAGCCTGGCTTCTAGACACTGCCTACACTTCACTAAGAATGGATACCTGGACCTGGTATAATGTGTAAGTACCTTAGCTTCCTATGCTAACTTTGGACATATTCACTTTTTTGGTGGTTGGATTTCTCCTGCGGGGCAAGGCCGCAGGCTGTAACTGAAAAGGGCTCCACACAGTGGGATACCTTCTCCATGAAGTCCTGCTGGATCGCATTTGCTGCTGTGGGGAAGAAAGTAGCTGGAGCAACTTGAATCTTTAGCCCAGGGGAAATGCACGTTCGTCAGTTCGGCCTGGCATGGTTTGCCCATGTCCCCAGTCAGTTGTCCAACCTAGAAGTTGGTAAAACGCTTCTAAGTCCAAGATTTCAAGAAACTTCAGGAGGAGTACACTTTAACACCAGCCAAGGGCCCTGGATCTTGGGGACTGCAATTAGGGGTTAGGATTCACTCCAACAGAGGCCACGGTCCTGGACTGGTTCCGTTGGAACTCATCAGCTGGGAATGCAATAAAACGACCTCTTGAATCTTGTTGTGTGCCTGTAGCTCAAAAAGGAGATCAGGCTTATGACCCTTGGACTTCATTTCTTTGTCCTGGGTGTAAGAGAGACAGACAGTCCAGTCTTCCAGGCTCTTCTCAAGTCATAGACAGCAGTTCCAGTTCTGTTCTTCCACCGGTCCAGAAGTGTTCAGCGGATGGTACTGAGGGTGCCACATTTATGACCAGTGTCAGTCTATGGGTGAAGAAACTCCTGGCCCGCCCAAACCAATGGGGTAAAAGTTCCCAGGGCTTCCCCCACCCACATCTGCAGCACATCCTGTGTGTTAAAATGTACATACTGTCCTTCTCTACCTAAATCCAAGATGGCAAAATTGTACTTCTCCTGTGCAGATCTCCATGTGTACACTCAGGTGTGGCTATGATAATTGACAAATCGTCTGTTTTGGTCTCTGCAAACCTGGTCCAGAGGTAGCTCCACTCCCACTGGGATTGGTGCTGGGCTGGTAGCAGGACAAAAGAGGAGGCAGACCCAGATGTGGGCTACATCTGCCTGTGACAGGGTAGGCATACTTTGAAGTTAATTAAGTTTCTGGGCTCAGTCCAAATGACCATCCTGTAAGGGGAAGGTCAGTCCATTTCCCATTTTCTCAGCTCCATGAGCCACTTCACACCTATTCAAGAAGCCATTCAGCTCTTGGTGACAGTGAAAACTGGCTTAAAGTCTGATTTGGCTCAGACAGGAAAATGATAACTTTCTAAAAGTGTTGTTTTCAAAATAATAATAATATAACTGCCAAACTGAAATTAAACACTATAAGTTATGATAGTGTAACTCAGTCTTTTTCTATGGGAGGGGCAGCCTGGTCATAGTGAAACATTAATATGGAGGTTCTTCACTTCCAGGTTATGTAAAACATTAAATATACATGTCCTACTTTTTGAATTCTATGCACACTGCTCTATGGGCTTTTAGGACCTACCTTGGGGTAACCTATAAGTATTAAAAAGGATGTTCCAGGCCTGGCAAAAGGTTTAATTTGCCAGGTCCCAATGGCAGTTTACAACTGCATTCCCAGCAGTGACAGCTGGCTTGTATTTACAATGGGGGTCAGGGAGGTACAATAATAACAATTTTTAAAACACAGCACTTACCTTACGGCGTCCTCCTCTCCTCTTGTCACCTCTCCTTCTTTCCTGGAAGCTCCAACATGGGACCCACGAAACTGCACTAACTAATACCGGCGATGCTTTCATGCTGGTAACCAGCATAAGAGAAGCATCAGGATTGGGGCGAGAGGAATCTCTCAGTTCTCAGAGCACTGGAGGCCTGTGCTTTCTCTAAACCAGCTGTCTTAAGGCAACAGCAACAGAAGGAAAAAATCTGTGGGAGTAGCACATAAATGATGGTCATTCCAACAGTACAGCATACAATGGGACCAGGGCAATAGGCTGATTGGCTCACTGGAACACAATTCTGGCTATATTGTACCAAGTAACCCATGTGTAAAGAGTCCACCTCTTTGCTTGCATTGTGGCCCATCATTCCTCTGCTACACCACTGAGCCTGTTTATGGGATTTTGGGTAAATGTTGGGGGGTGTAGGATAAGACTTTTTAAAATATTCTGTTTGTGAGTGTTAGGATAAGGGTATTTTAAATGTGGATTTACTACAGACCTTCTGACACCCGTCCTCGTCCACCCTTTGGCTGATCATGACAGGAGACATGGTCAAATCTCCCACTCTCATACCTCATAGGTGTCACAGCAATTCAGTTCACTTCCCCACTTAATTATTTTCTTGGCCCAAGCAATTACCATTTCCCTTTCCACTACTACATAATCCCTCTGCCCAAAGGGTCTTGTGATGCCATTCACCCCTCTCTGTCCTACCACAACAGGAGGCTACCACAGGGAACAAGGGCATGGTGGGTTCTGAATGTCTTGCTGCAGGTCATGCTACTTGTGGCACACCTCTAGTTGAGGCCATTAGGCAAAGGAATGGAATAGCAAGAAGACACAAGTCAGTGTGAATCCCATAAGTGGAGATCCATCAGTATCTGGGCATGAATATGAACACATTTCACCAGCAGGCCCTTGTCTCCTATTCTTTCTGTCTGCTCTCCTATTCTGTTTTGATGACCCTACTCCATTTGGAACATCAAACCCTTCCCCAGCTTTCTCTCTCAAATGCTGCAGCCCTTGTAATCCTATCATGTGGTAAAGCAGGACCACAGCTTCTCAGTGCACAATCAAACCAGACCCGGAACTGAAATATGTCAGTAACATCACTCCCTCTTATAGTGTAGCCATGCAATGAGACACAAGACCCACATTCGCAGATGGAGCCAGCACTGCACTGAGTCAAGAGTGAGGAGAACAGAAATCAGCATCCCACCTTACCACATAGTCACTGTTCTGATGTGGTGATTCATTGCATACAGCTAACTCTCATCCAAGCCTAGTCAGTTGGCCCAATCCAGCACATGTGGTCCTAGTCTAAAAGCCAAACATAGCAACAAAAAGGAATCCACGGAGTCTGTGTGACGGCTGCTCCTCCCTTCATCTCCCCAGCATTTTCCAGCAACTCTCAATATGAAACTCACTCGGGGACTCCAGTAAGCTTGGAGACAATCAGGACCAACCCTCCAATCCCCAACAGACCCCTTCTTCTCTCCCTGACCAGCTCTCTACCAGAGCTCATTCCACTTGCACAAGGAGCAAGAGAATCAGACATTGTATTGACACGCAACCCTTGCAGAGTAGCACCATGCAATCTGACCTACATATGCTTAAACTAGCTCTGAAGCATGTATCTAGATTTTAGGGACAGCCCACATAGTAAGCCACTAACGCTTCCTCGGAAGCCGCACCCTTCATGGTTGGAGATTGGAACCTCGATCAGAGGGAAAGCGAGGCCTCTCTATCGGGATCTCAATTGGATATAAACATTGTGGTGCAGTAACCACCCGGGAGGTCAATGAGGCAGTCGACCTCATTGACTTCCCGGAGCCTATAGTGTGTTGATAGCCCTGCCTTTACCACACTCGGTGGTAAGTTAGGCTCTATCTTGAGTGGGGTATGATGCATTCTTCAAGATGAAGGGGTGCCAGAATTTGATGGATTGCTGGATGATATTGATCCTCTGCATGCAGAGTACATCAAAATACTGCACACGCGCATAAGTCTAACATGCACATGGTGGGTGCAGGAGCACAAGAGTCAGAGGAGAGACTGAAAGCATTTGTTCCAATGCCTCCACTCATGCTTTCCATCTAGGGGAAAGCAGTGGACCTCAAAACCTGGTCCATACTTGCTCTGTCTATCCCCCAGCAGTAAGGGAACCTGTCTACCAGGAGTTAATTTCCCTAGCCCTCTCTCCCACCTCCATGACACCTTACCCCAAAATTTAAGGACACAAGGATGCCAATTGTCACCAAAGAGGCCATACTTTGGCATTGGTAGGCACCATAATATAAATTATGCATTTGCCACCCGTCTCTCTCTGTCTCTCCTTACGCCTAGTTTTTACATCTGCATTTTACCTGTGTTTTACTTTGTTTTGGTTCTTTCTCCTTCTTTCTGTCTGTTCTCCTATTTTCTGCCTTTCTGTTCCCCTCTCTCTCCTGCGCCACAGCTGCCCCTAAAGCCCCGCCCCGGCGAAGCACTTTTCCCACCCTTCCACCTCCCAGTTGACTGGACCACCAACCTCCCTCCCCTTCTTAATGGCGGCTGCACGCAGTGGGCGCACTGCTGGCGTGCCAAAGGTGCACCAAAGGCAAGCCTGTCTGCGCCCATCCATGCTTTGACCACACCCAGTGCCAGAAACCCTGGATCTCCTATGAGCCATTCCTTGGCCACCCTCCATTACAATGCCAAGACCCTCCACCACCTTAACACCGGACGTCTCAGCACCTGCTGCACCGCATCTCCTCAGGACACCCACAGACCTTTTTCCTGCCAGAACTGCAACCTCAGTTGCAGCCACAACAGACAACCGGAACACCCCAAACCTGAAACCACTGACACCAGCCACAACCTCATCAACTGCTTCCTTCTGAATATACGCTCCCTACACAAGCATACCACCGAACTCTGGGACCTGATCAACTCCACCCGTTCAGACATTGCCTTCCTAACCGAGACCTGGACCAACCCTACCTCCGGACCAGACATCGCCATCGTAATCCTGGACGGCTACCGCTTCCTAAGGAAGGACTAACCCTACCATCTGGGCGGAGGACTGGCTATCATACACAAGTCCACACTCCGCATCACGGTCAACAGAAAGGAACACTGCAACACAATGGAACACCTACACTTCCTGAGCCATGCCACTCACAACTCCTCCTTCTGCTGCACCCTAGTCTACAGGCCACCTGGCCCTCACCCAGCCTTCATCAGCGCCACTGTAGACATCACCAGCCCCCACGCCCTGGAGTCCACTGAATACCTCCTCCTGGGCGACTTGAATTTCCACCTTCGAGAACCCTAAAGACTGAAACACAACTTCCCTACTCGACAATCTCTCCACCCTCGGCCTCAAGCAACTGATCTCCGTTTCCACGCATGCAGCAGGACACACACTAGACCCCCATTTTTACCTCAAGCAACTGGATCACCCTGAAGAATACCTCCACTCCGGACTGGACCGACCATCACTGCCTACACTTCTCCATCACGGCACCCAACAGCCACCTCCGCGACCCCATGGCCCCCCACAGGTAATGGAACGGAGTCACCGACAAGCAACTCACCACGACCCTTGCCAAATCACCCCAGCCTCCCACCAACGACGCCAAAGCTGCAGCACGCAACCTCTACACCTGGATCACCAAATGTGCCAACTCCTTAGCCCCGCTCTGATCAACTTCGGTCAAGCGCGTCCAAAAAAAAGACAGCTGGTTCACCACCGAACTCCAAGAATTCAAACGCACCTGCAGGGGTCTATGGAAGAAATGGAAAAACAGCAAAACCAACTAAGACCTTGCCTCTTTCCGAGCCGCCATTGCCACCCACCACCAACGCATCAAGAAGGCAAAAAAAAAACCGCACTCAGTGAACACCTCCCAGCACAACACGAGAGAACCCTTCACGGTAATCAACGAGTTCACCAATCATCCCTCCGAAGCGACCAGCATACCCTATCGCAAGACCTCTGTGACAAACTGGCCACTTTCTTCCACCTCAAGATTAAGGATATCTCTGACAACTTCCTCCTGCAGAAGTCACCCAGCGTCAGAACCTTTGACTGACCCAGCCCCCCAGAACCCACCCAAACCATCCACAGCTGGTCCACGCTCACCACAGAAGAAACTGAAATCATCACGAACAACATTCACTCTGCAGCCCCAATAGACCCCTGTCCTCACAACATATACAACAGAGCCAGGGCATCCATCACCCCCAAACTACGCAAAACACTGAACTGCTCTATCACAACAGCCACCTTCCCTGAAGATTGTAAACATGCAAACGTCCGCCCCCTTCTGAAGAAACCCACAGCCGACCCATCAGAGCTCAAGAACTTCTGACCTATCAAATTGCTACCCTATGCAGCCAAAGCCCTGAAAAAAGCCATAAACTTGCAACTGCAACAGTTCCTCGAGGACAACTCCTCTCTGGACATCTCTCAGTTTGGCTTCTGCAGAAACCACAGTATGGAGACAGCTCTTCTTGCAGCCACCAATGACATTCGCACACTCCTCGACCGTGGACACACTGCAGCACTGATACTCCTCGACCTCTCAGCAGCCTACGAAACGGTCTCCCATAGCACCTTATGCACCAGACTCCATGACGTAGGAATATGCAGAAAAGCCTTGCAATAGATCCACTCCTTCCCCACCGGAAGAATACAGAGAGTCAGGCTCCCACCCTTTCTATCCAAACCAACAGAAATCAGCTGCGGAGTCCCTCAGGGATCCTCCCTGAGCCCAACACTCTTCAACATATACATGGCCCGCTGATAGCCATTGTCAGAGACTACAAAATGAACATTGTGTCATACGTCAATGACACACAACTCATCATATCCTTCACTGAAGACCCGAACAAAGCTAAGGGGAACTTTCACACCGGGATGAAAGCCGTCGCCACCTGGATGAGGGAGAGCTGCCTCAAGCTCAACTCGGCCAAGACCAAGCTCATAATCTTCGGAAACTCCACCTCAGCATGGGACCCCTCCTGGTGGCCCACAGCGCACAGCACACCACCTACTCCGACTGACCACACTCGCAACCTAGGAATCATCCTGGACTTCTCCCTGTCAATGACCGAACAGGCAAACGCAGTCACCTCTTCCTGCTGGCACAACCTCCGCCAGCTCCCCAAAATCTTCAAGTGGATCCTGGTCGACTGCCACAAAACAATCACCCACACCCTAGTCACTAGCAAGTTCGACTACAGCAACGCACTCTACGCTGGCACCACAACAAAGAACATCAGGAAACTACAACTCATCCAAAACACCACCGCAAGACTCGTCTTGAACCTCCCCCGCCAAGAACACATCTCCTAAAACCTTAGGACCCTCCCTTAGCTCCCAGTAGAAAGGTGAATCAACTTCAAACTACTCATCCACACCTACAAGGCCCTACACAACATCAGACCGGCCTACCTGAACCATCGATTCACATTCCATAACTCTGCCAGAACCCTCTGCTCCGCCCAGCAAGCGCTAGCTACCAACCCATGCATCCGGGAAGCCACCGCCAGAGGAAGGTCTTTTGCATACCTTGCAGCCAAGAGCTGAAACAACCTGACCCGCACCTGAGACAAAGCCCATCTCTCACCATCTTCAGGAAGAACCTCAAAACATGGCTCTTCGAATGAGGCCCAGACCCACCACCAGCACCCTGAGACCCTCATGGATGAGTAGTTGCGCTTTTCAAAAACTGATTGAAACAATTATACCTTACGCCCATGAAACAGTGTACGCATGCCTGAAGTAAGATACTCCTTTATTCACCTGTTACTTTCGTGATTTACGAAGTGGTGCACATATCCATGCAATTAGGGAACAGGGCAGTTTGTATATGGGATTTGTTTCATAAAGTCATTCCTGGGAGCCCAACATTCGGTTTCTCGCGTGACCGTGGACAAATAATGAATGAATTGCATCTTTGTAAATAAAATGGAAGGAATCCATTCTATAAAAATTGTGTGCGTGATAGCATGTCTTCTGCCTGTGCATCACGCTGAAAAGCCAAGCGTTTCCATTGCGATATACGGAACTTGCCAACCCTTTCATGAAAAGAGCACAGACTTTTATGTGCTGTAAATAAAGGCGTTCAGTAACGGAGGCCATTTGTCATTTTACTCTGCAGAGGCTTTGAAAGGTTATTTTCTTTTCAATGGGTCGGAGTGCAGGGCCCAACGATATTTTACACTCGCCCGCACTTGGATATAAAAATCAATATTTTCCTCTCTTTCTTCACGGTACAATCACTTCATGGTTTTCTTCCTAAAATATTGTAATCCCTCTGACCCCCGGACAAGAAATACTGTGACACAAATGTCCTCTTTACGAGTGGCGCCCTGTGGTATTTCCTCACATTTTTATGTTCATTTGCAGTTTTACCAAGCGCTGTTTCCCACCAGGAATTCCCGGGTGAGTTTTTGCACCCGAACAGGGTCGCGATGGGACAGAAAACAGGCCCGGGCAGCCAAAAAAGTGCCCCCCATGGGAAACCAGAAAGCTAAAAAAAAGTGTTAGATGTTTGCAAATTGAGGCAGTTTGGAATTTGTGAAGACACGCTGTGTATCTGTTTAGCAAGGGGACTGCATGGAATTGAGCTTGCTGCAGGCAGAAGAAAATCAACAGTAAAAAAACGACTCACAAGACAATAAACAGCCCAAAAAATTGCAAATAAAACGCTGCCACACTGATCCCTCAGACCAGTCCATCGAGGAGTGCCTGATTGCTCTATAAGCCAGTCCGACCCAGGCACCTGATAATACTGCACCAAGTAATACTACCTGCGTTTCTGGTCGCCTAATACAAACCGGTGGAACATCATTACTATGCTGCTTTCCAAGTGTACTGTATGGACTGTCATGTGACATCTGCTGTTTGATTAATGCAGCATTACTTCTAACCCAAGACATTCTTATAACCGTGGGAGCCTGGAATAGGCCAAATTGTCACACTTATAGGAGTCTGATGGTTAGTAGTTGTGTTGTTACCATCATTGGAAGTATGCCAGGTGACGTGCGGTGCATGCTGCAGCGGCCTTGTCACTCATTCTTTTTTTTTTTTTACTAATTAAACACTGTAGCCGGAGTAAATTTCCAACTATTAAGAGGGTCAGAAACGGCCTGAGAAGAGTTTGCGAAAGTCCACAAAGTCACACGTCGTTTTTGGGTGATCACAGCTTCTTGAAGCATACGGCACCTTGATCATCTCACTATCCACCACTTTTGAAGAATTAAACTACTGCGAGATTGAATTATGCTGTGACATACAATTACACACTAGAAAAAACAATTACGCCTTCTGTGATTACCTAAGTGTAATGGGGTAATAATGTGTGGGTTTTTGGCCGTGAATGGCCTTCTAAACTGGACCTAGGAAGTTTGGTTACCTAAAAATGACTGATTTTAAGGGCCAGATGTACGTATCATTTATCTTGTCGCAAGTGGACCAATTCTCAGAATTGGGTCGTTTGAGACAGGAAAAAAAACATTTTGGCATGTACAGACCCTATTTTGCAATTCAGTAATCTATTTCCGAATTGCAAAATAGGTTTGCAAGTCGCAATTAGGAAGGGGCGTCCCCTTCCTAATTGCGAGTCGTAGTGCGATGTAGGATTGCTTTGTGACCGTGAATGCGGTCACAAAACAATCGCAGTTAGCACCAGTTTCCAATTGATGCTAACCCATTCGCAAATGAAAAGGCCCCTTTGTGAATGGTAGCAAAAATATTTTTTTAGAGCAGACCACGGGCTGCTCTGAAAAAATGAAAAAAAAACTTTTCATTTTTGTTTTTTAAATGCATCCCGTTTTCCTCTAAGGAAAACAGGCTGCATTTAAAAAAAAAAAACTGCTTTATTTAAAAGCAGTCACAGACATGGTGGTCTGCTATCCCCAGCAGGTCACCATCCCTGTGAGGGCAGTCATTCCCAATGGGGTCGCAAATTGCAACCTGCTCATGAATATTTATGAAGTAGGTCCTTTGCAACCCCATTGGGAATCGCAGACAGTGTCATTGACACTGTTGTACATCAGGTTTTGCGACTCGGAAACTTCAAGTCGGTAAAACCTAATATTCGTACAAGTGGCCCTTCAGAGTTCTGGAAAGGAGACTATATTTTTCTTTAAGAAATAAGTCTGAAGGGGGTTCCATAACATAATATTGTCATAAAAAATATTGCAACACTAAGGCCCTCATTACGACCCTGGCGGTTGGTGTTAAAGTGGCAGCAATACCGCCAACAGGCCGGCGGTAACTACTGCCAAATTATGTCCATAGCAGAAAGATCTCCAAAAGACAGCCAATGTACCACACTGACTGCCAGGGCAGAGACAATATTCACCACGGCGGTAGCTGCCTACAGCCAGGCGGAAGTCAATGTTCCGCCCACCATATTATGACCCAGGAAACCCCCACCTTTTCCGGTGTGGTACCAATGACATCAAAAGCCTGGCAAAAACTGAGCTCAGAAGGGAAAGGACTCACCATTGGAGACACAGGGAACAACCACACCGCCATGGAGCCTGAACTGCATGTCTTCCCCATGATTTTCTACGTTCTGCTCCACCACAAACATCAACGCCAGAGAAGATGACAATGGTGAGTACAGCCGCCTAGCACACAAGGGAGGGGGGGAGGAAAATGAGAGTGACACACACATGCACAACACACACACCCCCAACACCATACACACAATCAGCTGCATTACAAAAACAATTTTACCCCGTAACTCGGATGAATAATGCAAGGACAAAATGATTTTGCAAAAGTGAATGTAATGAGATCAACACAGCATGAAGAATAAGTTAGGCAAGATAATAGATACATACATATGTACAGATAAAGGGGCACAGCCCAGTCCACTATTTGCGTAGTCCACATGGCCACAGGCCAAGGTCCAAGGCCACACATGTCACCTGCTTCAACACAGAGAGAACACTGCAGAGCATCAGTTGGTAAATAGGCAGCCACCTCAAGGGGCTGGGGACAGGGGGCACCTCAGCCTGGAGATGTTACAAGACCACTGGTTCTAGAGGGGGCAACATGCCCTGTGCTTGGTCCTGTGGAGTGCTAGGTCACAGTCTCTCATGTTGGTGTCTCACCCACTGGTTCTGGAGGGGGCAACATGCCCTGTGCTCTTGGTCCTGGGGAGTGATGGGCCACAGTCTCTCAAGTGGGTGTCTTGCCCACTGGTTCTGGAGGGGGCATTGTGCCTTGTTCATGGTCCTGGGAAGTGTTGGGCATGTGGGTGTCTTACCCGCTGGTTCTGGAGTTGGCATCGTGCCCTGCTCTTGATCCTGGGGAGTGTTGGGCATGTGGGCATCTTACCCATTGGTTCTGGAGGGTGCATCGTGCCCTGTTCTTGATCATGGGGAGTGTGGGGCATGTGGGTACCTTGCCCACTGCTTCTGGAGGGGGCATCGTGCCCCGTTCTTGATCCTGGGGAATGTTGGGCATGTGGGTGTCTTACCTGCTGGTTCTGGAGTTGGCATCGTGCCCTGTGCTCTTGATCCTGGGGAGTTTTGGGCATGTGGGTGTTTTACCCACAGGTTCTGAAGGGGGCAACCTGCCCTGTGCCCTTGATCCTGGGGAGTGCAAGGTCACAGTCTCTCAGGTGGGAGTCATACCCACTGGCTTTGCAGGGGACAGGCTGCTCAGCAGCCCATGGAGGCAGGATTACATACCGTTCGCCGGCGGTGAAGGCTGCACAGTGGTGGTGGTGCTGCTGGTGGGGGGAGGCTCCTGCCCATCCCCTGCACCCTCGGACGGCTGCTCAGTGGTGGTGCTGCTGCTGGGGTGGAGGCTCCTGCCCATCCCCTGCAACCTAGGACGGCTGCTCAGTGGTGGTGGTGATGCTCCTGCTGGGGGGGAGGATCCTGACCATCCCCTGCGACCTCGGATGGCAGCTCAGTGGTTGTGCTGCTGCTGGGAGGGGGCTCCTGCCCATCCCCTGCAACCTCAGACGGCAGCACAACCATGGTTGGTGGTGGGGGCTCCGTCACAGTTCCTGCCCCTGGCCCCTTGGTCTTCCTGCCTGATGGTGCAGGCTCCTTGTTCTTCCTGGTAACTGGGGCAGGCTCCTTTCCCTTCTTGCCTTCTGGTATAGGCTCCTTTGTCTTCCTGGCAGGTGGGGCAGGCTCCTTTCCCTTCTTGCCTGCTGGTGCAGGCTCCTTGGTCTTTCTGGCAGCTGGGCAGGCTCCTTTCCCTTGAGGCTGCCTGGTGCAGGCTCCTTCATCTTCAGGACATGTGGCCTGGATCCTTTTCCACCATGAGTGGGAGTGGTGACAACTGGGCCCATGGACTGTGTGGCTGAGGTGCTTGGCTGGGTTCTTCCTACCCTGCCCATACGTGCAGGACGGGGGAAGGATAGGGAAGAGGTCAATGGTGGATAGGAACTTTCTTTTAGGGACTTTGGGGAGGGAAGAGGGAGAAGGAATGGGATTGGAGGAAGAGGGAGTGGTTGTTGAAGGTGTCTGTCTGCTGCTTTTGGGTGCAGGTGCATGGCCTGTATGCTGTTGTGAGGTGGATGGCTGTTGGGTGTCTGAGTGCTTGCGTTTGTGTTCCTTGGGGGGGGGAACAGACACAGTGGGAGAGGACACAGGGGACGTGTGCATGGGTGTTGTAGAGGTGTCTGCCAGTGAGGTGTGTGTTATGCTTGGTGTGGTGATGATGCTGGTAGTGGATGATGATGTAGTGCAGGCAGGTGTGAGTGTGGGTGGAATTTGGTGGGAGGTAGTGGAGGAGGAGGGGGGGAGACAGTGGAAATAGTGCATGTTGGTGTGTCTGCATCTGGATGGTGTTTGTGTGAGTGCCTGTGGGATGAAGTGTGGTGCTTGTGTTTGCCTGTACCACTCTTGGGTGATGTCTTGTGTGCCTGCTCGTCTGCCTGTGTGCTTGGGTTGGGTTGGGGTTGAGGAGAATGGGACTGGGCAGTGGAAGTTGGAGGGGGGGAGGGTAGAAACAGGGATTATGGCTGCCATCCGAGAGGAGCCCAGAGCCTGAATCGATCTCTGTTGGGCCACCAATCCAGAATGAATGCCCTCCAGGAATGCACTAGTTTGTTGCATCTGGGCTGCCAGCCCCTGGACGGTATTCACTATGGTTGACTGCCCTACAGAGATTGATCTCAGGAGGTCAATAGCCTCCTCACTCAGGGCAGCAGGGCTAACTGGGGCAGGGCCTGAGGTGTCTGGGGCGAAGGAGATACCCACCCTCCTGGGTGAGCGGGCACGGGCAACTCGCTGAGAGGCTGCTGGGAGGACGGTGCTGGTATGGGGGTGGCGGCTGTAGCTGGGGTGGTCACAGAAGTGTTCGTCACCACCAGGGAGCTTCTATCGAAGGAGGTATCCGTGTCAGAACTGTCTCCTCCAGTCTCCGCCGTGGTGCTCCCATCACCCTCCGTCCCACTGGTGCCCTCAGCATCGGTGGACTCTGCCTCCTGGGTACTGTGGGATGCAGCTCCCTCCATCAACTGTGCCTCTGCTCCTCTCCCAGATGATACTAACGCACATAAGGACAGGGTGACAAAACATAAAGGGGGGGACAGACAAAGGATATACTTGGTCAATGGCTACACCAACACCACCATTGGCGTACACAGCACCCTCACACACAGGGAACAGGCCTACGCAATATCCATAGCACTAGCAGAGAAATAGTTAGCAGCCAAGGCATGGGGAGGGGCACACACAGCCAAATGCAGCACACCTGGGACTCACGCAGCCCTGACCAGTTGTGGATGCCTACGAGCTAGGTAGCAAGATTTTCCCTTCTGAACTCTAGCCACCAGGGTACCTATGCTGCAATATCAGGCCTGGCCTAGGGGCACCCACTGACACACATCCCCACTTGGATACCACCCTACCATGTGTAAGTTGTAATGATGGGCACTTAACTCACCCCCTTTTGGCTGCTGTTATGCCCTCAAGTGCCAATTCAGCTCAGGATAGGCCACCACCAGTATGCGGGTCATCAGGGGGGGTCAGGGTTCAACAAGCACCCCTTCCTCTTTGGGAGGCCACCCCAGATGGGTCTCCACTGTCTTCCGTGCCCAGCGTCTCAGGTTCTCCCACTGTTTGCGACAGTGGGTGTTCCGCCTACCATAGACCCTCAGGGTCCGCACCTCCTTGGTTATGGCATGCCATATATCCTTCTTTTGATGGGCACTGACCTGCAGCGGTAATACACACACAGGAAAATTGAATTACACAAACAGTCCTGCCTGTTACACATATGGTCCATCATACCCGCTTCCATCACCATTGGCACACACATGGCCCAGTACACAACCTATATGCCGCCCGAGGACATCCACCCACCCCCTTACACGAGGCCTTCACACACACCACTCCATGTATTCATGCCACAAGCATCGTGCCCACAGTGTACTCACCTGTTGGTCTGGAGGCTCATACAGCAGTCCGTACTGGGGTAGGACCCCATTCACCAGTCTCTCCAACTCCTCCGAAGTGAAGGCTGGGGTCCTTTCCCTGGTCACACGGGCCATCTTAGGTTCCAGACACAGGTCACAGCAGCACCTGCAGTGTCACGTCTGTGGCGGTGCATACCGTCACAGCCGGCATAGATCAACATTGGCCACTGTAACCCATAGGGCCCAATGTTAACCAATGAGGAGTTGCACAGCGGTTCGCAACAGCTTCCCGCAACAGCGCTCAATGTCAGTGGAATTACCTCACTTCCATCTGTCACTCCACTCAGGACTGGCAGATGCCATTTCAGAGGGGGGCGGGCCATGGAAAATTGATGCGTCACTGGTGAAATTAGGACATACTGGACAAATCCCACTGACCCATTACAAGTTAACAGCATGGAAAGTTCTGTTGTAGCTCCATTGTTCAGTTTGTGACCAGCTCCTCACTCTTTTGCCCCTTGGATTCCTACCGCTGTGGAGGAATAGGAGATGAGACATACCCCCGTGTACAGACTCCTGTTGGACTTGGCAGCACTGGAGGACAGGCAAGTAATAATCACCTATAGACTTGACAGGGCCACAATCACTGAGCTGTGTACCCAATTGGAGCCTCACCTGATATCTGCTATCCGTCACCCACTGGGTTCCCCGCTCTTATACAAGTTCTATCAGTGCTCCATTTCCTGGCAACTGTTTCTTTCCAAGTGACAGTGGGCTTGGCAGCAGGAATGTCACAGCCAATGTTCTCAATAGTGCTGACAAGAATGTTGTCTGCCCTGATTAAACACCTGTGCAGCTACATTGTCTTCCCCCAGGTTGAAGATTTGGCCACTGTGAAGGCCGAGTTCTATGCAATGGGATATATCCCGAACATAAATGGAGCGATTAATGGAACACATATTGCATTTGTTCCCCCCCCCACCGGAATGAACAGATGTTCAGAAATCGTAAGAGTTTCCACTCTATGAATGTACAGATGGTGTGCTTGGCGGACCAGTACATCTCCCACGTCAATGCTAAGTATCCTGGGTCGGTGCATGATGCCTTTGTCCTGAGGAATAGAATCATCCCTAATGTAATGGGCCAATATAGAGGCACAGGGTGTGGCTAATGGGTGAGCTCTGGTTCCCAACCAGAAGATGTTGGTGTATGTGTATAGTGTGGCCCATTTGGGATAGTGTGTGGCTAAATGTTGTCCCTCAATATTTCAGGTGACGCTGGTTACCCCAACCTCTCATGGCTGCTGACCCCTGTGAGGAATGCCAGGACAAGGGCAGAAGAACGTTATAATGAGGCCCATGGGCGAACCTGAAGGCCAGGTTCCGGTGCCTCCATCTGACAGGTGGATATCTGTGCTACTCGCCCAAGAAGGTCTGCCAGATAGTGGTGGCATGCTGCATGTTGCATAACCTGACCCTCAGATGCAATGTCTCATTCCTGCAGGAGGAGGAGGCTGGAGATGCCCATGTGCCAGTAGTGGACCCTGTGGACAGTGAGGATGAGGAGGCAGAGGATGAGGATTAGGACAACAGAACATCAGTGATCAGACAATACTTCCAATGACACACAGGTAGGGCAGTGTTACTTCACATTTCAATTACATTTGTTTGAATTTATGTGGCACTGGCATGCTGATATTTCCCACCTCTATGCCCACTTACTGATCTCTCCGGCAATCCATTTTGCAGATGTTGGTGACCTCACATATACTCCTGGTGTGATCACTACAGCCACAGGTCATTAATCTATGCTCATTGTCTGTACAGTTGAACTGCAATGTTTGTACCTGTTTCAATGAATACATATTTCATACACATGACATACTCCAAATTTCTTTTTTTTCCAAGGGTGTTTATTGAAGTGTTACAATCTAGAGGGGCAAGTGCAATGGGATGGGGGTAATGATGGAGGTATGTTTCCAGTCTGTTTGTAGCACAGGTACACTGTCCAAGGGGACAGAGGAAGGTGGGCAATGGCAGTTCAAGGTGGACAGGGTGACTGAGTGGGACACAAGGGTGACAATCAGGAGAGTCTCATTTCCTGGCAGGGGTCTTGGCAAGTGTCTCTGGCTTCTGTCTGGATTGCAGGGAACATTTGTGGGGTGGTTCTCCTTCTTCAGGGGGAGGGGTGCTGGTGCCTTGTGAGTCCCGTGGGGAGCCTCCTGTCCACTAGCGGTAGCGGAGGTGGAAGGTTGTTCAGGTGTCTGGCTAGTGGCAGAGGCCCGATGTTGTGTGACTGCCTCCCTCATAATTTTGACCATGTCTGCTAGCACCCCTGTTATGGAGATCAGGGTGTTGTTGATGGCCGGCAAGTCCTCCGTGATCCCCTGGTACTGTCCCTCATGCAGCCGCCTGTTTTCCTGCACATTGCCCAGGATCTGGCCCATCGTGTCCTGGGAATGTTGATAAGCTCCCAGGATCGCTACAAGTGCCTCCTGGAGAGTCGGTTCCCTGGGCCTGTCCTCCCCCTGGCACACAGCAGTCCTCCCAAATTCCCTGTTGGCCTGTGCCCCTGTCCCTTGAACAGTGTGCCCACTGCCACTGACCCAGGTCCCTGATTGTCTTGGTTATGAGATGTGGCCTGGGTTCCCTGTAGAGGTGGACACACTGCTGATTGACGTGTCCTGGGGACAGAAGTGTAGGTACACTGGGTGGGTGCTGTGGTGGTGTTTCCTGATGGGGGAGGCTCTGTAGTGGTGTGTGACTGGGCCTGGGTAACCGGCTGTCCAGAGGTCCCTGATGGGCCAGGTAGGTCATCCAGATCCTGAAGACCAGAGTTGCTGTCATCACTGTGGGAGTCTTCTGTTGGGGGACTGGATAGTGCTGGCACCTCCTCTGTGCTGACATTGGCTGGGGTACCTGTGGGGATGTAAATGATGTGTTATGGTTTCTGTGTCTGACATATTGTGCATCCGTGGCTTGCCCTCTTTGGTTGTATTTGCCCCGCAGCTTTCACTTGTGTACGTTGGTGTATGGTGGGATGATTAGTTCTCTATAGTGTGCATGCTTTAGTGATGAGTGTCCATGCAGGGCTATGAGGGATGTCCATGCATTGGTAGAGCATGCAGGGCTTGGCATTGGGATGAGTGAGCTGTGATGGTGGGGTGTGTGGGAAGTAGTGAAGTGATGGGAGTGAGGGTGAGGGTGGGGGTATGTGATGACATGCAGGTGGGGGTGATAGAAGTAGAGAGTTGACTTACCAGAGTCCAGTCCTCCCTCTATTCCGGCCAGGCCCGCAGGATGCAATATTGCCAAGACTTGCTCCTCCCATGCTTTGAGTTGTGGGGGAGGAGGTGGGGGTCCTCCGCCAGTCCTCTGTGCAGCGAACTGGTGTCTTGCTGCTATGGAACGTACCTTCCCCCGTAGGTCATCCCACCTCTTTGTGATGTCATCCCTAGTTCTTGGGTGCTGTCCCACGGCGTTGAACCTGTCCACGATTCTCCGCCATAGCGCCATCTTCCTAGCTATCGATATCTGCTGCACCTATGCTCCAAATAGCTGTGGCTCCCACCTGATGATTTCCTCCACCATGACCCTTAGCTCCTCCTCTGTGAAACCGGGGTGTCTTTGTGGTGCCATGGGTGTTGTGTGAGGTGTGTAGGTGAGGGTGTGTTGGGGTGTGTGATGTGGGGTGCGTGAGTGGTGTATAGGTGTGTATAGTGTGTGGCTGTGGTTTGTCTGTGGTCCTGATGTCTCTCTGCTGACAATGGTTTGGAATGGTAAAGGGTTGTGGGTAATGTGGGTGTGTGTTTTATTGTGGTGTGGGTGTGTGGGTGTCAGGTGGGTGCTGTTTAAATTGTCCAATGTGCTGTTGTTTTGTCTGTGTGTGTCCATTTTGAGCGCAGCGGCATGTACTGCCAATGGTTTACCGCCGTTGAATGTCCACCGTGGTGATTCGTGGGTCATAATGTGGTAGGCATAGGTTTGTTGGCATAACAGTGTGGGTTTTGATACCGCCAGTTTATCACTGACATTTGCTGTTGTGGATTTGTGTCTGTGGCTGAATACTGATGGATTGGTGTGTGTGCGTCATAATATGGTGAATGGATATCCGCCGCGGTAAGTTGGCGGCAGTCAGCATGACGGTTAGTGGGATGTACCGCCAATGTCATAATGAGGGCCTTAATTCCTTGGTGCCTTTATATTAAGAACTGGCTATTTAAGTTAGGTCTGGGAGTTTACTGGACAAAATGTTATGAACTCCTGAGAAATGTGATTTAAAAGCTCAAACTGTCCTATTGGAACTTTGTCCAAGGAGAGAAAATTGCAAACATGCCCTCTGGCAGCTTATCAGATGTTTTTATCATTCAAATGCACGTTTGAGATATGTCTAGATATTGTATCAAAACCATATGCACGAGCACATTATGTTAGGTTTAGATTAGGGTCCCTTCCGTTATTTGCCTTTTCTGGTTCATGGAAAAGTAAGCTAGAAGCATCAAACATCTATTCACTGGGATGCGCGAACCCAGAGACTATTGAGTACGTCCTATTCTTTTATACAGCCTATAAAAAGCAACAAGCACACTGAATTAAACCACTCTGCAAAATGATGGGTTTTAGAGACCGCCACTCTGCAAATTGATGGATTTTAGAGAATGCCACACTGCGCTGAGGGTTTGCGTCTATTTTTATTGTTTGATATGTGTATATGTATGTACCTTTTATGCTTCATATGAATTGAAATAAAGGATGTGATATGATGATGATGAGACATTTTTAACAATATTAATAAATAACATAACAATTAAATAATTAGCATAACTAATAACCTGTTTGAACAATTACATTTCATGAATGGTAAAAAATTTATAAAAGAAATTAATATACATTGAAATAGCTTTTCACCCTACCACTCCACAAACCCAACAACCCACCAATAACTTTTAATAAACTCAAAAACAACATAATTTAAAAATATTGAGAGAGCAATTAATTAACAACGAAAGTATTTACAAACAACTTTAATTAACAAAAAATTTAGATGATACACAAAAATATAAAACCTTACAACTTATTACAAAGTCAATATTTTATACAACTACACTAAATACCACAAAAACTATATTCTTACCTGCAACATTCTGTAACATGATATATTTGTCACCGCTATATTTTTTAAAGATATTTGTGTCCTAACAATATTTTTCAGACAATATTATTATTGTACATCTTTAAAGTGGTAAACAGATTTGAGGCCATAATCACAATTAATATTTTACTATTTCTGTGAATCTCACACAGCCCAGTGGAACCGACATGGTGAATATTTTTTAATGAAGTAGCTCTGCATGGAATTGTAATAGGGCCTGTTCTAGGTTAAGGATGTTTCACATATCCAATGTTCCACAATCCTGCTTCCTGCTGCGTAATAGAGTAGCTACTAATCAGGCAAATATCCCACATGATGAACCAGAATTTAATCATGTCACATCTGCAGGATCTCTATCACTTCACAGTCACTCCACCAGAATGCACTGTTCATGCTGTGTTCACAGTGTGAAGCTTTTCTGAGCAGCAGCAGCAGATAAAACAAATTCACTCCAGTGATCAGCATGAGAATCTATATAAGCACGTTTCTGAGAGAGGAAGCACGTTTCAAGAGAGGAAGCACTGGGCTGCCGCACAGCACGGGGAAAGAGAACAGAGTAACACTCCACAAATACACAGCGCATATAGGCCCTCATTACAACCTTGGCAGTCGGTGATAAAGCGGTGGTAATACCACCAACAGGCCAGTGTAAAAAAACATAGAATCATGACCATGGCGGAAACGGGCAACAGATACAGCCACTTTAACACACCGACCGCCACAGCAGTAGCAACAAACACCACGGCGGTAACCGCCAACAGCCAGGCGGAAGACAATGTACCGCCCACTGCATTACAACCCGCCCATCCGCCACCTTTTCCGGGGCGGTACAAAAGCACGGCAGAAACAGAACATAGAATGGAAACAGCTCACCTCTTGACACTCAAGGAAGAACCAGGACGCCATGGAGTCCGAGCTGCAGGTGTTCCCCATGCTGGTGTATCTTCTCATAAACCAGGAACATGAACGCCGGCGACGACGACCACGGTGAGTACTGCACCTAGCACACGGGGGAGAAAAAAGAGAATGACACACACACGCAGCACACAACACCCCCACCCCCACCCTCACCCCTAACACTATACACACAAACACATGCAACAACATTACATATACACCCCGTAACCCTCTGGAATAACGCAAGGACAAAAGGAATGGAGTAAAATGAGTGTAATATTAGTAATTTTAAGAAATATTTAAGAAATACATTCATAAAGAAAAACATTATGTACAATAAATACAATATATACAAAAGGAAGGAAAGTGCCCACTCAAAATTTGTCTCACTGGGCCAAAACACATAGGTCAAGGCCACACTTGACTCCAGCCTCAATATGGAGAGAACACTGCAGGTGCATCAGGTCGAAAACACACAGGCACCTCAGGGGGACGGGGAATGGGGGGGCACCGCAGCCAGAAGATGGTACAATGCTACTACTCCTGGAGGGGGCTCCATGCCCACTGCTTGGTCCTGGGGAGTGCAAGGCCACAGTCTCTCAAGTGGGTGATTTGCCCACTGCTTGGTCCTGGGGAGTGCAAAGCCACAGTCTCTCAAATGGGTGGTTTGCCCACTGCTTGGTCCTGGGGAGTGCAAAGCCACAGTCTCTCAAGTGGGTGGTTTGCCCACTGCTTGGTCCTGGGGAGTGCAAAGCCACAGTCTCTCAAGTGGGTGGTTTGTCCACTACTTGGTCTTGGGGAGTGCAAAGCCACAGTCACTCAAGTGGGAGGTTTGCCTACTACTTGGTCCTGGGGAGTGCAAAGCCACAGTCTCTCTAGTGGATGGCTTCTTCCACTGGCTCTGGAGCGGGCCTTGTGTCTAGTCTGCTTCATCCTGGCAAGGAGGGGCTGAGTGGATGCCTTCTTCCACTGGTTCTGGAGGGGGCATTGTGCCCAGTCTGCTTCATCCTGGCAAGTGGATGCCTTCTTCCACTGGTTCTGGAGAGGGCATTGTGCCCAGTCCGCTTCATCCTGGCAAGGAGGGGCTGAGTGGATACCTTCTTCCACTGGTTCTGGAGGGGGCATTGTGCCCAGTCCGCTTCATCCTGGCAAGAGGGGGCTGAGTGGATGCCTTCTTCCACTGGTTCTGGAGGGGGCATTGCACCCAGTCTGCTTCATCCTGGCAAGTAGGGGCTGAGTGGATGCCTTCTTCCACTGATTCTGGAGGGGGCATTGCGCCCTGTGATGTAGATGTTTTGGAGTGCAAGGTCACATTCTTTCACCTGGGTGTCACAACAACAGCTTTTGCAGGGGCCAGGACGCACTGCAGCCCATGTAGTCACCAGTACACACTGCTTTCTGGCGGTGACGGCTGCTGAGGGTATGCCAGTTGCGCTGCAGGTGGCGGTGCAGGCAGTGGTGGTGGTAGCCTCCAGGCCTTCACCTGCAGCCTCGGACGGCTGTCCACTGGGGCTGATGCTGCTGGCAGTGGTGCTGCTGGCGGCATTTCAGGTAGCAGTGCTGGCCGCAGTGCAGGTGGCGGTGTTGGCTGCGGTGCAGGTGGCGGTGCTGGCAGTTGTGGTGGTAGCCTCCAGGCCTTCACCTGCAGCCTCTGATGGCTGTAGTCCCATGGTTGGTGTTCTGTGCCCCTTCCTGCCCTTGGCAGATGGTGGTGCCTCCTTGCTTCTGCCAGCTGGAGTCTTTGACTTGGCCTTGCTGGCTGGTTGTGCCTCCTTCCCCTTGCTGGCTGCTGTCCCCTTCTTGCCCTTGCCAGGTGACGGACCCTTCTTGGCCTTGGCAGGTGTTGGTGGCACACTGGCTGGGCTGACAAGGGCCTCCTTGGAGCCTCTCACAGCTGCAGAAACCACAGTGGCCGTGGACTGGGTGGCTGAGGTGCTGGGCTGTGTTCTGGCACCCTGGCCTGAGTGACGGACTGGGGGAAGTGGGGAGGGAATAGGTCAAGGGTGGCAAGAAAAAGCTTCTTAGGGACACTGGAGTGGGAAGTGGGTGAAGGTTTGGGAGTGGAGGAAGAGGTAGTGGTGATAGGAGGTGTCAGTCTGCTGTGTTTGGGTGCAGGTGCATGGGCTGGATGGTGTTGTGAAGGTGGATGCCTGTTAGGTGTGTGTGTGCTTGTGTTTGTTTACTTTGGGAGGAGGGGTCACAGACACAGTGGGAGAGGACAAAGGGGACGTGTGCATGGATGTGTGGGTGGTGACTGCAAGTGAGGGGCGTGTAGTGATAGGCGTGCTGGTGATGGAGGTTGTGGATGAGGATGTAGTGCATACAGGTGTGAGTGGAGATGCTACTGGGAGTGAGTGGACGAGGAGGAGGAGGGGGACACAGTGGAGGCAGTAGATGTTGGTGTGTCTGCATGCGGATGATGCTTGTGTGAGTGCCTGTGAGATGAAGTGTGGTGCTTGTGTTTGCCTGAGCCACTTCTGTGTGTTGATCTGGGTGATTGCTGGTCTGAACGTGTGCTTGGGATAGGCTGGGGTTGAGGGGATTGGGACTGGGTAGAGGAAGTTGGAGGAGGGAGGCTTGAGACAGGAACAATGTCTGCATCAGTACGGAGGCCAGAGCCTGGAATACTCTCTGTTGGGCCACCACGCCAGAGTGAATGCCCTCCAGGTATGCATTTGTTTGTTGAAAACCCTGGATGGCATTCAGTATGGCTGACTGCCCAACAGAGAGGGATCTCAGGAGGTCAATAGCCTCCTCACTGAGGGCAGCAGGGCTGACTGGGGCACGGCCTGGGGTGCCTGGGGCGAAGGAGATGCCCACCCTCCTGGGTGAGCGGGCACGGAAAACATGCTGAGGGGCTGCTGGGAGTACAGTGCTGGTACAGGGGTGGCAGCTGTACCTGTTGTTGGGGTGGGCACAGAGGTGTCCGCCACCACCAGGGAGCTTTCATCGAGGAGGAGTCGCTGTCGGTAGTGTCTCCTCCTGTCTCCGTTGTGGTGCTCCCCTCGCCCTCCTTCCCACTGGTGCCCTCACTGTCAGTGGATTCAGCCTCCAGGCCCATGTGGGATGCAGCTCCCTCCATTGCTGGTGCCTCTGCTCCTCCGCCAGATGATGCTAATGCACACAAGGACAGGGTAACAAAACAAGAAGGGGGAGAGACAGAGGATACACTTGGTCAATGCCAGCAACAACACTACAGTTGGCGTACACAACACACAGGGATCAGGCCTATGCACTAGGCTATGCACTACCAGTTACAATGCTAGTCACCAGCCCATGGAGTACAATGCCTAATGCCATTAGCTGAACACCTGAAACCCACAGGACCCTGCCCAGTAGTAGATGCCCACTAACACTATTGGGGTTGGAGTGCATCTGATCTTGCTAATTATTGAACATACCCTGTATGTTCGCCCTGGCCTAGGGGCACCCACTGCCCACATCCCCCACCCAGGTAAAATCTTAACGCGTGCAAAGTCATGATTCTGATTCCCCCTTGTGGCTGCTGTGATGCCTTCAAGCGTCCATCCTATGGATGGGCAACCGCCAGGATACGGAACATCAAGGGAGTCAGGGTACGACGGGCACCCCTTCCTCGTTGGGGGGCCAGCCCCCGCTGGGCCTCCGCCGTCTTCTTTGCCCAGCCGCGCACGTCCTCCCACCGCTTGTGGCAGTGGGTGCTCCGCCTGTCAAAGACACCCAGGGTCTGCACCTCCTTGGCGATGGCATGCCAAATACCCTTTTTCTGATGGGCGCTGACCTGCAGAAAAAATACAGCAGAAAAGGGAGTTGTCATACCGTCCGGACTTTCTAACTCATGGCCCACCATATCCCTCCCATCCCCTTACGCACATACATTTCCCACCATACATGCAGCACTCTGGCCAGGACCCCTCAGACCCACCCCTACACGGGTCTTACATACACAGCAATCCATACATTCATGGCCCATGCATCATGCTCACAGTGTACTCACCTGTTTGTCTGGAGGAACATAGAGTAAAGTGTACTGGGGTAGGGCCCCATCTACCAGTCTCTCCAACTCCTCCGAAGTGAAGGCGTGGGACCTTTTCCCAGACACTTGAGCCATTGTCGCTTCCAGACACAGGTCACAGCATCACTTGCAGTGTAGGTCCTCTCCTTTTGAAGGTCAGGTAGGAAGTGAGTGAACAGATAGAAAATGGCAGTCACGTCCGTGGCGGTGCATACCGTCACCGCCGGGGTACATTGCCATTGGCTTCTGGAACCCATAGGGCCCTATGATAACCAATGCGATGTTGCGCGGCGGTCGTCGACCGCCAACCTCAAGGGCGCACAACGCCAGTGGAATTAGCTCATTTCGACTTGTCCCTCCTCACAGGTCAGGCAGCTGCCATTTCAGGGGGGCGCAGACCATGGCACCTAACTGCGTCACAGCAGACATTGGCACATCAACTAACTCTCAGGTTCACGTACAGTTTCTGTAAACGAAGAAATGCATATTAATATTGACATATGTGTGAATATGATCCTTTGCTCACCGTTTTTCACCCTAGTGTTCCACCGCTGAGGATGAATAGGAGATGAAGACATCCCCCCGTGTACAGACCCCTGGTGGACCTGGCGACAATGGAGGACAGGCACATTATCCTAACTGACAGAAATGATAGGGCCACAATTCAAGAGCTGGGTGCCCAATTGGAGCCAGACCTAATTTCAGCTACCCACCAGCCCACAGGTATCCCCCCTCTAGTGCAGGTCCTGTCAGTGCTCCATTTCCTGGCAAGTGGTTCCTTCCAAGCGACAGTGGCCATGGCATCAGGGATGTCTCAG
The DNA here is from genome assembly GCF_031143425.1 of Pleurodeles waltl. NCBI lineage: Eukaryota > Metazoa > Chordata > Amphibia > Caudata > Salamandridae > Pleurodeles > Pleurodeles waltl. The sequence goes on from NC_090449.1 coordinate 88,683,201, forward strand.
CCAATGTTCTCAAACGTGTTGACCGGAGTGTTGTCTGCCCTGCTGAAACACATGCGCAGCTACATCATATTTCCCCAGGTGCAGGATTTGGCCACAGTAAAGGCTGACGTTTATGCACTGGGACATATCCCCAACATCATTGGTGCCATTGATGGTACACATATTGCATTTGTCCCCCCCCCCCGGAGAAATGAACAAGTGTTCCGAAATAGGAAAAGCTTTCACTCTCTGAATTTGCAGATGGTTTGTTTGGCAGACCAGTACACCTCCCATGTCAATTCCAAGTATCCTGGCTCTGTGCATGATGCCTTTATCGTGAGGAATAGCAGCATTCCATATGTGATGTCTCAACTCCAGAGGCACAGGGTGTGGCTAATAGGTGAGACCATGGTCCCCACCCAGTTGATGTAGGTATATGGGTGTGGGGTTGGCCCTAAGGGTGAGTATCTGGCTAACAGGTATCCCTCGAATGTTTGCAGGTGACTCTGGTTACCCCAACCTCTCATGGCTACTGACCCCAGTGAGGAATGCTGGGACAAGGGCAGAGGAACGTTACAATGAGGCACATGGGCGAACAAGGAGGATCATTGAGAGAACCTTTGGCCTCCTGAAGGCCAGATTCCTGTGCCTCCATCTGACAGATGGATCCCTGTAATACTCACCCAAGAAGGTTTGCCAGATCATCGTTGCATGTTGCACAACCTGGCCTTGAGACGCCAGGTGCCTTTTCTGCAGGAGGATGAGCCTGGGGATGGTCGTGTGGCAGCGGTGGAGCCTGTGGACAGTGATGAAGAGGAGGCAGAGGAAGAAGATGTGGACAACAGAAGTACACTCATTCAACAGTACTTCCAGTGACACACAGGTAAGACACTGTAACTTCACCTTCCATTGCAGTTTTGTGTTTGACATTAACATGGCAGCCTGATTTCCCTATTTCTATGGGCACTTACTGTACCTCTATTTTCAGATCTCTGTGCCCCACCCTGGCTACTGGTGTCTTTAATGCTGCCCACTGCAGGTCATACCTATGTAAATATTACAGTACATTTGATTTGCAATGTTTACACTTTGTGAAGGTAATACATTTGTCATAGAATTCACAGACTCGATACTTGATTTTGTTCCAAGGGTGTTTATTTATGTGTTAATAAGTGTAGGGGGTACTGAAATGGGCTGGGGTGCTGATGGAGGAAAGTCCAGGGTAGAGTCTATTCTGATTGTATCCCAGGTGCATTGTCCAAGGGGGCATAGGGAGTGGAGCAATGGCAGTTCAAGGTGGACAGGGTGACAGAGTGGGACAGAGGGTGACAATCAGGAGAGTCTTATTTCCTGGCAGGGGTCTTGGCAATGTTCTCTGGCTTCTGCCTAGATTGCAGGGACCGTTCGCGGAGTGGTTCTCCTTCTGCAGGGGGTGGGGTGCTGGTGGCCTGTTGTTCCTGTGGCGGGGCCTCCTGTCCACTAGCGCCGGCTGAGGTGGAGGGCTGTTCTTCGGTTTGGCTAGTGTCCCTTTTGTGTGCCTCCCTCATGGTGTTGGCCATGTCAGCCAGCACCCCTGCAATGGTGACCAGGGTGGTGTGGGTGTCCCTCAGGTCCTCCCTCATCCCCATTACTGTCCCTCCTGCAGCCTCTGGGTCTCCTGCAGCTTGGCCAGTATCTGGCCCATGGTCTACTGGGAATGGTGGTATGCTCCCCGGATGTTGGTGAGTGCCTCATGGAAAGTCGGTTCCCTGGGCCTGTCCTCCCCCTGTCATACAGCAGTCCTCCCAGCTTCCCTGTTGTCCTGTGTCTCTGTCCCCTGAACCGTGTGCCCACCGCCACTGACCCCCAGGTCCCTGATCGTTCTGTGTTTGTGGGGTTGCCTGGGGTCCCTGTAGTGGTGGACACACTGCTGATTGACGTGTCCTGGGGACAGAGGGATGGGCCCACAAGGGTGGGTGCTGTGCTGGTGTTTCCTGATGGGGGAGGCTATGTGGTGGGTTGGGACTGTGGCTGGGCAACCGACTGTCCAGCGTTCCCTGATGGGCAAGGTTGGTCATCGTGATCCAGGCATGCAGAGCTGCTGTCATCACTGTGGGCCTCCTGGGGGGGGACTGGATGTTGCTGGCACCTCCTCTCCAGTGACGTTGAGTGGGGGTCCTGTGGGGATATAAATGACGTGTTATTGTATCTGCGTGTGCCATCTTGTGCATGGATAGGTTTCCGTGTATGGTTGTTATATTAGCAAGGCAGCTTTGGCTTGTGTGAGTTGTGCTTGGTTTGGCTAAGTGATTGTCACTAGTGTGCATGCTTTGGTGATGGGTGTCCATGCAGGTCTGTGATGGGGGTTCATGCATTGGTGTTGCATGCAGTGCTTGGGATTGGGATGGATGGGTTCTGATGGTGGGGTATATGTGAGGTGATGGAGTGATCGGAGTGAGGGTAAGGGTGGGGTTATGTGATGGCATGCAGGTAGGGTGGGGGATAAAGTAGATTTGACTTACCAGAGTCCAGTCCTCCTGCTACTCCTATGAGGCCCTCAGGATGCATGATCGCCAAGACTTGCTCCTCCCATGTTGTTAGTGGTGGGGGAGGAGGTGGGGGTCCACTGCCAGTCCTCTGTACAGCTACCTGGTGTCTTCCTACCACGGAACACACTTTCCCCCATAGGTCGTTCCACCTCTTCCTGATGTCATCCCTTATTCTGGGGTGCTGTCCCACGGCGTTGACCCTGTCCACGTCTCTCTGCCATGGCTCCATCTTCCTTCCAATGGACACCTGCTGCACCTGTCATCCGAATAGCTGTGGCTCTACCCGGATGATTTCCTCCACCATGACCCTTCGTTCTTCCTCTAAGAACCTGTGGTGTCTTTGTGGTGCCATGGGTGTAGAGTGAGTGATATATGTGAGGGTGTGTGGGGTGATGTGTTGGGTGTGTGTGCTGTGAGGTACGTGGATGGTGTATGGGTGATGGCGTTTTGTGGCTCAGATTCAGTGGGTGCTCCTGGCTTGTCTCGCTCTCAGTTGCCAAAATGTTTGGGTCGTAAAGGGTTGTGGGTAATGTGGCTGGGTGTTTTATATTGGTGTGGGTGTGGTGTGTGTATGTGTGTCAGGTGTGTGTATTTTGAATTGTCCAATGTGGTGTAGTTTTGTATGTGTGTATGTATTTTGAGCGCGGCGGAGTGTACCGCCAATGGTTTACCGGGTTGAATGACCGCCACAGTGATTCATGGATAATGATGCTGTGGGCGTATTTCTGTTGGCGTAACGGTGTGGGTTTTGGTACCAACGGTTTATCACTGACCTTTGGTCTGGCGGACTTGTGTGGGTGTCTGTATAGTGGCAGATTTCTCTGTGTGGGTCATAATACCTGTAGCGGTATACCACCGCAGTCACGGTATGTTGGCGGCAGTCAGCATGGCAGTAGGTGGCACTTACCACGAGAGTTGTAATGAGGGCCATAATGTATAGGAACAGCAGCATTGGTAAATTAAGCCTGACTTTTTATGGCGTGGCTTCACAACAAAGTTGTCGGCAGACAACTATGTCAGCTTTGTTATTTCCCACATGTTGGGGTCCAGGAATACATGTTTTGAATGGGCAGAAGTTGTATGGTTCCACCAAAAGAGTGCCTGCTCCCCACACAGCCGCCCAAGCTTGAACTTTCAGGAGCGCACACATACTAGTGTAATGCTAATAAAGTGTCTTAAACAACTTAGATAAATTTAGGCCCTTTTCTCTGCTGGCAGCACAGATGGGAGGAGGGCAGTTATTAACATGTATGGATTTTTAGGTCTGGCTCAGCAGTGCATTCCTAAGCCATGATATATTGGCATTGCCATTGATTGTCTTTGTCCCTTTGAGAATGTATTTTTTATCTTTTTGATTGCAACTTATAAACTGGAAGTGACAAAAGGATCTCTGTGTCAAAAGCAGTAACCCACTTACCTATCTATAAAAAATACAAACCTATGATTTGCATGTTACACAATGTGCTTTACGGCAGACACATTATCCCTCTATGGTACTTTATGAGCCAAAATAGTGACTGGGCAGAACACAGAACTATCCCGGAACTGCACTAACACCAGATTTATCTTACCAGTATTATAATCTCCTGCAAAATTCTGGGCACACAAAGAGCTCTGCAGCAGGTGTCTTAAGCCTTTAAGTTATTTTAAAACATAGCCTATCTGGGCCTCATTGTGAACAATTAATTCGCTTTGTCCTTGTTGCCAAATTTTTTGTGGCATATTTTTTAAAATTAATAAGTTGATTGACAGACTCCTTTTTTCATGACTCTGTCCCTTGTAACTCCATCCTCTTTCCTCTGCCACATCTTGATCCCTATTTTATTGGTTCACACAGTAATTGTTTTCCAATTCCAGCACTGTGCATATTCAAAAAAGATTTATCATATATGCTGATGACCTCATGCATGTGATATCAGGCTCTTTGTGCAAGGTCACCCATCCAACTACGATGGAGCATGGGTTGGCTACAGGGACCCAGTTACGTCGAGGATGCATCACGGAGCCGCAGTTCCGAAGGTGTTGCCATCTACAGAGGCGGTGACAGTCTTTCTGGCAGGTCCAAGCCACATGGAAACTGAGATGCATCAGTTCTGCTTGGGGTTGCTCCACACAGCAGAGGAGATACATCAGTTCCACTGGAGCCACAGAGGCTGGCAGAGCAACTTAAGCCCATTTCCAAGGATCCAGGACTGGCATGGCACCACTTGGTAAGGTAGACTCACAAATGGTATAGTTCAAGTGCAGGTACAATGTTGTTGGAAGCCTGTTATATCCCTGAGACTTCAGATAAGGAGACAAGCCAGCAAGCCCTTGGAGCCACTCTGGGATTCTGCGTTCAAGAGATGCAGGTCCAGTCTTTCTCCAACTAGGCAGGAAGACACCAGGCAGCAGGTCAGCACAGCAGGGCTGCAGTCCTTCAAAGTAGCAGTTCAGCAAAGTGACAGTCCTGTCAGCAGCACAGCAGTCCTTCTTACTGGCAGAGAGAGCCACAGGTCCAGAAGTGTAATGAAGAGTTGGGGTTTAAGGTCCAGTATTTATACCCAGCTGCTACAGGCTTGCCTTTGAAGTGTACCGGTGTCCTGCCCTCTCTGCCCTGGCTCCAGACTAACTATGGGGGATAGTTTCAAACAAAGAGGTGGTACCCTCTAACCCTTTTGACCAGGGTAATGAATAAAAGTAAATATATGGTCAAAGCAAGGGGGAAATACTCATAGACTTCCACGGTGATCTATTGATTAAGCAATTACAAATATTCAATCTATGTAGCATAAATAGTGTTTTATTGCTTTTGTTTCTTCATTCCATTGTAAGCACAAAAAAGATTCTATTTGTGTTGGTAGGTGCTCCTAATTAGAAAAACACAGTGAAAGTGAATATGCTACATAGATTGAATATTTGTAATTGCTTATTCAATAGATCACCGTGGAAGTCTAGGAGTACTTCCCCCTTGCTTTGACCATATCCAAGCAGCCCTTTGTGTGGAGGGTGGACATAGACTATTCAAGTGTAAGTGGGGCTGTGCCCAGCTCCTCCATAAAAAGTCCTCCATCCTGCAAGTGATGGTCAATCCAGGCACACCTAAGTCCCCGATTGTGTGTGTCTGTCTAGGAGGAATACACAAAGTCCAACTGTCAACTACACCCAGCCATGTGACACCAAACAGCTAAAGAAAGAAAATGCCAACTTTCTAAAAGTGACATTTTCAAAACTCTTGCATCTGTAGAGTTAATAATATATGAAATGTTACATGCTGTGTCTGTTGGGATCATGTATGTGTTACCAGAATTAGTCATTTATAATGGTTGTGCATATTAAAACAACTTTTCTACATAGCAGACTTGTCTGCTACTTGAGAACTTACCGAGAAGCCATGTGTAGGAAAGCACCCTTTTTGGCATGGCTAGACCCCACCTTTGCCTGGTATCTGATGTGGTTTCAACTGAAAGTGCACTGGGTTCGGCCTAACCAGGTTCCCAATGCCAAATCTCTTTCCCTAAATTGGTCAGTTGTTTCTCCCAATTGGCACAACCTTTAGCACACTCTGTAAGACCCTACTAAATAGTACCTATGGCCTAGGGTACTAAAGAATATTCCTAAGGGCTGCAGAAGGAATTGTGCCACCCTCAGGGACCTCTCACCAAATGTAGACAGTGCTGCCCTCACAGGCAGCGCATCTTCCCTGTGTGCCAGTTCCACTACCACTGCATATGATAATTGTGAGCCACCCCTACCGAAGGCCTACAGCCCTAAGGAAGGGTACATTATATCACATATGAGGACATATCTGCATGAGCCGATATACCCCTGCTATGTCCTTGTTGAGTCTTAGATATAGTAAGTGGGTAGGGAAGCCATTTTTAGATACATGCGTTGGACACTGGTCAATATGAGTTCAACAGCTAAAGGATGGCTGCTCTGAACATGGGAATGTTTGGTATCAAACATCTCATATTAATAAACCCTCACTGAATTGAGTGATGTATTAATACATGCACCCAGTGGCCACCTTTGATGTGCCCCTTAAAAACATACCTGACTTCTAGTGTGTTGACTGACTGGTCTAAATCAGCACAGCCACCCTAGACAGATTTGTGACCTCCTGAACTGACAGCCAGCACTCTCGAAGGCCAGGAATATAGCTTAATGTGGTCGGAGGTGTTATCACCTCTTCCAGGCAGGATGAACATTCTAGGGTGGGAAGTTTCAAAGGACCAGCCACCTTTGTTATGCAACCCAGGTCTCTCCAGATGGCAGAGAAGGCCACCCCCCTGTCCTGACCCTACTTCTTGGAAGCAAGACAGGCAGGAAAATTAGTAAGATTAGGAGGTGTGCCAACATCATGCCAGTCCTACCTCTAAGGTGGACCAGTTGATGTGAACAGCACTTAAAAATTCCTCCATCTAACAGCCCTTTCGACCCAAGTCCCCATTTGGGAGCTCAAGGTCCCAAAGTCCCTTTTTGCAGCCTGTATCCATGTGGCCCCCCTTTTCTATAGCGCTCCCAGCTACAACCTCACCAGCACCCTGCTTCCAGTGGAATTCGGGGAGCTCCCAACAAACTGCTGGGAGTACTTTGGACCTTGGGCCCCTGCATTTCTGAACCCAGAAGGTGAACCCCTGAAACCAAATGTACTTACCTTTATGCATTGTTGACGTTTCCTTCCATAGGACTGCATTGTGCTTAAAGAGTTGAACTCTCAACTTACCTGTAAGAAATAATAAAGAAAGCAGTACTTACTCTTTCACAAAGTTCTTGGCTTCAAAACACATATAAAAAGAAGTGTTATTTTTCTCAGTTGGACTCGGATTTATTCTTGGAGTGTGTGTCTCATTTATTGCCTCTATGAGTACAACACATGCTTTTCACTGCCCTCTGATCAGCCTAACTGCTTACCAACACTACCACAAAATAGAGCATTAGAATTAGTGGTGTCTGTTGACGATGATGTGTGCACTGTGGCAAAGTAGCTGAAGCGCCACATGAGTGTAATCAATTGCACCTACCACACATGAGAAGCAGGAATAGAAGTAGAAATCCATGGCAACCATTTTCTTTCCTGCCATTGAATGGGGCATACATATGTACAGATGCACTCTCCTATTTATGCGGTTCAGAACCTGGAGCAACCATTGGGACTGGCTTGCCTCTGAAATGCCCACAATGTCAGTGAATGCCCTCTGTACCAAACTCAGCAGCAAAGGAGTAATGGAGCGCCATTAAGATCCTGACATAGGCTGGGATGTCTTATGGTCAAGATCCTGCTCCCAGTCTATAAGCTGTTTCAGCAGCGTCCCGCTCCAGGAGGGGCAGGTATGCCTCAGAGTTATCCACCTCAGGAGCATGTTGGAATTTCAACAAGGGGTTTTGCTCCAGGTACCCCTGTAAGGCTAAACATGAGTGTTCCAAATGTGGGGGTGAACAACCGGTCATACAATGTTTTTCACTCGCCAGCCCGGCAAAGCAATGGAGGTCTACCATGGGTAGGGGGGGACAAGGACCTACTGGGCCAAAGGGCGCCTACTCCAATTAGGTTGGAGAGGTTACTTTCTTGGTTGCGTGTGTCCCCGGATACCGACACTGTGCTGAAGTTGGAATGGGGTTTCAGAGATGGTTTCCGGGTGGGATACCAAGGACCAAGACAAATGAGATGGGCAGAACTTGATGATCTCACCTTTTGGGGTAGTACCGAAAAAGAACAAGGAAGATTATAGGCTGATACATCATTTGTCATGGACTGAAGGGGCATCGGTGAATGACTTCATCGCGCGGAAGATACAAAAGTGGTATATGCCACAGTGGATGATGCTATCTAGCTCATCCGAGGTTGTTGAAAAGGTGCAGAACTGGCCCAGTGAGACATTAAGGCAGCTTTTCGGCTGCTCCCCATTCACCCAGATGATTTTTCTTTGCTAGGGGCTATTATGTGGACAGGGTACTTCCCATGGGGTGTGCGATTTACTGTGCTCTGTTTGAGGCTTTTAGCATCTTTTTGCAGTGGGTTTTTGTTTAGGTCAGTGGGCACCGGATGGTGCCACATTATTTAGATGATTTCCTGTTTGTAGGAACAGCACAGTCAGATTTGGGTAGCAGGGCTCTGCGGCATTTTGATCGGTTGGCTCAGGATTTTGGGGTACCTTAATGGCCCCCCAAAAGACAGAGGGCCCGAGTTGCGTTTTGACCTTTTTGGGTATTGAACTGGACACAAGAGAGCTCACAGCGTGCCTGCCGGTGGCAAAGGTGGAGGAGATTCTGCTATTTTGAGGGGGATCAGGATGAAGCATAAAATTGAATTGCGAGTGACTCAGCAACTGCTTGGTCTTCTGAATTTTGCATGCAGAGTGGTCAGGGGCGGCAGGACTTTTTGTAGGCGTATGGGGCTGGCAATGTCAGGTGCATATCTACCACATAACATCATAAGGTTGACCATTGGTCTGCAAGAAGACATTTATGTATGGGACCTGTTTTTGATGCAGTTTAACGGCGTCTCCATGTCTTTTCGGGAAGAGGACACGGTTTGGAAGGTGCAGATATTTTCTGACACGGCGGGAGCAGCTGGTTTTGGACTATTTTGGGATGCTCATTGGTGCGCGGAAGCATGACCGGCACAATGTTTGAGGCAAGGGAGGAGCATTGCATTTGTTAGAATTCTTTCCTCTGCTGGTGGCATTGTTGGTGTGGGGGGATGAGCTGGTGAACAGGTCAGTGATGTTTCACATGGATAACTTAACGGTATTTGAATTGGTGAACAGACAGAGAGCTAAGGATCTTAGGGTGCTGCAGTTGCTCAGGAGGTTTATGTTGCGTTGCTTAACTTTAAATATTATATTTAAGGCTGCATACATTCCTGGGGTAAACAATTCCATTGCAGATTCCCTGTCTCGTTCGCAGTGGCAGTGTTTCCGGCAGTTGGCACCCGGCCCAGAGAAACACAAGACAGCGGTCCCGCCAGACATTTGGGATTGGGGCATGTGACGGTCATGCGACTGGTGGAGAGGTCACTACCGGAATCAACCCTCAGGAGTTACCGCCTGGCATGGCTTGAATTTCAGGATTTTGAATTTTACAAGAGGAAGTTTTGGAAACAGGGAATGCTAGAGGCCAGGGTGATGCGTTTTGTCGTGTTTTTGATTCACAAGGGGTTATCGCCCGCCACGATCGGGGGCAAGTTGGCAGGAGTGCCTTTTTATGGAAAGTTGTTCTTTGGATGGGATCCGGCGAGGAATGATATACTGGGCAAAAAGTTGAAGGGGTAGGGGAGAATCGCACAGGAGCAGTTTATGTTCATGAAGCTGTTACATTTGAGTTACTCTTGGAGATCATACATGTGTTTGCAGTTTGCTGTTTTAATGCCAATGAAGTGGCACTGCTTCGTTTATGTATGATATGGATGTTTTTTGGGGCATTTCGTGTGTCCGAATTGTTGGGGGTGGGTTTGAAAATGAGTGATGTACATCATCACAGTGAGAGGTTAGGGATCTGGTTGCGGCGCTCAAAGACAGATCAATTGGATAAGGGTAATTGGATATGGTTGGAGCAAGGGGAATGCCAGAAGCATGTCCAGTATGGGAATGGGACAAGTTCAGGGAAAACAGGTTGAATCCAAGGGATTCAAGGGATAGTGTGTTTATTCATGAGAATGGCACAAAGGTTACATCTTTCCAGCTGTTGTCTGGGATGAGAATGGGTTTGAGACGACTGGGTAGACAGGCAGGTAATTTCGGTACTCATTCTTTTAGAATTGGCACAGCAACGGAAGCTGCGATTTTGGGGTGGGATTGGTATAGGATCAGGGGCATTGGTCATTGGCGTTCAAAATGCTGTGAGAGATATGTACGGTCTTGAATGGTTGAGGGGACAAGTACAGAAACTTTGAGAGTAGAGAGCGATTATTGAAGGTGGCATTGTATGATAGGGGCGGTGGGGGTTGTGTTTTTCTTCCTATCATTTGCTTCTCTTTCCAGGTTGCTTGAGTGGCCTGGAGAAACATAAGGCAATCACGTGGTTGGTCGGACACTCTTTCATTCACTGGGCGGCGAAATTCGCAGAGAGACAGGTCTACGGACGATCTTTGGGACTCCCGAGTAGCAGGCATGAAGTGCTGTGGTGGGGAAAGAGCGGCGTGAGGTGGGGCAATTTGCTTCCTTTTATCACATCGATTTTGCCAACATGGGGATGTCCTGACGTATTGGTTTTACGTCTGGGAGAGAATGACTTGGTGCGTCTCTCTGGATTCACCCTACTGCAGCACATGCCACGTGATTTTGGGTACTGATGAAGCCCAACATGCATGGGACTTGCTTAGTATGGACAGAATTTGTGCCACAAAGGAAATGGCGTGGAGCACAGAAACATGGGGCTATTGAGAGGGCCTGGAGGAAGGTCAATAGGGCTATGCGGGTGTTCTGGTGGGCTCAGGATATTAATGTACTAACACATAAGGGGATAAAAGAAGAGGAGCAGGTGCTTTTCAGGGACGACGGTGTACATCTCTCTGAAATGGGGAATGCACATTACATGATGGAATTGCGCTTCATGCTGACTGACTTGTGGGGAGAAAGATTTTGGTGTTGTGAAAATGATGAAAAGGCATGATGAGTTGCAGTGGGTTTGCTGGTGGGGCAGCAAAATGCCAATTGGGTTTGTGCTGGTTGGCAGTAGATGGGGCAGGGTGGAGAATCAGATGTGGGCTTGTCCACCCTTCCAGGGGGAAAAAGAAGCAGGTGTAGGATGACAGACTGGGGGGAAGCCCGAGTCAGGCAGGGGATACGAAGAAAAGGGGATGTGTGGAAATGAAAGGGGAAATTGGGTGAGCGAAGGATACGTGGCAGATTGAAGTGAGGATGTAAGAAGGGGAGTTACAAGTTTTAAGATAAAGTTATCATTCAAGTTACGGTAATACTTTTCTGTATCATGATAAGCAAGCCTGTCCTAATAAATGGCCTTTTACACTATAACAAAGGGTGTCAGAGTTTATGTCCCGAAAGGGCCTCGCGGAGACCTGGACGCAGTCCAGTCTTTCCGCTGGAGCTTTCGGGCTGGAAGAGGATGGCCTGGGGTAGGATAGGCTGGGGCCAGGGCAGGGTATTAGGGGTTAGTATTTAAGGGGGTGGGGTGATCAGCCTCTTCGGCGCTGGCTGTCACGCTGCGCAAACATTGGCCACCTGCCCACCCTACAGGTAAGCAGATGTGAAGGAAGGGGTTTGGAGGCAGTTTGACAAGGTTGGGGGGGTGGTTAGGCCAGTTTTAGGGAAGGTTGCTTGGTGCGGGCAGTAGATGGGAGAGGGTGGAGAGTCAGATGTGGGCTTGTCCACCCTTCCAGGGGGAAAAAGAAGCAGGTGAAGGATGACAGACTAGGGGGAGGCCCGAGTCAGGCTGGGGATATGAAGAAAAGGGGATGTGTGGGAATGAAAGGGGAAATTGGGTGAGTGAGGGATACGTGGTGGATTGAAGTGAGGATGTAAGAAGGGGAGTTACAAGTTTTAAGATAAAGTTATCATTCAAGTTACGGTTATACTTTTGTGTATCATGATAAGCAAGCCTGTACTAATAAATTGCCTTTTACACTACAACAAAGGGCATCAGAGTCTATGTCCTGTTGACTATTGAGGAACCGTTCCAATTGACTGTCTTTCCTCATAAAATCTCACCAAAAGTATTCCTTTTCATTTTACTGAAAAACACAAGCAACTCTTCTGAATGTTGCCCTCTAATCTGCTTATTACTCCTATTTTTCATTTTTTAATTTTCAGCCTCATAAGACAAACCAAAACAGTCTTCAGTCCAATATAAAGTAAGTAATAATCCCGAAATGTAGATAGCTCTGCAATACACCAAAGCCAACAGAGTCTTTCCCTAATTGTGGCTGCCAAAATAAACATTAGTCTTTCTTCTGTTTTGCCATTCAGGGTCGAGGGATTGAACTAGGGTAGGAGCATCTGTCCTACTTTTGTTTCATAAATGCCTTAATTGTAACGCACAAACCGAGCACTTTCTCATGTTGCCTTAATTACATTTCTTTTTCAAAATGAAAAGGAGTAGAAAAGACAAGTGGCAGTGCACTAAATGCTCAGTTGCACATGCTGTTTCCAGTCAGAGACCAGGCCTCCAGTGCCAACATTTTCACCCCTCCTACCTAGTAGGTTATATTTGTCAATCCAAATTCTATGTCAGGACCGGAGGCTTCAAATTATGCATTTTCCTGTTTGCTTTATTACAATAGCAGACATGTAAATAAACACAATAACCATGGAGTTACAGTAGAAAAACTACAAAACCCCAAGTTTCAACATGAACTACAATTTCAATAGTAGAATGTCCGACAATCACCATAAACAGGGTGAACAATCTAAGCTCCGCCTCTTCATAGCTGCTCGGCGGCCATACTTAGTGCCTCTCTCAAAATATACTTTCTGATATATAATATGGTTTGATAGTCCATTTAGCATGTTATTGACATTGTCTTTAATTGCTTTCATTGGTCTTTAATTTGCCCTCCTTACTGAGCAGACTGTTGTGATTGATTCCCCAGTTGGTTTGTCCCTAGTTGGCATGGCACCATTTTGAAGCCCCTGTTGTGGCAATTTTCTAACAGAATCCTTCAGTGAGGTGGCTGTTGCTTGTTGTGTGGCTCACCCCAGTGCCCTTAGGCAGCCAGGTGGAGTTTGACTGACTCTGTTGTCCATTGTCTGTCATCCACTACCTTCCTCTTGTGGAGCAGATTTAAATTCTAAATTTAAGCTACAACTATAACATCAGAACTTCAAATGTTTGTGTACTTTAGGTTTGGTTTGTATGGAAAGAATAAATAAAGTTTTCCTAGCTATAACTTCTCTCTAATCTTAGTTTTTTTCATGGAATTTCTTTGGTTTTTATGTTTGTAATGAAAATGTATTTCAAATCATAGTATTGAGTGATATTTAATAAGGCCTTGATAATATAAGTGTCATACAGTGAAATGAATGAGTGTTGTACAGTTTACTATCATAGAGTGGGGTATTGTATAGTATAATTGAGTGCAGTGTAGTAGAACACAGTGGGGTAGAGTTGGAAACAGTGTAGTAAAGTGAAGTACTGTGAAGTTGTATAGAGTACCTTAGTATGTTGTACAGTGGAGATGCGTAGAGTGGATGATTGGACAGTGATGTAGAGCGAGGTAAAGTCTCAAACAGTGGAGTAGAGTTCAGAGGAAAAGAGTTCAGTGCAGTTGCGTAACGTGGTGTGAAGTAAAGTATAATACAATATGTTAGCGTGTGGTACAGTAGAGTGGTGTGGAGTTGATTACAGTATGGTTCTGCAGGATACAGTCCAGTAAATTCTTATAAATTAGAATGGCGTCTCATGGAGTAGAGTGGAGTGCTGTATCGTAGACTACTGAAAATTGTTGTTTAGTGGAATACAGTTTTGTACAATGGGGAGTACATGCATAGATTGCACTGTAGGGTTAAACAGTGGAGTGTACATGGATAAAGTGAAGTCTTGTTGAGTGCCATAAAGTGCAGTATAGTTTTATAGAGTGCAATCCTAAAAGGTAGAGCAGAGTTTCGTACAGTGGAACTGCACATAGTGCAGTGACTTACACTGTACTGGCGTGAAGTGGAGTACCATATAGTGAAGTAGCATATAGTGGAATAGCGCACACTAAAATACCGTACAGTCTAATAGCGTACAGTGGACTGTAGAAGTGTAGATTGACACAAAGAGGAATAATGTAGACTGGAGTGTCAAAGAGTGGAGCCATACACTGACATACACTGGAATAGTGTACAGTGTAGTGAAGTACTGTGGAGTGGCATACAATGGATTAGCGTATAGTGGAGTAGAGTACAGTGGAGTGGTTAACAGTGGAGTGGTGTAGACTGGAGTGGCGTAAAGTGTTGTGTGAAAAAGTGGAATACCATATATAGTGGAGCCTCCTACAAAGTAATGGCGTCCAATGGAATAGTGCAGAATGGAGTGTGTGAGGACGGTTTTCATATATTTGAGTGGTGTACAGTGGAATAGCGTAGAGGTAGCACTAAGCAATAATTCTAGGTTTGGCAGGAAAAAAACTTATTTCACTGTTGGGGAAAAAAGTGATTGGAGGGCAAGTGAACATATAAATGCTCAACAGATTTTTCACATGAGCAAATCTATATGCAGTTCACAAATGTTTTCTAGGAGTACGAATTCCTGGCCTACTTCTGTAAATTATTTGAATTTATAGAAGCTGTAAATGTTCACTAATGCAAGGGCTTATATAATGGGTGCACTTCTGTAAACTTCATTTAAGGATTGGGCCTCTAACTAGGTTTTGAGTTAACCAAGACCTTTTGTTTTTATTACAATTTTGTCTATCTACCTATAGACTGGCTTCATTCTGAGGGTGCTGTTGTGCAACGGCATTGGCCTTGGCTCCGTTAAGAGAGCCGAGGCCGATGATGTGGCACTGTTTCTCCCGGGCTGGCTGGCGGAAATGTCCTAATATGTGATTTCCGCCGGTCAGTTTGGTGGAGACCTCATAATGGTGGTGGGTTAGGTCGCCAGTATGATGGCGGTTTCATCCCTGCGGCTTTGGCAGTCCTTGTGTCAGACCGTCAAGGTCATAATGAGGCCCTAAGTTTAAAATGATAATAACTTTAAAAATGCTTACCCTTTTAGACTTGCAACCACAAAAATAATCTTCTGTGCACCATATTCTTCAATCCTTCCAAATTTGGTAAAAGTCTGACTGACCGTTTTTGAGCTATGTGAACTACAAAAGTAAATGTAAAATGCATTGAATTTCAAGTGTGTTTTTGGGACCCCCCCCTTTTTAGCGCTTGTGCTGTGCATGTGAAATCTATTGTATTTAATATAAATCTTAAAAGGGACTTTCATCCCGCCCCCTTGCTTTCCTTGCTTTTCATTAGTTCCTGTACTTGTCACTTACTTTTCCTCCCTTTCTTTTCACTGTGGCACTATTTCCTGTATTTGGCAATGCTTCTTCCTTGTGTGTTTGCTTTTATCAGTGTCCTGAGGCCCAAGTACTGTGTTCATCCGCTTTAGTTTCAGACCTTCTTTCTTAATTGATTTGCTACTTTACACATAGCATGAACCCCAAAGAAGGTATTGGAGCACTTCACAGGCACAGAGAGATTGAGTGATTTGCACATAAACACTGGATGTAGTGTCTCACACTGAGACTCAAACAGTGATCACAATGGCACTTACCAGTCACCTCCCCCCACCGCTTGGGGCAACGTACACTCACCAGTCCCTCCCGAGACCGAAGCAGGCACCCACTCTAGTGCTTCCTTTTGTTACGAAGGCCAGCACTTGATTTCATTTACTGAGCAAGCTCTCCTTTTGCACTCCCGCCCTCCTCCCACTCTCCGCTGTATTTTTAATTCAACCAAAGAGTATTGCTTTATTAAACAGATGAGGCCCTTCTGCTTTCGCACTACTGTTTGCCTTCATCACTGTACTCTGTTTATCTATCGATTTGAGTGCTCATCATACCGATATCACGTGTGATTGTGGTTTTGCTTCGTTCTGTATGTGTTGTGAGTACTTCTTACCCGTATTGTGTTGTAGCTTTTCGCTATATGTGCATTGTCTCACAAGCTATACTGGAGAGAGAGAAAGTGTGTGTGTGCATGAGTGTGGGGTTTGTAGATATGTGTTTTACAAGTGGTTCACAGTTTGAAATAGGTTTCTGTGTGACGGGCAATCTCATTTTAATGTATGCATGATCCCAACATTCTTTTTTTGGGTGGAGGAACATTTAAAAGGCAATGTGGAGCTTTTACAGGTTGATTTTGGTGACTCGTAAACTTGCACACTTCCAAGGATCCAGGACTGGGTTGACACCACTTAGGGATGGGGGGAGGGGAGTGAACATACTCTTAGGTGGCAGAGTCCAGGTGTTCTGTTCAGGGATGTTGGAAGCCTGTTCCCGTCCCAAAGGCTTCTGATCAGGAGACCAGCCAATTTTCTTTTGGAGTCACTCTGAAGTCCTGGATTTAGAGATGCATGTCCAGCCCTTCTCACCCAGGCAAGAGAGCAGCAGGGAAGCAGGTAAGCACAGTAGGACAGAAATCCTTCAGAGTAGCATCCAGTGGAGTGGCAGGCCTTTCAGCAGCACATCAGTCTTATTTTCTGGCAGAGCCCACAGGTCCAGAATTGTATTGAAGAGCTAGGCTTAGGGGTCCAATATTTATATCTGGTGCACACTTTGAAGTAAAGGAAGCTTCTAAAGGGTTCCACCCCTCTGAGGTGTCAGACATCCGCTCCCTGCCCTGGCTGCAGCCTGTCTGGAGTCATAAAAGACCAGTTTCAAACATTTTGTGAGAATGCTAAGGCAAAGCCTTTGTGATGCTCTAGTGTGGTACTTGACAGCTCTTCCCCCTCATTAACGCAGAGTGGCCCATCCTGCCAACACCTGTCGTCCCTTTTTCTCACAGTCTGGGAGCAATACACAAAGGACAACTGCCAGCTTTACTAGTCATGAGACCTAGGAACAGGCTGCAGGCACCAAAATGCATAAGAAATTGCCAAGCTTCTAAAAGCGGCGTTTTCAGAATTGTATCTAAATATTTTACTTTTTCATTAAAGAGGGCTCTAAATTACAATTCTTTAGACACCAAACTCACTGTCAACCTGCTGCCAATTGAAAGCTATCCCTTATTAAATGTAATAGGTAGCCTAATGTTATCCTATGGGAGAGGTAAGCCTCACAGCAGTGAAAAACAAATGTAAGAGCTTTTCACTACCAGGACATGTAAAATTTAAAAGTGCATGTCAGCTTGTATTTTGCAAGTTTGCGCCATCTTGCGTCAAAAAGTGGCGCAAATGCGGCACTAAAAAAGTATAAATATGGGCCCTAGGGCATGATTTATGGAACGTTGGCGCCACCTTTGCATCATTTTATGACGCAAAAGAGGGGAAACTTACAAAATATAATTATATTTTGTGAGTTTTTGCTGCTTTTGCATAAAAAAATTACGCAAAGGCGGCGCTAACTTTCCATAAATCAGGCCCTTACAATTGTAAAGCATACTGTGGCCATTGTGCTCCAGAAGTTAGTTCCTCAGCAGATGACCCGATTAACTAGACAGTTCTTTTTAATATGTTCCCCTGACACTTCACAGGGTCTATGTTAGTATATCTTTGGAGTAGTCTCTCCTTAACAATCACTCAAAATAGTTGCGATTGGAAATGACACCTGACCCAGAAAGAAGAAAAGCTTTGCCACCTACTGGTATAAATGTCCGATTTTTCAAACAACAAACATAGCTCCAGATTTAAGAAAAGTGGCGCTTCACATCATGAAGCGTGAAATTTTCTTGCACCTCGTAGACCCCCTTAACGCCACTCTGTGTGCACTGTATTTAAGACACAGTGCATCATGGCGATATTAGGAATAATAATATTTTTGATGCTATTGTGGTGCTTTGCTCCACTAGTGTCAAAACGTATGCCGCTAGTGGAGCAAAGTGCAAGGAGGCCCATTGATTCCAATGGGTGCCTCCTTTTAACTCCATGCTTTGAAAAAACAGATGGTGGTGATGCCCCTCCATCCTTAATGATGGGCTACGTCTGGACAAGGCCATCACAGTCTAACCACCCTGTGGTTGTTCTATTGATTTCTCTCAATTAGATAATTAGTAACACCAGCTTTACAGTGCTTATAGACAGCAGAAGAGCAATATGAAGCTCTATAAAAGCATATTTATTTTCCAAATGTTGGTCTGAATTGTTTTTGTCCCTGCAAATCTTACTAAATAGGGATCATATTGTGTGCACATGCCATAATTGGTAATGTTGATAAAATAATTGTTATATGTGGTTTAAAGATTTTTTGTTGTTACTGCTGCATATGGAACGTTTCTGAAAATGTACAGACTTGGTCTACAAAATACACCTTCATTATGAGGTAACTAGCGTTCCCCACAATCCACAATGCACAATTTTGAGTTTTGTGATAAATATTGCTAGGGGAAACCTGTCTATATGTATTGGGAAAAATGTGGATTTTGTTGCAATAAGCATCAAATTCATATTATCCCCCTACAAAACTTTATTTGTGTGGTACTTATTGCACCAAATAAATTCCAACTCAGTGGAGTTTGTGAGATGTGATAGATGTTACACCAGTTTCTTGGCCAATAAGGGTCGTAGTGTTCCAGAAATAACACACCTCCAAAAAAGCTCTTGATATATGAGGAATCCATTCTGCTTCACGCCTATGCCATTTAAACCTTTGTGTATTTTGCTTGTATATCTTGCAACTAAAATGACCTTTGCTGCAATAAATAGCATTGCTGCAATATTAAAATTATATTGGTAGTACTATCGAGAATGTGGGCATTTCTATCTTCTAAGTGGTGCACACAGCATCCTTAAATTCACAGTTGGTTGTGCTAGCCAATTGACATCAAGATATTTTCATTAAAATATGCAATGGTGCGATTGTTTTAATTACACACTGTGTACATTTCAAGCTACCTTTTCCTTGGCATGTTTGCTGATGCCCAATAACATATATTTATGGGCGTAGTAGGAGTAGATTTAGCAAAGCACCTACGATCACAGGGGTTGCAATGTAATTCGTCCGACAGGAGAATCAAGCTGCAAGCAAGTGAGCAATTCACATTCTAAGAGGGACTGAAAGTTTAAGGACAAGATTCAGTAGGTGGCCGTATGTATGTAAAAGTGTAAGCAAGTGAGTGACAATGTACAAATATGCTAAGTGAGAGTTTACGAGTGAAGGTGACTACATGTGCAAATTTTCAGGTTCCCATGTATCGTGTTCAATGTGATTGTGTGTGGGAATGGTAGTGAAGTATGTGCGTAAAACTTGTATGAAAAAGGTTGTCACCACACTTAAGATGCTTAATGAAAATCATATGTGCACCTAAAGTGCACTTTGTCAATAGATACCAAAAATGCACACCTGTAAGTATATGAAACCAATGCAGAGAAAGTGAGATATATTCAGTCTAAATTATGAATTGGTGGAACAGTTTGATGTACGTATGGTTTTTGTTTTCTATAATGTTACGTCGAACAACTGTATGGCGCTGGACTGAGAATTTGGTTTTTCAAAGTTTACAGCAAGTAGCAGAATTCCTTGTCAACATACATCAGCATATACAACTACACAAACTGTATATTAACGGTACGTTATCACACACAACGCGACACGGATGGCAATGGCTTCTTATACAATCCTAACATGGAATGTCAGGGGCCTGGGTAATCTACATAAGAGTCAAAGAATATTAGCCCAATTACATAGGAGAAAGGCTCAGATAGTATACCTACAAGAGACACATCTGCTTGCATCTGAGGTGATTCACTTGCAGAGGAGATGGAGGGGACTGCTTTTTAGTACGTCATATTCAGGATATGCTAGAGGGCAGCTATTTGGATCAGGGAGGGGGTTCCCTTTGAGGCTCAAAATATACATATTGATACACAGGGCCTATATGTGTTGGTCAGAGTCAAATTGGATGGAGACCCACTGGTCCTGGAATGTATATATGACCTGAATACGGACCAAGAAACTTTTTAGGACAGTAATCCTTTGTGAATGGGAGCATTGCTCATGGCCTTTGGGCGGAGACTTTAATACAGTACTAGACATATCTTTAGACTGCTCCCATTCACCAATACCTGGAGCAGTTAGGTCAAGACAGGCAGCGTTCCTCCAACAATGGGTATCGGGTTGGTCCCTGGTAGATGCTTGGCTCACCAAAAATATGAGATTACATGAATACTCATTTTATTTGAATCCACACAAGTTACACACCCACATAGATAGATTCCTGTGTTCCCCACAACTACTGCCCACGATAATCCACTCCACCTATCTCGCTAAGACATTATCTGATCACAACCCCCTAGAACTGATGCTGAAATGGGGCAGAACTCCAATACTAATACCCACCTGGAGGCTACAACCCTCTTATTTGGAAGACGTGTCATTTCAGAAAACACTGTCACAGATTATAGATAATAATTTTTTTGAAAACACAGGAGTGGCCACCTAGTTGACATATGAGTGGGAAGCTTTTAAAGTGGTGATTCGAGGGGCTTCGATTGGCAAGTTAGTAGGTGCTCGTCACAAAATAATGAGAGCCCTGAAGGATACTGAAACTTCAATGGCTACTACTGAAAAGGCAGAGGCCAGGGGAGAAGTTGACCCTGAGATACTACAGGAGATAAGGATAGCACATGCAGAATATCTTGAGCGCTTAAGAATAATAGATTATAAGACAAATATACAGTGGACACACACTGAGGCTGACAAATCCGGGGCACTTCTAGCATGCTAAATACGTCTCACTCCTCCCCCAATCCTCGCCATACACTCCGAAAGACAAGGAGTGGGTAGTACGCAATTGGGTATAAAAACAAATCGGGACTTCTATGCTGATCTGTATACAGCCCTATATCTCCTCCTAAATCACTGCTAGCATGTACTTCAGTAGGACATGCCTACCCCAGATAACACTATAAGACCATGTGGAGTTGCGAGCTGATCTTACAAAAGAGGAAATCAAGGGTGCAGTCAGGGACATGGCACACAACAAAACGTCAGGATCCGATGGACTGCCTGTTGAATCTTGTAATACCTATATACACAAATTAGCCCAGCAGCTGTTAAAATTATATACTCACTCATTACAGGAGGGACAATTACCCCCCACAACGTGGCAAGCTGTGGTAACATCTTTACTGAAACCAAATAAGGCACCTTTTGAGTTAACCTCATATAGGGCCAGATGTAGCAAAGGGTTTTTCCCATTCTGTGTCAATGGGAAAATGTGTTCGTACATATGGCCCATAGACTGTTGTCTCTCCTGAACACCGAATATAAAATGTTAAGCAAAACCTTGCAAAACGACTTCTTATACACCTGCCACAGTTATTACACAAGGACCAAAATGGCTTTGTGCCCAATCGTAACACATTATTCAATATAAATCAGCTGTTCCATGTTATGTACAGTTTGCGTGCCAAATATCCTTATGCAGGCTGTCTATCTTGGATATATGCCATGCTTTTGATACACTGAGCTGGGAATTTTTGTTGTCCACACTTACACATTATGGGATACCAACCTCATATACTAAGTGGGTTTGATTCTTGTACTCACTTCCTAGGGCAAGGGCAAAAACACAAAAGTGTATATCAGAATCCTATATTATCTCCTGAGGCACACATCAGGTCTGTCCCTTATCGCCATTATTATTTGTATTGGCAATTGAAACCCTAGTGCAATTACTGAGATGTAGCACAGCGGACTGGGGCATCCCACTTAAGGACGAAATACAGGGTACCTCTTTTTATGCAGATAACATGATAGTTACGTCTGGGACATACAAGAATTAATGTCTGTGATAACAGACGAACTGACTGCGTTTGGCAGACTTTCCGGTCTACAAATAAATGCTGCAAAATCATGCATTTTTGCATTTCAGCATACTATGGATCGTCAGACGCTGACGCTGGGAGCAGCTTAAATCCTAGTTACGAGCTGTACATTTTGCTATTTTGGGATCTATATATGTAGAGATCTAATGGAGATCTCAGAGGGTAACTTGAAACGGGCGATCAATTCTATTGAGACGCAAATAGCCTTCTGGACTACATTACACTTCTCTGTGGCATGTAGACAGGCACTGGCAAAAATGGTCCTCCTTCGAGGCTCCTGTACTATTTTACTAATCTAATGGTGGTAGTTCCAGCCACAATGTTTGCAGCCTTGAATACTTTATTGATTGAGCTGGTGTGGGGGTCGGGACGTCGTAGGATAGGTTCGAAATAATTGCAGTTGCCGGTACTGGAGAGAGGAATGGCTGCTCCAGATCTTAAGGCGTATTGTATAGCAGCACAACTGCAGTGGTTGGCGTATTGGCTGGCAGGACACAACTTACACGAAACAGGCAAGTACAAAATGGACAGCTGCATAAGCTGCTGTGCCCACACACAACCATACCACGCCGGGTCCCCATTCTGATGTGAGTGGCCATGGCATACTGGTGAATGCCCCTATGCCATGCACATATTCCAGTTCCTTACGCACCTAATATTCCATTGAGAGGGATTCCATTAGCAATGGGGACTGTATCAGCACAGAGATTGCAGCCCTGGGAGCGGTCCGAGACCATGACTTTGTCTAAGTTGTTTGCAGATGGAGTTTTGATGTCCCATCTAGACTTTATACAAGGTCACCCCTTGCCAGATGCACTGTTTCTGGTCCAAGCAGGTTTGATCTTATATGTGCGTCAACACTGGGCGCCAGATGGCATTGACACTCTTGCAGTTGAATTCCTGAATGTATTACAAACAGCAGGTCATGGCAAACATTTAATCTGGTGGCTGTTTATAGCCTAAGATCACATTTGGGAGTATTGTTACATACACTCCGTCAGAGGTGGGACACGGACCTCCACCGTGTTTTGCCGGATGCGGCGTGGAAGAGACTGCTTACAATCCCCAAAACCATATCCAGAAACTCCAGATTTAAATTTATCCAATTCTCTATATTTCATAGGGCATACCTTACCCCATAGAGCATTAATAAATTATACTTGGGTGCAGAAGCGGGCTGCCCCCGTTGCCACCAGACAGATGCGTATCCCATACATATGCTAAGGAGTTGCATACAATCACACAATTTCTGGGCGGAAATAGTGTAGACCCTTAACCTGCAATGGGTCATGACTAGTGGTCGACACAAGATGCTTGTATTTTAAGCTTATACTCGCATACACGAAAGACGGGGGTGATGATGCACTTTGCTGACTTGGGTTAATAGTGGGGCGACGGGCTATCATACACCGCTGGAAATCACCTGTACCCACCACAGGAAGTGCAGTGGAAACTGGAAGTGCTGGAATGGGATCAGGCTGAAAGCGAAGCACTGCGCAGGGAGGAATACAGGGGGCTACGCAAGACACACATCTCCCTTGAGTGGGACATGCACTTAGAAAAATTTCAAACACAGATGCGTGGGAGGAAACGGAAATACACTCTTAAAGTATACATTACTATGGTACGACTCAGAAACACAGTCTAATAGTGATGTAGCAGGGCTTATTCTTATATTATACCCCCCATGACATACATGAACAATAACACGAAATTACCCAATGTCATTCATAGTACACAGTTGCATTGCAATGGAACTATACCTATTAATAGGCTACGCCTAGGATGTGTCATTATTTTGCAATGTAGTCTAAAGAAGTAACTGTGTATGACCCAGAATGGCTCTTGCTTGTTGGGGCGTTAGTGGGAGGGAAGAGGGTATTCAACAGTTTTCCACTGTGATACTTTAAGCTCCTATAATAGGATGACATGGATTATGTACTTGAGATTAATATCATAGATATCATTATGACAATGTGGTTTACTGTACCTTTGTAATGGTTAATTAAAATGCAATAACATGTGTTTTAAAAAAATGAATTGGTGGAGCATTTTCAGTGTGCTCTAAATGAGGGCAACAATCTTTTCACCCTAAGCAGAGAGTAGAAGTAATTCACATGACATCAATCAACAATTAATATACATGTACCACCAATTCGGCCACACAATAAAATCCCAAATCAGAAATAAGTTAAGGGGCTTTATAACAAATTAATACTCAGGTTACTGTAAACTATTCTCAAAAACAAGCTGCAGATGTACTGTAACACCATTTGGTGACCAAACCTCTGGAAGAAGTGCAATCAAATTTACATTAAACAAGCTAAGCACTCAATCACTTGTACTACTGAATAGCAATAACAACACTTGGTGCTCAGAAAATGAACATTTATCAACTTGTCTAAGCATCAGTACTAATTGGAATCATCTATATAGCTAGCTAACACAAAAGGAATATTCCAAAAGCATCATGTCACTAATTGTCACGAACTGGGCTACAAACATGGGGACAAAAAGTAAAAAGGAAATAAAAGACAATAAAAAGCTGGAAAAATAACGTATGGGACACAATGAAGCTAACTAAGGTTGGCAAAAAGTAAATAAAAAGGGAAGATGTTAGCACACGAGAAGCTCGCTCAAGAGTCTTCTCATGGGTCAAAGAAACTCTATGTTTCCCCAGCAAACCTTTGGGGAAGTGTGGGACAAGGGCAAAGAGGTCTGTGCCTCTCAAAATCTCAAAGAATCTCCTCCCCAAATTGATTAGAAGTCCAAAGCAAATGGTGATTTGTACTTTGATAATGCCTATGGATCAAAAGATGTCATTGTCCAATCCCTTCGCGACATAGGACAGACATCTGCAACATGTTTCTGGGTTCCCAAGACCATCCTGGGTAGATGTCAATCCTGTCTGACTTTGCCAAAGTATGAATATAGCTAGTCTTCACATTCTCAGTTTCTCCATGTACCAGCTTCAAGGTTAGTTTTGCAGGCTCTCTATGAGTAAAACAATAGTACATCTATTTCCAAACTAACATTTCATCTGACCGACATCTGAAAAGAAATGACACTTTAGCAAAGAATAAAAAGCATCTACCACATTTCATGAGACTGTGGCCTAACAAGCCTAACATGACTGAACTAAAGCAAAGTTGAAATGGCACACATTAATCAAATTAATCAGAACTTTTAAATTTCTCAATTATAAACCTGTCAGTAATAGTTATTGTTCAAAGTTCATGTTACAGTAAAATACAAAATGAAATAACTTGTCAATGCTTGTCAGTAAATATGGTGGGGAACTAAATTTTTCAACATTGCCCTATGACAGTTAGTGCACATCCATTATGAAAATCATTTTTGTTTCAGGTGTTACTACTCTCTATTAAGACTAAGGTGGTCATTCTGACCCTGGCGGTCTTTGACCGCCAGGGCGGAGGACCGCGGGAGCACCGCCGACAGGCCGGCGGTGCTCCAATGGGGATTCCGACCGCGGCGGTAAAGCCGCGGTCGGACCGGCACCACTGGCGGGCTCCCGCCAGTGTACCGCCGCCCCATTGAATCCTCCACGGCGGCGCAGCTTGCTGCACCGCCGCGGGGATTCCGACCCCCCCTACCGCCATCCAGATCCCGGCGGTCCGACCGCCGGGATCCAGATGGCGGTAGGGGGGGTCGCGGGGCCCCTGGGGGCCCCTGCAGTGCCCATGCCACTGGCATGGGCATTGCAGGGGCCCCCGTAAGAGGGCCCCTACATGTATTTCACTGTCTGCTGCGCAGACAGTGAAATACGCGACGGGTGCAACTGCACCCGTCGCACAGCTTCCACTCCGCCGGCTCGATTCCGAGCCGGCTTCATCGTGGAAGCCTCTTTCCCGCTGGGCTGGCGGGCGGTCTGAAGGCGACCGCCCGCCAGCCCAGCGGGAAAGTCAGAATTACCGCCGCGGTCTTTCGACCGCGGAACGGTAATCTGACGGCGGGACTTTGGCGGGCGGCCTCCGCCGCCCGCCAAGGTCAGAATGAGGGCCTAAGATTTATATGTAATCAAAGTCAATGGTTACATTTCAATTAATATGCTTATATCAAGCATATTTAGCCTCTACACTACAGTGAATGCACCTAGATATAGACTTTTAGTGCACCACTTCACAATTAGCTTGTTATGAGTTTCACATGTTACAAATGTCAATATGGTCATGTATATATCAAGATTGTGACAACAAAGGTAATGGCCAAATCTTCGATGCACTAGAATAAGGCTCCCAATTTTCCATCTTGAGTGATTTTGCAGATGTGGCGTAACAGCCGAAGCTGCTGCCTTTGGAGCTGGGGAACCAGGTTCAAGTCACAGCATAGGCTTAACATCCTGTGATTCCAGACAAATCACTTAATCTCCTCATGCCTAGCAAAAATTAAAGTGTCCTTGTGAAATGTGACTGGTGGTCATACAAAGTGTTCCAATACCTTTGGATCAAGATTGTGCTACATAAAACTGCAAATAAATACAGACAGAGAGCACTGTGTTTCTTGTCTCTCTTAATTTTAAAAAGCACAAGCATACAGAAATTCTGGCTGTCCGTGATGTCATTGATGAATTCCAGTCCAATAGCTGTGCATATTGACAACATGGGGAATCAAAAAAACAGGAGAGTTGCTTAAATGACTGCGTTTCCCAACATATACTTGTGCAATAATGCTAATATTGTCATTTGGGTGTACTGTTTTACTATATGTCACTGTTTAATGTGCTGAAATATGGCAGGCACCAAAGTAAAAGTGCACACTAATTTGTTAAATAAATGTGGAAATATGAAAGTTTTAGTTTCATTTAATTACAAAACATTAAATAAATATGGGTAAATACCAACAAGCTGGCCAAACCATAACTATGTATAAATACAGAAGTGTTGAAAATAAATACTATAAAACCGAGAGCCCTGATTATGAATATTTCTTGTGAAATCTTAAACATCGTTACTTGCATAAGTGAAAAACATGCTGTGGGGAAGTAGGAATGAAAGAGGACTGAGTGAGCCTGCAGGATATCTTAATTCATGTACAATCCCTAGTTGCTTTTTAATTTTTGTCTCCCATACAGCTTTTACCTGTCTCCTTTTGAAAGACCTCTTGTGGGCCATACAAAAACATACAGTGGGTTGCTTACAATTGGCTGTCTTTAAAGTCACTCATTTGCTTGCTTCCTATTTGATGGCTTGTCTTCCCCTTCGCTGTTTGTCCCACCACTATAGCAAAGCCTTTTGTTTGTCTGACTTGTACCCTTCCACTGCTCACATTAAGTGAAGTACTGTTTTTTAATTTTCAGTAAGAACTCCATGAGAGTGCATGTGTTTTTCTTGTTTGCCCTCTTGTGTGCATCTTACCTCCCAAATATCTGTCCCCTGTTGCTTTCCCCACCCTCTACTGGCTCCTCAGCCATTCCTCTCTCTCTTCCCTACCCCTTGGAGTTATTTGAATAAGATGGTTTAATGTGAATTCCTTTGGAGGGACTGGTGGAAGCCATTTTGCTGCAGGGGTGGTTTGCCTTAAGGAAAGTACTTACATTGTTCCCCTGCCCACTTCCACTTGTTGACCCCACCCACTTTCTACTCTCTTCTCCATTTCTCCCTGATCCTCATGGACCTTTAAAAAAAACTGTTTTATTTTGCAACATGCTGCTGGACTATTCTAAAAAGCACTTTTGAGTTTTTTTTTTTAATTTACTTATTGAAGTGACATCCACCATTTTGGATTGATAAATAAAAATAGGGGTTCCCCCCCACCATTACTCTGTAAATGCAGGCTTGCATGGTGAGTAATATAAGCCTACAGGTTGTCAGAGTTTCGTCCACCTATGAAATGAAAGAGCCACCAGAAGCAGCTGCATCATCACACCTTTTTCCCTTTTTTCCCTCCTGGCTCTGCAGAGCCCAACATCCACTCTAAAATAAACTCCCTTCATCTGCATCTTACTGCAGTGCTTGAAAAGGATCAATGCAGCTACAACTGCAACAGAGGAAAGCATCACCCTGCATACATTACAATGAAAGCACTTCTTAGAAGTTCTCATTTGACTGCTGCACAAATGAAATAGTCCTGGGGCTAGGGTGCTGCTTTGTTTTATTTGAGAAGGGGTTACAATGGCCACTTCCGTACTACAGAATGTGCTGCAGCCGTCCAGGGAGCACATGGTCAAAGAGGCAGGATGTCTGCCATCCAAGACGGGTTGGACCTTCAACCTGTATGTAAAGAAATGGCTCCCTGTTGCAGTTACCCCCCACTTTTTGCCTGATACTGATGCTGACTTGACTGAGAAGTGTGCTGGGACCCTGCTAACCAGGCCCCAGCACCAGTGTTCTTTCACCTAAAATGTACCATTGGGTCCACAATTGGCACACCCTGGCATCCAGATAAGTCCCTTGTAACTGGTACCTCTGGTACCAAGGGCCCTGATGCCAGGGAAGGTCTCTAAGGGCTGCAGCATGTATTATGCCACCCTAGAGACCCCTCACTCAGCACAGACACACTGCTTACCAGCTTGTGTGTGCTAGTGAGAACAAAATGAGTAAGTCGACATGGCACTCCCCTCAGGGTGCCATGCCAGCCTCTCACTGCCTATGCAGTATAGGTAAGACACCCCTCTAGCAGGCCTTACAGCCCTAAGGCAGGGTGCACTATACCATAGGCGAGGGTACCAGTGCATGAGCACTGTGCCCCTACAGTGTCTAAGCAAAACCTTAGACATTGTAAGTGCAGGGTAGCCATAAGAGTATATGGTCTGGGAGTCTGTTTTACACGAACTCCACAGCACCATAATGGCTACACTGAAAACTGAGAAGTTTGGTATCAAACTTCTCAGCACAATAAATGCACACTGATGCCAGTGTACATTTTATTGTAAAATACACCACAGAGGGCACCTTAGAGGTGCCCCCTGAAACTTAACCGACTATCTGTGTAGGCTGACTGGTTCCAAGAGCCTGCCACACTAGAGACATGTTGCTGGCCCCATGGGGAGAGTGCCTTTGTCACTCTGAGGCCAGTAACAAAGCCTGCACTGGGTGGAGATGCTAACACCTCCCCCAGGCAGGAGATGTAACACCTGACGGTGAGCCTCAAAGGCTCACCCCTTTGTCACAGCCCAGCAGGGCACTCCAGCTTAGTGGAGTTGCCCGCCCCCTCCGGCCACGGCCCCCACTTTTGGCGGCAAGGCTGGAGGGAACAAAGAAAGCAACAAGGAGGAGTCACTGGCCAGTCAGGACAGCCCCTAAGGTGTCCTGAGCTGAGGTGACTCTAACTTTTAGAAATCCTCCATCTTGCAGATGGAGGATTCCCCCAATAGGATTAGGGATGTGACCCCCTCCCATTGGGAGGAGGCACAAAGCGGGTGTACTCACCCTCAGGGCTAGTAGCCATTGGCTACTAACCCCCCAGACCTAAACACGCCCTTAAATTTAGTATTTAAGGGCTCCCCTGAACCTAAGAATTGAGATTCCTGCAACAACAAGAAGAAGGACTGCCTAGCTGAAAACCCCTGCAGAGGAAGACCAGAAGACAACAACTGCCTTGGCTCCAGAAACTCACCGGCCTGTCTCCTGCCTTCCAAAGAACTCTGCTCCAGCGACGCCTTCCAAAGGGACCAGCGACCTCTGAATCCTCTGAGGACTGCCCTGCTTCGACGACGACAAGAAACTCCCGAGGACAGCGGACCTGCTCCAAAAAGACTGCAACTTTATCCAAAGGAGCAGCTTTAAAGAACCCTGCAATCTCCCCGCAAGAAGCGTGAGACTTGCAACACTGCACCCGGCGACCCCGACTCGGCTGGCGGAGAACCAACACCTCAGGGAGGACCCCCGGACTACTCTACGACTGTGAGTACCAAAACCTGTCCCCCCTGAGCCCCCACAGCGCCGCCTGCAGAGGGAATCCCGAGGCTTCCCCTGACCGCGACTCTCTGAAACCTAAGTCCCGACGCCTGGAAAAGACCCTGCACCCGCAGCCCCCAGGACCTGAAGGACCGGACTTTCACTGCAGAAGTGACCCCCAGGAGTCCCTCTCCCTTGCCCAAGTGGAGGTTTCCCCGAGGAAGCCCCCCCTTTCCTGCCTGCAGCGCTGAAGAGATCCCTTGATCTCTCATTGACTTCCATTGCGAACCCGACGCTTGTTCTAACACTGCACCCGGCCGCCCCCGCGCCGCTGAGGGTGAAATTTCTGTGTGGGCTTGTGTCCCCCCCAGTGCCCTACAAAACCCCCCTGGTCTGCCCTCCGAAGACGCGGGTACTTACCTGCTGGCAGACTGGAACCGGGGCACCCCCTTCTCTCCATTGAAGCCTATGTGTTTTGGGCACCACTTTGAACTCTGCACCTGACCGGCCCTGAGCTGCTGGTGTGGTAACTTTGGGGTTGCTCTGAACCCCCAACGGTGGGCTACCTTGGACCAAGAACTGAACCCTGTAAGTGTCTTACTTACCTGGTAAAACTAACAAAAACTTACCTCCCCCAGGAACTGTGAAAATTGCACTGTGTCCACTTTTAAAATAGCTATTTGTGAATAACTTGAAAAGTATACATGCAATTGAAACGATTCAAAGTTCCTAATGTACTCACCTGCAATACCTTTCAAACAAGATATTACATGTTAAATTTGAACCTGTGGTTCTTAAAATAAACTAAGAAAAGATATTTTTCTATACAAAACCTATTGGCTGGATTTGTCTCTGAGTGTGTGTACCTCATTTATTGTCTATGTGTATGTACAACAAATGCTTAACACTACTCCTTGGATAAGCCTACTGCTCGACCACACTACCACAAAATAGAGCATTAGTATTATCTCTTTTTACCACTATTTTACCTCTAAGGGGAACCCTGGGACTCTGTCCATGCTATTCCTTACTTTGAAATAGCACATACAGAGCCAACTTCCTACACTGTACGAAGGGCATCCTGTAGGAGGAATAGGGCCCCGTGAATAGCTGGACGCATTCCAGTCTATTCACGGGAGCTCTCCGGCCGGATGTAGACGGCCTGGGAAGTGATAGGTGGCTTGCTGGGCAGGGGTGGGATTTAGGTGTAGGCATAAAAGGGGAGGGACCGGCCTCTTTCAGCGCCAGCATTCCTCACGCTGCGCAGAAGTGGGCCGGGAAGGGACCTCATATTACCGTTAGGTAGTTAGGGCCTCCCGCTGGTGCAGCAACCAGCGTGGCCGTGTTTCTCCTTTCCTTCTCAGGATTGGAAGCTTGGTTTTAGGTTTTGCACGCATTTTAGTGCCGGGCGCGCGTTCGGGAACGCACGTGTCAGAATTTTTTGGCCTCGCCTCATTCGGAGCATGGCCGGGGGGCCCAACATTGAAGCGGTCAAGGCCGCCTTGCGAATTTTGGGCGGGGATTGGCAGCGGCGACTGCCGCCTCTGTTTCCTCCATAAAAGGGAACAAGAAAAAAGGGAAAAAAAAGGTTGGGGACGCGGCGCGGTCACCCCCATTCCTTTAATAAGGGACCAGGGCACCAAAGGAGAGCCCCAGCTGGGGGCAGAGCAGGAGGGTGGGGCCACAGTAGGTGAAGGCCTGCAGGAGGAGGCAGCAGGCCCTTCAGGGCTAGTGCTGAGGGAAAAGGGCGCACAAGGCCACACAGGGCAACTGGCAGATCTCCAACTGCACTGACAACCTTGCTCCCCTCAAACGCACGCATCGACAGACCAACACCAAAAAACCTCTCTGGTTCTCTGACACCCTCAAAGAATCAAAGAAAACTTGTTGTGCCCTTGAGAAGGCCTGGCGCAAGGACCACACCGCTGACAACATGACCGCCCTCAAGAACGCTACACGCGAACACCACCACCTGATCCGCACTGCCAAAAGGAACTTTTTCACCGACAGACTAGACAAAAACAGCCACAACAGCAGAGAACTCTTCAGCATCGTCAAAGAGTTCTCCAACCCCAGCGCCAGCGCCAACGCCGTCACGCCCTCACAGGATTTGTGCGAATCCCTCGCCACTTTCTTCCATCGCAAGATCAGCGACCTCCACGACAGCTTCGGACACCAGACCCAACCATACACCACTGAACCCGCTTCCCCGGACACCACCCTCAACAACTGGACCCACATCAACACGGAAGAAACCAAATCCATCATGAACTCTATCCACTCCGGCGCCCCTTCGGACCCCTGCCCGCACTTCATCTTTAACAAAGCCGACGACATCATCGCCCCGCACCTCCAGACCGTCATCAACTCTTCTTTTTCTTCTGCTACCTTCCCCGAATGCTGGAAGCACGCTGAAGTCAACGCCCTACTAAAGAAACCTACGGCTGACCCAAGCGACCTGAAAAACTTCCGCCCCATCTCTCTTCTACCTTTCCCAGCCAAGGTAATAGAAAAGACCGTCAACAAACAGCTGACCACCTTCCTGGAAGACAACAACCTGCTCGACCCTTCACAAACCGGATTCCGAACCAACCACAGCACGGAAACCGCCCTCATCTCAGTCACAGACGACATCAGAACCCTGATGGACAACGGTGAAACAGTCGCCCTCATTCTCCTCGACCTCTCGCCTGCCTTTGACACCGTCTGTCACCGCACCCTAATCACCCGCCTACGCTCCACCGGGATCCAAGGCCAGGCCCTGGACTGGATCGCCTCCTTCCTCGCTAACCGCTCCCAAAGAGTTTACCTCCCTCCGTTTCGCTCAGAACCCACCAAGATCATCTGCGGCGTACCTCAAGGCTCATCGCTCAGCCCGACACTCTTCAATGTCTACATGAGCCCCCTCGCCGACATCGTACGCAAGCACGACATCATCATCACCTCCTACGCCGACGACACCCAACTTGTACTCTCCCTCACCAAGGACCCCGCCAGCGCCAAGACCAACCTACAAGAGGGTATGAAGGACGTCGCAGATTGGATGAGGCTCAGCCGCCTAAAGCTGAACTCTGAAAAAACGGAAGTCCTCATCCTCGGCAACACCCCGTCCGCCTGGGACGACTCCTGGTGGCCCACGGCCCTCGGCACCGCACCGACCCCCGCAGACCATGCCCGCAACCTCGGCTTCATCTTGGACCCTCTTCTCACCATGACCAAGCAAGTCAACGCCGTGTCCTCCGCCTGCTTCCTCACTCTCCGCATGCTCCGCAAGATCTTCCGCTGGATCCCCGCCGACACCAGAAAAACCGTGACCCACGCCCTTGTCACGAGTCGCCTGGACTACGGCAACACCCTCTACGCCGGGACCACCGCCAAACTCCAAAACCGCCTGCAACGCATCCAAAACGCCTCGGCCCGCCTCATCCTCGACGTACCCCGCAACAGCCACATCTCCGCACACCTGAGACACCTGCATTGGCTCCCAGTCAGCAAAAGGATCACCTTCCGTCTTCTCACCCACGCACACAAAGCCCTCCACAACAAGGGACCGGAATACCTCAACAGACGCCTCAGCTTCTACGTCCCCACCCGCCCCCTCCGCTCCGCTGGCCTCGCACTTGCTGCCGTCCCTCGCACCCGCCGCTCCACGGCGGGTGGGAGATCTTTCTCCTTCCTGGCGGCCAAGACCTGGAACTCCCTCCCCACCAGCCTCAGGACCACCCAGGACCACTCCGCTTTCCGGAGACTCCTAAAGACTTGGCTGTTCGAGCAGCGATAACCCCCCCTTTCCCCCCTAGCGCCTTGAGACCCGCACGGGTGAGTAGCGCGCTTTATAAATGTTAATGATTTGATTTGATTTAGGTGTCAGGGGGCCCAGTGAGGACAAAACAGCCCCTTGACTTGACCAGGGTGGGGGCCACAGTGGCAGGGACCACCCGGGACCTGCCAGCCAGCAACGAGGACAGGTCAGTACAGGCACAAAAGGCAGGCAAGGCAGGGCAGTTATAGGAGGTGCAGTTGGCGCGGCAGGTAGCCCAGGTATGTTGAGAGAGGAGGGCCGTGCTGCAAGTTTTGGTCCCTCACAACACAAGAAGGGGACAGGCCGCCAACCATTTGCGGATTGGGTGGCGGTACACATTGAAGCGCGAATATTGGAGCAAAGACAGTTGGTGGAGGAGACAGAGCGCAGGTGGGAACAGTTATGTATTGCAAGAGGTGAAGCAGAGGGCAGGTCCAAGAAGGCAAAGAGGAAGGCTGGCGAGGCAGGAGGTTGCCCAGATGAAGGCCCTTGGCCAGAAAAAGGTAGTTGGGTATGGATACCGCAGGAGGAACAGGAGGCTTGTGCGGCCGGTGGGTCTGGCAGTGTGACGGCAACGCTTGGCGCTCACGGCCAGTCGCGGCGGAGAGAGGAGATGCCTGCATCAGAGGCGGGCAGAAAGGTGGCGAAGCCAACGGGGCGCATTACGGCCCCAGGACGTTGGTCAGAGACAATAGAGGGGTCTCCGGCGGTTTTCTCTACCCCATGGGAGTGCAAGAAGGACACGGCTGGTTTGCGCCAGAGGGGGCTCAATGCGGGGGCTGAATACTGCACGGAGGAAGTGTGCGGAGTAAATGAAGGTATGGGGATGGATGAAGAAGTGGTGCTTGAGCTCGATTATGAAGAGGAGCTGGATGAGTAGGAGGAAGGCGAGATTCAGGAAAAAGAGGTGAGCGGAGTACAAGGAAGTGGGAATAGGGCGCAAGAGCGGTGCAACCCCCTCTGCTGTTTCTGTTTTGCAGGTGCCTACGTCGGGGCAAGGACACGTGGTGTCATGCAAGGAAGGTGGCAGAGGCAAGATGGCAACGGACGTTGGAGCGACGGCTCTGGGGATACAAGGTAAAGGAGAATGGTGGGCGCCATGGGAGACCAAGAAGGGGCCAGGGTGCGCAACCAGATATAAGTCAGTAGGGGTAGGGGAGGACTCAGTGCACCCTCGCTGGGAGACAGGTAGCAACGTGGCGAGTGGAGCAGGTAAAGGGACTGATACAGGAGAGACAACAAAGGAGGGGGGTGAGGTTAGAGGGGGGAGGGTAGCAAGGAGGAGGAGGTCAAAGCTTTGGCTGGACACAAGAAGAGGTTACCTTACATGGGTCTTGCAATGCCTTTAGGGTCTCAAGTGGCTGAAAAGACGAAGGCAAGAATTTGGAAGCATGAGTATGTCGATGTTTTCAAACTCTTGCACAGGGACATACAGGCTAAAGAGGGCTCCAAGGAGGAGGAATGGGAATTGGCACAGAGGCCCAGAGTTCCGATTACCATGGACAATTGGACTTCGGCTTTTCTCATTTATGCCAGTATATATTGCGAGAGATATCTTGACAGGGCAATTGCCATGTTTAAATACATGGACATAATTAGGAAAGCTCAACTACATTTTGGGGGTTTTGCCTTGTTAAATTACGATGAGGAGTTCCGAGTCAGAGTTAGCATTAACCCGGAGAAGCCATGGGGAGATGTGGGCTCTGCAGTGGTCTCCCAGTAGTGTACAAGCCTTTTCAGCAGCGTCCCGCTCAGGGAGGTGTGGAGTACCTCAGAGAACACAGGGAGTTACATCGGGAGCCTGCTGGAATTTCAACAAGGGATTCCGCTCTAGGCATCCTTGTAGGTTTAAGCATGAGTGTTCCAAATGTGGGGGAAAACATCCAGTCATGCAGTGTTTCGCACTCAATAGTCCCGCAGAGCAGTGAAGAGCAGCAAGGGGTAGAGGGAGCCGGGGTGCTACTACACCAAAGGGCACCTACTCCAATTAGACTTGAGGCATTATTGCACTGGCTGCGCGTGTACCCTGACACGAACAGAGCGCTCAAATTGGAGTGGGGTTTTAGAGAGGGGTTTCGAGTGGGTTACCAGGGTCCACGGCAGAAGAGATGGGCTGAGAATTTGCAGTCAGCAAAAGCCCTGCCGGAGGTAGTGTCAGAGAAAGTGCAGAAGGAGGTATTGGAAGGCAGGATTGCGGGCCCCTTTTACGGGTGGCCATTGGAGAACTTAATAATTTCACCTTTGGGAGTAGTGCCAAAAAAGAGCAAAGGGGAGTTTAGGCTAATACACCATTTGTCTTGGCCTGAAGGGGAGTCAGTGAATGACTTCATTGCACCAGAAGATGCCAAGGTGGTATACGCTACAGTGGATGATGCCATCCGGATCATCCGGGGGGGTGGAAGACAAGCAGAAATGGCCAAATGTGACATCAAAGCAGCTTTTCGGTTGCTCCCGATCCATCCAGAGGATTTCTCCTTGCTAGGAATGCAAATGGGGGGGGCAATATATGTGGATAGAGTCCTTCCAATGGGGTGTGCGATTTCGTGCGCTCTTTTTGAAGCCTTCAGCACTTTTTTGCAGTGGATTTTTGTACAACGGAGTGGGCACCGGATGGTGTCACACTACCTGGATGATTTCCTTTTTGTGGGAGCAGCGCAATCAGACTCTTGTGGCAGGGCTCTTAGGTTGTTTGAACATATGGCTCAGGATTTCGGTGTACCTCTGGCGCCAGAGAAAACGGAGGGACCTAGTTGTGTGTTGACATTCTTGGCTCGTT
The DNA here is from genome assembly GCF_031143425.1 of Pleurodeles waltl. NCBI lineage: Eukaryota > Metazoa > Chordata > Amphibia > Caudata > Salamandridae > Pleurodeles > Pleurodeles waltl. Next base: position 88,719,543 of record NC_090449.1, read on the forward strand.
TGCCGGCGGAAAAAGTGGGGGAGATGCTGTCCTTCTTAAGGGAGGTCAGGGTGAGGCGCAAAATCGAACTTAGTGTGGCACAACAACTGCTGGGTTACCTAAATTTTGCATGTTGCGTTATCCGTGGTGGCAGGACTTTTGGAAGGCGCATGGGGTTAGCGATGTCAGTGGCATCGCTCCCGCATCACAGGATAAGGTTGACGGTTGGCCTGCAGGAGGACATCAGGATTTGGGAAATCTTTCTGACACAATTTAATGGGGTCTCCATGGCTTTCCGAGAGGAGTATATAGTGTGGCAGGTGCAGATCTTTTCGGATGCTGCTGGGGCTGTTGGTTTTGGTATTTTCTGGGATGTGCACTGGTGTGCAGAGTCATGGCCTGTGCAATGGCTCATTCAAGGTAGGAGAATTGCTTTCTTGGAGATTTTTCCGCTGCTGTTGGCACTGGCTGTTTTGGGCAATGAATTGGCAAACAGGACAGTGATTTTTCATGTGGATAACTCGACAGTGGTGGATTTGGTCAACAACCAGAAAGCTAGGGATGTGAGAGTACTGAAATTGCTTAGAATCTTTATGTTGCGTTGTTTGACTCTGAACATAATATTTAAGGCAGCACACATCCCCGGAGCAAACAACTCCATCGCAGATTCTTTGTCTCATTTGCAGTGGCAACGTTTCCGACAGTTGGCACCCGGTGCGGACGAATTCAAGACAGCAGTTCCGACGGACATTTGGGAGTGGGGGGGCATGATGGTCAGGAGACCGGTGGAGAGGTCACTGGCAGAATCCACCTTTAGGAGTTACCGCCTGGCGTGGTTGGAGTTTTAGGATTTTGAAGTGTATAAGGGGCATTTTTGGAGCCAGGAACAGGGAGTAGTGGATGCGCGAGTCATGCGTTTTGTCTTGTTTTTGATTCACAAAGGTTTATCGCCCACTACGATTGGGGGCAAGCTGGCGGGAGTGTCTTTTTACGGGAGGTTGTTTTTTGGTTGGGATCCGGCTAAGAATGATATTCTGGGGAAAATGCTGAAGGGTTGGGAGGGATTTCGAGCTAGTTTGGTTTCGGTTCGGGAGGCTATTACTTTCGAATTGCTGTTGGACATTCTGCATGTTTTGCCAGTATGTTGTTTTAATGCACATGAAGTGGCACTGTTCAGGTTATGTATGATATGGATGTTTTTTGGGGCTTTCCAGATGTCTGAATTGTTGGGGGTGGGCACAGCATGCAGGGTGAGAAGAGGTGAGGTACGGCGCACAGGAGACAGATTGGGGATATGGCTGAGGCGCTCAAAAACGGATCAGTTGGGCTGGGGTAAGTGGATTTGGCTGGAAACAGGGGGAATTTTGGAAGCCTGCCCGGTGTGAGAATGGGACAAGTTTGTTGCAGGCTGCGAGTCACAAGGAGAGTGGGTTTTTCAACACAGGAATGGCACTAAGGTTACAGCTTTTCAGTTGCTGTGTGTTTTGAGGATGGCGTTGAGGCGACTGGGAAGGCAGGAGTGTAACTTTGGCACACACTCTTTTAGAATAGGACTGGGATAGGATCAGGCGCATTTGACGATGGCTATCAAGGTGTTGTGAGCGCTATGTCAGAACCTAGTTCGTCAGGGAAGAGTGTGGTGTGGAGCAAACTGGGGGTCAGTGAACGGGAAGAAAGGGGAGTTATGTGCAAGAAGGCTAATTCTTTTTCTCGTTTCAGGTTGTGTGAAGGGTCCGGAACTTATGAAGTCAATCACGTGGCTGGTGGGACATTCTTTCATACACTCCGTGGCCAAGTATGCGGGAAAACAGATCTACGGACGGTCTTTGGGACTACCGAGTAGCCGGCACAAAGTGCTGTGGTGGGGGAAGAGTGGCATGAGGTGGGGTAACCTGCTTCCTTTTATCACTTCCTTGTTGCCGACTTGGGGATTTCCGGATATGATGGTCATACACCCCGGGGAAAATGATTTGGTACGTCTTTCAGGGCTCACCCTACTGCAACACATGCAGCGAGATTTGGTCATGATGAGGCCCAACATGCATGGAACTCGTTTGGTGTGGACAGAGTTTGTTCCAAGAAGGATATGGCGGTGGACACAGAAGCATGGGGAAATCGAGAGGGCAAGGAGGAAGCTAAATAGGGCCATGCACGTTTTTTGCGGAGAACATGACATTAAGGTTCTGAGGCACGAAGGCTTGAAGGAGGAGGAGCAGGTGCTTTTCAGGAATGACGGTGTGCACCTTTCTGATATGGGGAATGCCCACTATTTGATGGAGCTGCGTTTTTTGCTCACAAATTTGAGGTGTGAAAGTTTTTGGCGGCGACCATGAAGGGAGAAGCATGAGTTGCAGTGGGTTCGCTGGTGGGGCAGCAAAACGCCAAGTGGGTTTTGCTGAGTGGCAGTGGATGGGGGAGGGTGGAGAGTCAGATGCGGGCTTATCCACCCTTCCAGGTGGGGGAGAAAGAGTCAGGCAAGGGGTAAAAGGGGAAAGGGAGATGCGTGGAAATAGGAGTGGACTTGGTGAGATGCGAAGGATAAGTGGGAGGTTTGAAACGCGAATGGACGAAAGGGAATTACAATGTTAAAATAAAGGTATAAAGGTTACTATAAAGTTTTGTTTGTATTCTACATGTTATGATCTTTGAGCAAGCCTGTCCTAATAAATGGCACTTTTACACTAAAGAAGGGTGTCGGAGTCTCTGTCCCGATAGGGCCCCGTGAATAGCTGGATGCAGTCCAGTCTATTCACGGGAGCTCTCGGGCTGGATGTAGACGGCCTGGGAGGTGATAAGTGGCTTGCTGGGCGGGGATGGGATATAGGTGTGGGTATAAAAGGGGAGGGACCGGCCTCTTTCAGCGCCAGCATTCGTCACGCTGCGTGGAAGTTGGCCACCCACCCGCCCTGCAAGAAAGAAAGGTTGGATGCAAGTTTTCAAGGAGTGTGAAAGGAGAAGTAGGATGGGGGTGGTTAAAGGGGGCAATGCTTTTGCCAGCTTTGGGCAGGATTGCTCGGTACGGGCAGTGGATGGAGGAGGGTGGAGCGTCAGATGCAGGCTTGTCCACCCTTCCAGGGGAGGAGAAAGAAGCAGAGGAAGGCGGACAGATGGTGGGAAGGTCAGAGTCAGGCAAGGGGTAAAAGGGGAAAGGGAGATGCTTGGAAATAGGAGTGGACTTGGTGAGATGCGAAGGATAAGTGGGAGGTTTGAAATGCGAATGGACGAAAGGGAATTACAATGTTAAAATAAAGGTATAAAGGTTATTATAAAGTTCTGTTTGTATTCTACATGTTATGATCTTTGAGCAAGCCTGTCCTAACAAATGGCACTTTTACACTAAAGAAGGGTGTCGGAGTCTCTGTGCCGAGAATGGGAGGAGTCATTGATCTTTCAAAAATCCAACACAATGGATAAAAAAAACGAAAATGTAATTTAAATTTGAATTGAATGCGCCCCATGATAGCGGAAAAGTATCATGAGTTTCTGCAAAATTGAGACTTTGGCCCGAAAGTGCACACCCAGTCAGTGCTGTTGGAATTGTTGTATGTATGCCCTTTACATGACTTCTGGAGAGAGAAGGTTCAGAATGTAGTGAGGGTTCAGATGCTCCTCGGCACTATAGTTGAGGATGAGCACCATATGTGCAAATCTGTGATTGGAAGCATTGGCAAATCTATATGAATACATTTATTACAGACTGTGAAATTCGCATGAATAAAGGATTATTTGTAGATGTATCCATTCCAAACATTTCTTTGTAAATCAGATCCCCCGTGATTGAATCTACATTTTCCTTACTTGAGTGATATATTGTTTGAAATAGGTGCTCCTGACACATCTCACGAGGAGTCAATTTACATAAGTTAATTATAATGCAAGTCGAATGATAATTGCAAATTGAGAGGCTGCCTTCGGATTTGATGTATTCACAGGTTTTTTGATGCATTATCTGAATTGGTTTGCTTTGAAATCGGATTCTGTACTGCGTGTTCTTCTTAGTTTAAAAGGAGATTTTATTCATGTTCGGAATTACGAAATATTGGAGTGTGCATTCTTCACGATACCTTGATGTTTTGCAATGTTTACATTGCTATATGTTACCCCATGTGAAAGGGAAAGTGCAGCCAAAGATTGATCAGGCGCAGGACATATCTCTCCTTCCATCACCACCTGTAGGATCCCCACCAACACACCAGATCATCACTACAACTGGTGTCAGCACGAGTTTATTTACTTGAAATTACATTCAAACGTATATTTGGGGAAGGCCAGGGGCATTCAGGTTTCCCGATCCACCTGAACAGTGTGGGGTATTGAGGTGTGAAGGAAAGTGCAAGGACAACAGTTTGTCAGCACTGGTAACACTGAGCTGATTTTTTGGCAGCACTGGTGCAACACGACCTGAGGGTCCTGCCCGCCTCCATGTGTTGGCTCAGTGCAGGAGGCATCTTGTCATGCCCAATCATGAAGGGAAGAAGCAGGCCGGGGCTAAAAAGCAAAGAGCATGCGCTGCCAACAGAGTACAAACATAACCATGGTTTTGTTGATGCCTTGGTATGCGGCTTGAATACCGTGGCCTTTCCCTTTTTTGTCTTTCTCCCACATTTGTATGCTAGTGCTCTGGTCTCTCTGTTTTAGAGGTGGCGAGCTCTCCCTCCCCTGAGCATGGAAAGGGCTTGCAGCACTGTACCACATGGTAGTGATCCTTAGTAGACAAACACCCAACAGTTTTGGTGGGGAAGGAGAATACAAGATACAAGCTGATTTGCTATGAGGGGTAATGACGTGATATTTTTTGCTTCAGTGTGTATGTAGCATGTCCCTGTTCATGTGTGCCTCTGTGTGTGTGTGTGTATGTGTGTATGTGTGTGTGTGTGTGTGTGAACATGTGTGTGTGTTTATGTGTGTTGGTGAGGGGGTGCCTGTGTCTTTGTGTGTGTGTGTGTGTGTGTGTGAGAGAGAGAAAGAGAGAGAGAGACAGACCATATTAAAATTGCCACATTTTTTCCTAAACTAAAGCAGCACAAACCTTCCTGCGGACATTAATGATTCTGCCACCCGCTACCTCAGTGCTATTCAGACACCAGTGCATTTGTTGCTCCTCTTCAAAGAAGAAAATGCCAGAGTAATTCAACCCAACCTGGTTTTCTGACTCGAAGAACCAATTAAGAAAAGTATGTGAAAAGCGGAAGATGACTGGCAGGAAATTCAAATTGGGCAAAGTTAAAAAACGAAAATATTATGAAAAACAAGGCATTTTATTCCCCAAACTATCTACATTCATGAACAAATCAACTACTTACCCAATGCCACCACATCTCCGTACTCCAAGCAAAAGTGTGGTCAAATTACCCCCACAGCAAAAAACCCAACCGAAATCCAAACCAGCTCTCACGTTTTCACCCAGTATATGGTCATCGTTGGCCAGGGAAAGCCTCAAAAAGGCGTGTTGCCAATCAAATGAACTATCCCTGTCAAGGAACATCTGTTGGAGAACTATCAAGTGCTTCCTGCTCTTGCTTCAGTGTGCTTCAATGAAGATACTTGATGATCAGTGTCATCTTATGGATTTGGGTGGCCTTGGCAAGACTTATTTTGGGGGCCTGGTACCTAATAAATTTGAATTTTATTACCCATTTCCTGCTAATTCAAGCCCACATGATAACAAGCAATACTAAATTTTGTGTAAATTGTAACAAGTTCACACAAATAAAGTTGAAATATGTCTTACCTGGGACTCCAAAAATCATTAGGATGGCATAAACGGGTAACACTTAGAGAGTTAGGGTCATATTTATACTTTTTGACGCAAAACTGCGCTAACGCAGTTTTGCGCCAAAAAAATTAGCGCCGGCTAACGCCATTCTGAAGCACCATGCGGGCGCCGTATTTATGCAATGACGTTAGCCGGCGTTAGCCGCCGGCGCTGTCTGGTGTGCGTTGAAAAAAACGACGTACACCAGGCAGCGCCGGCGTAGGGGGAAAATGGCGTATGGGCGTCCACAAATGGTGCAAGTCAGGCTGAGGCAAAAAAATCGCCACAACCCGATTTACGCCATTTTTTTACGACGCCCATCCCCCATTGAAATGACTCCTGTCTTAGCAAAGACAGGAGTCATGCCCCCTTGCCCAATGGGCATGCCCAGGGGACTTCTGTCCCCTGGGCATGGTCATTGGGCATAGTGGCATGTAGGGGGGCACAAATCAGGCCCCCCTATGCCACAAATTTTTTTAAAAAAAATACTTACCTGGACTTACCTTAATGTCCCTGGGGTGGGTCCCTCCATCCTTGGGTGTCCTCCTGGGGTGGGCAAGGGTGGCAGGGGGTGTCCCTGGGGGCAGGGGAGGGCACCTCTGGGCTCATTCTGAGCCCACAGGTCCCTTAACGCCTGCCCTGACCCAGGTGCTAAAATCCGGCGCTAATGAGGGTTTTTTAGACCCGCCCACTCCCGGGCGTCATTTTTGCCCGGGAGTATAAATACGACGCATATGCATCGGAATCATTTTTTAAGACGGGAACGCCTACCTTGCATATCATTAACGCAAGGAAGGTGTTCACGCAAAAAAATGACGCTAACTCCATGAACTTTGGCGCTAGACGCGTCTAACGCCAAAGTATAAATATGGAGTTAGTTTTGCGTCGAATTTGCGTCGAAAAAAACGACGCAAATTCGGCGCAAACGGAGTATAAATATGCCCCTTAATGTTTCCAGGGTTTCCCCTTGGAAGGTGGAGGCCCTGCACAGTAGCCCCCGTTTCCCATGCTGTGAAACATATCTGTTGATAATATCCTTCTATTTCAGGTATTAATTTATTCCACATTTTATATAGAGCAACTCTACCTTAGTTAGGCATCAGTGCACTCTGCACAAGAAACAATGGTTAGAGATCAGCATCTCCAATATAGAAGGGACCTGAATATATTTTCAGTATTATGGAAGAAAAGGAACAATCCATTGCAATGTAAATTTAATTTAGCATCACAGGAATAACGAAAACATCCAAGTATATTTTTTAATGTATTTGTAAAAGTGCTTAGGTAGTCAAAACCGTTGCACATACCAGTAATGAATCAAATAAAAATGACACACTTATTAGAGATAAAAACAACACAAAAACGCTTTTTACAATAATTTAACGTAAAGGTGCATGGGATAATACGCACATTACAAATAAAATGTGTAGTTACCAAAGTAACTGCAAAGCAATATTGACTCTTGTCCATATGAGCAACATGCAATGATCTTTTAACATATGAGAAAATTTCTTGCTTGAAAATGATTGAAACTGGGCAGAATTATACATGTTTTGCAACCTAAGCATACATGCCGAAATAGTGCATAAAATGATCTCTTAGACATTCGAACAGCCAGCAATAGTTTATTTTCATGGCAATGGTTGTTAGTTATACATTGTAATGTCAGCTCCGGTCCTCACGAGGTTTTACCTTTACAGTAAATGTTTCTATATGTTTGACCATCCGCACACTCAGCTGAGTATGCTCGGATTAAGTGCTGTAATGAGGGCTTGTCTGGATGTTCGTATTTTAAGATGATTGAATATGCCTCTTAGTGCCTCTCTTTCTTCTAGCAGCATTGCAGGGCAAATACAGAGGCTGTGAACCATGAACACTTTACCAGAGCCTCACGGCCTGCAGGTTAGTGTATCTTCCTTTTTTGGGTCGAGCGTGCAAGTACTCTGACATGTCGTAATGTATCTGTGGGCTTTTAACCACGCTCATCGCACGGCCATCACTATCACTCGTTCAGGGGTTTGCCTTTCAAAAATCCTTTGTTCTCATTGGTAAATGCTTTACGTTTGTCCCTCGTTGGGGCAGTTTTGTTATTGCCTTGGCTATCGACCCTGTTACATGGTTAATTGCAAGTTTGCCGATGTGTTTGACTGCGAGCAAACTTCTTTTACTTTTTGTGTCTCTCCTTCGCGCTCACGCTCATGGCGGCCATGCTGCTTTGAATTGGCTCGCTTATATCAACTGTTTTACTTTTCATTTTTGTTAGACATGACATGCCTTAGGGTGGTCACCCCTAACTTTTTGCCTGCCTCCCTCCACTTTTGGACTCTGTTTTTGCTGGCTTTTAGACTCTGCGCACTTTACCACTGCTCACCAGTGCTAAAGTGCATATGCTCCCTCCCTTTAAACATGGTAACTTTGGATCATACCCAATTGGACTATTTAATCTACTTATAAGTCCCTAGTATGTGTACTGTATTTGCCTAGGGCCTGTAGATTAAATGCTACTAGTGGGCCTGCAGCACTGGTTGTGCCACCCACTCAAGTAGCCCATTTACCTTGTCACAGGCCTGCCATTGCAAGGCCTGTGTGTGCAGTTTCACTGCCAATTCGATTTGGCATTTAAAAGTACTTGCCAAGTCTAAAACTCCCCTTTTTCTGCGCATCCGTCACCTCTAATGTGTGCCCTAGGTAACCCCTAGAGCAGGGAGCTGTGTGGGTAAAAGGCAGGACATGTACCTGTGTAGTTTACATGTCCTGGTAGTGTAAAACTCCTAAATTCGTTTTTACACTACTGTGAGGCCTGCTCCCTTCATAGGCTAACATTGGGGCTGCCCTCATACATTATTGAAGTGGTAGCTGCTGATCTGAAAGGAACAGGAAGGTCATATTTAGTATGGCCAGAATGGTAACGAAAAATCCTGCTGACTGGTGAAGTTGGATTTAATATTACTATTCTAGAAATGCCACTTTTAGAAAGTGAGCATTTCTTTGCACTTAAATCTTTCTGTGCCTTACAATCCACGTCTGGCTGGGTTTAGTTGACAGCTCCTTGTGCATTCGCTCAGACACATCCCAAACACATGGTACTCAGCCTCACTTGCATACATCTGCATTTTGAATGGGTCTTCCTGGGCTGGGAGGGTGGAGGGCCTGCTCTGACACAAAGGACTGCCACACCCCCTACTGGGACCCTGGCAGACAGGATTGAACTGAAAGGGGACCTGGTGCACTTCTAAGCCACTCTTTGAAGTCTCCCCCACTTCAAAGGCACATTTGGGTATAAAACAGGGCCTCTGCCCTACCACCTCAGACACTTGCTGGAGAAGAAACCTGAACCAGAACCTGCAGCCTACCAAGAAGAACTGCCTGGCTGCTCAAAGGACTCACCTGACTGCTTTCTACAAAGGACTGCTGCCTTGCTGTTGGCCTGCTGCCTTGCTGAACTCTTGCCTTGCTGCAGAAGTGCTCTCCAAGGGCATGGATAAAGCTTGCCTCCTGTTTCCCGAAGTATCAGGATCAAAAAGACTTTCATCTTTCCACTGGACTCCTTGTGCGCCGAAAAATTTGACGCACAGCTTGCTCCGCAGTGAAAAATTCACTGCACGCCGATCCGGAAAGATGCCGCTCGACCCCGCAAGGAAAAGATCGGCATGACGCCTGCGGTGCGACCGGAACTTTGACGTACGGCCCGCCTGGACAACGCCGCCCGACTTCCAGAGACGAAATCGATGTGACGCCTGCCGTGAGGGAGAAAATTCCACGCACAGCCTACCGGAACGATGCGCAGCCGGATAACAAGCCCAGGATTCCACGCACAGACCCCGGGACATCTGGTAATCCCGCGACCCACAGAATGAGACTGTCCGCGCGCCAGAAAACAACGCACGTCTTACCCGCATGAAAAATAACGACGCAAGTCCGTGTGTGAAGGGGCGAAACCGACGCACACACCATTTTTCCGCGCATCTCCTCCTCTGCGGCCCTTTGCAGAGATTTTCCACTCCAAACCAGGTACTTTGTGCTTGAAAGAGACTTTGTTTGCTTTTTAAAGACTTAAGACACTTAGGCCCTCATTGCGAGCCTGGCGGTCTGTGACCGCCAGGCTCGCGGTTGGCGGGAGCACCGCCGACAGCCTGGCGGTGCCCCTTAGGGCATTCTGACCGCGGCGCTTTGGTCGCGGTCAGTGCAGGAAAACCGGCGGTCTCCCGCCGGTTTTCCGCTGCCCGTCAGAATCCTCCAAGGCGGCGCAGCATGCTGCGCCGCCTTGGGGATTCTGACACCCCCTACCGCCATCCTGTTCCTGGCGGTTCGCCCGCCAGGAACAGGATGGCGGTAGGGGGTGTCGCGGGGCCCCTGGGGGCCCCTGCAGTGCCCATGCCAATGGCATGGGCACTGCAGGGGCCCCCGTAAGAGGGCCCCGCTTGTATTTCACTGTCTGCATAGCAGACAGTGAAATACACGACGGGTGCAGTAGCACCCGTCGCACCTTCCCACTCCGCCGGCTCGATTCCGAGCCGGCGTCCTCGTGGGAAGGTTGTTTCCCGCTGGGCTGGCGGGCGGCCTTAAGGCAGCCGCCCGCCTGCCCAGCGGGAAACTCAGAATGCCGGCCGCGGTCTTCAGACCGCGGTGCGGTATTCCAGCGGCGCAACTTTGGCGGGCGGCCTCCGCCGCCCGTCAAAGTTGTAATGAGGGCCTTAATATCACTTTACAGTGATATCTCTATAATTTCTTATTGCATCTTTTATCGTTGTGACCTACAAATACCCAGATAAATATTATATATTTTTCTAAACACTGTGTGGTGTATTTCTGTGGTGCTATATTGTGTTATTGTATGATTTATTGCACAAATACTTTACACATTGTCTTCTAAGTTAAGCCTCACTGCTCAGTGCCAAGCTACCAGAGGGTGGGCACAGGATAATTTGGATTGTGTGTGACTTACCCTGACTAGAGTGAGGGTCCTTGCTTGGACAGGGGGTAACCTGACTGCCAACCAAAGACCACATTTCTAACAATTTTCATTTTATGTGGCAAGAAAAGTCCAGTTAGGAGTTTACAACGCTAATAGCTTTAACTTGACCAAACGCAAGACCCATTGCTTTGAAGATGCTTGTTTAACCAGGGTGGCATCACATCCAACATCTGATGAATGCCTAGTCGAAGTTGCGTAAACTGTAGTTTAATATGGCGTGCATATTCCTGGTCAAAGTAAGGGCGGGGTTTAAGAATCCTGTAGGTGTTAATGACCTGCCAGGCATGTGCCCTCTTTGCCAGCTTGGCTTTGTCCTCTTGTAGGGAAAGCGTCTTGGTCAGATTATTGAGTTGTTTTTTTAATTCATTGAGTGATAACCCGAACTCCCATGGGTTGGACGCTTGTAGTGTTTGTAAAGCTTCCTGTAGTAACTAGTTGAGTCTTGAGCCCTTTATATTTATTTCCTACCAAACTTGTGATGCTAGCGAGCTTTCATCTGAATGTATAGCACATCTTGAGGAATAAGTATTTTATTGCCCAAGATGGTTTTATCAGCCCAAACTCCAATTTGCCAGGGCCAGTGAAGTCCGGTAAACAGTCTCATATATCTTGGCTAATAATTGATCTAACTGCCTTGCATCCTTGCCTGGTATAATTTCACATCTGAATTAGATAATTGGGGGATCCTAGCAGCCATGACCTTTTGCAATGATCTCACTATTGGACCATGGAAGTATCTTGAAAGGGTGGCAAAGTGGCAGCCAGGGAAGTAGTTTTATACTTAATTGAGTCTAAGTGCTTTGAGAATGAACCTCTATCATTAAATAATACTCCAAGATATTTGTACAGTCTGACACAGGTGACCCGCGTGACACGGACATACCTTGACTAGTGTTCTTAGTGATCGTATTGATCTTCATGATTTTGGTTTTCATGAAGTTGATTTCCAGACAGTTCTGTGTCATGAAAGCAAAGAGTGCACCCAGAAGACATTGCAGCCCCACTGGAGACATACTCATTAGAAGCAGATCATCAGCATATAAAATGTGCGTAAGGGTATAGCCCTCAATCCAGCCGCGGTTTACATTTTGCAGTAAAGCTTTGTGCCATCTCCAACCTTCATGTGCAACCATCTTGTGGAATACAGAAGTTATGTTGCCTTTAGCAATGTTGGCGGGATTCCACCCGTTGAAAATTTATACCAGAGGAGGCCATGGGAAATGCTGTCAAATTCAGCCTTAAAATCAATGAAACAAGTTAACAGAGTAGTTTAGGTATAAAATACTTTTTCCATACATACTGCAAGGGCAGCTAAGTTGGATAGATTGATCTGCGCTTCACATAAGCCTGATTGATTCCAGGAAATGAGCTCCTGGCTATCTGACCATGCTGTTAAATTTTGTAGTGTGAAGCTGGCATAATACTTTGATTCTATATCAAGGTGTGCCATAAACCGATATTTGGGGGCATTGCTCCTATTTCCACCTGTAAAGATGGGATGGATTATGGTGCTGCACCAGAAGTCAGAAAATGTCTGTTGTAAGCTTGCCTCACAGTATAAAAGTGCGCACTTTATGGCCCAAAGTTCGATATTAGACCTACAGAGGGCTTATGGTAGACCATTTGGGCCAAGTGCTCCATCTGCTCTAATCTTCTAGGAAAAATGTAGAGTCACTGTTTTTGGACGAGTTAAATAGAGGAGAATAATGGGGATCAGGAGGAAAATGTGATTAGGAAAAAGGGATTTATAAGTCAAGATAGAGTTTAAACAAATTTTAAGATGATCTACAGGACGATGAAGGTCTTTGGGCTGCAAGTTCCAGAAAGATATAGGTGCACCAGGGAAGGACTGGGTGGAAGCTGAACAGGACCTGATGGCAATATGGTCAAAGGAGACGCTTGTTCTTCTAAATTTGCCAATGGCCTGCAAGACAGCTGAGCATGGCAGATTAAGAGGGGACACTGGTAACTGTAGCCAGATCAACCAGTTCAGGTGACAAAAGAGGGAGGTCATGCAACAAAACACAGATGAGGGAATGAATTAAATGAGAGAGGTGAGCCGAGCTGTGAGAGAACTGGGGTACTTACCCACTGGATTAACATTTTAGGACCGGAAAAGACAATATTCATACACCATCCAAATCGAGATTGAATAATTCTATCTAAAAACTGCAATTTTAGTAACATTGATATTATTAAACACACGCAATGAGTACCAGGTTGTTTGATTCAACAATACATAGTAAAACCAGGAAAAACTGTCTCAACAGAGAATTGATTATCCACATTGTTCAGAACATTACTTGAAGACACAGGTGTATTCCAGGCATTTTCATGAATAAAAAAACAATTTCCTAAAATTCAGCAAGGTAAATAACCTCAAACCAACCAAAAGAGGAAAGCAAGTGAGCTAGAGAGAAATAAATTGTCGTGACCGAGTAGTAATTTGACATATCCTGCTGTTTAAGCAAAAATCAATGAGGAATAATGGGCGGAATTCAGTCACAGCAGGTAACATGAAGCTTAACATCAAACCTGACATGAAACATGTAAACTTTGTCAGAGTGATTGACAACAAAGCTTCAGTTTGAAGAGTCGATCTTACAAAAAGAGAAGCAATACGTATTTAATATATACAGTTAAGGATAGAGGCAATAAAAATAGTCTCTTTCAGACAGTGGAAGGCTGTTTTCTGGCTCTGAAAACGAGAAGTGTGTGCGTTTATATGTGTGTAGAATGAAAACATAGGATGCGGATGAAAACTTACAGCAGAAAAAAAAATATTTGGATGAACTCGGAATAAGCGATAATTATTGCTTGTTGGCTGTGTCATTTCGTAGGCGCATGCAACTGTGATGATGTAAATGCTTGCATGTGTTACCATGCATGCGTGCAATTCCCTTTTTTATTTACGAGTCCATTTTGATAGATGTCACTTCAATATGTAAATAAAAAAATAATTTTAACTCGAAAGTAATTTTTGGATAAGGACCTGTCTGGCAGTAAAAGAAAGCTGCCGACCCTCCAAAAACAGGAACATTAAAAACATTTTAAAAACGTTTAAAAAAATGTACTTGGGGTTTCGGATTTTACCAGATGAAATAATCAACTCGTCTCTGCGTGGGCACTCGTAAAGATCGCCTCTTAAGAAGCAAATAAGCATTGGCAAAGCCATTAGATTTCGTCGCGTTTGCCAATGCAGACTTATTTGGTTGTACAAAGTTTTTTTTAGTGCTGCTCAGCTTTGGCAAAAACTGCAAAAATATTATTTATGTGATATTGAGCTGAACAACACTGGCAAAAATAATAACAAGCATTTGCAATGCAATAGGTCTCGCATTTTCTTCAGATAGAGCTATTGGCATTGTAAATTCATAACTGAACCTTTCTTGCCACATAAATTGGTCAACCCTGCCTCATAATTTCATCTTTTCCTGCCATATAGTTCCAGTTCCCAGCATTTAACTAAAGCACTTCCATTTACCTTCTTCCTCTATCGTAAAACATATACAATTATCATATAAACCTTATTAGAAATAAACTTTTGTCATTAGAGTGTAAACCTCAAAACACTATATCAAAAATATAATTTGGGACAGACTGGAGAGTGAAAGGAAAGAGGGAGTCGGTAGTAAAGATGGAGAGGACAAGTGGCGTAGTAACGGTGTCATGGACCCTGGAGTAAGATAGGAAAATGGTTGACTGCAATTTCGGTAGGAAAATACAGCAGTAATTAGATTTGAGTGAGGTCAGTAGGTCTCTGGGCCCCGGTGTCACTGCACCTGTTGCTCCATTGATAACTAGGCCTCAGGAGAGAAAGCCGATGAGGCAGAAAAAGAGAAGCGAAATGAATACATCAGACAAAAGGAAGAAAGAGAAGGCGTTTCAAAGAAATAAAATAAAGAGGGGAAAGAAAGAACAAGAAAATGAAAACACAACTAAAAGAAGAAGTAGAGCAAACGTTTGAGACAAAAGATAAAAGGCAAGGAAGCTAGTGAACGAAAGATAAAGGAAAATAATGAAAGAAGTGTGAAAAGAAAGAAAAAAATGAACAATAGAGAAAAATGAGAGATGGTGAGAAAAACACGCAGCAAAATAATCAGGGCATGTATGTACTGACACATTTCCCACAGACACAGAATGAGAAAACTACTTTGACACTTTGGTTCCCAAAAAGTAAGTTGTGGCTTCCACATACAAGCAGGAAAAAGAGACATTTATAGTCAAACGTGAATTGACAGATAAAGATAAGAAAAACACCAGAGAAAGGAAGCAAGAAAGACCTAAAAATATTGAAAGGATGCATACTGAGTCAAAGGAAAGAGCAAATAAAAAAAAGACAAAGAATTAATGAAGGGAAGAGAAAACATAGTGAAAGAATGAGGGCCTGATGAAAAAAAGAGAGGAACGGACCAAGGAAAGAAATAATCAAGTTTTTGCGAGTTTGAAAGAGGAGGTAGCAAAAAGAAGAGGAAAACAAAAAAGGGAGAGGAGTAGAAATAAACAGTAGAAAGAAAGAGTGAAACTGTTAACTTGTGGATTTTAAGAGGTGGAACAAGAAAAGTGGGTGAGAAAGAAAACATTGGGCCAGATGTAGGTAGGCTTTTGCACCTCGCAAACGGCGAAAAACGCCGTTTGCGAGGTGCAAAAGCCCTCAAGCGATGCAGAAACACATTTTGCGAGTCGGAACCGACTCGCAAAATGTGTTTCCGACTCGCAAATAGGAAGGGTGTTCCCTTCCTATTTGCGACTCGCACCGCGATTTAAGTTGATTTGTGACCGCGAAAGAGGTCGCAAATCAACTCGCAGTTACCATCCACTTGAAGTGGATGGTAACTCATTCGCAAAGGGGAAGGGGTCCCCACGGGACCCCTTCCTCTTTGTGAATGCTCACAAAATTATTTTTTCAGAGCAGGCAGTGGTCCTATGGACCACTGCCTACTCTGAAAAAAACCGAAACAAAAGGTTTCGGTATTTTTTTCTATTTGCAGCTCGTTTTCCTTTAAGGAAAACGGGCTGTAAAGAGAAAAAAAAAACGGCTTTATTTAAAAGCAGTCACGAACATGGAGGTCTGCTGACTACAGTAGGCCTCCATGTTTGCGAGTGCCTATACTCGCTATGGGGCCGCAATTTGCGACCCACCTCATGAATATTCATGAGGTGGGTCATTGCGACCCCATAGCGAGTTGCAGTCGGTGTCTGAGACACCGTACTGCATACCAATTTGCGAGGTGCAAATTGCGAGTCGCATGGACTCGCACTTTGCACCTCGCAAATTGGCGTTTTGCTACATCTGGCCCATTGAGAGTAAACAGAGTAAAGGAAAGAAAGGAGTGAGATAGGTGAAACAGACCATCCCAAATAAAAATGGCAGCGAAGAATAGATTTAATTGGCTCCCCCACATCCTCAAACAGAAGTCAGAGTGTGAATCAGCAAGCGCTGCAGAACAGCAGGAGGTGCATCAGAAGAGTGAACCCAAATGTAGCAATATTGGGGCTCTTCAGATCAGAATTGGGGATATAGACAGAGCTGTGTCCGAGCCCAGTGGTGGAATAACAGAAAGGCAGCGGGTGAGGAATGAGAAACGTGGTGTAATTCCTGGTATTGGAATATTGGCGCTGCAGGTTAGGGTTGAGGTGCACTGACAGAGTTGTATGTTGGATGCAGTACTGGAATAGTAACGGGCACATAAGGTCAGAAGTGAGGTATGTTAATGGAGCTATATGTGGAACCTAGTATTGGTGTGCCAGTGTTGCGAGTGTTAGTCTGGAGGTGCCCTGGTGAAGCAGCGAGTGGGGCCCAGTATGGGAGTGGCATTGCCTCTGAACCACAGAAGCGACAAGTCCTGAAGGGCATGTGTGTGAGCCTTGGTACTGAGGAGAAATGTGCGCTGAATGTTAGAATTTATAAATTGTGGTGGAGCTGTGGTGGATCCCATCAATAGGGGTGTTGGATGTTAGACTTGAAGTGTACTGGTTGAGCTGTGTTTGGCTCTATTGGCTTGGCAGTGGGACTGAGTATTAGAATTGAGCTGCTGTAATGAAACTGTATGTGAGCAGGGTCCCAGTATAGGAAAGGAAGTGACCTCGCCAGATTAGAACGGAGACGCAATGATGGAGCTGCGCCGAAGGTCCTAGTACCGGAGCAGCAGAGTGTACTGACTGTAAGAACTGAGGTGCTCTGTCAGACAGCTTGGTTGAGGTTCTGGCACGGCTGAGGGCTTGGAGTGTGTGAACTGAGGTGCACTGATAGTGCTGTGCCCAAGGTCCCAGTACTGGAACAGCAGTGTGCACTGACTGAAAGAACTGTGGTGCTCTGGCATACAGTGTGTGGGGGGTTCTGGCATGGCTGAGGGGCTTGGAATGTATGAACTGGGGTGCACTGATGGGTCGGCGCCTGAGGTCCCAGTACTGGATCAGCAGAGTGTACTGACTGCAAGACCTGTGATTCTCTGACAGACAGCGTTTTTGGGGTTCCTAGCATGGCCGAGGGGCTTGGAGTGTGTGAACTGCGGTGCACTGATGGAGCTGCACCGAGGTCCTAGAAATGGAGCAGCAGAGTATACTGACTGCGAGAACTGAGGTGCTCTGGAAGACAGCATGTATGGGGTTCCTGGCACAGCTGAAGGGCTTGGAGTGTGTGAACTGCTGTGTACTGATGGAGCTGCACCCAAGGTCTCAGTACTGGAGCAGCAGAGTGTATTGATTGCGAGAACTAAGGTGCTCTGGCAGACAGCAGCGTTTGTGGGGTTCCTGGCACTGGCACAACTGAGGGGTTGGAGTGTGTGAACTGCGGTGCACTGAAGGAGTTGCACCAGATGTCCCAGCACTGGAGCAGCGGAGTGTACTGACTGCGAGGACTGAGGTGCACTGGCAGACAGCGTGTGTGGGGTCCCTGGCACGGCTGAGGGCTTGGAGTGTGTGAGCTGCGTTTCACTGATGGAGCTGTACCCGAGGTCCCAGTGCTGGAGCAGCAGACTGCACTGACTGCGAGAACTGAGGTGCTCTGGCAGACAGCGTGTGTCGGGTTCCTGGCACTGGCACGGATGAGCCCTTGGAGTGTGTGAATTGCGGTGCACTAATGGAGCTGTGCCAGGGGCCCCAGTGCTGGAGCAACAGAGTGTACTGACTGCAAGGACAGAGGGGCTTTGGCAGACACCGTGTGTGGGGTTCCTAACACTGGTATGGCTGAGGGCTGGGAGTGTGTGAACTGCGGTGCACTGATGGAGCTGCACCCGAGGTCCCAGTACTGGAGCAGCAGAGTGTACTGACTGCATGAACTGAGGTGCTTTGACAGAAAGCATGTGTGGGGTTCCTGGCACAGCTGAAGGCTTGGAGTTTGTGAACTGTGGTGCACTGATGGAGTTCGCCTGAGGTCCCAGTACTGGAGCAGCAGAGTGTACTGACTGCAAGAACTGAGGTGTTCCATCAGACAGCATGTGTGGGGATCCTGGCACTGGCATGGCTGAGGGCTTGGAGTGTGTGAACTGCGGTGCGCTAATGAAGCTGCGCCCCAGGACACAGGCCTGGAACAGTAGAGTGTACTGACTGCAAGAACTGAGGGGCTCTGGCAGACAACGTGTGTGTGGGGTACCTGGCACTGGCAAGGCTAAGGGCTTGGAATTAGTGAACTGGGGAGGTGCACTGATGAAGCTGCGCGTAGGATCCCAGTATGGAGCAGACGTAGGCACTGTTTTTAAGGATTGTGGAGCCCTGGTAGAGCTGTGTGCCTAAACTATAAGCAATTACAAGCAATCCTCCGCCCTTGCTCTCAGCACACAGACAGGCACACTTTGTAAAGAAAATCCAAGCCAAGGAAGGGCGGGAGCCAGGCAGCTGAGAGAGCATGCAGAGAGCCCACAAAGACCAAATGTGACCATGATAGCAGCCTGATTTATAGCCTTGCTTACAGCTAAGCTGGAAGGACGAATGCTCTGCAAATGAAAAGGGAAGCTTTCCAGGACAGGAGCAGAAAACAAAGTAAAAAAAAAAAGTCCCATACAGACTAGATAAACAGGACAAAGGTTACTATACAGTAGTTAGTCCCTGGTCCCACACAGTAGAAGGAGGGACAAAGAGGCATGAGTGACCAGTAGTAAGCAAGATTTTTTAAATGACACTGAAACCAAACAATGAAATACCTGGAAGCACACAGAAGAAGTATACTTAAAAGTATACAAGAGGTTGTACGCTCATGCTCGACCTAAAAGGTGCAAAGACGAATATATGTGCACATGCATCATTATGTATGCACAAGAATACATCATGACACCATGTGATGCACTCCCATTTTGGTGGAGTAAATTAAAAAAGAAAGCAAGTATGGCAGGTTATTTTAGGAAGGAGCAGCTCAGCAGCAAATTGCAGATGCAAGGTCCTCAAGGAAATAGAAAATGTATTTCTTTTTAAAACAACATAACATTGGGGATGGAGGAGCAATGGAGGAGTAATTGGTAAGGTGTGTAGCAGCAGTCAAAACCAGAGATGAGAGTGAGAGTGGAATGGAGCAACAAGGAGACTGGACAGAGAATTTTCAAAAAGGTAAATGAAATTCACTACTAGATTTATTTAAGTATCAGGAATTAAGGTAACTCCCTCCATACAGATCCCATTATACTTAGAAGTGCTCCCTTCTCAAGGGGGTTGAATCCCATCAGTCACACTAAGGCCCAGATTTATACTCTGTTTGCGCTGAATTAGCGTCATTTTCTTAGGCTAATTCAGCGCAAACTTAACTCCATATTTATATTTTGATGCTCAACTAACCTAACGTCAAAATACTGAAGTTAGAGTTATTTTATGGATGCGTGAACCCACCTTGTGCCAATGAGATGCAGGGTGGGCATTCCCATCCAACAAATGACTCTAAGGCCCTAGCGCCTCATTTATCCCCCCATGCAAAAATGGTGCACGGGAGGGAGACGGGCCTAAATAATGGCACTAAGCCTGCTTAGTGCCAATATTTAATGCCTGGGTCAGGGCAGGCGTTAGGGGACCCGTGGACCCATTTCCATGGTGAAACACCATGGAAAGAGCCCACAAGTGCCCTCCCCGGGCCCCAGGAACACCCCCACCCACCCCAGAGGAACACCGGGGGATGGGGAACACCATCCCAGGTAAGTATAGGTAAGTATTTCTATTTATTTTTCAAAGTGCCATTGGGGGACTTGAAATGGCCCCTCTACATGGCACTGCGTGCAATGGCCATGCCCAGGGGACCCTTGTCCCCTGTGCTGACTACTGGGGATGTGGGAACATGACTCCTGTCTTTTCTAAGACAGGAGTCATGTGCTATGGATGGTTTTGCATCAAGAAATGACGCTAGGCTGGTTAGAGTCATTATTTTTTTACTCTAACCAGCCTAAACGTCATTTTTGGTGCAAAATACCCTTCTCCCGTACCACTACCCTCACCCACCTAATGTCATTTTTGTTTTTACGCTAGCCCACCCTTTGTGCCGGATTGTGACATTCCATTAATATGGTGCCCGGCTGGCATCCTGGAATGGTGCAAACTGGCACTATACTTTTTGACGCAAAACTGTGCAATGGCAGTTTTGCATCAAAAAGTATAAATCTGGTCCCAGGGGCCTTGAGTGCTGAGCCAGTATTGGCACACGCCACTAGTGTATTCTAGTGAGTCACAGTGTCTTTAAAAACTCCAATAGACTCCTTATTAAATCAGGTATTTCTGGGACCTCACTGTTCTTGATTGAGTGTCTACCTTTACTGTATAGCGAAAAAGTGTTGTCAACATCAATAAAATGATTTGCTGTTCACTAGCGCAAGCTCCAGGTCAGCTGCTTATATTTTGAAGGCCACCCAGCTTCAAACCTTTATTTCTATATATTCTGCTCCATGTGGTGGGTTCTTTCCTAGCTTAAAGTAGAGCCACGTGCCCTGATGTAGCCGCTGGACTGCCCGAAGGACTAAGTGAGGAATTCCTCAATGCTGCAAATTTGTCCATAGTAAATTTCTATTTATGCAGTCAAATGATGTTTGAAAATTCCCAAAGCAAGCACAAAGCAGTATGGTCCCAGGAAATGTGTGGGTTTCAGTCAGCATCAACATTGCTAGTATATTGTCTGTTCTTCAATCATCTCAGCAACCTCTTTCATGCCAAGGAAATATTTGATGCCAGTTAGACAAACTTATTAGATCCTCTAATACCAGAATGATAAAAAACATGACATTGGCAACAATCAAAGCTAAAATTGCATAACTCTTTGGCCTTCATGGTTTCCTTTATTAAATAAATGGGTGTAGCACCGAGCACTGCCAAGATGCCAGAATCTTTGTGATTTGGAAGCAACTCTTCAATGAGGAGGTTACACAGACTGACCAAAACAAGTTTGCATGCTACTATTTTATAACATCTTCTTCACCTTTAAAATAGGGGCCCAAACATCACTATCAGCAACTCTTGCTTACCTTTATCCTTTGGAACATACCACAAAGTAACATCTTGTTTGCACAGGTGTGCACTAATATTATTTCACATTCTATACTCTGAGGATGGTCAAGCTGATTTACATATACCTGAAACTTCTTTGAGTCTCTAGATGTGAATATTTAATGTAAATTAACCCATTTTCTATCCTCTGATAGTGCACTGGCTCACAGAATCAGTTTAATTATTGGAGGTCCAGCTCCGCATGCACTCCACAGCCTGCAGATTTTACCTGAAGACATGTTTTATACATGCTTGTGTACTCAGAAGAGTCACCTATCCTAGCGATAGTCTCCTCTCTGTCATTTCTTTTACAAAGTGTGCACCTCATGCATAATTACATGTTACAGAAACAGACATGGTCTACGGGTTAATGTTTGAGCTGTGGAACATGAAGACCTAAGCTCTATAGATAGAGAATCTTTGACTTCTACTGCCCGCTCCTACAGTTGACCTTTGATTGCCATGCTGTACAAGCCACCATCCTTCTGATTCACAAAGCATACCTTAACAAACATTTGCAATGCAATGGGTCTCACATTTTGCTCGAGTTAGAACTAGCAGCGTTGTAAATTTCTAACTGGACTTTTCTTGCCACACAAACTGAAAATAAAAGGCAAAACAGTGGACATAAGCGAGCCAATTCAAAGAGCCACAGTCGGCATGAGCATGAGCCCCAAGGAGAGACACAAAAGGTAAAAGAAGTTTACTCGCAGTCAAAGTTATTGGCAAAAGTGCAATTATCCATGTAATAGGGTTGATGGCCAAGGCAGTAACAAAACCACCCCAAGGAGG
Organism: Pleurodeles waltl; assembly: GCF_031143425.1. NCBI lineage: Eukaryota > Metazoa > Chordata > Amphibia > Caudata > Salamandridae > Pleurodeles > Pleurodeles waltl. The sequence goes on from NC_090449.1 coordinate 88,741,496, forward strand.
GACAAACGTAAAGCATTTACCAGTGATCATAAAGGATTTTTGAAAGGCAAGCTTGTGAACGAGTGATAGTGATGGGCGTGCGGGGGCGTGGTTAAATGCTCAGATACATGCCAACACGTCCGAAAAGCAGTGCTTGCGCACTGCCATGCTCAACCTAAAAATGAGGAAATTTACACATCATAGACTTATGCCCATGATTTGAGCAAATACTAATATTTTTGAGGAACTCACTTTCCTTTAGGCATGCATGGATAAAGGACCATCACAAGGGAAGTGCTGCTTGAGTTAATGGCTCTTAGGAAAAGGGGACACAGGGGACGTGTGAATGGTAGTGGAGTGGTGACTGCACGTGAGCGGGGTGTGCTGTGGGTGTGCTGGTGAGGGACTGCATGCAGGTGTGAGTGTAGACGAGACTGGGAGGGAGGAGGGAGACGAGGAGGAGGGAGACACGGTGGAGGCAGTGGATGTTGGTGTGTCTGCATGTGTGTGTTGCTTGCGTGAGTGCCTGTGGGATGTGTGGTGCTTATGTTTGCCTGAGCTTCCCTTGTGTGTTGACGTGTGTGCATGCTGGTCTGATGGTGTGCTTGGGATAGGCAGAGGTACAGGGGATTGGGTCTGGATGGAGAAAGTTGGAGGGGGAGGCTAGAGACGGGGACAATGGCTGCCATCAGTACTGAGACCAGAGTTTGAAAAGCTCGGTGAAGGGCCACCTGACCAGAATGAATGCCCTCCAGGAATGCATTAGTTTGTTGCAACTGCCTTTCTACAGGCTGGATGGCATTCAAAATGGTAGACTGCCCAACAGTGAGGGACCTGAGGAGGTCAATGGCCTCCTCACTGAGGGCAGCAGGGGTGACTGGGGCAGGGGCTGAGGTGCCTGGGGCGAAGGTGATGCCCTCCCTCCTGAGTGAGCGGGCACAGGGCGAAGGCTGAGGGGCTGCTGGGAGGGCAGTGCTGGTAGGGGGGTGGCGGCTGTACCTGTAGATGCGGGGGGCACAGATGTTGCCACCACCACGAGGGAGCTCCCATCAGAGGACGTGTCCGTGTCGCTGGTCTCAGCTCCTGTCGCCGCCGTGAAGCTTCCCTCACCCTCCGTCCCACTGGTGAATTCCGACTCCGTAGTCTCGCCCTCCAGGGCCATGTGGGATGCAGCTCCCTCGTGCTCCGGTGCCACTGCTCCTCCGCCTGATGATGCTAATGCACACAAGAACAGGGAGACCACAAAAAGGGGTGAGGGGATGACAGAAGAAAGACATGTTGAGTGCATGGATTACCGCTACCGTTGGCGGACAAGACAGACACAGAAGCCCCCTGCACTACGCCGCGCTCTTGGGCTCCACTGTTCAATTCCTGGGAAATGGCCTACAAGGCTATGGACGACATCTGCACACATAGATGACACAGGGGCATGAATAGCTGTCCTTGGCAGTTTACAGAGGTGGGCTGGGGTGCCACATGGCCTGCCTTATGGAGGGGCCTTGCATATGGAACTCGCCCTGGCCTAGGGAACCCCACAGCCCTCCTCCCCACCCAGACAACTCCACTGCATGCAAAGTCAGCAGAATGAGAGTGTACTCACCCCCTTGTGTCTGCTGTGATGCCCTCAACCGCCCATCCACATTGGGAGGCCATCCCCAGCTGAGCCTCTGCCGTCTTCTTGCTCCAGCGGCGAATGTCTTCCCATCTTTTCTGGCAGTGGGTGCTCCGTCTGTGGTAGACCCCCAGGGCCCGGACGTCCTTGGCAATGGCACGCCAAATATCTTTTTTCTGGTGGGCGCTGACCTACATGAAATGTACAGGGGAAAAAGATAAGTTATTACCAGCTGCACCGTCAAAGTGATTGGCCCCCATCCCTACCCTTGCCATGTGGCACATGCATTCACCGTCTTTCATGCACGCAGCACTCTGCCCCCTTCCTTCTTACATCAGGCCCTCTCCACACAGGCATAGCCCATACATAATGCTCCCTGTGTACTTACCTGTTTGTCTGGAGGACCGTAGAGTAGCGTGTACTGGGGAGGACCCCAACCACGAGCTTCTCCAACTCCTCTGATGTGAAGGCAGGGGCCCTATCCCCAGACGCACAAGCCATTGTCTCTTCCAGACCTAGGTCACAGCAGCACTTGCAGTGTAGGTCCTCTCCTGTCGAAGATCAGGTATCGAGTGATTGAACAGATAGAAAACGGCGGTCACGTCTGCGGCGGTGCGTACCGTCACCGCTGGCGTACATCGTCATTGGCTCCTGGGACCCATAGGGTCCAATGTTAACCAATGCAGCATTGCGCCGCGGTCTTCGACCGCCTACCGCGACGGTGTACAACGCCAGTGCAGTTACCTCACATCCCATTGTCCCACTTTACAGGTCAGGCAGCCGCCATTTCAGGGGCCCACATGGCTTCATTTTCAACTGTGTCACACATACCTAGGCCTAGTCTCAACACACATACAGGCCACCTTTTGTGTATGATTGGTGTTCTGGGTAAACTGTGGGTACGTACCTCTGAGTTGTTTGACTCTGTGCTTGCTGTTGTCCTTCATAGGCACCATCCGCTGGGACATGTGAGGAGATGGCGGCATCCTCCGGTGTACCGACCGTTGGTGGACCTGTCAACAATGGAGGAGCGACATTTGATAATCACCTACAGGCTTGACCGTGCCACAATCCAGGAACTGTGAACCCAGTTGGAGCCAGACCTGATGTCAGCAATCCGCCATCCCAAAGGAATCCCCCCTCAAGTGCAGGTGCTGTCAGTGCTCCATTTCCTTGCAAGTGGCTCTTTTCAAACAACTGTGGCCATGGCAACAGGGATGTCGCAGCCTATGTTTTCCAACGTATTGTCCAGAGTGTTGTCTGCCCTTCTGAAACACATGCGGAGCTACATCGTTTTCCCTCAGGTGGAGGATTTGCCTACAGTGAAAGGTGATTTCTATACCCAGGGACATATCCCCAACATCATAGGTGCCATTGATGGGACCCATGTGGCTTTGGTCCCCCCCCACAGGAGTGAACAGGTGTACAGAAACCGGAAGAGTTATCATTCTATGAATGTACAGATGGTATGTTTGGCAGACCAGTACATCTCCCAAGTGAATGCCATGTTCCCTGGCTCAGTGCATGACGCCTACATCCTGCGGAATAGCAGCATCCTTTATGTGATGGATCAACTCCAGAGGCACCATGTGTGGCTATTAGGTGAGCACCTGGAAGCACGTCAGTGGGAATGGTTGTCTGGGTCTGGGGTTATCCCTCGAGGTTAGTGTGTGTCTAACAGTTGCCCCTCCCCATTTGCAGGTGACTCTGGTTACCACAACCTGTCATGGCTACTGACCCCAGTGAGGAATCCCAGGACCAGTGCAGAGTAACGCTACAATGAGGCCCATGGGCGAACTCGGAGGGTGATAGAGCGGACCTTCGGCCTCCTGAAGGTCAGGTTCAGGTGCCTCCATATGACAGGTGGATCCCTATTCTACTCACCAAAGAAGGTGTGCCAGATCATTGTGGCCTGCTGTATGCTTCACAACTTGGCTTTGCGACGCCAGGTGCCTTTTCTGCAGGAGGATGGTCCAGATGGCGGTGTTGTTGCAGCTGTGGAACCTGTGGATAGTGATGAGGAGGAAGCAGAGGAAGAAGACATGCACAACAGGGACTCAGTGATTCAGCAATATTTCCAGTGGCACGCAGGTAAGAATACAATCCTGCCTACTACATGTACTTTAACACTACTACCTCTCTCCTGTCTGTCGTTTTCACCCAGTGTATGGTCACTGAGTTGTCACTTTCCCTTATGGTTTCACAGATGTAGGTCCCACTGTGTGACATCGGCTTAGATTCCTCATGGACTAGAGCTGTGTGACATAGGTATGTTGGCATTACTATTTCAAAAACATTTTGTCACTGTAATTGCTAATACACTATTTCGAAATCACAGACAGACTCCAGATCATTTTGTGCTTTAGGTGTGTTTATTTAAATATTCAAAATTGGAGGGGGTACTGAAATGGTGAGGGGTGATGGCGAAGGAGTGTCCATGGCAGAGTCCAGGCTATTAGTCTCACAGGTGCATTGCCCATATGTGCATAGGAAGTGGAGCAGGGGCAGTTTAATTATGGACAGACAGGGTGACAAAGTGGGACCGTAGGATGACAATCAGGGTGGTCTCATTTCTTGGCGGGGGTCTTGGCATCATACTCTGTCTTGTTCCTGGATCTCAGGGACCGTTTGCGGGGTGGTTCTCCCTCTGCAGGGGGTGGGGTTCTGGTGTGGTGGTCCTGTGGCGGGCGTCCTGTCCACTAGCGCCGGCAGAGGTGGTGGGCAGTTCATCATCCATGCTAGTGTCAGGGGCCCCTTGAAGTGCCACAGTGTCCCTCCTGCTGTTGAGTAGTTCCTTCAGCACCCCTACTATGGTGCCCAGGGTGGAGCTGATGGTTCTGAGTTCCTCCCTGAAGCCCACATACTGTTCCTCCTGCATGTGCTGGGTCTCCTGAAACTTGGCCAGTACCGTTGCCATTGTCTCCTGGGAGTGGTGGTATGCTCCCATGATGGAGGACAGGGCCTCGTGGAGAGTGGGTTCCCTGGGCCTGTCATCCCCCTGTTGCACGGCAGCCCTCCCAGTTCCCCTGTGTTCCAGTGCCTCCGTCCCCTGGACCGTGTGCCCACTTCCACTGCCCCCAGGTCCCTGTTGTTGTTGGGGTGGTGGGTTAGCCTGGGTTCCCTGTAGTGGTGGACACACAGCTGATTGACGTGTCCTGGGGACGGAGGTATGGGCCCGCTGGGTAGGTGCTATGCTGGTGTTTTCAGAGGGGGGAAGGTCTGTGGTGGCCTGTGCCTGTGTGAGGGGAACCGACTGTCCAGAGGTCCCTGATGGTCCGGGCTGGCCATCTAGATCCAGTTGGACAGAGGTGCTGTCATCACTGTAGGCCTCTTCTGTTGGTGGTGTGGACATGTGTGGACCCTCCTGTCCGGTGACGTTGGGTAGGGGTCCTGCAGGGGTATAAAAGGATGTTTGTTAAATCTGTGTGTGTAATGGTGTGCAATGGGTGGGTGACTGTGTACCCCAGTGCTAGCATTCCTGTGTGGGAGCTTGTGTGATGGTGGTTTAGGGGGGTGTATGGGTATGTGCAGTGGCCATGCTTTGGTGATGGGTGTCCATGCTTTGTAGTTGCATGCAGGGCTTGGTGTTGGGATGTGTGGTTTGTGATGTTGGGACTTTTGTGAGGAGTTGGGGTGTTGGGGGTGAGGGTAAGGGTGGGGGTATGTGATAGCATGCAGTTAGGGTGGGGGATGTAATAGTAAAGCTTTGACTTACCAGAGTCCATTCCTCCACCTACTCCTGCGAGGCCCTCAGGATGCAGAATCGCCAAGACCTGCTCCTCCCATGTTGTTAGTTGTGGGTGAGGAGGTGGGGGTCTGCCGCCAGTCCGCTGAACCGCCAGGTGGTGTCTTGAGACCACGGAACGCACCTTCCCCCGTAGGTCGTTCCACCTCTTCCTGATGTCCTCCCGATTTCTTGGGTGTTTTCCCACTGCGTTGACCCTCTCCACTATTCTGCGCCATAGCTCCATCTTCCTAGCTATGGAAGTGTGGTGCACCTGTACTCCGAATAACCGTGGCTCTACCCAGAAGATTTCCTCCACCATGACCCTGATCTCCTCCTCCGAGAACCTGGGGTGTCTTTGCCGTGCCATGGGTTGGTGTAGGTGATGTGTAGGGTGGAGTGTGTGGTGATAAGTGTGCTGATATGTAGTGGTGTGTTGTGTGAGGTGTGTGGAAGTTGTGTGGGTGATGGTGTTGTGTTCCTGTGGATGCTGTTGTTCTTGCTGGTGGTGTCTCTCTCTGGCCTTCTTTCAGATTTTTTGTCGTGGGGGTTTGTGGGTGATGTGGGTGTGTTTTTTATATTGTAATGGGTGTGTGGGAGTTGTGTGTGTATGTGTCTCAGATGTGTGTATTTTGAATTGTCCAATGTGGGGATGTTTTGTAAGAGTGTGTGTATTTTGAGCGCAGCAGTGTGTACCGCCAATGGAATACCGCGGATGAAAGACCGCCGCGTGGATTTGTGTGTCGTGATAGTGTGGGCGTATTTCTGTTGGCGTGACGGTTTCGGTTTTGTTTTCGCCAGTTTATCACTGACCTTTGGTGTGGCGGACTTGTGTGGGTGTCTGACTTTTGGCGGATTCCGAGATGTGGGTGATAATAGCTGTGGACGAATTTCGCGGCCGCGCGGTGTGTTGGCGGTGTTCTTCACGGCAGTAAGCGGCTTTTACCGCCAATGTTGTAATGAGGGCCTATGTCAATTGGCAATGAGGGGAGAGCGAATAAGAGAGTGAGCAGCGTGGCAGCTGTCAGGCTCTCTTAAAAACATGAAATAAAAATAAAAATACACACGTGGGCAGAGGGAAATGGGAAAAAGTGAAGAGAAAGCACACATGAAAAGAGGGAGGGAGCAAGGAAACACACATAGGGCCTGATTATAACTTTGGAGGAGGGTGTTAATCCGTCCCAAATGTGACGGATATCCTGCCCACCGTATTACGAATTCCATAGGATATAATGGACTAGTAATACGGTGGGTGGTATATCCGTCACATATTTAACACCCTCCTCCAAAGTTGTAATCAGGCCCATAGTCTTATTGAGCGCTTAAAGCAAAATTCAAAAGTGTCCACTCAAGCACTCACTGGATGGATACAACTTATCCAATCAAAACACTGTGAGATATTAATGCTCCTGGTTGGAACAAACACAAGAATAAGTAAAGTCATTGTAACAGGAGGAGGGAAGCGAGATAGAAAACAAAGGCAGCAAATCATAACCAATAGGATGACCCAAAGCGCACTGAAAACATATTTAATGGGATAATAGATCTTACCAACTTACAGTGAAAGCTGTCTGTAGCTGAGACATAGTGAAGACAACAAGGCAAAAAGTGACCTTGAGATTTTAGTGTCATCAGTAGAGTTGATTTGCAAAAGCCGATCAGATTTTTGAGTGGGCTGGGATAGTGTTGGAAGAGAGATGGCTTGACCCACCCAAAAAAAATGTTGCAGTGTGTGTACTCTGTACTAAGGGTAACACATGCTTTCTTCTTCCAATTTTATAAACATGATTAATGGCAACCATTTTCTGTAGCAAACCGCATTTCAATGTTCACACAAGGGTACAGGGGATTGATAGATTTAGGAACAGAACGGAGAAAATATAGTGATTTTTTTAGGATGATGGGCTCAATGTCACTGCAGGATACAATGACCTTTGCTCCCGGGCCACTTTCACTGTGCCACAAATTAAAATGAGAAAATAATATGTATAGTGCTTCATCCTTGTGTTCCACTTGCTTCTAAGCACACTGTATATGTGTATGTGCAAGTGGTGCGCACTTAGGGTTAATGGACCAGTCATAAATATCTGTTGGCGAACTGTAAATCACAGATATGAATCCTGTCAGACCTGCCATCTTTCAGCCCTCTAATGTCGATACGAATTTCTGAGTTTAGGGGGCTCCGATAAAAAGTTTTGTCCAGGAACCCACCAAAGCTAGTGATAGCACTGCATGAAAATTGATGCAGGGCGTCGGTTTTTACGCATGCACCTGTCCTGTTCTTTCTTGCATAATCCTCTGGAATGCAAACAGCGAGTGTGTTGTATATGCAATACTTTGTGTTTCATATTTCATTTCCACAGTAAAGGTATTAGCCCTCGAGTAGAAATTCTGTCACCGTACAGCAACATTGAAAATGAAGGCAACACTGTCTCTTCCTCTTCCCATCCTGGAATGCCACTTAACTCTACCTTTTATAGAACACTCACAAACATTTTGCGGGGAATTTCCCAACATGAAAACACTCGTAAAAGTGGCAGTGCTCACTGTCATGTAATTCTCCTTTTCCCATTCTTAACCCTAAATGCAGGAGCACAGCTATCAATACTGAACCAATATCGTGACACTGGGCCAGTGACCTCAGAGGGGCCCAGTGCACACCAGTTACCATGGTCTTTTACTACTTAACCTGGGTGCTGGGGCCCACTATTCTTAATTTGCGGCCAAGACGCCCTTGCTAGAGTTTGAGATGGTTAAGTAGTTATTAGGCAGTTTTTAATTAAAGTAGCATTTACAAATGAGATGTTGAGCAGGCAGTGCAATATATATTTAATATTTTATAAAACTTTTTGAAATAATGCACAAAATTATTCTTTCATTCTTCTTTTAAATGTCAAGCCTCAACACAGTGGCAAACGAGATACCCTATCCCAAAGTACTGCCAGGGGCGGCTCTTCCATTTGGGCAAAGGACCGTTATCCTCCCACACCCCCCAGCTGTGGCATCTGCAATATCTTTACAAGGAAACAATAATAACCAGTGTTTAGTATTGTTCCCTTAAAAAGGGGTTGGGCCACGGAGGTGACAAGGAGTGAGCGCATGTACGTTTGGCCGGGGCGTCTCGGGCCGGCTAAACACACATGTGCAGTAGGCTCTCTCCGGCCCAGCAACTGTTTTACTGGGCCGGAGAGAGCCTGCACAGGCTTCCAGTCTGCCTGAGGGCGCTCCCAGCCAATCCTGACACTGCTCTGAGCAGCATCAAGTTTGGCCTCAGGGCAGGCTGGGAGCCTGTGTCTGCCTGCAGCCACGGAGGTGAGGAGCGGTGCAGCAAGGAGCAAGGTAACTGTTTTTTATTCTCTTTTTAAATGTAATTTTTATTCCTACCGGAGCCCCCCCTCACACTCCACCCCGCAACGCCCCGCCCTTCCATACAGCGCGAGCCGCATTTGCTTGCCTCTATATTCTCTACCTACACTGATCTCGTAACCAGGGTGAGTTAATCTTTCCCAAAACATTCCTTTCCAACCATGTCCACCTCTCATGGTCTTTGGTCATGTTGGAGCTGGAATATTAGTAATGCTTTTAGTGACCCAGCATTAGATGACATTTCTATTCATGTTTTAAAAGCCTAAGTAGAAAGTTGCCCTGACACAAGTTTTCAAAGTGCATGTTTCCATTCTGTACTCATCTCAATTGTACCCACTGATTTAACTATGTGCTTACAAGATTTATATTATGCCAAAGTATATTTTAGACACCAGAGAAATTACTAGTCTTGAAACAGATGAAATATAAATAATAATTTTAATGTGTGATTTGTAAGCTTAAATAGACATGTGCAGAAAAATAAATGCACTTCTTTGTCATACTTAACATGTCTTAACCATGTCTTAACTGTTTTCAATATTAAATAAATGTATTGTTTTCTCTTTGCTAATATATATTTAACATTGAAATTATATAGTTGAGTTTTGTGCATGTTTATTAACTGAATTATTAATGCGTCCATGTTTCGTGTGCTAGCTTAACTAGGCCTTCGGAACCTGTATTGAAGTCACGTAAAAGTAAGGAATCATTCTTCTTTCTCTAAAATGAATATTTCCATTAGGGTGTTTCTTTTGAATAGTGAAGGGTCCTATTGTTCAATGTACACGCTAAATGACCTTGAGTCTGGAACACTTAGGCCAGTGGACTAAACAAAGAATTGATACTGTTGACATGAAGTTCACATCAGAACTTATGATAACATCATACACCCTGGGAAGAATTAAATTGTAGTTGACTGTTGGATTCAAGAGGAGATGACTTCAGACCAAACCTGAGAACTCGGAGTTCGAGCTCTAATTTGACATTGCCCCTTTTGCATGATGTGGGACCCCTGAACTGGTGAATCAGAAACTATTATTCTTGATTTAGGGATTGGACTTCCTAAATTTCAGTTAATTGTCCCCTACTGCACTCCCTTGATGGTGATCAGATTTTTCTGATGATCTACATGCTTTGCTGATGAAGTTCTTTTGAATGCTGTCCCTATGAGAGGTATATTTCCCTGCTAATGCTCTGTTTCCCATACCTGTTTTTCTAATAGATGTTAGCATGCTGACACCTATAAATTTTATTCTTCTAGTTAGTCTTACTTGCCTGAAATAGATTATTTTCCAAATTATTGTTGTCTCTTTTATTTTTTGTCCGCATGCGTTAGTCCGTTCCCACACATGCATGACCTGATTTTGTTAGTTGTAGGGACAACCTATGTCCAAACCCCAAAAAGTGTATTCTGTTAATTTGAGTTGACAAATGCTATCACACTCTGATCTGAGCTCTGTTCCTGTTGCTCAGATCATCTCTTTAATGATATGTATTATTCACCTTGAATGCTTAATGGTGTTGATGCTAATTAGATTAAATTAGTTTCACCATTTTGGACACCCAATTGTGTTGATTCATCTTTATAATTTGATTCTATGAAAAGTTTATATGACTTTAGCTTTGTGGTTATAGAATAAAGCTTTGAAACGTTTCACTGATTGGAGTTTTCCTTCTGTGGCCACATTGGCCATAGTGTTTAAGTGTGGTGGTGGGTTTGAAATGATCGTGTAAGGTTAACCACACTCCTAACTGGGTCAAAAGATCCTTCACCCTTGGTAAGCATTTTATGTAGGAAAGTGCCCATTCTGGCATGGTTACCCCACACTTTTTGCCTGATATCTGGTGGTAACTTGACTGAGTGCGTGCTGGGATCCTGCTAACCTGGCCCCAGCACCTGTGTTCTTTCTCTAAACTGTACCATTGCTTCCACAATTGCCACACCCCTGGCACACAGCTAAATCCCTTGTAAAAGGTACCAGTGGTACCCACGGCCCTGTGACCTGGGAGGGTCTCTAAGGGCTGCAGCGTGTATTGTGCCACCGTAAGGGATCCCTCCCCAAACACATGCACACTGCCATTGCAGATTGTGTGTGTTGGTGGGGAGAAAAAGGTAAAGTTAACATGCCATCCTACTCTGGGTGCCATGCCCACAAACCACTGCCTGTGGATTAGGTAAGTCACCCCCCCCTAGCAGGCCATACAACCCTAAGGCAATGTGCAGTATCCCACAGGTGAGGGCACACCTGCATGAGCAATATGGCCCTACAGTGTCTAAGTCCATCCTTAGATCCTGTAAGTGCAGTGTGTTCATATTGAGTACATGGGCTTGGAGTTTGTCATTATGAACTCCACAGCTCCATGATGGCTTCACTGAAGACTGGGAAGTTTGGTATCAAACTTCTCAGCTCAATAAACCCACACTGATGCCACTGTTGGATTTATTGTAAAATATCCCATGAAATTCTGTGTAGCAGACCGTTCTATGCCAGCTTGCCACTACCAGATCAGTTCTGACCCCATGGGGTGAGAGCCTTTGTGCCCTCAGGAATCACAAATAAAGCTTGCTCCGGGTGAAGGTGCTTCACACTTCCCCCTTTCAGGAACAGCAACACTGGGCAGTGAACCTCTAAGACTCCTGCCTTTTGTTCTGCTACCTCAGGGCACTCCAGAAAGTGGAGATTACTGCCCCCCTGGACTAACCCCCCTTTCTTGGTGGCAGCTCCGGCAGGTAAATTGGGAAACACAAAAGGAGTGCCCATCCAAGCTGGGCCCACCCGTAGGGTTCCCAGAGCTGAGGTGAACCCCTCCTGATAGAATCCTCCATCTTGTCTTGGAGGGTGATAGCCAATAGGGTTAGGTATGTGTCCCCCTCCCCAAAGGGAGTGAGCACAAAAAGCCATTAGCTACTGCACTCTGACCCCTGTAATGCCCCTAAATCTAGTATTTAGGGGCACCTCTGAACATTGCTTTTCTGATTCCTGGCGGCCTGAATAGATGAAGAAGGACTGAAGAGCCGCACCAGCAGAGAAGTCTCCAGGTGATAGCTGACTTGGCCCCAGCCCTACTGGCCTGTCCGCAGCTTCAAGACTCCTGCTACAAAAAGACGACTTGTCCTGCAGGACCAGCAACCGCTGCACTTGGCTGGCTTCTTGTTGCTGGTGGTCCACACTTTGTGGCTTCTTAAACTTTGTCCTGTGGGCACCTTAACCCCCAAAGACTAGGATCGCAAGTCAAGCACTTACCTGCAAATTGTGTTGTTACTTTTCCTTCCCTAGGACTGCATTGCTTTCTGTGAGAAATTGCACTGTCTACTTTTTTTAATTGAAACGTATTACTTACGTGTAAATTGTTTTATCTGTGAATTCTAAACAAAGTGCATTTGGTACTTGAAAGTGATATATACTTGAAACTGTATTTACCTACAACCAAGATTCTTTTGGTTCTAGAAATAAAGTAGCAAAGTATATTTTTTGATACAGAAAACATTTACCTGGAGTTAGTCATTGACTGTGTGTCTCATTTGTTGATTGTGTGTGTACAACAAATGCTTAGCACTACCCCTGATAAGCCTACCTGCTCAACCACACTACCACAAAAGAGAGCGTTAGTATTATCTACCTTTGCCTCAGTAAAGCCTCTGGGGATCCACTGGACTACGTTCACACTTTACTTTACTTTGGTATAATATATACAGAGCCAGCTTCCTCATTTCAATCCTGCAATGGATGAAAAATGACGTTAATAGTCAGTTTCTGTTTCTCTATCTTCATGTCTTGTTTGTTTGCTAGATGAAGAAGCCTCATACTGCCCCATTTGCTCGCTCCGGTCTCTTTTGATGTGATTTCTCTCTCTTGGTCAGCTACTCCTAGAATTTAACTACCATTCCTGTAATTTTGCTCCTTTGTGTAGTGTCTATTTTCATCTCTTGAATCCTGCCCCTGGAGCCTTTCTCAGTCTCTTGGAATCCAGCTCCAGTAATCTAGCTCCGCCTTGTGGAGATATCCTCCATCTGTATTCGGCCCTCATCTACTCCAGTCCAGGATTTGTGAAAGCCAGGTTCCACTGCAATTACATCATTGGATTCTGCTGCCTAAAGGGAGTGTTTTTTTATGTTATAGGCTTTTCTATCTGAACAGTGACCATTCTTGAGGCACCATTTACCCTCTCTGAAACCATCTGCAAGGTGTCCCAGTGGGTGCATGTAGGAGTCACTCGTGCCCCCTGGCAGCATAGAAGCACTAGGAAGTCATATGAAGTCTGACTAACTATTGACAATAAAATCTATTTCAGCTACTTTCTCAACCCTTTCTGTTATATGTTTTGAATGGCCTTCACATTTTTAATATGTGTAAAGATGGATTATATTATATAGTGGAGACATAATAATGAATGTTACTAAAAAAGAGTGAGCATTGATATTTTCATATGATGTGAATGTGCACATGACTGGGTCAATATCATACTTTACAATTGAGGCCCTGATCACAAAGGCATTCCTGGCAGGCTGAAGACCATTTTCAGGTACTTAGGGACATATTTATACTTTGCTTGTGCTGTTTTAGCGTAAAATTTAATTTTACGCTAAAATGTCGCAAACTTAACTCCATATTTATATGTTGACGTTAGACCCGTCCAGCGTCAAAATATTGGACGCAGCACCATTTTTTAGATGCGTGAACCCATGAGATGTCAATGAGATGCAAGGTAGGCGTTCCCATCCAAAAAATGTCACTAAGCCCTTAGCTAAGCTTGCTTAACGTCATTATTTAACGCCTGGGTCAGGCCAGGTGTTAAGGTAACTGTGGACCCATTTCAAAGGCCAAACACCATGGAATGTGCCCACAGGTGCCCACCCCAAGCCCCAGGAACACCCACACCCACACCAGAGGGACACCATAGGATAGGGGACCCCATCCCAGGTGAGTAAGGTAAGTGTTTTAAACATTTTTTTGAAGTGCCATTTTGGGCCCTTACATGGGGACCCCTGCCTGGCACTGGGTGTAATGGCCATGCCCAGGGTACATTGGCCCCCTGTGCTGGTCATTGGGGTGGTGGGCATGACTCTTGTCTTTACTAAGACAGGAGTCATTTTTGGGTAGTTGTGCATCAGGAATTACACTTAGCTGGTTACCAGCATTATTTTTGTCGCTAACCAGCCTACAGTCATTTTCTGTCGCACAACCTCCTTTTCCCATACCGCCACACCCACCCGGCTAGCGGCTTTTTTATACGCTAGCTCAAGATTAGCATTAGCTTGTGCCATTCCATAAATCTGGCACCTGGCTGGCACTAAACGTTTTGATGCAAAACTGCGTTAGCGCAGTTTTGCGTCAAAAAGTATAAATATGCCCCTTAGATCTCCACCACAAGTGCAGAACTCTCCACACTTGTAAACTTAACCAAGAGGTGTGAAAGGGAGCAATCCAAGGCATGGTTAGCCTTGGAAGTTTGTAAACACCTACAATGTTGGGCAATTGTGGGAAATCAGAAACTCCTGTCCTAACCCTTTCCACCCAGATAACTGGGAAGTTTTACTCCAAGCAGAGTCTTGTGTAAGAACCCTTTCCAGGGCGGAAAGGGAATGGATCAGCCCCAGATTTGGTGGGAGTGTACGGGAAGTGCTTTCTCCACGGGGACACATATTTTCCCTGTGAAGAAAGAAAAAAAAGTGTGTTTGCAGAAAGGATCCGATTACCCCTGTGCCGAGTTCTTTGCTATAGGAACATTCCACACCACAGGAACTGTGTGCCGATAGGATTATCACATAACATTCCAAGGAAAGACTATGCATGGAATCCTGCACCTGTTGCAGATTTCCAGGTGTCCTTTGGGGAATGTTTGTGTGTTCCAGAAAGGCAGAAATTTAAGTCCAGGTGACGGTGGAGAACTACACCCAAGATTTTCCAATTTTCTTTGTGAATCTAGCCCACTGGAGACAAACATCCAAAAACTCAAATTTGCTCTCTTACAGATTACGGAATCTTACTGAAGGAATAAATAGATTTTCTCAAAATGTGACGTGTATTTTTTCATAATTTGATGTGTTCCTTTCTTAAACATTTTACCCAAAACAGCAAAGATAGGCTTGCCTGCAGAGCAAACTGTAAGTGCAGAAGCATCAAGAACATTTGCCACGAAATACAATTTAATATTGACAATGTGTACTGCTGATACCGCAAATCCAGATGCTTAAATATCAGGAGTTATTATAAATCAACACAACAGTACTGATTAATTGACTATGAATGATTGAAAGTCTTTGTTCGTTCTACTGGGATTTAAAACTCTATTTTGCATATTGCTCACACATCAGTGCCCCCGGATCAATGCACTCAGAGCTATCTTGTCTCTTTGCCAGGAGCAAGCGCGACCCCGTGGTTTCAAACGTGTGGGACTTGCATAGAGGACATTAAATTTAATGCATGCGCCATGATTACTGACCATGATTTTGTTGGGTCTTTGAAGCCGTAATTGCCGAGACTCAATAAAGAAAACAGGTCCCTTTGAAGCTGAAGGTTTGAAGCCACTTTGGGATTACAAGTATAGTCTCGAGATCAAAGTAAAATTGTTATACATAACGGATCCATCAGTGGGAAAAGTAATTTTGTCTCTTAAAGATTGATGCAAGGAGACTGCTATTTCTGTATATCAATGAGAACCCTACATTTCAGTAGTTTTAGAGTTTTCTGCATCAGATAATCTCCATCCACAACATATATAAGTCACGAGCAACCGCTAACCCCTTTTTCCATTATTCTAAACCTGTTCCTTCGCTTCACTGCTTACAGGGGTATCCCTTCACCCAGTGGTGATCATCATTTATGAAAATTGATAGATGCTAACAATGCACATTGAGTTATCATCAAAGAAAATGATGAGTGCTCTTCCCCTGATAGTGTGACAAACAACAACTAATGCCACAAAGCATGAACCTTGATAAACCCGACTAACACAGTCACTTGACTGTTTTCACGAGTTATCTTAAAGGGATACAAGCTTATGGTGGCATTATTCGGTTTATTTTTATGCTACCTGAGAGTAATGCTAACAGGGCATTGATTGGTGCACTGCAGTGGTGGTGAACTCTGTTTGCTAAACATGTGATCCCATTATGGCTGTGGTAAAAGTTAGTGATGGTAGTTTTAAGAAACTGTGTTATTAGTTCAGAGGAGTGGAAGCTTCACCCAAATAATCCACACAATCCTTATGATGGTGAACCACAAAAAGACACTAAATTAATCTGTGCTTAACCTTCTGGTAGCTTGACACAAAACCAGTCATGCATAACTTATGGGCAACGTATTAAGTATTTATGCAGCACTCAAAGAGGAAGAAGGTGAAAGCACAACACAAGAAAAATCCCACACCAATTTAGAAAAATGGGACACATTTTAATAAAAATAATGACACCAAAACAAATGTATTCCATTTAGTAGAATTGGAGTTATGAATTTTAAAGGTTTAGTAAAATCTAGTCCCTAAACGATCAAAGCTTAAACTGTGGGTATATGGCTGCGCAAAACCTTGCCAAAGCACTTGACCTGAATACTTCTTCCCATGGAACCCTTCCTTCTTCTGTTCAAGATGGGATTGAGAATCCTTCCCCTGAGAACTCCTTTGGGTTATTTTCAGGACTCTGTTTTATTTTTGTCTCCACCTCTTTCTTCTTGTGGGGACACTGTCCACCCTTTGGGTGATCCCCCCAAGAGACCTTCTAGTGGACCCTGGTGCTGAGTCAGCGGTCGCCCTCCTTGGTAAGCACCCTAGGGCCAGTGAGCCTGCTGTCTATCACGTGTTGGCATAGCTCTCGAAAAACAATGACAAAATGTGCTCTCTGAAAACAGATTGTACAGCTCCTCACAGGTTTTACATTGCAACCCCTCAATCAACAATCCAGTGCCTTACTGGAATACTCCACAAAATCCACCCTAGACTCATGGAGCAGCTTCTGGCTGCCCTTGAACTTCTGCCTATACGTTTCAACAGTGGATCGCTGCTTTAGCCTCTAGGCCATAGCCCATAAAGCAATTGAGATAAAAGGCAATCTTTTTTGCTGCTTCGTGGCTTCTGAGCTGCATTCAGTCTAGTTGATTGGACCATTCTCTCTGGGGTACATTGAGTAAGATGAAAATCCCCACTTCCGAATTGGCAGTCCTAATGCATTGCATAGAGAGAATTGGGCAAGGGTGGTGTTTGATGATAATGGCCCATTTCCTTATGTTGTCCCCATTACTGATGTTCTCTGCTAAGGGTGCATTGTCGCAGTGACCTTGTTTGCTCTGTTCCTCGCTGATCTTAAAATCAACCCACTTATTCTCTCCTCAGATGAGCAGATGATAAATACCCTGTCTTCTTTATGCTGATGATATGGTTATGTTAGATGTAACTCAGGTGGAGTTGCAGAGAAAACTAGATGCATTTGACTATACCTTTCAGGGGTGAGCACATATTTCCTGATAGAGAAGAGTTAGCTTCATCAAGGGAAGCTAACAAAGCATCCCTCCTCTCTGTGGGTGGGTGCCTCCAAAACAATTGCCTCCTCAGTCTCCCTCAGTGACCATGTGCATATCTAAGGCTGCCTCATAGGCCTCAAATGGCTTACCTATGTCATCCCTACTACAAAGCTAGGCCCAAGGAATCTCCTTTCATCATGGGACACTGGGAGGACACTGACATCATTGTTGCTGAACCCTGTGTGGTGTTTAGTTTTGAGGTCCAGAATCCTTGAGGATCACTTCCTGAGCCACTAAAATATTTTCCCTCCTCCAAGGCCCTCTCAGCCTTGGCCTTCTGCTTGGCTAAGGCCCTTCCCGCCACAGCCTTCTCCTTTACTAAGACCATTTCTGCATCTGCTTTTTCTCCTCTAGGGTCGGATTTCTCTCCTGCAAAGCCCTTTTAACAGCTGTCTCCTCCTTGGCAGCCTCCAGTTTCAATTTGGCCAGCTGCAACTTGAGCTCTGTCTCAGCCCTCTCTCCCTTAAGTTTCTGAAAGGACATATTGCTGGATAATACACTGCTCTTGGCAGGGGATCTTGCTTCTGCGGGAAGGGGGTCCACCTACCCCAGGGGCTGCAGCTCAGGGCCTGTGGCCAAGGCATTTCCTCCCTCCGTCTCTTCCTTCAGGTCTACCTCCTCATTCTAAGTGATATCCCATTCCTGCTCCTCTGGTGCAGCCTGCAACCTCCTGACCTCATCAAAGACTCTGATGCCTACCTGAAATTCACCTGGCTGGCCCTCTTCCCCACATTCTACTTGCGGAGCCTTTGCAGTGCGGTCTTCTTGACGTTGTTAGTTTTGCTTTTCTCCAACTCCATTATAGCAAAAAAAGATGTGAGGCAAGACTTACATTTGGAAAAACGAGAATGTTTTAAAAATTAAATTTGATGTCAGTTTTTTTTGTTTTTTTTGTTTTACACAAATTACTGAGCCCCACTCAAATAGTAACCACAATACTGTCAGGGTGAACCACAAACATTCACTAAATTAATATGTGCTTAACTTTCTGGTATCTTGGCACAGAAGCAGTCAGGCTTAACTTAGGGGCAATGTGTAAAATATATATGCCGCACACAAACAGTAACAGAGTGAAAAAACAAGAAAAATTCCACATCAATTTAGAAAAATAAAGTACATTTTAATATATAAAATGACACCAAAATGAATTAAATCAGTAGACCAGAGTTATACTTTTTTAAAGTGTTTTTTAGTGAAACATAGAGCTTAAAAAATCAAAGCGGTAATCGTAGATATCTGATCATGGAAGAAGGGGTCAAAGTCAAAAGTTAAGACTGACCTCGATGAAGCGCAGATCGGATACAAGGGGGGGATTGGGCTGTGACTCGACTTACCTTCGGACTAAGGAAGAATTCTTGAAAAGGTTCCTGAGAAGGTACAGTCTGAGCAGGACAAGGCAGCAGGCTGTATCCGAGGATGATTCATCGATGGCAGGTAGCTACTGGACAAGTTCTTGGTGAAGTCGTCATGAAGGCAGGAAAGGCTCTGATTGGGAGAAGCTGAGTTTCCAGCTCGAGGAGGTCATCGTCATCAATAGGGTGCTGGATGTCATCGAGACCGAGAAGATTCTACCTTCGAACTTGGAAGTTTTTCTGGAGCTCAGATTCAGCCGGGGGGATGAGGCAGCAGTCTGTTGCTGACGAGGGCTTCTCAAAGCTAGATATTACTGCCAGAAGGTCCCACTGAAGAGGATTTGCTGCTGCGTAGAAGAATGTAGCGGATGCTGCAGAAAATACAATCCCAGTAAACAATGCATCTTTGTCTGTTTGACTTGCGGGTAGGTTCCAGTCTCCTGCTGTTCTCAGGGCAGTTTTTGCTGAAAATATTTCTATGTCCCAGGTTTGGATTTTGGTAGCAGGAGGCTACTTTAAGATCTCACCAAGGATCCAGGAACTGGGGGTGGGGAACTTAGGGGGGCTAGGATTCACGCCAGCACGCACCATCAGTGGGTAGGCAAGCTGCAGCATCTCTGCAGCTTGTTGTGTTCCTGTAGCTCATATAGGAGACTAGCCAGGTAACCCTTGGAATCCCTCTGGTGGTCCTGGGTTCAAGGAGATGGTCCCGTCTTCCTTTCTCAGGCATCATGCAGTCTTTCCTGCAGCACGGCAGCAAAGCATTCCTTCTGTGGGACTTTCATACATCCAGAAGTGATCTACAGAGTAGTTCTGGGGTCTAATATTTATACCTGTTCCCAGCCATTATACATGGGGACCCCTCATCCCACCCCCTACATCTGGTTCTGGTAAGTTCTTTCCACCCCTGAAGGCTCCAAACTGTCTTTGTTGATAAAAGACTTGTGTCAGGTTCCCTTGTGTGTGCTGGAGGCAAAGCCCTTTGGAGCGTAAGTGTGGCAAAGTATAACTCTTCCCCAGCCACCCTGGAAAAATGGCCCATCCTGCCCACAACTACTCTCCTTTGTGTCACTGTATGGGACGAGTACACAACCCTCAACAGCAGAGCCATTCACAGTCATGTGACCCAGGATACTGGCTGAAGGCACAAATTGTTGGGACAAAAAAATTCAAACTTCCTAAAAATTGCATTTTCAGAATTGTGACTTAAAATCTGACTTTACTAGTAAAAATGATTTTAAATTACAATTTATTTGAGTCTAAACAGCATATCTCTATCTGCTCCAAGGCAAAGGCTACCACTTACTAAATGTAATAAGGTAACCCACTGTTAGTCAATGTGAGAGATAGGCCTTCCCACAGGGAAGTACACGTCCTACTTTTTTACATACCATGACTTATAAGTATCAAAAAGGAAGGTTTAGGCCTGGCAAAAGGTTTATTTTGCCACATTGAATTGCCAGTTGGTCAGCCTCTTGCTTATGATTGGATGGCTTTTTTGTTTGTGTTTTCTTGATCTTTCCCATGTGCTGCTTACTCTTTCTCTCTGGTTGTGTAGACGCTGGTCCATTGCTCCCCCTCCCAGGTTGGCTTTTTTAAAAATATATGTTATTTTTTCAATCAGATGCCCAGCTCCTCTGTTTCTCCCACTTTGTTCTTGTTGCTGGTTGGAGTATACGTCCCCCCACCCTGAACTGTTATAGCATTTCTCCCCTTCTTACCACTTATGTTTATAATTATATATTTTTTGGCAGGCAAGGCAGCTACAATTTGCTTACTGAGCCAAACCACCATCAGCCTTCTACTCTCTCATCAACAACACCCTACAAAAGTGATTGCTTGGTGTCCTGACCCTACTGCTGGTTTCACCTCTGGCTGTCCTACACGGCCAGAACTGAAAGCTATACTTCGATATAGTTGCCACATTAATTATGTTTTCTTAATAGAATATTTGTGCCCCATTTTTAGTCCTGCTTTTATTCCACTTTTCTGGGTCATCCCACCATCAACTCCTCCAGTTCCATCTCGAGGGGCAGAATGTGTGTACTACTGATTCTCGGGCGGCACAAACAAACCCAACAACCCCTCATCTTATCTTCGCACAGTCGTTAACCGCCAGCTTCTCTTTACTATCCAGGGGTGTAACACAGGTCCCTGCAGCACCTGTGGTGTAGGGGGTCATTAACACTCCAGGGGCCTCCAACCCTTCAGAGGGTCCCTTCTTTCAGTCCAAATTCAATGGAAATGTCTGCTATATAAGAGATTTTGGGACCACCCATCACATTCTGGAGGTTTGGGGACATCCTTTTACCTTATGCCACCGATTCAGGCCTGCAAGTGTGCAGCGTGCCCTGCAGAGTGTGTTTTTCTGGTCTTTGACCAAGAAGATGGTAGCAGCACAGAAAGAAACATAAATAAAATATTTGTTTTGTCTCAAAAGGCGGACACTGCCACCGTAGTACCTGGCACTTTACAAAACTCCTTTGTGCGTGGATCTGCTACTTGTGAAAGATGCAGAATGCTGTCACTCACAGTGAAGTTAGCCAGTGGCTGAAGTGGGGTGACCTCAGCTCTATGTTGTAGCAAGCACAAGAAAAATGTGAGTGATACAACAACAGACCATTGGATTTTTTTATGTTCTGTATAACATGTTTCCGGAAATGATACACATGTTAGCCTTTTTTATATTGGAGAAAATTCAGCATTGGTAAATCAGGAAACTAATGTTGGGCGTATAATAGGTGGGACACTACCGAGCCCACAATCGGTTTACATGATGCTTTCATTTCCGCCTCCCTTCCTCGTTTAGATATGTGATAAATGAAAACGATTAATGTTGTTTTTACGTCATTGAAGATTCTATTAAAGCTCTATCACTGGGTGGGCGACACACACCTTGATTTCTTTCTATTTTTTTATTGAGATCTGTTAGAAATGGGGTTTCTGGTTGGCTAGGGTATGCACCTCAGCCAGGCAGAACCTACCTACTCTAGTCAGGGCAAGGGAGTTACACGTCCAAGATAACCCCTGCTCACCCCCTTGGTAGCTTGGCACGAGCAGTCAGGCTTAACCGGGAGGCAATGTGTAAAGCGTTTGCACAACACACACACACACACATGTGATGCAATATCCCCACCACAAAGGAAACACAACACCAGATTATATGAAAATAAACTGTATTGTACACAACGCAATTATCAGACCAAACATCACATATCAGTACTATCCTGCTACCTTAGCAGTTGTCAGAACGTAACACATTAGTTACTCTGCAAATTAGCAGTAGTCACACATAACACACAGGTTACTCAGTATTCTGCAACATAAGCAGTAGTCAGGAAACACGTTATCACATTAGAACACTTGTCATAAGAATATCATAAAACGCCCATAGTAGGAACATTAGAAAAAATATGGCAAGTTAGGGAAACATATTAGCAAGTCATGTCCATAAAAGAAAACATTTGCATATGCCTATGAAACACCATCAAAAACAGGTAGGCAACATATAAATCAGACGAAGTCTCTAGTAAGAACTTATGTTCTATATATTGTTCCTTTAACAGTACCTGGCTTGATGAAGGCACCTCCAGTGCCTAGAAGATGAACAATGGGGCCCCCGGCGCTCCTATGTGCAAAATGGCGGCCTCTGACATCCTTTTGAGGAGAAGAGGGCGGCACGCACCTCCTCTAGACCATTGATGGGCCCCTCCGGGGACCGTGATTACTGGGGGCCATCCAGGAAGCGCTTTTCAAAGCACTAAGGCCATACTTATAGCCCGGGTTGCGGCGGTGATTCCAGCATGAAACAGGTGCCTCAAAGTGCCTGAGGGCACAGAAGAGCACTCTCTCAGCGCAAAGGGGATATCAAGGCAGCACTCCTTGTGCAGGGAAAAGTTACAGGGGCCAGGGGCCACGGCACCCTGCCCCGGGAACAATGAAGTAAGAAGGAGCACAAGGCTGGTGGGTCCAGCTACAGGCCAGCACAAGGGGTGCAGATGATGGCAGTTCCTCCTAGTGACCAGGCAGTTCACAGGTTAGCACAGCAGCAGCAGGCCAAGGTGGTTTCCTGGTGAGTCCATTCAGCAGCGTCTTGTGTCCAGGTTCAATTTCCAAGAGTGTTCAAATTGTGGGGAAAATTCCCCTGTACTTATAGTCAGTTCTTACAGTGTTTTACAATGGTAGGGAGAGGAGGCTGCAGCCAGTTACAACTGGTTCTGGGAGTGCCCCCTCTCTCCTTTCAGCACAGGCTCCAAACATCAGTGGGTGTTAACGACCCTATTGTGTGAGGCCAGGGCACAGTCTTTACAAATGTAGGTGTGCCCCGCCTCTCCCTTCTCTCAGCCCAGGAAGACTATTCAGTATGCATATGCACCTCTGTGACACCTCCACCCTCCCTGTGTACAGGCTGTCTGAAAAGTATGCACAAAGCCCCAACTGTCACTCTGCCCAGACGTGGATTGGAGTCAAGCTGCAAAACACCAGAGTCATAAGCACAGATAAATGCGCACTTTCTAGAAGTGGCATTTCTGTGATAGTAATAAAAAATACCCCTACACCAGTAAGCAGCATTTATTATCACCATCACAACCATACCAAACACGCCTACGCTACCCCTTATAAATCAGACAATACCCCTTACACATAAGGCAGGGCATTTCTAATGCAATCCTATGAGAAGGCAGCACTCACAGCAGTGAGACACCAAGTTAGGCTGTTTGTCACTACTAGGACAGGCAGAATGCAATGTGGCACATGTCCTGCCTTTCTACATACTTGGCACCCTGCCCATAGGGCTAGCTACGGCGTACCTTAGGGGTGACTTACATGTAGTAAAAGGGGAGTTCTGGGCCTGACAAGTAAATTTAGATGCCAGGTCCCTGTGGCAGAAAACTGCGCACACAGGCCCCGCGCTAGCAGGCCTGAGACAGCTTTGAAAGTCTACTTCAGTGGGTGGCGCAAGCAGCGCTGCAGGCCCACTAGTAGTATTTAATTTACAGGCCCTGGGTATAGAGATACCACTGTACAAGGGACTTATAGGTAAATTAAATATGCCAATTAGGTATAAGCCAATCATACCAACTTTAGATGGGAGAGCACCTGCATTTTAGCACTGGTCAGCAGTGATAAAGTGCTCAGAGTCCTAGAGCCAACAGCGAGAGGTCAGAAAAACCAGGAGGAAGGAGGCAAAAAGACTGGGGATGACCCTGCGTAAGGCAAAAAGTCCAACAAGATCGATTAACTATGCCCAAATAAGGGCACAGATAAACTGAAGAGTATCAGACAAGGCTGGCCCAGAAAAAAACGTGACGAAAGTGCCCAGCAATGTTAAGCGGTTCTGGTGGAGAGAAGAGAATCCTTTAAGAAAATATCAAAGCAGCCTCAAAGGTCCGAATTTAGAATAACATGGTAGGCCGCAGAGTACAACTTGATACACTAAAGCAGTAGTTGAACACTCATTGAGGATATCGCTTTTGGATCAGTCCTTAATTTGAGCCAGTGATTTGAGGGGACACAGGCCCTTATTTTTAAAGGCCAGCACTTAGGCCCTCATTTACAATGTTTTGGTGCAGGGCAGCGCCACAACACTTCTTGGTGCGCTGCCCTGCGTCAAAACAAAAGGGCAGGAATTCACCTTGTCTACAAGATATGGCACATTCCTGTCCTTTTCCTCTGCGCTGGTGCACAAATTGCTGCCAGGAGCCAATGCAGGCACCCTTACACCGCAGTGCAAGGGTGCCTGCATTGCTGGGATGATTGTTTTTGTGCAGGAAGAGGCACCTTCCTGCACAAAAACAATCATGAGAGGCGTTTTCCTCTTTTTAGGTGTGCTGCAAAATGCATCATCCACATAGGGAGAGGAAAAATAGGTAGAAATAAAAATATTTCTCCCCTTTGTGCCATCCTTATGCCACCCCTGGGGTGGCGTAGGCTTTTGACACATTTGCAGGTTTACAAATCCATGGGTGTTGTGTTTGAACACCCACTGCAACACCCATCTCTTTGAACCAAAGTAAAACTAAGCAGTGACTAGCGCTGCTTTGCTTTACTCCATATCTACAAGGCCATGAAAAGCCACACAAAGTGGTCTTCAAGATATGGGATGGCAGCCTGCGCCACAGATGCTTCACAAAAAGTGGCGCACTTGTGGTGCAAGCTGCTTGTAAATAAGCCCATTTGTTTTCTGCATCAGGCATTTACTGCAAGCTAAAGACACATATGGGAAAGACGAACATGAGTGATATCCTGCAACTTGGAGTTCATCATAGAGCCTCCAGGCGTGATGGAAAATGGGATCGAACTTCCTGCCTCTGACCAGCAAGTGGGTTACTGCATTTAGGGAAATTTGTCTAAAAAGCTAAGCAGGTAGCTATTATCCATTCAACGCCTATCAGTTGTGACTTTAGTCTCCCTGGGTGACAGCTGTTGGTACCTGTCACTCAAGATTAAGCACTAGAGAAATCTAGGGTAAGATCAGGAGTGTATGGAAGGTGGCATCTCCCTTACCTGTTTTAATGGGAATGTGGCATCACTTTTATCTGCTTAATGTCAGTTTGTTGGACCCTCAATCAACGTTCGTATGAAATTGATGCATTACTCCTTCAGACAAAGAGTCTAAAATCTATTGCCGCTCTGGTGTATCACTTATCGTCAAGTTGGCAAGGCATGTACCTTTTGATATGAAGAACTAGGAGTTTTACTTGCTCTGCTCATCTAATGACATTCGTGTTAAAACCTGACTTTCTGATTGGCTGGTGTGGGTCATTTATATTAAATTTTACCTACTGTCAGACTGGTAGACCCCCCCAAATCTTTTGCCCTTACCCCTCCTATTTAGCTGAACTTGTTTTTGTTGGCTTTATTGCTCTGTGCAGTTTATCGCTGCTAACCACTGCTAAAGTGTCTCTCTCCCCAAAACATGGTGAAACTGGCCTATGCTAGGTGGTAGTACGTGTACGCAGGGCCTGTAAATTAAATGCTACTAGTGGGCATACAGCACTCGTGCCACCCACTGAAGTAATACTGTAAAATAATGTCACTGGCCTCCCATGACTAGTATACTGGAAACAATACATCTGGCTATCATACAACTAAAGCTGTCTGTAGCTGAGACCTAAAAAAGACTGTAAACACATTACCAGATGTTGATATCTGCCATTGAGTGCCAGAAGCAGCAATTCAATATCTCCAACCAGCTATAACCAAGAAACATTGGGAAGTACCAACAAGCAAACGAGATAAGGAAGTGGATTGCAGACACACGAGGCACCTCATACAAAGAACATTTGGCTAACTTGCACAATCATCCAAGTTTTGTCACAAAAAAGATCAAAATTGAGCTTGTCTTCCTTCCATTTGATCCATCAATTATACTCTGCTGTCTTTCAGTCCAATTGTAATGTGTACCCTTGATGTACAGTTCTGATTCAGGGGCATAGGTATCATTAGTGCAGCAGATGCAGTGGCACGGAGGCCCAGGGACTTGAAGGACCAACTACATTCCAATTACAGAAGTTTTTACAACCAAACCATAGGATGGGGGAACATTTTCTTTACCTGCATTTGGGTCCTTGGTGCTCTTGCTACATCAGAATATAATTCCCACATGCCCAAGTCAGTGATAGATCAAGTAAGTGATAGAGTATGGTTTTACAGCCGGGGTGCAATCTGCAAATTCTTAGCTCTAACAGAGAGCAAAGAGAAACTCCAGTAGGGCGCATCATCCCGACAAGATGCTGCCATTGTTTATGTCACTTACAGGCTACCATGACAGAGAAAACTCAACCTCCTGCCAGAGCACCAGACGTCAACAACTTCTGATATTCGACTCCAGTTAAGCTGTGAAATATTTAGTTGATGGCTTCCATTAGGAAAATAAATCTTTGGCCCAAATTTAAGAAAGGCGTAGCGCCAACTATCGCCACATTAGGATTATTATTTTTTATGCAAATGTGGCGATAGTGTGGCAAAAACTCAGTGCCATTTTTACAAAGTGGTGCAGTGCTTGCATTGCACCACGTTGTAAACCCTTGCGCCACATTAGGCCTGTGCCAGGCATAATGTATGCAAGAAGGGCGTTCCCCATGTTAGGGGGCCCGGAAAAATGGTGCAGTGGAATCTATGAAATTCTACTGTGCCTTTTTTGCTGCATTTTTAATGCCTGCACAGAGCAAGCGTTAAAAGGAGGCACACCA
The DNA here is from genome assembly GCF_031143425.1 of Pleurodeles waltl. NCBI lineage: Eukaryota > Metazoa > Chordata > Amphibia > Caudata > Salamandridae > Pleurodeles > Pleurodeles waltl. Next base: position 88,768,240 of record NC_090449.1, read on the forward strand.
TCATTTTTAATGTGCCTCTTTGTACTTTGCAGGATTAGCGCGTTAGGGGGGCGCAATGGGGCGCAAGAAAAGTGTCACTTCATGCAACAAAGCACCACTTTTCTTAAGTCTGGGCCTTCATTTTTTGTCTTCTTGTAAACGTGGGACCTAAGAAAAGCCTATTAGCTCAGCCAGAGCCTGAGCTCACTGCTGAGATGCTAAGCTTTCTTGGAAGATGTAAGAAAGTGAACGCGCAGTGCAGGTGTACGAAACATATGACTCACTCTTATTCTATTGTTAGCCGATTCCAGATATTGAACCAGGTCTGCACTTTCCAGAATATCTTTGACACCAGTGAAAGAAGCCAGGAATCTACTTCCATTCACTTCTGCCCCAGAAAAGGACAAAAGCATTTCAGCAGCAGGGGAAAGTGGACACCGAAGAGCGAGGTGCAATTTGGCATGTGGTGGAATCTGTCAACAGCAATGGGACCTGTGCCGCTGAAGGCACACAAAATGAAGGAATCGAAGAGCATTAAAGACCTTATCACGTACACCATGTTTGATAGAGGAGATTCAAAGACCGCAGGACTGGGCTGGAAGTGTTGTTCCTGTCCTGTGATGCACTGTGGTGGACTGGCAGCTGAAAGCATCCTTGGAATATGTGTTCATAGCAGGCCCATATTGTGCCCAGGGAGGTGTTCTGAGTGAGTCAGACTGCCTACAGGAGGATTTTGTGGGGGAGACTAGCTGAAAATTCTGTGCCTTTTCTTATGTCTGATTGCCAGGCTAAAGAGCCGATGGTCCCTCTCTTAATGTAACCTAAAAGTTGTCCCTAGTCCTCAAACTTCCAGTCAGGTGCTGGTGTTGCATCAGTGTGCTTAAATGTGATCAATATAATCATGTGTAGCATGGAATGATTGAAGAATTTAGTGTTATAAGGCTGTGATGGAGGGGCTCAGCAGGTAGGTCATTCTGCTCCTGCTGGAAAACATTATTTGGCTTTGTCCTGACATCTCTAAGAATCTGTGTTTGTTGTCACTACCGGGGGGATTCTGGCTTCATCTATGCACAAGGGCACGTGAAAGGATGTCGTGACAGCAACATAGACAAGCATGCTCTGGTTCAAATTCTCAAACTAAGGCCCTTTTTTTTAACCTTTTTTTTGGCATAGGGCAGCCCCTCATATCATCTTGTTGCTCTGCCTTAAGCAAAAGTGAAAGGGCAGGAATGCACCATATTTATGCAATACAGCGTATTCCTTTTCTTCCCCCTGCACTGGCACCATTTTAGCAGCCAAGAGCCAATGAAGGCACCCTTGCACTATGGTGCAAAGGTGCCTGCGTTGCCTACAGGATTGGTTTTGTGCAGGAATGGACACCTTACTGCACAAAAACAATCCACAGAGGTGCTTACCTCTTCCTATGTGTGCTGCAGCACACATGGAAAGAGGAAAAAATATGGAGAAATAAAAATATTTCTCTTCGTTATGCCTCACGTCTGTAGGCGTACGTTTTTGGTGCTTCTTCAGCTTTAGGTGAATAATTAAATCTGGGGCAGCGGCAAAGTCCATGGGTGTTGCGTGGAAAAACCCACCGCAACACCCATGTAAAGTCTTCCTGGTGCAGAATAAGGCAATGCAGCGACTTGCGATGCTTTGCTTTACTCCATGTCTACGAGGCCATTCAAAGCCATGCAAAGGGCCTTTTCATGCTCTCATAGATATGGTTGAGAGGTGGAAGCCTTCTCATAAATAATCCCCTAGTTTTTAAGTGAGGGTTTCCCCAAAAAGTGACACAGGAGAACAAGGGCTCAGGAGTTGCTTTTAAATTGTGCTTTTTTCGGTGTTCAATGTAAAGATGTCCTAGTCCACTTCTGTGCTGCTGTCATAGCATAGGAATATGATTATCCAAATTATTTGTGTTCAGTCGTATGCAGAATTACATTCAAAAGAGTTTCCACAAAGTTAGTTTCCACCACTCACTGAAGAAAGACAGGCCCACCATGAACTTCAATTCACCAAACGGCCATGGGTAGCAGAAGTGACATCACATGCCATTTGACCTTTAAGTTTACTCACACACACATGTTTACACATATACACACAATCACACTTAAAAACACTGTCTCACACATGAACACACACTCAAGTGCAAGCATGCACACAACATATAGTTAAAAGGATTTTTCACTTACCTGAGCTGCCTCATAGGGTCATATTGCAGCTAACTGCACTGCATGATGTCCATGAGGCCTGCAAAGAGACAAATGAATAATATACTGCAGTACCGGTCAGTGACAGTAGAGGGTTGTCTAGACTTAGGGGGTCATTCCTACATTGGCGGGCGGCGGTCGCCGCCTGCCAAGCGGGAACCGCCACTTGGCCGCTCCGCGGTCAAAAGACCGCGGAGGCCATTCTGTCTTTCCCTCTGGGCCAGCGGGCGCCCGCCAAGGGAGTGCCCGCCGGCCCAGCGGGAAAGGCCCTGCAACCCAGAAGCCGGCTCCGAATGGAGCCGGCGGTGTTGCAGGGGTGCGACGGGTGCGGTTGCACCCGTCGCTATTTTCACTGTCTGCTAAGCAGACAGTGAAAATGATGCTGGGGCCCTGTTAGGGGGCCCCATGACACCGGTTCCCGCCATCCTGTTCCTGGCGGTAAAAACCACCAGAAACAGGGTGGCGGGAAGGGGGTCGGAATCTCCATGGCAGCGCTGCTTGCAGCGCCGCCATGGAGATTCAGCCCAGACAGGGGAAATCCGGCGGGAAACCGCCGGATCCCCTTTTCTGACCGCGGCTTTACCGCCGCGGTCAGAATGGGCAGGGAAGCACCGCCAGCCTGTTGGCGGTGCTTCCGTCATTTTAGCCCTGGCGGTCGCGGACCGCCAGGGTTAGAATGACCCCCTTAGTCACGTGGTAGGCACAGTTAAAAAACACGACACCTTTAGGCTCAAATTCCAAAGCTCTTAATCATGGCTCATTATTATAAATGGCCGTGACAGAGAGCTCTGGAATTAAAGCTGAAGGCAATGTTAGTTTCTCTCAGTGTCTGTCAGTGGGCCAAATAAAAGAAAAATATATTTACCCACTCTCTTGCTCCTCGTCCTCGTGGTCCTGTCAGCATACGGCACTTCGTGAAGCCTCAGGTAGTTCCCCTCTCCAAATCCCAACTCTGCTTTCTTGCTGCAGATGAGCAGCATGAGGGCAGTGCCAGGATTGTCTGGAGTGGGCTGCCTCAGCGCTCCAGCAGGCACAAGGGGCCTGTGCCTGCTCTCCACTCAGCTGTCTCAGACAGCCGAGTGGCGAGGTTTACACTGCGCATGTGAGGCTCGCCGGCACAAGGCAGCCAGCCAAACTACCATGCCCAGTGTAAACTGGGGGAGAGAGCACCACTCCCCTGCTGCCAGTCAGCAGTAATGCCCTACCCCCAAACACTGCTTGGACTGGGAACAGTGAAAAATGAAATGGTAATTAATTTTATTACCATTTTATTTTTCACCTTTGCTGCACTGGCAGCAGGGGGGCAACCAGCGCTTAATATGTACAATAATAAGTGCTGGGGCTCAAAGTGCTGCTCAGAAACCAGCAGGGGCACTGGCGCGCCAAGTACAACATTGCTTGGTCTTTAATCCACCTCAGGACACTTTAATAACCCACCAGACAAAGGGGGACAAAGCAAACTGAAAGTGTTCTGAGCGCACCATGAAATGCAGGCAATGTCTGTGGCTTGCAAAACAGGTATATGAACCGAAGGAGGAGGACAGGACAGGTAGGTACATAGATTTTTAATATTTACTAGGCCCATCACACAGGGTAGAAAAATTCAATAGCCCCGGCCCTGTTAAATAAGTGACGATGCTAGGCACCGGAAACTACCAACACAAATTATTCACTGGGGCGACGCTCTTCTGCCCTAATTGGGGCAGCGCATCTGATATACTGAGAACCACAACAACATACACTGCCCATTTCATGAGCTGTTTTAGTAGTTTGCGTGGATCTTCTGGATATCGTTTTGCCAAGTATAAACAGCACAAGGTGCACACACTGCAAAAGCTGTCAAGTTTGCATACGCAAACCTCTACATCAGGTAAGTCAACCCTTAGCTGTCCCCCCGAGGGAGTGGAAAGGCCAGTACTACTGGCCCTGCAGATAAAGTCCCAGAAAGTAAAAGCATAGAGCTCTTTCCAAATAAGAGTTTTTCCACAAGGGGTGCCCATCCCTTTTCTTTGGCAGTTCCCTCTTCGCTCAAAGTGTCTGCTTTGTGCTGGGGCTTAAAATGGAGGTGTGTGTCTCTGACCAATCCAGAGACAGAGAAACACACAGACCCCTGACTGAAACACACATCACACAGACCCCTGACGGGCAGTTCTTAACCCAGATGCATCCCACAGACTGGCGTGCCCCTGGTTCAGCATCCAGGGTACTTTATAAATATCACATTCAAGCTGTAGTCTACAAAGGGTTCACTTTGGGGGTCATTACAACATTGGCGGTAAAAGGCGCTTACCGCCGTGCAGAAGACCGCCAATACACCGCCGCGGCGGCGGCATTCCGCCACAGCTATTATGACACACATCTTGGAATCCGCCGAAATTCAGACACCCACACAAGTCCGCCACACCAAAGGTCAGTGGAAAACTGGCGGAAACAAATCCTCCACCTCCACGCCAACAGAAACACACCCATGCTATTACGACCCACGAATCCACGCGGCGGTCTTTCAACAGCGGTATTCCATTGGCGGTACACACCGCCACGCTCAAAATACACACACAGCTCCAAAACACCGCCACATTGGACAATTCCAAATACACACACCTGATACACATACAAACAATACTCCCACACACCCAATGCAATATAAAACCCACACCCACATCACCCACAAACCCCTACGAGCAAAAATCAGAGACGAAGGCGACAGACAGAGAGCACAGAATAGACAACCCCACTACACAGAGGCACACAACACCATCACTCACACAACATCCACGCACAAAACACCACACACCACTACACATCACCACACTCATCAACACATACACCACCCCACACATCACCCACACCACCCCATGGCACGCCAAAGACACCCCCGCTTCTCCGAGGAGGAGCTCAGGGTCATGGTGGAGGAAATCGTCCGAGTAGAGCCACAGCTATTTGGCTCACAGGTACAGCACACATCAATAGCCAGGAAGATGGAGTTATGGCGCAGAATAGTGGACAGGGTCAACGCCGTGGGACAGCACCCAAGAAATAGGGAGGACATCAGGAAGAGGTGGAACGACCTACGGGGGAAGGTGCGTTCAACGGTCTCCAGGCACAACGTCGCGGTACCGCGGACTGGCGGCAGACCCCCTCCTCCTCCCCCACAACTAACAACATGGGAGGAGCAAGTCTTGACCATCTTGCATCCTGAGAGCCTCGCAGGAGTCGGTGGAGGATGGGACACTGGTAAGTCAAATCTTAACTATCATATCCCCCACCCTACCTGCATGCTATCACACACCCCCTCCCTCACCCCCTCACCCCCTCCCCTATCACTACAACTCCTTACTAATGTACCCATGACACAAACCACCCATCCCAACACCAAGCCCTGCATGACACAACTAAGCATGGTCACCCCTCACCAAAGCATGCCCACTGCACATACCCAGTACACCCCCCCAACCATCACCACACAAACCCACACACAGGAATGCTTGCACTGGGGTACACAAACACCCACCCATTGTACACCATTACACACACACATGCAATAATCATGGTCTTATGCCCCTGCAGGAACCCGAAGGACCGTCACCACACCAGAGGGTCCAGACAACACCACTCCACCCCCAGAAGAAGCCCACAGTGACAAGAGAAGCTCTGCCCTTCTGGATCCTGATGACCAGCCCGGACCATTGTGGGCCTCGGGACAGTCGGTTCCCTTTCCACAGGCACAGCCCAACACCGACCTTCCACCCTCTGGTAACACCAGCACAGCACCCACCCAGCGGGCCCAAACCTCCCTACAAAGGACAGGTCAATCAGCGGTGTGTCCACCACTACAGGGCACCCAGGGTAACCCACCACCCCAACAACAGGGACCTGGGGGCAGTGGTAGTGGGCACATGGTCCAGGGGACAGAGGCACAGGAACACAGGGGAACTGGGGGGCTGCTGTGCGACAGGGGGCGGACAGGCCAAGGGAACCCACTCTCCACGAGGCCCTATCCTCCATCATGGGAGCATACCACCACTCCCAGGAGACGATGGCAACGGTCCTGGACAAGTTGCAGGAGACCCTGCCACTGCAGGACGAACTGTATTTGGGGTTTAGGGAGGAGCTCAGGACCATCAGCTCCACCCTGGGCACCATCGTAGGGGTGCTGAAGGACATACAGCAGACCTTGAGGGACACCATGGCACTCCGAGGGGCCCCTGACACTAGCCAGGACGATGAAATGCCCACCACCTAGTGGACAGGACGCCCCGCCACAGGACCACCACACCAGCACCCCACCCCCTGCAGACGGACAACCACCACGCAAGCGGTCCCTGCGATCCAGGAACAGGACAGAGCAAGATGGCAAGACCCGTGCGAGGAAATGAGACCACCCTGATTGTCCTCCCACTGTCCCACTTTGTTACCCTGTCCATACTTAAACTGCCCCAGCTCAACGTCCTATGCCCAGATGGGCAGTGCACCTGTGAGACTATTAGACTGGACTCTGCCATGGACATTCCTCCGCCATCACCCATCACCATTTTAAAACCCTCTACCATTTTTGAGCACTTCAATAAACACCCTTGAAACACAAAACAATCTGGAGTCAGTCTGTGATTTAGTAAAAATGTAGTATCAATGATAGTGTCATAATGGGTGTACCATTCAAAAGCTAACATACCTATGTCACACGTCACAAGCCCTTGAAGGATGCAAGCAGTTGACACGTAGGTAACCACACCTGTGAAACCGTAATGAAGGGTACAACTCAGTTACCAAATAGTGAATGAAATCGAAAAACATGATAGAGGTAGAGCTGTGAAAGTTAATGTAATGCTAAAAATGAAATTGTTCTCACCAGTGTGTCACTGGAAATATTGCTGTATGACTGACTCCCTGTTGTCATTGTCTTCTTCATCAGCTTCATCCTCATCACTGTCCACAGGCTCCACAGGCTCCACAGCTGCTACAACACCGTCATCTGGATCATCCTCCTGACGAAAAGGCACCTGGCGTCGCAAAGCCAGATTATGGAGCATGGAGCAGGCGATGGTGATGTCGCACACCTTCTTCGGTGAGTAGAATAGGGATCCACCTGTCATATGGAGGCATCTGAACCTGGCCTTCAGGAGGCCGAAGGTGTGTTCGATCACCCTCCTAGTCCGCCCATGGGCCTCATTGTACCGTTCCTCTGCCCTGGTCCTGGGATTCCTCACTGGGGTCAATAGCCAGGAAAAGTTGGGGTAACCAGAGTCCCCCAATAGCCATACACTGTGCCTCTGGAGTTGACCCATCATATCAGGGATGCTGCTATTCCGCAGGATGTAGGCGTCATGCACTGAGCTAGGGAACATAGCATTTACCTGCGAGATGTACTGGTCTGCCAAACAGACCATCTGGACATTCATGGAATGATAACTCTTCCTGTTCCTGTACACCTGTTTACTCCTGTGGGGGGGAACCAGAGCTACATGGGTCCCATCAATGGCACCTATGACGTTGGGGATATGTCCAAGGGCATAGAAGTCACCTTTCACTGTAGGCAAATCCTCCACCTGAGGGAAAATGATGTATCTCCTTACGTGTTTCAGCAGGGCAGGCAACACTCTGGACAGCACATTGGAAAACATAGGCTGGGACATCCCTGATGCCATGGCCACTGTTGTCTGAAAAGACCAACTTGCAAGGAAATGGAGCACTGACAGCACCTGCACGTCAGGGGGATTCCAGTCGGATGGCGGATTGGTGACATCAGGTCTGGCTCCAACTGGGTACATAGTTCCTGTATAGTGGCACGGTCAAACCGGTAGGTTACAATGACATGTCGCTCTTCCATTGTCAACAGGTCCACCAGCGGTCGGTACACCGGAGGATTCCGCCATCTACTCATATGTCCCAGCAGACGGTTCCTACGAAGGACAACAGCGAAGAACCAGTCATTATTCTTCCAGATATGTACCCACAGTCACACACAAGACTACATCACTCACAAAACCCTTCCTGTATGTGTGTTGAGTGTAGGCCTAGCTATGTGTGACGCAGTAGTAAATGAAGCCATGTGGGCCCCTGAAATGGCGGATGCCTGACCTCTAAACTGGGACAATGGGATTGTGGGGTAACAGCGATGGCGTTACACACCGTTGCAGTAGGCGGTCGTAGAATGCGGCGCAATGCTGTATTGGTTAACATTGGACCCATGGGTCCCAGGAGCCAATGAACAGGTGCGCCGGCGGTGATGATGCGCACCGCCGCGGACGTCACCGCCGCGGACGTCACCGCCATTTTCTATCTGTTCAATCACTAGAAACCTGACCTTCGACAGGAGAGGACCTACACTGCAAGTAATGCTGTGACCTCGGTCTGGAAGCGACGATGGCTGCTGCGTCTGGGGAAAGGGCCCCTGCCTTCACTGCACAGGAGTTGGAGAAACTGGTAGACGGGGTCCTCCCCCAGTACACGCTACTCTACGGTCCTCCAGACCAACAGGTTAGTACACAGGGAGCACGTTGTATGGGCTAGGCCTGGGTGGAGAGGGCTGGGTGGAAGAGGGAAGGGGGCAGAGTTCATAGGACATTAATGCATGGGAATGAATGGGCCACATGGCCAGAGTAGGGAGGGGGCCACTCACAACGACGGTGCAGTTGTTAATGACTGTTCCTCTTTCCTTGTGCATGTCATGTAGGTCAGCGCCCACCAGAAGAGGGACATATGGCGTGCCATCGCCAAGGAGGTCCGGACCCTGGGGGCCCACCAGAGACGGGGCACCCACTGCCGTAAGAGATGGGAGGACATTCGCCGCTGCAGCAAGAAGACGGCGGAGGCTCAGCTGGGGATGGCCTCCCAACGTGGGAGGGGTGCCCGTCGCACCATGACCCCCCTGATGTTCCGGATCCTGGCAGTGGCCTACCCGGAGTTGGATGGGTGCTTGAGGGCATTACAGCAGACACAAGGGGGTAAGTACAACCTCAGTCTGTGGACTTTGCGTGCAGTGGAGGTGTCTGGGTGGGGGAGGTGGGCTGTGGGTGTCCCTAGGCCAGGGCGAGTTCGGTAGGCAAGGCCCCTCCGTAATGTAAGCCATGTGGCACTCTTCTCCACCTCAGCAGATTGCCAAGTCTAGGTATAGTTGCCCCTGTGGCATCCATGTGCGCCGATGTCCACCATTGCCATTTAGGCCATATCCCAGAAATTGCATATGCAGAGGGCAGGAGCACGGCGTAATGCAGGATGCATCTGTGTTTGTCTTGTCCGCAAACGGTAGCGGTATGCCATGCACTAAAACCCTCTTTCTTCTGTCTCCCCCCCTTTTTCTGCTCTCCCTGTGCTTTTGTCCATCAGCATCAACAGGAGGAGGTAGAGTGGCACCGGACCACGAGGGAGCTGCATCCCACATGGCCATGGAGGGCCACACCACGGACTCTGAATGCACCAGTGGGACGGAGGGCGAGGGGAGCTTCACGTCGGCCACCGGATCACCAACCATCGGCACGGACTCGTCCGCCGATGGGAGCTCCCTTGTGTTGGCGGCACCATCTGTGTCCCCCACCTCTACAGGTACAGCCGCCACCTCCCCTACCAGCACCGCCGTCCCAGCAGCCCCTCCGCGTTCACCCCGTGCCCGCTCACCCAGGAGGGTGGGCATCACCTTCGCCCCAGGCACCTCAGGCCCTGCCCCAGTCACCCCTGCTGCCCTCAGTGAGGAGGCCATTGACCTCCTCAGGTCACTCACTGTTGGGCAGTCTACCATTGTGAATGCCATCCAGGGTGTAGAACGAGAGTTGCAACACGGTAATGCATTCCTGGAGGGCATTCATTCTGGTCAGGCTGTCCTTCAGCGAACCCTGCAATCTTTGGCCTCAGCACTGATGGCAGCAATTGTCCCTGTGTCTAGCCTCCCCCCTCCAACTTCCTCCACCCAGACCCAATCTCCTGTACCCCAGCCCATCCCAAGCACACCTACAGACCAGCATGCACACAAGTCAACACACACAATAAGCTCAAGCAAACATAGGCACCACACACACCACAAGCACTCACGCAAGCCTCACCCACATACAGACACAACAACATCCACTGCCTCCACTGTGTCCCCCTCCTCCTCTTCTCCCTCCTCCCTCCCAGTGTCGTCTACACACACACCTGCATGCACCACATCTACAGGCACCATGAATCGCACCAGGACACCCAGCACCACAAGCCGCTCACCTGCACTCACCACCTCCACTGCCATTTACACGTCCCCTGTGTCCTCTCCCAGTGTGTCTGTGACGCCCCCTCCCAAAGTACACAAATGCCGGCAATCACTCACCCAACATCCATCCACCTCACGACAGTCTCCAGTACCTGCACCTGCACCTGCACCCAAAACACCGAAAGTGACACCTCCGACAACCACCTCCTCTTCCTCCACTCCCAGACCCCCTCTAGCTACCCATCCCAGTGTTCGTCAGAAACTGTCCCTCTGTAAAGTTGACCTTTTTGCCCCCACCCCCCCTCCAATTCATCAGTCCCGTCGTAGCGCCTCAGCCAAAAAGCCGCCAATACCAGTGGTGCCTGTTCAAGGTTTTTGGAGTGCACCGTCCACCAGGGCAGGCAGTAGGACCCGGAGCTAAGGCACTGGCAGCCCACCCCCTGTAAAGGCTCTAAAATTGGAGAGTGGACGACGGGACCGTGTTAAGACTCATGGTGGGAAAACAACTGACATGGCTTCCAAGGGGATTGGAGAGTCAGCTGTGACACCACCAAAGGTGGGGAAGGGCCAGAGGAAGTCTGCCCAGCCTGTTGTGAGTGTCACGGCGGAGAAGTGCGCCATCATTTCCGGCGGTCGAGACACAACCGCCAGGACCGTCGTTAGTGGTCCAGAGACCACCGCCAGAGTCACAGCCCAGGAGGGCCCAAGTATCGTCACTGGTCAGGAGACCACCGCCAGAGTCACAGCCCAGGAGGGCCCCACTATCGTCACTGGTCAGGAGACCACCGCCACCGCCGGAGTCACAGCCCAGGAGGGCCCAAGTATCGTCACTGGTCAGGAGACCACCGTCACCGCCGGAGTCATAGCCCAGGAGGGCCCAAGTATCGTCACTGGTCCAGAGACCACCGCCAGAGTCACAGCCCAGGAGGGCCTCACTATCGTCACTGGTCAGGAGACCACCGCCACCGCCGGAGTCACAGCCCAGGAGGGCCCAAGTATCGTCACTGGTCCAGAGACCACCGCCAGAGTCACAGCCCAGGAGGGCCCAAGTATCGTCACTGGTCCAGAGACCACCGCCAGAGTCACAGCCCAGGAGGGCCCAAGTATCGTCACTGGTCAGGAGACCACCGCCAGAGTCACAGCCCAGGAGGGCCCAAGTATCGTCACTGGTCAGGAGACCACCGCCGGAGTCACAGCCCAGGAGGGCCCAAGTATCGTCACTGGTCAGGAGACCACCGCCGGAGTCACAGCCCAGGAGGGCCCAAGTATCGTCACTGATCAGGAGACCACCGCCAGAGTCAGTGCCCTGGAGGGCCCCGGCTGCCACAGCCCCGCTGGGCAATGATGAAACGTCATGCCACACACCAATGTCCAGTGTAGAAGACGTCATGCCACACACCAATGTCCAGTGTAGAGAACGTCATGCCACACACCAATGTCCTTATCAGAACCGCCATGGCAAAGCACAGCTGAACAGGGCAAAGACCGCAATGGCAAAGCACCGCTGAACAGTCCTGAACCGCCATGGCAAAGCACCGCAGAACAGGGCAAAGACTGCCATGGCAATGGACTGCTGAACAGGGCAAAGACCGCCATGGCAAAGGACCGCTGAACAGGGCAAAGACCGCCATGGCAAAGCACTGCTGAACAGTCCTGAACCGCCATGGCAAAGCACCGCTGAACAGGGCAAAGACCGCCATGGCAAAGGACTGCTGAACAGGGCAATGCACCGGGTAGGAATGTATGGACCGCCACATCAGGCATCCTTATCCCATGTGCAGCTGGGACAGTGACAGGACACGACCTTTCACGGGGAGACTCATCCAGTCTGGGCACCAGTCCCCCCCAGTACCAGTAGAGACCTGCATCAACTTGAGAGACTGTGGCTTTGCACTCCCCAGGATGGAACAGTGGGCAAGCCACCCACTGTAGAGACTTGAGAGACTGTGGCTTTGCACTCCCCAGGATGGAACAGTGGACAACCCACCCACTGTAGAGACTTGAGAGACTGTGGCTTTGCACTCCCCAGGATGGAACAGTGGGCAACCCACCCACTGTAGAGACTTGAGAGACTGTGGATTGGAACTCCCCAGGATGGAACAGTGGGCAAGCCACCCACTGTAGAGACTTGTGAGACAGTGGCTTTGCACTCCCCAGGAGGGCATAAATGGGCATGGAGCCCCGTCGTGGACGTGGCTTTGCAGTCATCCGGCTGAGGTGCCCCCCTTCCCTTCCCCCTGAGGTGCCTGTAGTATTTCAATCTGATGCCCCGGCAGTGTTCTCTCCGATTGTGGTCAGGTATCGTTTGTGGGCCTCGCCCATGCATTTTTGGACTGATGTTGCACGGACATTGTTATGTACATAAATGCACTACTTCTCGTACTGTATATAATTTAGACTGATTTTCAAATATCTATCTGTATATTTTTGTATGACATGTATATTGGCACATTACAATGTTTGACTGATTTTCGCTTTGTGTTTTCATTCTTCCGGGGGGATTGTGGGTTGTTACTGTGATTTTTGTGAATGCATTGGTGTGTATGTTGTAATATGCGAGAGTTGGGGTGGGGGTGTTTGGTGGGTGTCCCCCTAACTTTTGCCTCCCCCCTACCCCATGTCGTAGGTGCAGTACTCACCGTTGTCTGCGGCGCCTACGTAGCTGTTGGTCGTAGAGGAGCAGAAAGACAAGGGCAGGGAGTATTTGTAGTGCCGGCTCCATGGATTCCTTGTTCCTCGTGGGATATGTTCAGGTGAGCATTTTCCTATAGCAAAAGCTGTTTCCGCCGTGTTTTTATCCACGGTGAATCCGCCCCAGAAAAGGCGGCGGATTGGCGGGTTGTAATAGTGTGGGCGGTACATTGTCTCCCGCCTGTCTGTTGGCGGTGACTGCCGCGCTGCTTGTCTGTACCGCCGTGGCGGGCGATGTGTTAAAGTGGCTGTCTTTGTTGGTGGTTTCCGCCAGGGTCATAACTCCCTTTTTTTGTCTGCGCCCTGTTTGCGGTATTTCCGCTGCTTTAACACCGTCCGCCAGGGTTGTAATGACCACCTTTGTGTCTTAGCTCTACCCCTAACTGAAGTTACAAAACAAGTTCTTCTCCTAAAGATTTTAAAGGAACCTCTCATGTGATTGATGCCAAAGGTGTGCCTGTTCCCATTTGTCCTTATGAGAAACGTGCATCCAGGCATGTTAGTCTCAATTAATTGAGCTATTTCTCTATCTCCTTCAGCTATCAGGGGAGGATTAAATGCACCAGTTGGCTAGGCGGAGTAATTAAGTTAGCCCAGCAGGATAATTCAAGACTTGAATGTAATTAGGACTGATTCATGGAAATATTGCAATAAACCAAAGAGCGTGAATGAGCACAAATATTGGCAAGTAAATATTGTGTTTGCATTCTGGACCTTTATAAACATAGAAAAAGTTCTGTCAATCAGTTTTTTGTTTTGAGCCTGGTCACAATTACTCTTTTGCAGAGTTTTCACCCAAAGTGTAAATATAATGAAGCACTACAGACTAACAGTCTAATTTTCAGTTTGACAAACAGTACTGCATCCAAATTTTCAAACGTTTTTTGTTTTTCTTTTAATTGAACTCCCAAAGTGGGGAATGTTTCAGAAAACAAAAAACTAATAACCTTGTCAGGGTGAACCCTAAAAGTCACTAAATAAACCTTTGCCTAACCCCCAGGTAGCTTGGCAGTCAGACTTAACTTAGGGGCAATGTGTAAATTATTTATGCAGCAATCATATAGGAATATAGTGAAAACACAACATAAGAAAAGAAACGCAAACCGATTTAGAAAAATAGAATTAAATGTAATAAATACAATTACAACGAAATGGCAAATATCCACTCAGTAGAACCAGAGGTTTGAGTTGTAAAAGATCTGGGTGAAAATAGCACCAAAAAGCACAAAGTGCTACTCACAATTATCTAGTCACATAGGACTGGAGGAAAGTCACAAGTTGAGGCCGACCACAATAGAGCGTTAGTCCAGCTGAAAAATTACCTTCTCAAGCCCTTGGACAGAGATCTGTTTCCATAGGCAAGGGCCACAAGGAGATCATTGTCAGTGTAAAGTGCAGGTGGCCATCACAGATGATCAGCACTGTATTAAGAAGAGATGGTCATTGCTGGAGAATATCTCTGGCTGTTGATGCGGGCAATTGTTGGCGTGAAGAGCAGGTCTTGCTGGAGCTTCACATCGATGGCTTACGTGAGCTGTCAGCATGAAGAGCAGGAGTCACTGGAGCTTTACAGTGGCAGTCGTGGCAGACGGTTGTTTCTTGGTACAAAGAAATAACTTCACAGTCACAAGGAGCCTCACCGTCAGTATCTTCACCTTTACTTTAGGAGAACAGACAAGGGTCTAGACCCTAGGCCTAGGACCCACCATTTGGGTATCAGGACTCACTCCAGCAGAGGCCAGGAGCAGGGCTCAGGGAGGTCCAGGCAGGTCCATGAAAATCCAGGTGGAGCTGGTCAGCTAGGTAGTTGCAGGGAGGTCTCTAGAAGGTTGTTGAGTCCTCAATGCTGAAAAGGGAGGTCAGGCAACTTTCCCTTGAAATCATCATTGAGAGCCAGGATTTAAGGAAAGCAGGTGCAATCATCCTTTTTCGGACAGCAGAGCTTTCCTTCTTTTAAATCTTCCACAGGTCCAGGAGTGTTCTGATGAAAAGTTTTGAAGGTGCCACTTTTGTACCCAATGCCAGCCCATGGGCAGAGAATGTCCCCTTTTTCTTAGTTTGGCTCCAAGCTGCCTAGGGTAACAAAGGGCATTTAGGCCTGATGTGAACTGTATTAGTCAATTACAGTGCAGGAAGCCCTTAGAAGTCTGGTGATCCTAGAGATCCTGGACACTAACAGAAAGGCACACTTGGTTTAGGCAGAAAAATGCCTACTTTCTAAAAGTGGCAATTTCAGAATAGTAACTTAAAATCCCTTTTTACCACTAAAGAAGGTTTTTATTTACAATACATTAGAGTGTTAACAGCATTTCTCTGTTTGGTCCCAAACTGAAGTTAGAACTTACTAAGTGTCTATGGGTGAAATAGCCTTACAACAGTGAAAAACTACTTTATGAGTTTTTCACTGCCAGGATATGTAAAACTTAAACCTAAGCCTGGCATAAAGTTTATTTTGCCAAGTCGAAATGGCAGTTTAAAACTGCACTACAGGCTGCAGTGGCAGGCATCCTAAGTCATGTTTTAAAGTGCTACTTTAGTGGGTGGCACACTCTGTGCTGAAGCCCACTTGTAGCATTTAATCTAAAGACCCAGGATATTTATAGTATCATTGACTAGGAACATATACGTAAATTAAATGTGCCAATTGAGTTTATGCCAACTTTATCATGTTAAGAGGAGTGAACACAAGCATTTTGCTACTGGCTAGGAGGGGAAAGTGCCCAGAGTTCTCATGCCAACAAAAACAAGTTCAGGAAAAAAATCAGGGAGTGAAGGCAAAAAGTCAGAGGGAATACCACACCAAGAATGTCAGGACTAATAGACCTCTACGCCCTGTAAGCTTTTTCCATGGGTGTTGGGACAATACATTTCTTCTGCGCATTGCTGAAAGGTTTTTCCTGGTGGTGATGATAGGAAGAAAGATAGTACACCCGTAATAGGGTGAAGTGTAATATCCTTCCACATACAGAAGATTAGGCTTTCAGGGGACGTTTTCCATTAATAGAGCCAATGGGGCAGATGAATTACTCTAGTGAGCACAACAATGTTCTGGGTCATAAGACATACAACAACACTGAAAATTACTGCCCACATTAGAATTATGAGTACTTTGGCCATTTCCAGTTCCACCACCATTTTTCCCCTTTACAGTTTCAGCTCAAACCTGCCGAAATTTACTAGGGCTAAAAATGTCCTATACATCATGAAACTGGCACAATCGTGTAAGGAAAACATCAATCATACATCAAATTCCAGATTTGTCTTTCAGAAACTCAGAATAGGCAAAATCTACTAGACTGGGTACCCATCACACCCCTTGGTGTTGACATTTATTGGCTCCATAAACACCTCAAACCGCTATGAGGCACTTGAAGTCAGAGCCATAGAAACTAACACCTTACAATCTTTGATCCTTTGAAAAGTATACATTTTTGTCAAAGAACTTGGATGTGGTGATTGCTGTTATAAAACCAATGTCCGGGTATTATTATACAGACTGTAAGTATTAAATGCAATGCATATTGTTAGCGCGTCTGGCCTTATTTGGTTATTTATCATAAGTTATAAGGGGACGCAGTAGAGGTTCGATAGATCTTTCGACTACGCTTTGAGTAGTTCCCACCTAAGACCCAGTTCTAAAACAAATCAATAGCAATATCAATCAATAACATCAATAATCTTGGGAGTCAATAATTTCCATGCACTGTGACCCCTTGATCACGAATAGCCACACCTTTATGTGAAAGTTAGAATGTTCATTTCCCTATTTTAACAATGCTAATATCACGTAACTTAGTCTCAAAATCAAACGATAAACATACAAAATAGCATGTGTGGGCTGCATGCAAAACAATTTAGTCAACACAAATTTGGAAAACATCTAACTATGGCTCTATCAAAATTAGCGGTTGATACTTAAAACTAAAGCAAACAGACATAAAAATCAGTAACATCGTCTTATACCTTGCCTCAGGATGGTTCAGCAAGCGGTAAAAGTCTTTGTCAATTGGACATTTTGTTCGGTCAGCAAAACATCGGAATTCAGCATCAAAGTTCAAGATAGGAAATGTCTCTTCATGCAGTTCAAAAAGAATAATAATTATCTTCTTTTTATTAGGAAAAACAGGGAGAATGGCCTCTCTCCTCTCGGTGCACTTTGGCTAGGTTAGATTCCCTAAAACTACTTCCCACGTTGCTATTGGTCAAAGATTCCTACGTTTACATTTAGTCCAATGAAAGTAGAACCTCAGATCTAAGAATTTACTAAACCATAGTTCACATATTGATGATTGGCTCTTCTTTTCCTGTTCCCATCGTTGTACTTGTCAGGTAACAAAAATTGTATCAGCTCATACTTCAGTCAGTGCTTCCATTGTGCTTTCCTGGAAACCTTGCATTTACACACACTAAGGGGCATATTTATACTTTTTACTGCAAAACTGTGCAAATGTAGTTTTGCAGCAAAAAGTATAGCACTGGCCTGCGTCATTCCAAAGTACCAGCCGGGCGCCAAATTTATAGAATGATGCAACCTGGCACTCGGGGTGGGCTAGCATCAGAAAAAGTGTCTTTAGCTAGGTGGGGGTGGCGGTATGGGGGAAGAGGGTTTTGCCTCAAAAAATGATGCTAGGCTGGTTAGAGGCAAAAAAATGCCTCTAACCAGCCTAGCATGATTTCCTGATGCAAAACCATCAATATCACTTGACTCCTGTCTTATAAAAGACAGGAGTCATGCCCACCACCCCCAGTGGCCAGCACAGGGGACTAGGGTCTCCTGGGCATGGACATTGCACCCAGTGCCGTGCAGGGGGTCCAATGCCACGCCCCCAATGGTACTTAAAAAACATTTTTTAAATACTTATCTATACTTACCCTACTTACTTGGGATGGGGTCCCCCATCATCTGGTGTCCTTCAGGTGTGGGGAGGGGGTGTTTCTTGGGATGTTGCACCATGGAAATGGGTCCACAGGTCTCCTACCTCCTGGTCTGACCCAGGCTTTAAATAAGGATGCAAAGCAAGCTTTGCATCATTATTGAGCCCCTCCTCCCTCCCGTGCGTCATTTTAGCACAGGGGGAATAAATATGGGGCTATGGGATTAGCACATTTTTTAGATGGAAACGCCTACCTTGCATCTCATTGATGCACAGGAGGTGCACACATCCAAAAAATGGTGCTAACTCCAATATTTTGACGCTAGGCGTGTCTAGTGACCAAATTTAAATATGGAGTCAAGTTGGTGCTGAATTTGCGTAAAAACAATGATGCAAACTCAGCGCAAACATAGTATAAATATGCCCCTAAGTTATACAAAGTATCTAAAGCTAGTATGACGTTTTCTAGCAAGCAGTTCTCATGGGAAAGAATTTCCGCTACTAGCATTTGGTCAACACAATGGAAAATCACAATTTAATTCCCTAAGCAGCCATTTTATGTTTTGTCTAAGCAATGCAACTTGACATGAGGTAGTGCAACTAGGCCCAAGACCTCGCTAAATTAAGGCCTGTGATTAATAAAGCAAATACATAATACATAACCAATAATATGACATCCTACTACATTAATCTAAATATAAGCTCAACATTTTACATTAATAAGCTGTTAATAAGTACACTTTGTTATTATTGGTGGTCACTCAAGTAGGCACATTTTCAATCTGACCGTATAAATTCTTTTAGGCTCACATCCACTTTACAAGGTCACGTAATCCATGTGTTAGTGCTAAATAGGAGTAAACTTCATCTGCTCCTACTTTAGAAGTCTTGAGCAAATTGCAGTGGCCCCAGTTTTAGCAGTCACTTATCACCAGGTCTGAAATGGTAGCAAGTATTCATGCCTAACTTAATTAATGGGTTAAATACACTTGCAAAATAGCCACAAATACCATTTGCCCACATTGTTATGCATTATCAATTCTAATCTATAAATTAAGAAAGAACTCACTGATAGCATTTTCACACAAGGTTGATTTTGCACCGTTTTACTGATATGGTCTGTTGGACTTGGCAGCCCTTAGGTGGTCATCCCCAGACATTTTTGCATTCTCCACTCCTATTTGCTGAAATCACCTGAACATGTCACTTTGCCCAAACCAGATGACCACGAGTGGCACTTGATCCTTTTAGACTGACTTACCTAAATCTTTGAAATTGTATATCTTTGGTTCTACTTGTGTTGTTTTTGTCTG
The DNA here is from genome assembly GCF_031143425.1 of Pleurodeles waltl. Lineage (NCBI taxonomy): Eukaryota > Metazoa > Chordata > Amphibia > Caudata > Salamandridae > Pleurodeles > Pleurodeles waltl. The sequence goes on from NC_090449.1 coordinate 88,787,489, forward strand.
AAATTGTTTATTAAAATGTTTTCTATTTTTCTAAATTGGTGTGGGTGTTTCCTGTGTTGTGTTCTTACTTTGTTCCTGTTTGAATGCTACATAAAAACGTAACATATTGCCTATTAGTTAAGCCCGACTGCTTTTGTTACAAGTTATCAGGGGGTTAAGCACAGGATAATTTAGTGACTTTTGTGGTTCAGCCTTAAGGAGATTGTGGTTTCTGCTTAAGAAGGGTGTCGTCCCCCCCCCCCCAACCAAAAAACAATTTCCTTAATGGTCTAAATAAATCTGTACATTTTTATTTGTGACTGTGCAGGACCTTACACTGTAATAGTTCATGGCATCCACTAAATTGTTGTAATGCAACGTGTCATTGGCAGTAATTTTTATGAATCCTCATTCATGAATGTAATTATATTTTATGTTTTAACTTAAAATATCATTCTTTCATTTTCCAGAAGAAATGAATAAATAAGTACAGAGAGCTACAGAAAGAGTTGAGCTAATGTTTCTGTATAATGGCAGATGGTCCAACCCTTAACGTTCGCAGGAGAAAGATTCTAAAGCATTTTATCTGTTTAATACAATCATACCTATCCCTTTCGGAAAATGTATTTGGAGGCATGGTTGATTTAAGTAAGACTTTATTTTAGAGAGGGAACAATGTCACAAGAAATATACTTCATACTTTCCACCCTACATTGATTTACATGGTGAAGAAGAATTCTTACATACTGTATTAATGAAAGGTTTGGAAAATACAAAAAAGAACTTTCACTCACATAAGAGATGGGAGAAATATTTTAATTAAGCCATTGTTAAACGTGACCTGCTTTAACTAGAATCGTACCCTAGGTTTTTATCAGACCAGTAATTATCAACACCCCGTGAGTCACGTAGTTACTGAGTACATCCTGTTTCTAGTTTTCTTTCGGAAAAATGGGGCACAACATGCACAATGTGGTGCCGTCCGCACCAAATCCTGCATGTTTGTTTATATACTGGGAAATTCCCCATTTACATTTGTGCTGGCATGACTGCATAAACCTAAATTCTAATTTGTGCTGCAACAAGAATCACTGGGGGTGTGGCCAAGATGACATCGGAAGCGGTCATCTTTCCGTGAGGCTCCCCTCAGGTCCAGGCATCGGCTAATATCTTACTTTCTTCCACTTCACGCAACCCCTGATGAGGAGGTGAAATCCTTCCATGCAGCTCCTGCCCAGGGCAGGGCACTGAGGCCATTACCCAACAGAGTGAGCTTGCAGTGAGGAGCTGAGGATGTTACCGGGTGGTGAGGCCTAGCCTGCCAGAACACTAGGCCCTGGCACGGCGCTGAAAGCCAGCAGTGCTCTTTCGCTGCTCCGGGTCTCTGGTGAGTGGATAGTGGTGCAGGATGCTCTTACCACCACTTGTGAAGTCGGCACTTTGTGTGCAATGCCGGTGGGGCTTTCTGGCAGTGGAGGCCCTGAGTGACTGCTACTGCGAAAGACGCATGGCCATGCTGGGGTCGGCCATGCAGAGGACCTGGAACTCCCGCCGCGGCCCATGCAATGAGCAGGCCACCCATCGTGGGTGCTGGCATCTGCCCGAGCACCCTGGCCCCAGCAAGAGTTTGCTTGCAGACCAAAGGTGGAAGTAATCTTTGCTGCGTGCAGCAGCCAGAGAGGATCTGGATAGGTGCAGCAGCTGGGCTACCTGAGTTGGCTGAAGGAGCACATGGCAGGGCATGAGACAACCGTGCTGCAGCCCTGGTGCTTTCTCCCTGCGTTGAAGGAGCTAACTCGACCTCTCGGCCTATGCTAACCTTGACTGCAGCAATTGGAGGTGATGGCCCTATCAGGGTCCTGATCAGTATACCTGCTCGGAAGGAGTCCGGATGCTGAGTGCCCAGGGATGGCCTTGCTTACTGCCCCCAACAAGCTGGATTTGTTGACAGAGGCAGTTTGGACTGCCACGTGAGGCTGAGCCCCATGTTATCATCCTAGGTTGAGCAAGATCGGGGTAAACAGGAGCTGCTCCCAGGCTGCCATTGCAATACAGACCAGGCGAGCAAGAGTGGACATACCATTTGCTGAAGTGGGGTTGCTAAAGTCCATCCTCACCTCCACGTGCCCCTGCCACACTTCCATCTCACACTAGAAGGACACATCAATGTAGTACTAAGGGTGGCAAGTTCGGTTGCTCTGGGGCCCTGGTAGATGTAGGGGACTACCGGCCAGTACTGTCCATCTAGAGACTCAAACACACCCAGTTCGCTCGGGTGGCCGGGAATACTGTACCTGCATGCACAATATTGCTGCAAATGGGGGACGCCCTTGCCACACCCACTAGTAGTGCCTCAGAAGGAATCATTGAGGCACATTTTGCTGTGAGCCTTCTTCGTGCCCCATTCTTTCCATGTCTAAGTGTTGCTTTTTCACTCACTTCAGGGGGGATTCTGAGGCCCCTGATAAACTCCTTAGCACAGATCGACATTGTGGATCTTTGAACAGTGCTCCCTGTCAACTACTTCGGCCCTGTCAAAGATCTCCTGGAGCACACTGTCATGCTGGTGCTGCAAACAAGATTCAGAGAGCTCAAGCGATTGTGGTGCTGATGGGCTGCACAGTGCAGAGAAGGTCCTTCCACCTTCCTGCCTGCCCTCTGGGAGCTCCCAAAACTGGAGCTGACTGCATGATCCCCCTGCTCTTAATCACCAGTTGCCGTGGAAGGCAGCTGTTGGGGCATGGTCAGACCAAAAGCTCAACCTCCACCTCTCCAAAAAACAATCATGGCAATGCTGATGACATCCCCCCACACTGGTGAATCCGATCTAACTGGAAACTACCCTTGAAAAACAGACAGGGATGTTTGACAAGATGCTTCAAGCCATCCAGGACTTTAAAACAGCGATGAAAACCCAACTCTGGGCAATCTAGATGGAAAATGGGCTGTTGCGAGTGGACAATGCCAGGCTCTTAGAAAGAGTAGACTATGCAGAGTCCTCCCTGACATCATTACACCCATCCCTGAGGGCCATGCAAGACCTGCTCAAAATCCGACAGATGGAGGTAGGAGACCTCAAAGCAAGAGCAGAAGATGCAGAGGGGTGCTTGCTGGGCAACAATATCCATTTCTTGTGCTTCCCCAAGAGTGTGGAGAGCCTCAACATGGAGCTCTTCCTTGAAGTCTGGCTCTCACCAATGGTGCTGGCCAACCGCATTCTAAATTTCTTCTCTGTTGAATGGGTGCACAAAATTCCTGGCCCACTTCCTGTCCTTGGGGTGCCGCGTTCAGGGATTGCACCACTGCTCAATTACAAAGACAGGCCATACAGCAGAGGTCCAACGGCGCTGTACTTCTTTTGGAGCATTCAAAAGGGAACTGCAGACCTCAGGCCTGAAGTATGCTCTGCTCTGTCTGGCTAGGCTCAGAGTGCTGGATGCCAATACAACTCACTTCTTCTTGACCCCAGAGGAAGCCTGGACATGGCTATGCACCAAGGGAGTTAAGGACCACCTGGCAGAGGAGAGAGACGACCTGCAGAGGTCGTCCGATGGGAGGCTCAATCATCTCTGCTGCCTGTGTAAGTCCCAATCCAATCCATATGGGGAACAAACTGCAAAAGAAAGTACACAGGTGATGGCAGAGGTCTCCCTCTATGGTGCAAATAGATTACAGGTACTGGCGCCAGACGCTGAATCCGTATTGGGTGCCCCCAAATTGGTGGCATCAGATGGTGGCTCCACCATTGCTTTGGTGAGGTCACCTCAAAGAGAAATGCTAGAGCAGTGACTTTTTCCTTGTCGGTGAGTGCAATGATCTATGCTTGTGGGGGGTGGGAGGGAGCAGGAAAGTGATCCTCTAGGGGGCTCCTGGAGGTCACGATTGACTGTGGGAAGGCTATAGAACAATTATGCTCTACACTTGGGCCTGGGATGGTTGAGATAGCATCAAACTTTACACTACTCACCTCCTGGCTTGGCCCTCAAAGAACTCCACAAGGACTGTTTAGCAGTAAGATCATGGGTTAGTTGGGGACATTGTGGCAAAAGGCCTGTTAACATCCAAGCTAAGGGTGTTTATGTGCCATTGTTATGTTTTGATGAATGTCATTGGTTGGGTCTGTGCAGGGCAGTGGGAGGACAGTCAGGGGTGTTGGATAGTATGTGCTGGGTGGTCCCACAGGTGTGTCCCTGGCTGCGGAATACATCACTTACATTAAAGTTGTTATATACAATATACTAACTTTAAACAAAAGGGGTATGGCAACTACTAGATGATGCCACAGAAGATAGGCATGCCTTCGGCATAGACACATACACCTAGCCTGCCTACAGGAGATGCCCCCTAACTGGGGAACGAACTGGAAAAGGTTGCTGAATGTTGGAGTGGACAGGTGTTGGGCACCTGGTACTCTACTTTGCTAGAGAGACTGTCATTTGGATTGCTCTGAGGGTCCCATTGATACAGAGCAGGACAGTGGTGGACCCGGATGGCCACTATGTACTACTACAGGGTGCCCTGGAGTGGCGCTCGTTCTCATTCATTTCACTATATGCAACTAACATACTTCAGGGTGATTTTTTACACATGCTATCACCGGCCTCACTCTTAAAACCCCACGCTCCTACAATATGGGATGAGGATTTTAATTGCGTACGTTGAATGGACACAGATTGTTCAGTGCCCTTCCCCCTACCAAGGACACAAGGTCTATAAGCGACCAATCATTTCCAACACTGGGCATCCACAATACAACTACATGATGTCTGTCGGTTGGGTCACCCTGGGAATGCGGAATACTCTTATTACACTCTGGGACACCAGATACATACCAGATTAGACTACATCTTCTGTAATGCGGAGTTCTGGCCACACGTGCTGAACCTGAAGTATTTAGGTCAGACATTGGTGGACCACAAAGCCCTTAAGGTGGCCTTTTGCTGAGGAGAGGACAGGGCACTAATAACATCCTGGCGACTGCAGATAGAGGCCCTCCTAAACTCGACCTACAGAGACATTATCAGCACTCTCCTGCTCCATTACTTTGAGGAGAGTGAGGGTTCTATGAGATCTAAGAGGGTAGAGTGGGACGCCATGAAGGTCATAATGAGGGGTCGTTGTAATGAGACTTCCTGGGGCGAAAGTATGTCCCTACTCTGCATTGAACTGGCCTTAGAGGTGCCCTAGAGGTGCGTTTACATGCCACTGAGGTGGAAGCAGTGACAGTCCTTGGGGCTCACGATCAACTCTGTCATCTACAGGCTCAATGTTGAGAAGAGACGGGCCACCTCAAGAACAATGGACGGTGATAAGCCGGACCGTACGTAGGGCCATTACTGGAGCACTTCATACTTCTGCTGGCAATGTAGTAACTGCACAGTTGGATATATGTGAGGTATTTAATCAGTATGATGAAATGCTCTATTCCCTCCTGAACCCCTCTGTGAAAAGCCTTTGGAATTATATCGCTGGAGTCTCCCTTCCTGCCTGAACCTTTGTAGTTGCAGGAACTCAAGCTCCCCCTTCTTCTGGCTGTGATCCGTCTGATGGCCCCTAACAAGGTCCTGGGATTGGATGGATTCCAGGTAGAATACTATGTAATGTTTCTAAGCCTCCCAACACTGGTCCACCCTGATCAGCGTAGGTTCAACCTACACAGAGCCACCTTCGATAATACCCTCAGGCTGTGCCACATTATGGGCGCAGTTGAGGGGTCAGTGGAGCTCCCAGTTGCAGTCTCCTTGGGCTCTGAGAAAGCTTTCCCCACTCTTGGGTGGTCCTACCTACTGCTTGTTCTGGAAGCCCTGGGATTGGGACCTGACTTCCGGGTTGGGTTAAGCTACTCTACATGGCACAACTGTCCAGAGCGCGCAAAAGTCACCAAATATCACAGCTCTTTGACTGAGCAGCACAGCCAAAAACAGCGCCTTGAGACCCTACGGATGATTAGCCACACTTTAAAAATGATTGATTAATTGATTGATTCAACATTGGCAGGGGCACACTGCAGGGTTGCTCCCTTTCCCCCATAATGTTTGCACTGGCTATGGAACGTCTGGCCGCACTGCTGGACACACAGGGCCGGAACTGGTGCATAGCCGTGGGGCCTCACTGGCATGCAGTTTCGCTCTACGCAGATGATGTCCTGGTCTACATGCAGAGTCATGAGCATAATATGCTGGCTCTTTTAGATTTATTAGACCTTTTTGGCAATATGATAGGCCTTCGGGTGAACTGGGGAAGTCATGTGTCTTCCCTCTAGCAGTATGACCAATGTGGCCCCAGAAGGAAAACTCCAGTCTGAAATAAAGTCCAAGGGTTTTGTTACAAATTAAGGCTCAGAGTAATGTTGATCATTCTCAAAACAAGACTGTAAAGGTACAGAATCATAATAGGCTAAAGAGGTTCAAATGAACTAACATCAAAAAGCCCAAACACTCAATCAATGCTACACATAACAGCAATAGGAAAATTTGAAAATGGGAAACAGATGCTGTCTAAATCTGTTAATCATTCAGCAGTTTAAATTCTACAATCTATCAACCTGGGTAAAGGGTAACCCTACAAATTAGTAAATGCATGGTAATGTGTGCTGGGTTAAGCATACGTGGGCAAAAAAGCAAACAGCACAAAGGGACCAAAAAAATGTGAAAAGGAAATCTAAGGTAACAGGTGATTAAGGTTGGCAAAAAAGTAGATAAAAAGAAAAGGGAAGACGTCAGCATTTCATAAACTCGGTCAAGAATCTTCTTCTCTGGGTCAAGAGAAAATCTCTAAGTCTCAGCAAACCATCTCAAAGGGGCAAGGGTAGAGAGGAAAGTATCTCTCAGAGTCTAAGGGTTCTGCTCCTAAAGGAAAGGGCAAGAAGACTGCTACACATCAATCGGGGAACATTATATTAAAATGATTTGTCCATCCATCACTCCACATGACTCAGAAGGGATAGAAGCCAGTCATACAACAGAACTGCAACATCAACGAAAATTCAACTTACCAACATGTAGGAAACATCCATCTTGGCTCAACTGTGCAGATTGAAACAATTGTATGTATTGTCCATTCCACAGTTCCTGAATGTACTGTGCTCAAGGTCAGTTTCGGAAGCTTACTATGTATAAAACAATAGAACATCTGTTACCAATCTAGCATTCTCATAGGAACAAAGTCTGAAAGAAAAGTTTGTTGGCAAGAGTGGCTAAACATGTTCTACACAGTCAGGAGATCGGGCCTTGCAGGCCTCACTTAGGCTAAGTAAAGGGAGCTAAAACGGCACATCCATTTATGCAAATAATGCATATTTTACATTCAAAATTATGAATTCAATATGAATAAACTTTGTCAGTATTCATGTTCCAGTAGATATAAAATTGAATAACTCTGCTAATAAATATCTATAAGTATGGTGCAGAACTACAATTTTTAACTTTCGCATGTAACATTTAAAATATTTCTTTCTTGAAAATCTTTATCGTTTTAGTGTACACCATTAATTAATACCCTGAATTATCACATAAAGATGAATTAATGAATTGAACATGAAACTTAAAGGATAAACCACATTCTTTTCACTAACATATTCTACTGTAAATGCACATTAATATGACATTCAGTGCACTTCATCCACTTTACAATAAAACCATTAGTACTTTTATTAACAAAATACCTAAATTGTCACTATGGATGGTCACTGTGACATCAGGGGCATACTAAAAAGTCTGCCACACCAGGACCTGTCTGGTAGAACTAAAGTTATTGAAGAATGCTGTGCAAGAGTCCCCCTCGTTCAGACGCCATTTGTCTCTTGGGGTGGGACAGGATTCTTCTAAGTATAACAGGATCAGACTTCAGAGGAGCAAGGGTGCTAATAATAAAATGAGAATATTCAATAATCCAAGCACAAGCTGGAAGATATCATCACATATCCTTGGAGAGTTTTCATTATCTGAAGTGGCCTCATTATCATGAGCATTCAGGCTCAGATGGAGAGGGAGAAAGAGAGATAGAAACACTGTGTGTGTGTGTGTGTAAGAGTGAGTGTGTGCACGTGCGTGCACGAGTGCAGTCACTGGAGTACTTAAAGTTATTGTGGGAAATAAATACTTTTCAATTGTCTCTGCACGGACCCTGCGACATGAGGTTCTCTGACCAGCACCAGGAGTTGGGACAAGAGCAATTAGTGTTTGCCACTGACCATGTTGAGGTATTAAGGGCCATATGTACTAACACATTTTCCCATTGACACAGAATGGGAAAAACCCTTTGCTACATCTGGCCCTAAGACCCTACATAAAGTAAGTGTTGTACGGACTCCACCTGCATTGCTGGACCTCTAGTGCATCTGGCACTGTCCTGCCCATATTCAAAACAAAGAATAACAATCAAGGGATCACATTCTGATAAAAAATGTGGAAGGGCACAAAAGGCATCTGTAAAATAATTAGAAAATGCATGAGCACCATTTCCTGAGTGAGAGTTGTCCACCGGCCCTCTACCTATACTTGATAGAGGAATATGAACTATTAGAAAACCATTGACATAAAATAAGCACTCTACAAAGAGAATCCCGTTTGGGTGGTCTACGGTTGCCGAAGGAAGCTAATGTAACTTATGATGCAAAAAGTGAATCTGATTAAGTTAAAACCACGTGTGTGCTGTGCAATGCTTTGAATGGACATATATAGTGCTACGACTCACTATCCAGGGTACCTGTTTGCTCACGAGAAGTCGCGGTTCTCTCCCCTTAAATGTACTGAAGCAGGGCAGAGAAGTGCGGTACCTACCCATTTAAAACAGTGGTATTTTTAGGAACAATTTATCAACGTCATTTCTATTTGTTGCACAAAATAAAGATGAAACGCGTAGCAGCTGTGTGAAAACAGTTAGAAAGCCCAGAACTCTATCAGAGGACGGTGCAATCACCAGTGCCTTCCTTCCGAAGACCTGTAGATCATAAACTTTTCTTCAAGGAAAGCTGGAAATGTTTTCTAGTTTCCGGACTAATCAATAGCCAGACAGGCGTGGACAAAGTGGGCAATTGCCCCAGGCCCAGTGCTTGAAATGGAAAAATTAAAGTGCAGGTACTCTGTGCCAGAGTACCTGCTTGTTTCCGAAAAGTGCCGGTACTCTCCAATTAAAAGTATTATGTTTTTCTTTAGACATGCCGGTACTCTCGCTCTCAAAATAAAAAAGTGCCGGTACTCAGTACCGGAGAGTACCGGCCCATTTAAAGCACTGCCCAGGCCCTCACATTTCAAAAGACCCCCTAGGTTGTGATAATTCTCGCTATTGTACCTCTGTCTGTTTTGTCGATTTTGTATCTTAACCTCTCTAACTTTGACTGTCTTACCATGACTCTGACTCGCTCATCCAGTGGTTGAAGAGCATTAAAAAAAAGTATGGGGACTGTGATGCTGTGTGCTAAGAGGTTAGGTTGAGTGAGCGTAGGAGCGGATCAAAGCCTGGCTAAAAAATAAAATATTCTGCAATGCATTTTGGTCTTTCACCTTCAGGTAACTACATATACAATAAGACACAGCTTCAATGAAAAAAAGAACAATTGAATTAGTAGGAAAGGGTGATAATATCTGAAGTTGCTTCAAACAGAGGCCGCCACCATATGTCTTGCCCTGGGCCCCCGAAATTCTGAAGATGACACTGCCAGCAGCCCCAGCAGCCTGCACAATGGGCTGTGTTCCAGCCACAAAGCTGCTGCTCATGAAAGGAGGGCCATCCTGTACCTTAAATACATCAGAGTGGCAGGGTGGGGGACAAAAGTAGAGGTGGGAACCTAGGCAAGAAGCACTGGTGGTCTGGAAATGATGTAACCGAGGGGAGTTGTACGAAATGCCCTTGTTGATGAGGGAGGTGGGCAAATTTTGTAATCTGTGCAGTGAGCAGTGGGGTGGGGTGGGGCAGCAGAATTGTCAAGGGTGAGGTCTCTCATGGCTGAAGTTTGCAGAGCAGCATCAGTCCACCCACTGACTTTCCAGAGCGCTTGTAGGAGCGGGAAGAGATTCTATCAGCAGCAAAGAGGTCCGGTTTCTAAAACAAATTGTACGTTGCTCAGCTTCACAACTTTGCATGGCTAGCCCAAGCCCATGTGGAGAAGAGAGAGATTAAAAGGTTATACACTTGAGAAACATTTAAGGGTATTTTGCACAGCAAGCAAGGTGACGGAAAAGCCTCTGCATGGTACATGATGTGTGCCTCTGCCCCTGCCTTGAGTGTCCAACTGCACTGTTGTCTGGATCTCTAATGCTGATTTTTGTTGTCATAGGCAAACACATATCATGCATGTGTGCCATGACATAGGCCTGTCACACGGATAGGGGTTTTGTTTGACGGGAGGGGTGCCCAAAGCACCACCCTCATAGTGATGGATAGCTATGGCCATCACCTAGAGCTTCCCAAGTGTGGTGGTGGCAACATACCATGTAGTGATCAGTAGTTGGGAACAGGTCCTTTTTAACCTGTGTTACTGGAGTGAGGCCTACAGGCTCAGTCATTTTAATCAGTGAAGATGCATTCAGCTTCTTAGCTGGTCCCCAGACTGCAGACACTCTCAATGCTCCAGTCCTAATCAGTCGAGTCAGGCTTACCGGGGACATGGGGCAGCACCTAGCTGGTGCAGGCTCTCCCTGAGCTTGGGCTGCCGACTTAGAGGTGCTCCTGTGCTTCCATCGGCACATTAAGTTCTGCGCTCCACAACTGGGCATGGGTTTGATCCTGGTGCTCCCCATCTGGTACCAGCAATGTGGCACTGCACTCTCAATATCTTCCTCGGTCTACGGGAAAGGAAGGGGACAGTCCTCCATGCTTATTTCGAACCATAGTTCACAGCTTTCAGTTTTCGGGGCAGTGGCCCCATTGTCACAGCTTATTCTGTCCTGGCAGCCCCTCCTGCATATGGGGATGCAAAAAGTACATGCAAACATGGTGCCAGACTTCACTGCATGGCAGTTGACACTGCTACAGTCTCTACTGGTATTCACGGTCACCACTAAGAACCGCACTGGTCTTGGAAATTGTCAGCAGAAATAACATTCATGACAGCCTCTCTGGGCATTTGGGGTCACTGCAACAATGCAGTACAAGTTTCACTGTACCCATATGGCCTACAGCTCATGGCTACCTTCACTTTGGGCCACTCCTGGCATACGGGGGTCACCGGCCTGATTTAGTACATGGACAGCTACCCGTTTGGTGCAGAAGCCATCTACTCATAACTCACAATGGAAGTCCTCTCAACAGGGTTCCCGACTGGACCTTGCTTCCCCAATGTTATCATCTTCCTCACAGGACACACTGGTCTTGGGAAGCAGGCAGGTGCTGGTGCTCCTGCCTCCAGAGCAGTTGGTCTTGGTTTCCCTGGGTGATGCCCCCTCACCCAGCAAGGAGACTAGCCTTAGCCTCCAGTTGTATTGACAAGCAACTGTCTGGCAGTGATTCCCCTCTTCACCCAGAATGTCTTGCTACTTGGAAAATTACTAACTTTTCAGGTCTAAACCTCCTCTTATTACAGTCCAATTCCAGACTCCAAGTGTAATTTAGGGTCTGAGCCTTTGAAGTTTTATGCTGAGATTCTGTTTTTTAAGTGTACACTTTTCCTCTCCCTCTTCCTCTTGAAAGGCTGTCTGTCACAGCAGGAGACTCCAAAGCTGATAATTGCACAACACAAGCAATGGGAGTGATTAAAGTTCACACCTGGATGACAGCCACATTGATATGTGCCTCAAAGGGTTACTTCGGGCTCCCAGCCCCACACTTTAAGTTTCCTGTTTCAGCTCCATCTCCCTCAGGGGATGTGTCCAGGCCATTCCTTGTGATCTCACTCTGAATCAAAGCGCAGCCTTTGAAGTGTACAGGGGCAGTCTCTCCCTTTTCAAGTGTGTCCCACCAGGCTATCAGGAATTGCTCTACTCCTCATCTTCACCGTGCAGGCCTAAGTTTCATAAAACGGAACCCAGTATCCTTTATTTAATGTACAATTGTATGCACACTGGCACTCAGTGTAAATACACAGCGCACACACTGTTCAGTACTGTCACCTCCATGTACTGTGTAACCCAAGGATCAGATAAATTCAGCATGCACATTCTCTCTGTGTACACTGCTCAGTACTGTACTGATACCCAAATAAGTAACTCTTAACATAATACCAATCTAAATATGCCTGCATGTGGTTTTTTAAACACTGGGCACCGTATTGGCAGAGTGCAAGACCTGTTTCGGTTCATTAACTAGCAGATAGAACAAATATCTGTGAACTGTTTTCAACAGACATGTGAGATTTTTAGTGATAAGATAGACATAAGAACATTTATGGTGCCTCTAGGGCCGAGAACACATTAAAAACTGACTTTATGTAGAACAAGATGCACTACATAATGGATTTTTAAGCTGTGCATGTTAATTGAAAATGCCACTTTAAGGAGCAATTTATTGACTGCTCAGATTTGCATTATCATAGTGACGGTCTTGCTTTGGGCAGGAAAGGAACAGTATGCTTGCCATAGTTGGTTTATCCGCGTGAAATTTGAGCTGCAAAGTCTACAATTTTAAGTAAGATCTTGAGTGACATATATGGATTAATAATAACTTATTACTGTCATTATAAAAGAATAAAAAAAGCCTTTTATTCCAACTGTTTCCTATCTCACTGGGAAAGAAAGAACTGTTCGTACTGTTATGGGTGAAGGACAATAAAAGCAAAGCACATTCAATATACATGATATACAATCCCAGAGAATATCAATAGGTAAAAAAACTGCTATAACAAGATAAAATATAAAGGATCTCTTTCATTGATACTCATGCAACAATATCACATAAGCATACTAATTAAATATGTATGAAATCGACATTGTAAAGAATTATATATAATAAAATCATGTCTATTGATGCTTGGTATGTATAAATAAAAACCATGTTGATAATCATGTCTTTTTGGTCTAATATGTGGTATGTATAAAAGATTTATAGTAAGAACAACATTGTATGCCCAACCGTATGTGTTTAGATAATCTGTTTAACAACTGTTTTTATGGAGATATATTTTTTATCTTTTCTATTTGTTTTAATTCGATTATTGGTCATGAGGAAGGTGGGCTAAAGCTTAAGGAGCCACCAAAATGCTGCATCAACACAATGATTTCTTTTAGTATTTTGATTGTATACAGTTGTTTTCTATGTTATCTTTCGACCAATTGTTTTGGATGATGTATGTGGCCCAATGGATGATGAACTGTATTAACAAATGTCTCTAGTATTTTATGTGTATTTTAGTAAATATTTATGCGATTCCAAATTTTATGGATGGAGCATAACTATATCTGTTGTTCCTGTTTTGATAATTAAGCATCCACATAGCAAACATTTGGATTTTAACAGTAAGTCCAGGGGGAAAACTTTTGTACTGAATTGCCTTTCTGTACTGTGCCATGATGTGCTACATACAAGCACATCCACTGGTAGCCGACACATTCACCATGCACGCACAGTACACAACTCACACCCTTCATATATTGTCCTTCTTGCTAGCACACATACACCCGGCACATACTTTCACTGCACACACACTGCACAGCACTTCATCTCTTATGTAATGTATTCCTCTCTGGTATACATACACCCAGTACAGGCACTCACCATGCATGCACTACACAGCACTTGCTTATGCCTGCACTGTACCCATCACAGGCACACATACTTCCAGTGCAGAGTCACCAGTGCTGTGCAGAATTTTGCATCTGACTGATGTAGGCTGTGGATGAGTTAAGACCAAACCACAAGAACTTTAAAAAGTTGAGTGAGTCTGTAGGCCTCACTCTGGTGACAGAGGTTAAAAATGCCCTGTTAATTCCTATTGATCACTACACTGTATGCTGCCACCACCACACTCTTGCTGCTTAACTCTTGGTGAAGGCAGTAGCCTTCCACCACTATGAGGATAGCACTTTGGGCAACCCTCCCGGTCCAACAAGACCACAATTCCTGAGCCAGGCCTATGTCATGGCATACACACATGAGCCGTGTTTGCCTTGTTTGGTGTGTGGTGCTGCTCAGTGCATGAGTGTTCCAGCTGCGCTGGATGACTGTGTGCCTGGGAAGGGTGTAGTACAAGGATTATGCAGTAGTATGTGGTGCGCTAATCTGAAATGCATGTGCAGTTTGTTCATATGCCTATGAATGCTACAATACATACAGGATGTAGTGCTGTGCAGTGTGAGCACGCTGAATGGATATGCTGAGTGTAAGTGTGCCTTTGATGGTACAGTACATGAAGGAAACAGTGCTAGGTAGTGCTAGGTAGCAGGTGCATGTTAAATGTATTTGCTGGGTGTATGTGTGTCTATGAGTGGCATAATGCATGCAGGATACAGTGGTTCAGTGTGTGCTTGATATTTATATATCCACTGGGTGTGGGACTGCCTGTTAGTGGGGCAGTAATGGGGGATGCAGTGCAATATGTGTATGCTGTAAACATTCACTGGGTGTTAGTGTGCCTTTGAATGGTACATTCATGGAGGAATCTCTGTTCCATTTTAGGAGGCCCAGGCCTGCATGATGAAAGCATGAGGATACAGTGCAATCCCTCCAGACAGATTTGTGTATTGCTGCGTTCTTGTAAGCTGGGTGGGACACACAACTCCCCACCAAGGAAGCCTTAGACTGCTCAGACCATTCTATCCAGAGAGTCAAGTGTTGAAGGGGTACTTGGCGCAGTTGCTCAGAGTCCATAGTAGGTCGGACCCAGGACTTCTGGAGTAAAAGGCCAAAGTTGGGCCCAGTGGCTCCTACGAGCCCCGTGACCCTCTGAAAGAGGTTTTGACAATAATTCTCTCTTTATCCACAGGTAATGGATAGATCATCACGGAGAGCAACTGTATATTTTATGTTAATGATGTTTCTGTATAATGGCATTGGTAGAACCATTAACGATCACAGAAGAAACATTTCAAAGCATTTTATCTGTTTAATAACATGGGATCTGTCCCTTTTTGTAACTTACATTTGGAAGCATGATTAATTTAACTAAGCCTTTAGTGTACAGCAGGAACATTGTCACAAGAAATATATTTCATCCTTATCACCCTACACTCTATGGTGAAAGACAAGTCTTGTACACAGTATTATTTACAAGTTTGGAAAATAAAAATAAAATAAAAAGGAAAACACGTCTTTCACTCACATAAGAAATGGGAGAAATATTTTAATTAAGCCATCATTAAACATGACTCTAGTTCTGTTTATCAGTGTACCCTATGTAGTTGAGGTATTTAACACACCTATAATTGTCAACAGCTCGTGGGTGAGGCATTTACGGGGTATAGCCTGTTCCACGTTTTCTTGGGGAAAATGGCACACATCATGCACAATGTGGTGTAACAAATTCTAAATCTTAGGTGATCTACTGGATATTTACCACATCTAATTTTTTGCTGGAATGACTGTAAAAATCTAATTTCTAATATGTGCTTATAGCAGGAATTACTACACATATCGGAATGTAACTCTCTCCTTATAATCAAGGCCTTGAGGGTATTTGGGGAGACACCATTCTAACAACCACTTATGTCCATAAAAAAGAAGTTGGATAGGACATTTTAACACTGGTACCTCATACTTGCTACACCTTTTGCAGCGTACCTCAATGCTACCCATAAGTGTTTGAGAAATTTTGTGGCTCAAGGGATAATGATGCATTCTTGGTGGGCTTGGTCTGAGCCTCAAGTACTCTGGAAGGAAATGCTGAGTTCCATTAAGATAGTATTGGGCAGTCAATGCCCAGCTGCTCTCTAGTTGTGTTTTAGAATTTGACTTCTGAAACAGAATGGATGATCCGAAAGAAGTTCCTACTGAAGGCATATAAAAATCTGGACAAAGAACAGACACACATTCCTCAATAGAAAAATAGAAAGTTCAAGGCCCAGATTTATACTTTTTGCCACCAAATTGCGCAAACCCAGGTTTGCAGCAAAAAGTATAACACCAGCTTGCGTCATTCCAAAGCACCAGCTGGGCACCAAATTTATGGAATGCCGCAAGTCGGTGCTAAGCTTGGGCTAGGGTCAGAAAAATGACGTTAGCCGGGTGGGGGTAGCGGTACGGGTAAAGGGGGTTTTGCCTCAAAAAATGACGCTATGCTGGTTAGAGGAAGAAAAAAATGCCATTAACCAGCCTAGTGTCATTTCCTGATGCAGAACCATCCATAACACATGACTCCTATCTTCTAGAAGACAGGAGTCATGCGCACCACCCCAATGGGCTGCACAGGGGACCAGTGTTACTGGGGTTTGGGGTGGGCACCTGTGGGCCCATTCCTTGGTGTTTGACCATGGAAATGGGTCCACAGGTCCTCTAATGCCTGGTCTGACCCAGGTGTTAAATAAAGGCACTAAGCAGGCTTAGCACCATTATTTAGGTCCGCCTCCCACCCGTGCACCATTGTGCACGGGAGGATAAACAAGGCGCTATGGGCTTGGAGGCATTTTTTGGGCAGGAACGCCTACCATGCATCTCATTGACACAAGGTGGGTTCACGCATGCAAAAAATGACGTTAACTTCTATATTTTTACGCTAGACAGGTCTAGCGTCAAAATATAAATATGGAGTTAAGGTTGCACCGAATTTGCGTAAAAACAAAAGACGCTAATTCGGCGTAAACAGATTATAAATATGCCCCCAGGTTTTTAGATATTTCAGGAATTGACCCTAGTTGGAAAGAAAATTTTGAGACAATCAAAAAATCATTTCAAATCATTTTAATCCTGCGGAGTTAGGGTAGACAGAAATCTATAAACTGATATCATGAGGCAGATTTCCAGCATCACCAATACTCCACCACCTTGACAGAGTAACCACACTATGGTTTTAGAAATGCCCTTTCGCCAGAGAAGACCTCTCTAACATTGGCAGGAACCCCTGTCACAGCAGTTTCTGTCAATGTATTAAACATTTGACAGAGTAACCACAATATGGTTTTAGGAATGCCCTTTCGTCAGAGTAGACCTCTCTTACATTGGCAGGAACCCCTGTCACAGCAGTTCCTGTGGATGTATTAAACATTTGACAGAAGACTCTTTCAAAAACGTTTTAACAAGTTGTTTATATTTTCAAAAACGCAATTCAAATGTGGGATTTTGTTTTTGAAAATAGAAACACTAATGCTGCATGAAGCAGTATAGCCAGTGTTTCTTGGGCCCTAACTCAAGGAAGGAAATGAGCAACTTGGCACTTGTTTGAATTACAAAATACAGCAATTATTAGGGTTCAGTGGGCCCCTCAGGCCTTGTGCCCTGGTCCCACTGCACCTGCTTCACAAATGTAAGTTATGCTCTTCCTTGTGGGAACAATTATAACAGCTTTCCACTCACTCTAGCCTTCAATGAAAGAGTTCTGGATGAACTCTTACTGCACTTCAGTATTGTTAAAGAAATCATTCCTTTTAAGAGTTAGCTATCTGCGCCCCTAAAGCTGATCTTAATGGGTCCTTTTCTTCACAGAACCGCGATTTCCATGCAGAGAGTTCCCTTCACTCTTACAGAAGAGTCTGCCATCTGTTGTACATTTCTACATCTATGTCAAGGACAGAAGAAGAAAAGTAGGAGCAGAGGACACTCTGTGACAGGAGAAAGAGGGAGGTGGCTGTCATACAAAGTCATACTATGGGAACACTCACCTGGTTTGCCTGCAGAGCTCTCAAGTTTCCCAAGTCCAAGTGTGGCTCGCTCATCCACTTCAGGGTTATCTGAGATTTGTAGTTCTGTTTGTTTGTCTCTTTCTACATTTAGGTCTCCAGGCCCAAACTACAAAGCGTAAACGGGGACTAAATTATCTGCTCATGCATGGGCCTGGGAAACTAGAAAGCGCTGTATTGCACGGCATCTCATATCTTAGAAAAACAATCCTCGTGCAAAGAGTTGGAGTCAGGTTCCAGGCCTGGAAAAGGGAGTGGAAAGCTGCCTACATTTTATATGGTTGTAAGGCAGTGATACTCAAAATACAGCCCGGGGGCCGCATGGGGCCTTCCTGACTTTTACATGTGGCCCCCTGGTCTACAGTAGCAATGGGCTGCTGTTTACTCGACTCAGCACTGACATTAAAAAAAAATGTTAACTAAAACCAATGTCAAGTTAATTGAAGTTAAAAAAAGGATGTAACTAGGTCTTCTTAACTTTAGGAACACTTTCATTTTTATCCACATCTTGCAGCAAAAGTGCAAAAATATGATAAGGTCTCTTCAGTATTCAAAAGTGTATTTCATTAGCATGCAGAACCGTTTTGCCTTAGCAAAACAGATTATATCAGTAAATTTAGAAGGGTTTTTTTTCAAAGTGATAATTTTTTAAACATGAATTTAGAAACATTCATTTTTTCCACACCCTAGCAGCAATGTCAATAATGAACTAAAGGCAAGTCAGTTGCCATGTGACCCTTCGGGTGGCCTGGATTCCTAATATGCATGAACATTACAGTTTAATAAATCAAACACAGGCGAAAGTTTAATACAGCATGTATTACATGTGATAATGGAGGGAAAGTGGAATAAAACAATTGCCCAGGATCACGTAATTCGGAAAATTGGGGTAGCCAGGATTTAATCCCAGGTTTTCTGGTTTCACATTGTGCAATAGATGTATATGCTTCACGTCCCCTAAACCCACCTTAACTCCAACACTTACTCTAGACCAACCACCCCCAACCACGCCGCCATCCTATGAGCATTAGTGCGCCCCTCAATCACATCACAGACCAAAATGTTAGCCCCCAGGAAAATCTTTGCAAGTACCCATGTTGTAGGGAAAGGGCTTTCACCTCAGGAAAACTGAATTTCCCTGTGAAGAAAAAAATATATCTTTGATTAAAAAAATGTGAAATGCACTATAGAAAGCCTTAGACTGAGGAAATGTGTCTATCTATTGAGAATACGTCAGGCATTTATTTAGGAAAGTAGCTATCCACACGACTACAATTCTACGATAGATTTCAAAACGTATCTATTAGGAATTAACAGTAAATCTAGAGCAAATATATATTTCTTTTTTAGGTCCCCAGATGTACTCTCGCATTTGCGAATTAGGTTCGAAAAATCCATCTTGGGCTTTCCCTTTCCAAATCATTATCAGGTGTGTAATCCCAGCTGCTTCATTTGGAGCAAATAATGATTACAAGTCCCAGGGCGCACCTATTTGTTAAATGACAGCCAAGGACTGGCAGAAGGCGTCCCTAATGCGCAAACTGAATGAATGACCTCATAGAAGCTTCCTGAATTCAATTTTGTCGGTACAATAAACTCAGTTTACAGTAACCAAGCAAGAGTGTCAACATCCCAGCAAAGGGCGGTTGTGCTATTGCGGCAGCAGACAATAAATTGTCATGTTCAGAGACAACCCTCGAGGAAGTGACTTGCACCATAAATCTGGATTCTAACTGATTAAATTTCAGGATTTAATTTATGCCCAGGAGTTTAAGTGAACTCATTAAGCCTGATAGCAAAGCTCAAGTTGCTTATGAAAAGAAGGACCTTGAGATGATGAAATTATGGCTTTCACGTTTAATTGGGCATCATTACTTACACAGGTCGGACAGCAGCAGCAGCTGATTCTAGCAAAGGATGGATATTGGCATAGAAATGGAGAAGTCCACCAAGAAACCAGCAAAAATGTTCATGGAGGGGGCAAAAGGGAATCTGAATACATTAGGCCGAATTCACAAACAAACTCAGTAATCTATTCTTGTGGTTTACACCTAAGCTTGGGCGTATATTTGAGAATTTCTGGAATTCTCAAGGAATGCAGAAGGATGCAGATTTGCAGCTTCCTAGTAGTACTCCTGGTAAACATTTGAGAATTCCTGTTTATGCTAATTTAAAGATATTTCTGCTTACACACAGTGCACGTACAATTATAGATGTGAACAAGTACAATTCACTTTCTAACGTTTTTGGGCTAAACCACTTCCCCTGCACCCACAATAATTTAGGGAGTGCGACATTTCCGGTCCCACTGTGTAAACAGATTTAATACTGGTCTTAATGGAGAAAGTCTCCAGCAGTGTCAAGGGTGGAAACGGGGCAAGGAAAAAGGTTTGCGAACACCCACGCGCCCATTTGAGGGTGTGTGCAAACATTCCTGGGCACCTGTACCCTGAAAAGCACAAACACGTAACATTCTCCAACAATGGCAATCGATGTACTCCCCTGTAATATTACACCATAATGGAGTAATATTATTTGTGTGTATGTTTTTTTGTGTATATACAGATTTGTGAGTGTACAATCACCTTTTTTTTAAACACAAAGCATACATTTGCACTACGGAACTGTTGTAAAGTGCCCATTTTGGATGATCACCCTCCCATTCTTTGTGGCTTGATGCTGTTGCTTTTGACCTGTAACAGTGCTGAGGCCTCAGCAAAAATGCTATTTTCCTGAACAGTACCTTAACATTGCATAGGCCAATTGGCAAGGACTTAACCACCACTGTAAGTCCCTAGTAATTGGCACTACTGGTATCCAGGGCAAGGGTAGTAAAATGGTCACCAGGGCTGCAGCCATGATTGTGCCACCCTGTGTGACCCTACTCAAAGTGAGACTGCAGAGCTGCCATGTCAGCCTGCACGAGCAGCCTGCTGCTTGAGTGAGACTCTGCCCACAGCGGGTGCAGGCAGAATCCTTTTACTAACAATAGACAGGTCACTCACCTCTAAGGCAAGCCTCCTATAACCCAGGAGGCAGAGCGCACTGTACTATGAGTGAGGCCACATATACATAAGCATATATGACCATGTGATAGCATTTAAAACGTAATGTTACCATAAGTAACCGATGATCCATAGGATAACATGGACTGGCACCTGGGCAGTTCCCAGATGTCCAGCTCTGTGATGGCCCGACCGATTCCCCCATGTGGTTGGTATCAAACATCTTGCTTGCTAGCCCATTGTCCACTGTCTTCCACCCCTTAACGCTCCCTAAACTAGGATATAAGGGGCTCCCCTGACACCAATGAAGAAGAGGCACAAAGAAGACGTCGTCACTGACAACAGGACCTGGACGCCAGCCGCACCATCAAAAGAGGACACTGAAGTGTCCTAAAGAGACCAACACTGTAACTAAGTGACCAACGTATGCCTGTGATGAAAGCTCATTGGCCCCAGCAAGAGGGACTTCTGTAGACACAGAGAAGCCAAGAAAGATGCCCCTGACTGGTGGTACCAGGCCCCTGCAACTTGCAGGAGCAACACCGTGCAGAAGTCGAAGAAGTGCGACCTGACAGGCTCCGTGTGAGTGAGCCTAAAGAAACTCAGTGTCCAGCATCTAAAGAGTGGGGGTGAAGTCAAGCCTCTACTCCCTTCCAGATGACCTCTAGCTGTCGAAGAACCAGCATACTTTTGCCACTACCAAGGCTTGTCTGTCGTCAAGTAGGAAACCTGCAGCCACTGGGACATCACTGACTCCAGGGCAGATCCCAGCATAGAGACTGGCATCAGCAATGACCCCCTCTCCTGAGATTCTGCATCCGCAAGAGAGTAACCTAGAGAGGAGCAGCAAAGCATCTTTGGCGCAACCACCTTCCATGATTGACAGCTAAAAGCCACCTCTGCACCCAAAGCCACCGGAAGTGGTGGCAAAGTTCTACCTGTTGATTCCTGGTCCTGGCCCTCCAAAGATCTCTACATCCAAAGAGTAGAGCATGTGTCCACCTCCAAGTACCTGTTTGTCAAGAGGTGCAGCTTGTCAACAGCTGCAGACCCAGTCAGCACCAATGACAGCTACAGTACCTCTGCACCAGGACTCCCTGGGCAAGGAAATAAGAAACTGACTGTTGACACCTATTCTAGGGCCTCTCAGAACCTTAAGTTCAGGTGGGTTCCAAGGAACTCCCCCTGTGAGTGCCCGAGTGCACACTTTGATTTTCCCCATTGACTTCAGTGATAACCATTTGACAGCAGGAATCACAGTATTTTCCAAAGCTTCTACAATTCACAACTCCAGTAATATGTGGAATACAAAGTTCATTTTGTTGTCTAAAAATCTGCTTAACTTTTCTAAATTAGTGTTGCATTTACTTATCATCCATGTAGACATTGTGAAATGCTTTACACATGTTCCTCTAAGTAGCCTGACTGCTCTTTGCCAAGTTTACTGGAGTGAACCTGAGGTCCACTACTTGGTAAGGTGCTAGTATTACATGGTATGACCCTCCCAGCCATATCACATAATATTGCCACCTTGCTATATGAACCTTGCTGTAGTGGGTCATGTTTAGTTTTAATGAGAATCATGAGTTTAGCTTAGCCCTCTGGCTTGAAGGCCTGTGCCCCGTCACCTGGTGACTTTTCACCAACTTAGCTTGCTCTGTTTTAGGACATTTATTTAATTATTTCTTCCAAGCTCCCTTAAGGTTAGAGATTAGGTTCATCATGCAAGGGTATTAGGGTCTAATTCACATCTATTTCATATTATAGGTCATTGCAAGATGGTGGGGGTCTTTGTATTCATGACTCTCGTTTTTACCATTATTTTCTTGCATTGTTTGTTATCCTAATCATTGCAGCCCATGCATTTTACAGTAGATTGCAGTCTTGTTTATAAAACCTATTAAAAACTTTACTGCATCTCCTTCATTGCCTGTGTATGACTGAGAAATGTTGCTCATGTGAGGAAAGGGTAATCTCCGTTTAACCACGACTCCCCTGAGCTGTCCCACTTTTGAGTCCATGCGTAAAGGTTGCCATAAATCACCTTCTACTGTTTGGGTTTTTCGTGAGGTACTGCTTGTGAGCCTGGAGGGTTGGACCGACAGATGCAATTTGTTGTAGGATTGGCCTAGTCACCTACAAGCAAAAGTGCTGTCATCCCTGAACCAGCAGCCTTTCCTAGTGGAAGAGTCAAACTACGACATGGCACCACCAACAATGGTGTTTACGGATGCCCTGAGCATCTCTGTCTCACACACAATAGGTACCCTAAGTACCATTATACTTGCATGTGAAAGTTGATCTTACACAGGAAAATGGCTTGTGAGTCGATCTCATGGCAATCTGTCCCAGAACAATTAATTGGCAAGCAAACATCAAGCAAAAGAATGAAAACATTTGTGAAGTATTCTATAGTCAAGTGTTTAGTTTTGCAGAAAGCGGACACATTGATCTTTGTCTGCAGTACAGGATGTTACCAGCCCAGGATCTTAATATATCACAGCCGGATGAGCCAAGAAGTTGGTGACAAGTGGTTGCAAATTGTGCACAGACATTTGAGAAAATGTAAATGATTTAGCAATGCGACCTATATACTAAGAAGTAAACATTGCAAAATATCCATTTGCAGGAGGTCACAGACCAACCTATCAAATTCCTATTAATTAGGCAAGTCATTATTCACGTTCCTTCCCTCCCATGATTGACTACACATACACACATAGGTATGATGGCCTTCAAGAAATGAAAACTGCCATCCCTGTGTTTGCGGTCTTAAGTGAGATACTTGAATTAAAGTAGCCTGTGTTCCTTCAAGTAACAAATGCTGCTTCAAAAACATGCAAAATGCTGTGCACATGTAGAAAGAGGAAATAACAAGGAGAAACAAAGATATTTCTCCTTGTTAGGCCTCACTTGGGAAGGCGTAGTATTTTGACCCATTTTCAGGCTTACTAGTCTTAGTAAACCCGGAAAGGCACCAAAAACCATGGGTCATGCGTGGCTTTGTTTTACTCCAAATGTAATATGCTTCGCAGAGCCACACAAGATGGCTCTTCAGGGCATAGTCAATCCAATTTAACGGATTGCAATGCTTTGCGTCACCTCACCGAACGCTTAAGTTCTTGATAAATCTGGGTCACGGTGCCCTGGCGGAGTGGTCTGGCAGCCATCTGCATGAGTCCTAAACATACCGATCTCCTTGGATATTTTGTCATGGCTTCTCCCAGTTCCTGAGCCCCTGTCTTAGTATCAATATATTTTCAGTGGCCTCTCCATTTTTCCTTTTATGAAGGTAAAAAACACCTTTTCACTCTGTGGGTTGTATTGAGTGAAATATCACTACCTCTTGCTGCCATGATTGGCTGTTCTTATCAGCAAAGTCAAAGTGTTGCCAGGATTGACAGCTGGCTCCAATAAACTTTCATCTTTAGTGCACAAAAACTTGCAAATTGGCAATCTCGATTCACAGTCTCTGTATAAAAGGAACTTTAATTTGCAAAGTTAATTTATAAACATGAAAATCGACCAGAAAATTGATTTTCCGCAATCATGAATGCAGGAAAGGGGCAGTAATTGTGATGTTTGGCGTCACCACACAGACATTGTATAATATTAGGTATTCATATGCACCTTAAAGTTAGTTTTCCAACTCTGGAAAGGCATGCACATTTGCTCTTTTCAGAGGCAGAATTACATTTATGTAGAAGAAACGAGGAGGAAAACATCTCCCTATTTAATTGGAGGAGGAAAGGGGAAACAATAACTTTTTTCCACAAGCAAAAATAATCGCCTATCAGAAAATAGATGTTGAATGCGCAAATACACGTCTGCTTCACATTCTCACAGGCAAACATTTTGCAGGCAATTACTCCAGGACATATATAAATGGCATAGATTTCTAAATTTGCTCTTTTGTGGACCGCCTGAAAGTAAGAAATTTGCTCCAAATAGAAGAGCATTCCTGCGAGAGCAGATTCCTGACCTCCATGTTTTATGTTGTTTTCTTTCCCATTCCATGTACGCTAACATGAAATACTTAGGGCAGAATTAAGACAAGTGGTGTTGTATCCAATGCAGTGCCACTTTTCTTGCGCCCCATCTAATGCCATGATAGGTGCGCCATATTTTTGATAAGGTGAGCCAAGTCAGTATTAGGAACAATAGCGTCAAGAGTTTTGACGCTACTGTGGTACTTTGCTCCACTAGCGTCAAAAAGTTAGACACTAGTGGAGCAAAGTGTAATGAGACCCATTGATTACAATGGATGTGTCCTTTTAATGCCTGCTTTCAGCATGGCACATGCATTATGGGGCGCAAAGGGTTACAAAGTGGTGCAATGCATGCATTGTGCCACTTTGTAAATGTGACGTGGGAGAAAGGCCACCTTAGCGCCATCTTAGCATCAAAAAAATTATGCTAAAGCGGCATTAACGTGGCACAAGGGGCTCTTAAATCTGCCCCTTAATATCCTTATTCACTGGCAGAATGCACTGGGTGCCCTTGAATTGTTTTTCTATTCCAAGCCAGCACCTCCCCACGTTTCAATATTTTCTCTCACGTGCCACCTAATAGTCAGCGGCAGCTATGACTCCATACACAGGTATTCTATCTCTCAGTTACGTTGTCATTGTCAACGTGGACACAATCTAGGCATCTCCATCGGTGACTACAAAACTAGGCTCTCTGTAGTCCCTCGTATTTGGTATATTTTGACTACGATCTTCCTTTCAGACAGGTTCTAGCCAATGGCCATTTCTCAAACAGTGATCTGTCTTCCATAGTACATGGAAATGAAGAATATCTGGGAATCTGGGGATTTTTTTTATTTTGAAAGCAGGGGTGTTAGAAATGGGATCTTTGGTTGACAGTCAGGTTACCCCCTGTTCAACGAAGGACCCTCACTCTAGTCAGGGTAAAAGAGAATCACCCTCAGCTAACCCCTGCTTACCCCCTTGGTAGCTTGGCAGAGCAGTAGGCTTAACTTCAGTGTACTAGGTGTAAAGTATTTGTACCAACACACACAGTTACTTATTGAAAACACTACAAAATGACACAACACCAGGTTAGTAAAATAGGAAATATTTATCTAAACAAAACAAGACTAAAACAACAAAAATCCACCATACACAAGTCAAGTTATCAATAAAAATGCAAAAAGAGTCTTTAAGTAGTTTTAAATACACACTAGCACTGCTAGAGTGAAAATGTACCTGGTGTGCATCAAAAATATCTCCGCACGGCGGTACGTGAGTCGAAAATCCAGCCGCACGATGACCCGAAAATCCCGCAGCGCAGGTTGTGATCTCCCAGCCTCCGTCAGCGATGCTGTGCGTCGTTTCTCCTGCTATGTGCGTCGATTCTTCGGTCGCATTTCCTGCCAGCGTCATTTCTCAGCTTCAGAGCCGGCGGCATGTCGTTATTTTCAGCCGCAGATTGGATTTGCGTCAATCTTTTCCCCACACGGCGCTCTGTGCGTGGATTTTCTTGTCTTTAGGCTGCCAGCTTCTCCTTTCAGGGTCACAGGAACTGGATGGGCACCGCAGTGCAGAGTAGGAGTCTCTCCAGATACTCCAGGTGCTGGCAGAGAGAAGTCTTTTCTGTCCCTGAGGCTTTAAACAACAGGAGGCAAGCTCTAGATCAAGCCCTTGGAGATTTCTTCTCAAGATGGAAGGCACACAAAGTCCAGTCTTTGCCCTCTTACTCTGGCAGAAGCAGCAACTGCAGGATAGCTCCACAAAGCACAGTCACAGGCAGGGCAGCTCTTCTTCCTCACCTATTCAGCTCTTCTCCAGGCAGAGGTTCCTCTTGGTTCCAGAAGTGTTTCTAAAGTCTGTGGTTTTGGGTGCCCTTCTTATACCCAATTTCTCCTTTGAAGTAGGTCTACTTCAAAGTAAAGTCTCTTTGGAATGTGAAATCCTGCCTTGCCCAGGCCAGGGCCCAGACACTCACCAGGGGGTTGGAGACTGCATTGTGTGAGGGCAGGCACAGCCCTTTCAGGTGTGAGTGACCACTCCTCCCCTCCCTCCTAGCACAGATGGCTCATTAGGATATGCAGGCTACACCCAGCTCCCTTTGTGTCACTGTCTAGTGTGAGGTGAAACCAGCCCAACTGTCAAACTGACCCAGACAGGGAATCCACAAACAGGCAGAG
Organism: Pleurodeles waltl; assembly: GCF_031143425.1. NCBI lineage: Eukaryota > Metazoa > Chordata > Amphibia > Caudata > Salamandridae > Pleurodeles > Pleurodeles waltl. Next base: position 88,814,323 of record NC_090449.1, read on the forward strand.
TCACAGAAATGGTATAAGCAAGAAAAGGCTCACTTTCTAAAAGTGGCATTTTCAAACACACAGTCTTAAAATCAACTTTACTAAAAGATGTATCTTTAAATTGTGAGCTCAGAGACCCCAAACTCCACATGTCCATCCGCTCTCAAAGGGAATCTACACTTTAATCAGATTTAAAGGTAGCCCCCATGTTAACCTATGAGAGGGACAGGCCTTGCAACAGTGAAAAACGAATTTAGCAATATTTCACTGTCAGGACATATAAAACACATTACTATATGTTCTACCTTAACCATACACTGCACCCTGCCCTTGGGGCTACCTAGGGCCTACCTTTGGGGGGTCTGACATGTAAGAAAAGGGAAGGTTTAGGCCTGGCAAGTGGGTACACTGGCCAAGTCGAATTTACAGTTAAAACTGCACACACAGACACTGCAGTGGCAGGTCTGAGACATGATTACAGAGCTACTTATGTGGGTGGCAAAACCAGTGCTGCAGGCCCACTAGTAGCATTTGATTTACAGACCCTGGGCACTTCTAGTGCACTGTACTAGGGATTTACTAATAAATCAAATATGCCAATCATGGATAAGCCAATTACACACACATTTTGTAAGGGAGCACTTGCACTTTAGCACTGGTTAGCAGTGGTAAAGTGCCCAGAGTTACAAAAACAGTAAAATCAGAGTCCAGCACACATCAACAACCTGGGGAACAGAGGCAAAAAGTTAAGGGAGACCACGCCAAGGATGAAAAGTCTAACCCATGTCCCCCCCAGCTGAAAGTGGGGAGCAACTACCCAACCTCATGGGAGTTCACATCACTAAGGCAGAAGAACCTGGACAGACCATCAGCATTGGCGTGTTCTGTACCAGGATTGTGTTCCACCGTAAAGTCCATCCCCTGTAGGGAAATGGACCACCTCAACAGTTTTGGATTCTCACCCCTCATCTGCATTAACCATCTGAGGGGCCTGTGGTCGGTCTGAACTTGGAAGTGAGTCCCAAACAAGTAGGGTCTTAGCTTCTTCAGTGCCCAGACCACAGCAAACGCTTCATGTTCTATGGCACTCCACCTATGTTCCCTGGGTAGTAACCTCCTGCCAATGAAGGCTACGGGTTGATCTAGGCCCTCTTCATTAAGCTGTGAGAGTACTGCTCCAATACCATTCTCTGAGGCGTCTGTTTGCACAACAAACTCCTTGGAGTAATCAGGTGCCTTCAGCACAGGTGATGTGCACATGGCAGCCTTCAGGGCATCAAAAGCATTCTGGCAAGCCTCTGTCCAGATCACTTTCCTGGGTTGCTTCTTAGAAGTCAACTCATTTAAGGGGGTAACAATGGTACCATATCCCTTAACAAACCTCCTGTACTTTCCTGTGAGACCTAAAAAGGCTCTCACTTCAGTCCGGGTCTTGGGAGGCTCCCAAGCCAGAATCGTGTCAATCTTAGGCTGTAGTGGTGCCACCTGGCCACTTCCCACCTGGTGTCCTAAGTACACCACAGAACCCTGCCTTATTTCGCACTTGCTCGCCTTAATAGTGAGGCCTGCCTTCTGCAGGGCCTCCAACACTCTCCAGAGGTGTTGCAGGTGTTCCTCCCATGTGGAACTAAACACAGCAATGTCATCCAGGTAGGCGGCACTGAACTCATCCAGTCCTGCCAACACCTGGTTGACCAACCTCTGAAAGGTGGCAGGGGCATTCTTCATCCCAAATGGCATCACTTTAAATTGAAAGTGTCCATCTGGTGTAGAGAATGATGACCTCTCCTTGGCCTTCTCAGTTAAGGCAATCTGCCAGTACCCAGATGTTAAATCAAACGTACTAAGGTACTTGGCAGCTCCCAACCGGTCAATGAGCTCATCAGCTCAGGGGATGGGGTGTGCGTCAGTCTTACTGACCGCATTGAGTCCCCGGTAGTCCACACAGAATCTGAGTTCTGGGGTGGCACTAGGCGCAGCAACCTTTGGGACCAATACCACTGGGCTGGCCCAAGGACTGCTGGAGTGCTCAATAACCCCTAGGTTAAGCATTTTGGATAGCTCATACTTAATGCATGCCCTGACCCTGTAAGTCACCCTGTAAACCTTCTGTTTAATAGCTGTACTGTCCCCAGTGTCCACATCATGTGTGCACAAGTGTGTGACTCCTGGGATCAGGGAAAACAGTAAGGAAAAATGTCCCAACACGTGGCAACAGTCACCTTGCTGCTCCTCAGTCAGGGAGGGGGAGAGGATCACTCCCTCCACTGACCCATCTTTTCCTCCTGCAGACAGGAGGTCAGGAAGAGGCTCACTCTCCTCCTCTACCCCATCATCTGTCGCAAGGAGCATAGACTGTTCAGTACGCTCAAATTGAGGTTTGAGGCGGTTGACATGCAGGACCCTTAAAGGGTTCCTTGGAGACCGCAAGTCCACCAGGTAGGTGACTTCACTCTTGCGCTCCACCACCTCAAATGGCCCAGTCCACTTATCCTGGACCGCCCTAGGCTCCACTGGTGCCATCACCCACACTTTTTGACCAGGTTGAAACCCAACCAGATTGGCATTCTGGTCATACCACCGTTTCATATCCTCCTGGCTTGCTTCCAGGTTCTCCTGAGAGAGACTCCTGAAGCGGGCAGTCTGGTTTCTCAAAGCCAGCATGTAACTGAATACATCCTGGGGGGGTTTACTAAGAGCTTTCTCCAAAGCTTCCTTAACCAGACTCAAATGTCCCCTCACAAGGTGGTCATAAACCAGCTCAAAGGGACTAAACCCAAGTCCCTTTTGAGGCACATCCCTGCAGGCGAACAGAAGGCATGGCAAGAGGATGTCCCACTTCCTCCTCAAGGGCTCTGACAGGCCCATGATCATGCCTTTTAAGGTGCGGTTGAATCTCTCAAACAGACCATTACTTTGGGGGTGGTAAGGGGTGGTGACCTTGTGGGTTACCCCACACTCCTTCCACAGAGACTTCATATACATGGATATGAAGTTGGTAACCCTATCAGATACCACTTCCTTGGGGAACCCCATGCGAGTAAAAACCCCCATCAAAGTACGACCCACTACAGGGGAAGTGATTGATCTCAAAGGAATGGCTTCTGGGTACCGGGTGGCATGATCCACCAAGACCAGGATAAACCTGTTGCCCATGGCTGTCTTGGGATCCAGAAGCCCCCCAATGTCAATGCCTACCCTTTCAAAGGGAGTATTGACGACAGGCTAATGTTGAAGGGGAGCCTTACATTTCCTCCCACTCTTGCCACTTGCCCGACAAGTCTGACAAGACCTGCAATGTGCATCTGAGTGCCTGTGCATTAGGGGTTAGGAAAAGTGGGTGACTAGCCTCTCAAAGGTTTTGTCCTGCCCCAAATGTCCAGCTAAAGGCACATCATGAGCCAACCCCAGTAGGAAGGCCCTGAAGCACTGGGGTACCACCAGCACACGGGCTGACCCAGGCTCAGGAACCTTAGGCTCGCTATACAGGAGGTCATCCTCCCAATAAATAAGGTGTGATCCTGGCTCCTTGCCAGCCGCCTGGTCTGCAGCCTGCTGCTGCAAACCCTCCAAAGTAGGGCATGACTTCTGTGCTGCACAGAATGCTTCCCTGGTGGGACCCCCTTCCTGCTGCCACTGCAACAGCACAGGGACCTCCCCCAGTCCAGCCACCTGTTCCCCTGTAGGCTCTGGGGCGTCACCCTCAGGCTCCGCCTCCTCCCGGACCGTGGGAACTTCTGGGGTCGGTTTCCCGCGCTGCCTGCCCTTCCTCTTCTTGGCGGTCCCCTGGGCCACTGTTTCAGGGGCTCTTGATTACCCTGTCTGGCTGCTATTGACCTGGTTAATACGCATACCCACCCAGGCAGACCCAACATCTCCAAGTGAGACCTGTGTTCCTCCTCCTTCCAAGGGGAATCCTCCAGGTCATTGCCTAGCAAACAATCAACAGGCATGGTTGGACTCACAGCTACCTTCAAGGAACCTGAGACCCCCCCCATTCAAAGGGATCCTGCGTCACTCTGCACAGGTGCTCTGAGTTGTCCACTGCAACTACTTGGTGAAGTAACCGGGGATCAATCTGCTCTTCAGACACCAGCTGACTCCTCACTGTAGTCACACTGGCTCCTGTGTCTCTCAGAGCCTCCACCCTCTGTCCATTAATGGTCACCCACTGCCTGTACTTCTTAGTGTTTTCAGGCACTAGGGTTCTTTGGACCATCTCACTGTCCCCTAGTGAGACAAGGGTCATCTCAGCTGGTTCCCACCCACCTGAAACCAACTCCTCCCCAAGCGCTACACTGGCCAAACCCTGGGACGGCGCACAAGTGGGTGCCGGTGTACTTTTGGGGCATTTGGGGTATCCCCTCACATGACCCACCTGGTCACATGCATAGCACTTACGTGGGGGACCACCTGCCACTGGCTTCCCTTTGGAGAACCATGGCACTACAAATTTTGTCATGGAATGTCAATGGCTTAAGGGTGCGAGGAAGAAGGGAACGAATATTACAGTATTTGAAGGATTCTATGGCACAAATTTTAGTTTTGCAGGAAACACATCTTACCAAGGCGGAGTGTACTAATTTAATACAAAAATTAAGATGGGTGCGAGCATTCGCATGCACAGAATACAGCTATCATAATAGAGGAGTGGTAATTCTAGTTAAACATGCAATTTTGGAGTCTAAATCAGATTTAGCAGGGCGATGGGTAATAGTAAAAACGCAATTTGGAGGTCGGAATTTGATATTAGCAGGATTCTATGGGCCCAATCACGACGATATAGAACCCTTAAAGCAGCTTTTCTCTCAGCTTTTGGAATTTTCGGATCTGGTTATTCTGATGGGCGATTTTAATGTAGTACTAGACAATGAGTTAGACAGACATAACTGTAAATCACGAGGTACACCTAAGTCACAACAGTATCTAAGTAGAATGATGAAGGAGTTTGGTTTCTGCGATATTTGGAGGCAAAGGGCGGGAAACAGTAAGGACTTCTCTTTTTTTAATAAGAAGTACAGACATGCCTCACAAATTGATTATTTTCTGTTGGATATGCGTTTGAGGGAGGAGGTGAAGGATATTTCGTACCTGCCCTCGCATTTATCAGATCACTCTGCGGTGGTGTTAAATATGCGTTTATCTCAGACAAGTTGTAGTGGTCGGTGGACGTTTGATCGAACACTGTTACTAGATCAAGAGGTGTTGTTAAAGTTGCGTAAGGAAGCTGATTTCTTTTTTAGTATAAACTTGGGCTCTGCTCCCTTATCTGTAGTATGGGACACGTTTAAAGCAGTTATTCGCGGGGAACTAAGGAGTTGTTCCATCCAGAAACATAAACGGCTGAAAGAAGAGAGTTATGCATTGGAGCAGGAAATGCGAAAGTGTAAAGCCAAAATAATAGAAGCAGGAGAAACGGAGGCAGTGAGGTCTAGTTGGGAGGGGTTGAGAAGTCAGTTGGAAAAGATACTACAGGGAAGAATTCAAAGCAAATGGGAAGTAAGCAAATTGGCCCATTTTGAATACGGGGAAAATGCGGGGAAGTTGCTAGCCTGGAAAGGTAAAGCGGATCGAATTAGGAACTACATTAAGGAGATTGAAGTGGAGCACTCAGGTGGAAAAACAATAGAAGGGGCTGCAATAGAATCGGCTTTTCGAACTTTTTTTTCGAATTTGTATTCGGAAAAGTTGGAGGTGGATGAAGCTATGATAACGGATTGGTTAGGGGCTGATGGACTCTTAGGGTTATCATTGCAGGAGAAGGAAGTATTGAACGCCCCTATAACGGCTGAGGAAATTAGGAGAACCCTGACCAGTAGTAAATCGGGTAAGGCCCCAGGCCCGGATGGTATCCCAGTGGAAGTTTATAAGGCACTTGAGGATTTAGTTATCCCGTTGCTGACAGAATTGTTTGGAGGGATCCTGGAGTCTGGTAATGATATTCCTCTTTCATGGAATGAAGCAGTGATCTCCCTAATTTTGAAACCGGGTAAAAACCCAGCGAAGTGTGCCTCATATAGGCCCATATCATTGTTAAACAGCGATTACAAACTGTTAGCTAAGCTTCTTGCGGATAGGCTGAGTAGGACAGTGAATACTCTAGTGCACCCCGATCAAAAAGGGTTTTCAAAAGGTAGATATCTACATGAATTAACTTTCGAATTGATCGGGGCTATAGATATGGCTACAACGTTTGGGTCACCTTTGGCAGTCATGATGTTAGATGCAATGAAGGCCTTTGATCGAGTTAATTGGAATTTTCTGAAATCAGTCTTGAGGCGGGCCAATTTAGGCTCAAAGTTTTGTGGTATAATTGATCGGATTTATACTTCCCCCTATGCTAAGATTTTGGTGAATGGTAAACTTACGGGTCCTATCATTATTTCAAGAGGTACGAGGCAGGGTTGCCCTTTGTCCCCGGTTTTGTTTAACTTATATATTGAGCCATTTGCCAGAAAAATTAGACAAAACTTTCTTATTCCACCCTTCTGTTGCAATGGTTGGGAAAAGAACATTTCTTTATACGCAGACGATGTATTAATTTATACTAATAATTTGCCCCTTTCTTTTAATATAGTTAAAGACCTGGCGGAACAATTCGGAAGGATATCTGGCTACCGGATTAATGCAGGGAAAACAGAAATTATGCAATGGAACATGGAGGGTGGGCTCACAACAGTTAAGCAGGAAATACGATACCTGGGGATTTTAGTGACTCAAAATTTGAAGGATTTAGTAGAGAGGAATGCTCAAAGGTTATTAGCCGAATGTAAAATTATGTTACTAAGATGGGCACATCTCCCTTTGACGATTCTGGGAAGGACAAATTTAATCAAGATATTTATTCTGCCCAAATGGAACTTTGTGTTTTCAGCTATACCCTTGGCAATACATAAAGCGCACCTAGATAAAATGCAACGAGCAATAAATAGTTTCATTTGGAACTCAAAGGGCCCGAGGATTTCATGGAAAAAGCTACATAGAAGGAGGGAAAAAGGAGGACTGGCCCTTCCTGATTTGACATATTATGCGTGGGCATTTTTGTTTAAGAATTCAAGTATGTTGTTTATATCCCCAGATGACTCAGCAGTGGGTAGAATGTATAAAGCTATGGTGTCGTCGGAAAAAGGGGGCCTACAGTCATTTTTATTTAAATTTGGTGACCCTAAATTCTTCAAAAAAATTAAACTAAAAGTGTTGCAAGGAATGGCAAGGAGTTGGTACCAGCTAAGGCGGCAGTTGGGTGTATACTATTATAGTTATCAGGCTCCTATTTGGGATTCTCCGGGCACCCCAGAATGTTTCCAGGATATTCTTGTATTACCACTAAAAAAGGCAGGTGTGGAAAGGTGGGGGGAGATTACGCGAGAAGGCACTCTACTCACTTGGGATGAATTGGTTAGAATAAAGGACGGTTCTCTCTCTAGGTTAAAATATCTACAGTTAAGACAGTGGGAGAAAGTAACTAAGGATGGATTAGGAGTGGTAAATGCTTTGGAAGACTCTTTTCTAGACCTGGCAGTTTCGGCTCCAGGAAAGAAGGTGGCGGCTTGGTATTGGGAAATATTAGAAATTCTGGATGAGAACTTTGACCTACCAAGCAAGCTATGGGGTAAGGTGATGTCAGGCGACAAGATTGGGTTATGGTGGAGGAAATCGTGTCTGACACTGTACGAAGTAGTGAAGCCGGGCTCACTAAGAAAAAATCATCTGTATACTCTACATAGAGCATATATATCTCCAGCAAAACTTTCCAAATTTAAGAAGGGGGAGGAGATCAAATGCCCGAAATGTGGTGGGCTAGGAGCAACAGATATACATATGTTCTGGGATTGCCCTCTTGTTCGGTTGTTCTGGGAGGAGGTTTTTAGGGCGTTATCATCTATGCTAGGCTGGGAAATCATTGTATCATTACCACTAATTATTTTTGGGCAGCTCCAGGAGGAGGGGATATGGAAAAGAGTGAATAAAACTAAGCGTGCATTTTTGTTTTATGTTATTGTGTTGGGACGGAATGAAATTTGTAAAAAATGGCTGAAGGAGCATCCGCCGAACTATACAGACTGGTTGAATGCTGCTTTCCGTGTGGCAAACATGGATCTAAATGTGTTGGGCCCAAAGAAAGGCGTAGAAATGTGGGCACCACTATTAAAGTGGCAGAGAATTGTTTAAATTTGTTTTTCTGTTAAATGTCACCGAGGGATATTTATGGGAAATTGTATAATTGAGTTTTTCTTTTGCCTCTGTCCAATGATTAGCACCGTGTGAAGTCTTGATAGGTCTGTCTAGGCGGACCAGGGGAGACAAAGGTGCACCCTCTGACTTGAGTCTCTCTTCTTAGGTAAGAGCGAAAAAGTTGCAAGAATGAAGAGGGATTTTAGTAAGCGGGGCTGAATGAGGACAAAAAAAGAAAAGAAAAAAAAAAAAAAAAAACAGGCATGGTTGGACTCACAGCTACCTTCAAGGAACCTGAGACCCCCCCCCATTCAAAGGGATCCTGCGTCACTCTGCACAGGTGCTCTGAGTTGTCCACTGCAACTACTTGGTGAAGTAACCGGGGATCAATCTGCTCTTCAGACACCAGCTGACTCCTCACTGTAGTCACACTGGCTCCTGTGTCTCTCAGAGCCTCCACCCTCTGTCCATTAATGGTCACCCACTGCCTGTACTTCTTAGTGTTTTCAGGCACTAGGGTTCTTTGGACCATCTCACTGTCCCCTAGTGAGACAAGGGTCATCTCAGCTGGTTCCCACCCACCTGAAACCAACTCCTCCCCAAGCGCTACACTGGCCAAACCCTGGGACGGCGCACAAGTGGGTGCCGGTGTACTTTTGGGGCATTTGGGGTATCCCCTCACATGACCCACCTGGTCACATGCATAGCACTTACGTGGGGGACCACCTGCCACTGGCTTCCCTTTGGAGAACCATGGCTTCTTTTCATTGGGGGTTCGGAATCCTTAACCTGGGAATCAGTTTGGGGCCCTTTAGAGATCTCCCCCTGTTTACCCTTACCCCCCCCTTTCTTCTGAGAGGGACCCTGCCCACCCTTGGTGTGGTCTCCCCCATACCTCTTTTGGACCCTAGTCTCTCCCAGCGGTCCGCTTCCTGTGCAAGCTTCCTGGGGTCAGTCAGCTTGCTGTCAATCAGGTGCTGGTGCAGCTCTAAATACTAATATTCATAAAAAGAGACAAAAGAGCTCCATAAGGTGTCTTAAACCTTTTTTCAATCATTTGTAGAGATAAAGCTTAAACCTCCAACCCCAATTTAGAACGTTCACATGTTTTCAAAATTCAGCAATCCACTTTTCCTGGATGACCATTTTAAGAATATTGGATTCTGATTATCCCAACAAGTGGAAGCTAGCACAATAAGGCAATATAAATAAACATAGATCAAGCCTATTAATATTGCACAAAAACAGGCTTCTCGATAGCATCAAACGATTGACCAGACAAATGTCAGTTATGGGGAAAACAGGCTGTCGTTTTGTAAGGGTCCACCCTGTACAATCCGAAAAAGTATACACACATCATATGAAAATATCCAACATAACACAGTGCTCACCTAAGAAACACATTAGTCCCCAAAAGTGAAAAAGTAAACCCAAGCTCATCTAACTACAACACGTTACAGCAACATGTCATGAAAGCATATCAATATACTGTCCCCGCACCATTGATATGGCACCATCCATCTTGGAGGAATTTATAAGCATTGCAAAACAGCATATGTCAAGTACTCCACAACTACAAGACCGTGGTAAAATTTAGGCCCGTATTTATACTTTTTTTAGCGCCGCTTTTGCGCCGCTTTTTGGCGCAAAACGGCGCAAACCTACAAAATACAATGGCATTTTGCAAGTTTGCGCCGTTTTTGCGTCAAAAAACGACGCAAATGCGGCGCAAAAAAAGTATAAATACGGGCCTTAACATCCAAAGGCATGCCAACTAAAATGTTCCTTATTGTTATGCTAGGGCACTCAGGTACCATAAAATCCTTCATAATATTTCTTAATTCACATAGACACTGTGGGCCTGATTCACAAAGGTATGCTTACACTTTTGTGTAAGTTTACAATTGTTTGCTATTCACACATGTATTTCATTAGGAGTATCATTAGAACTGTGGCATTTCCATGCATAAAACAATATGACTGTCCTATCTTTTGATGTGTGGTGGAAATGCTGCAGTTGTAGATATTACTAGTTAAATATATTTGTGAATAGCAAACAATTATAAACTTACACCAAAATGTACGTTTACTTTTGTGACTCAGGCTCTGTAGTATTTGCATACTTTTATAATAAAATATTAACACCAAAATATTCTTTAAACGAATAAAGGAAAGAAGCAATATAATAAAGATCTAAAAAAAACTACCTAAAATATTGCCATACCTGCACTAAATTTTGCGGTATGTCACCATAGCAGCATAATGACATGCTGGTAAGGCATTATATTAAGATCCCCCTTAATTTATGTACAGCAAACTAGAACTATTTCCACAATGCATCTCCAACCATGTTGAGTTGTAAATGTTCTATTGATCATCTCACATGCCAGCAATGATAGAATGTTGGCCATGTTTAAAAGATCCACTGATCATGAGAATGCATCACCAGGTTCAGCAAATATAACAACACCTTAACAGCATAAGTCCCACTAGTAAAACATAAAGTATAGAGCCCCAATAATTGTCAAGTCTGCGCTGAATGTTGTGGTCATAATGTCATATTCTCCAACCATATTGATTTTTTTTTAAAGTGTTGTCCATTACTTAACATGTTGGCAGTGATCGAATGTTGCCAATCTTTAAACGATCACTTATCATGCCTATTCTTCACCAAAGTCCAAAAATAACCATTCAGAGCCTTGCGTGAATAGGAATGCCTTCTATCAAACCAATCAATAAATAGGGTGGCATAAAAGGGGGCAAATCTGGAACCCAAGGCTGTTCCCTACAACTGGTGGTACTACTGCCCATCATAAAGGAAGCAGTTATTTATCAACATAATTTCAACCATTTCCAAAAGCATTTTTCTGTGTTCAAGAAAATTGGCTCATCTGAAAGCCTGAAAGGATTCTAGGTCTATAATACCATGTTCCTTCTGTATACAAGTATACAAGCTCTTGACATCGAGTGTTACAAAGTTCATATTCTAAATGTCCCACATCTTCAAATTTGCATAATCAATCAGTTGTATCTCAAACATAAGATGGCAAATTCATGACCAAAAGTTTCAAAAAAGTGTCTATGAATTTAGATAAGTGTTATGTTGGTGATCCTTTTCCTGATAGTATAGGCCAACCAAGTCATTTTGTTGCTCTTGGGGACCATGTACAGGCAAGGATACTTAAGACACTCCACCTTAAGATAGCTATACTCTGTATCTGAAATAAGTCCAATATCAAGCCCATGATACCAATGGATTGTTATACTAAAGGAGGTTTGTGTTACTGGGTTTCAATCCAACTTTCTATACTTTCAATCTGCATACCTATCATATCACTTCGTTATGATAGTCTAGTGTGTTTGATTCATGATCACAACATTTCCACTTTTAGAAGCCTCACAGATCACTATTGGGTTTTCTGCTCTAAGGCTTTCATGCACAAAAACTATTTTACAGTCAGTAGACCTCTGAATCAGAACTTCAGAGCCTTTCTGACCTCAAATGGCTTGTTTGTATTCACCAAACCCAAACAGCAATTCAGTAACATGTCACAGAGGCATTAGAGAACTATTTGGGTTTGGGGATAAACACAGATTCTATATTTTGAATGGGTGTGTTAAGGACTTAACTTCCAGATATTGAAACGTTAAGCTAAAATGAAAATCTGGCTGTAATACATTAATATTTTACCATCTCCTCAAAGGAGGTGGTAAGACATTGGCAAACAAGAAGGGGTCGACAGGGGACCTCTTCCCCCTTTGTGAGTGTTCACAAAAACATGTTTTATGAGCAGACAGTGGTCCATGAGACTCTGCCTGCTCCTAAAAATGGTTTGTGTTATTTTTCTTTTTAAAATGCAACCACATTTCCTTTAAGGAAAATGGACTGCATAAAAAAAAAAGATTGTTTTATTTAAAAGCAATCACAAACATGGTGGTCTGCTGACCACAGGAGGCCACCGTATCCAGTTGTAGTGGGTCACAATGTATGACTGTAGGTCAAATTGTGACCCACTGTAAATCCGTATTTTGAGAACCAACCTATTAATACACTGATTGGTTCTCAAAATACCAATGGATTTGTTAGAAGTCGGTGCCCAAATTGCAACCGCTTTTAACTAATTAATTTTGTACATTCCATTTAAGGTATCACACATTGCATATTGTGATTTGTCACAATTTAGGATTCCTTAAATGGAATCTTTGTACATGTGGGCCTCAGTCACTTAAGTGCTTTAAATTTATTTTTGGGCAAATTCTCATTATGAATTTGTGATGGGCCGAAGCAATTTCTTCCTCCTCTCATTTATAGAGATCATGCATTTAGCAAACAGATTTATCCCTTGAAACTAGCCGCTTTGAGAAATACATTTTGGCCTCCAGTTTTTCAAGTATGTCCTTGACTTAGTCATAATATGTTGGTTCCAAGGACAATAGGCAATGTATATTCTTGACACCTAAGATAGTCATATCCAACATAGATACCCTTTCACCTACAGTATATATTTTCCTGTGATTTGTTTAAAACAATCAATGTCCAAATTCTGAAGAATTTAAACAAATCAACGTGCACATAAGAATAATTAAATGTATTAGTTGGGAAAAACCTTAAACCTTTGTTGAGTAGATTAATTTCACATTTCTTTAATCCATAATCAGAGACATTTACAACTAAGTAGACCTCAGATTGTTGCTGTGTGACCTGACGACCAATAATGCTGCCAGTTATTGCTGTCTTTTTGTTTGACTCCTTGTTATTATCCATGTGCCAGTGAGCACTCTTTCAGTTTTTTCCCCTATCCACTCATCTGGTTTTACATACTGCATATTCTGTTTGGGGCCTATTAAAAATCAATTATTTTCTTCTCAAAAAGAAGAGGATCCAAATAGGTTAAAGCTCTGGTCTCCAGATGTGGTGCTAGTGGTGTCATCACAAGTATGAACTTAATTCGACTCCACACAGTAGTGACAGAGTGAAGTGCCATGCAGGCCAGGCACTAAGCACTAATCTCAACAGGTAGTCTTTGGGTGTGAAAAGTGTAGCGTGGGGTGCCGGTGGGCCAGGTGGTGGTGTATCGTCAGGTGGCATCAGTGCCTCTGCAGTCTGGCCCCTTTTGTCCCTGCGGCTTCCACCTGGTGATGGTGTAGCAAGCGGGTGGTAACACAGCCTCTGCAACTGGGCCACAGGGTTTTAGCTTCAGGGACGGTGTTTGGGGTGTGACACCAATGCCCCCCAAATAAATGTATTTCTAGCTTAGTATTTGGGTCTGGATTTCTTGAGTCGGGTTTGCTATCTCTGTATCAGTTTTTTGTATCAGTGTCAAGAGCCTAGATTGAAAGACAAAACAGTGACCTTTGATGTAAACTGGAGTGAGAGAGTGAAAGAGAGAGAGACAGACCGAGAAATAGAGAGAGACAGAGATGCCTTTATGGTGGCTGAATTTCAATACATGACACCAAATAATAACCCGGATTGATACCTGCTTCTCTGCTTGTCAAAATTGTGTGATCCTAGGTAAATATTTATTTCACAGAGTCACCGTTTTTCTTTATTGTCACATATAAACCCACTTTTAAATATGTGAGTTCTGGCTGTGCATTGTACAACCACCTTTTATATTTGATTTAATAAACTGTAATGTTGCTCCATCTATATTAACAGCCTAGGACACGTTTAGGATTTACATGACTACTGACTTGCTACTTAGTTCAGTAATGGCATTGTCACTGGGGGATGAGCCATTACCATTTCCAAAAACTGTCACTTTTAATAAATGTTTGTCAATGCAGTGATATAATCTGATGCTCCAACGAGACACGCTTCCACACATTAATGAAATACACTTCTTAAAAGTTTTTAAGAGATTGTATCATATTTGTAAATTATATTTGTTGCACAATATACATGACAAACGTTTTCATGACTCGGCTTGTGCACAGACTATTAGAGACAAGCAAGGTCCATGGCTCGTCTCGCCCTACTAATTTGCTCACAGCCTCTCATAAATTTGCGACTCAGGCTTAGTACATATGACTGTCAGTCACTTGATAAAATGGTTTGTAAAAGGCGAAGACTAGAAACATGGGGCTCAGGAGCGTAGCTTCAGAGGGGTGTTTAGGGTGGAACAGTCTCCCAATATGTACACTCATTTGGGTAGCATGCCATAGCTGGCTGGCAGGTCAGGTCACCTCATAAATTGACTCTTCCTCAGGTTGTAAAGAACGAATTTGTGGCAAGGCTCAGGACAGGATGCACGTGTGATCTGAAATAGAGACTGGGCCCACCTCACCCAATACATTACAGAGGACCATGGTTAGAGGCGCACACAAGAATCCTGTGTAGGATGTGGCCAAGTATTCCTTCACCTCACTTAAAACCACTTATTCATGATTCAGGCATATGGGTCTGCGATGGCGCACATGGACTCAGAGGTGAGAAAGGTAGACTCATCTGAGTGGATCTAAGGAGTCCTAGACAGAGTTTCCCTGCTCTATCATTCCTGCAGCACAAACCAGTGTTTAGTTGGTTTTTTGCATCCCCAAAGTCCCTTCTGCTTTCAAGTATGGACCTTTCTGTTGATGCTTGGGGATGGGGAGGTATGCTCCTGCTATGCTCCACAGATAAAGTATGGCTGTTAAAGTAACCAAACATTGGTTGCTGCAGATGTGTGCCTAGTTGAATGTGAGTGTGCTTCAAGTGTCTGTACATCATTGTGTCTGTATGTGTGTGTGCAGGTGAGTGAGGGCGCACATCACGGTGTGTACGTCAGTGAGTGTGCATATGATTAAGTGTTCAAGTTACCATCTTCATGTTTGTGTGTGTTTAATTAAGCTACTGCTAATATGACAGTGTGTGAACGAGTGTGTGTGTGCAGGAATCTCTGTTTGACCTCATGGTTACAGGTTACTCAGTTTTTCAGCCTTCTAAGGTCGGTAAATGAGTACCACTGAGCCTTGTAAAAATAAATGTTACTCAGAGCCAAGATATTAAAAACAGTGAACATGCGCTTTCACAAATATATTTTATGTGTGCATGTCAGAATGTGTGTGCAGACATGAGTGTGTGCCGGCCTGTTTGTTTACATGATTGCCAGTGTCAGTGTTGTCACAATGACTGGAGCACCACCCAGCAGTTTAGAATTTAGTTCATGGGTAAAAATATTATCAGTCATGAACAGCTAAATCAATGGCTTCCCCAGGTGTTCACGGTGTTTGAACCTGTGTACGTGTCAATGAGGACTAACATAGTAGTGGCCACTGCACGTCAGGAAACTCTTGGCAAATCTCATTGTGAGTCTTTGAGCTATGGTTAGCAGGAGTAG
This sequence comes from Pleurodeles waltl, assembly GCF_031143425.1. NCBI lineage: Eukaryota > Metazoa > Chordata > Amphibia > Caudata > Salamandridae > Pleurodeles > Pleurodeles waltl. The sequence continues at coordinate 88,829,799 of NC_090449.1, forward strand.
CAATTGTGTGGTTCTGTGTGCCTCTGCAGGTCAGTACTGGAGAGCTCTAGTGCTCTAGTGGAGCTGTCTTTTTGTCAAGTGTGGACTATTGGCCTGTTAGTGATCAGGGGTGAGTGTGTTGGTAAAGATCAGTGTGCGTGTGTGTGTAAAGAGAGAGGGACCAGGGTGGGATTGCTGCAGGGAAGGAGTGAATGAGAGTGTAACACCAGAGCAGTGTGTCTTACACAGAGAACTAAAGTAATGGGTAACGCGGCAGGGCTGGTCTTGGTTGCACTATTACAAATGTGTGTTTTTGATTGACTGGTGTAGGGTGCTGAAATTCAGCACAACTGTGTGTATCAGTCAGGAGAGTGGGTGTGTGCATGTGTGTGTGTGAGAGAGAGCTGGACCTGCTGTAGGTTAGAGGTATTTCTAGTTGCATTGGCAGGGTGGTGTGTTTTGCTCAGCGGTAGAATGATATTGAGGGGCATATTTATACTCTGTTTGCGCCGAAATTGCGTCGTTTTTTTTTACGCAATTTCGACGCAAAACTAACGCAAACTAACGCCATATTTATACTATGGCGTTAGAGGCGAATAGCGCCAAAGTTCCCGGAATGTGCGTCATTTTTTAGCGTGAACCCCTTCCTTGCGTTAATGATATGCAAGGGAGGCGTTCCCGTCTAAAAAATGACTCCCAGGCCTTTACGTGGTATTTATACTCCCGGGCAAAAGAGACGCCCGGGAGTGGGCGTGGCTAAAAACGGCGCATTTGCGCCGCTTTTTAACGCCTGGGTCAGGCATGGCGTTAAGGGACAAGTGGGCTCAAAATGAGCCCAGAGTGCCCTCCCCTGCACCCAGGGACCCCCCCTGCCACCCTTGCCCACCCCAGGAGGACACCCAAGGCTGGAGGGACCCACCCCAGGTAAGTTCAGGTAAGTATTTTTTTTTTTTATTTTAATAATTTTTTGTGGCATAGGGGGGCCTGATTTGTGCCCCCCTACATGCCACTATGCCCAATGACCATGCCCAGGGGACAGAAGTCCCCTGGGCATGGCCATTGGGCAAGGGGGCATGACTCCTATCTTTACAATGATAGGAGTCATGTTGATGGGGGATGGGCGTCGAAAATAAATGGCGCAAGTCGGGTTAAGACGATTTTTTCGACGTAACCTGACTTGCCCCATTTTAAGACGCCCATGCGCCATTTTCCCCCTACGCCGGCGCTGTCTGGTCTACGTGGTTTTTTCCCACGCAAACCAGGCAGCGCCGGTCTGATTGCGCCGTCTAACGCCATTCCATAAATACGGCGCCCGCATGGCGCTTCAGAATGGCGTTAGACGGCGCAAAACTTTTTGACGCTAAACTGCGTTAGCGCAGTTTAGCGTCAAAAAGTATAAATATGGGCCTGAATGCTGCAGGTTGCTATTATTGGGGACGAAAGTGCATTGTCACAGATGTGTGTCACCTAATTAGACTGCATAGGGTGTTTGCACAACAGGACTGAGGTGCACTGTATGGGGGATGGGCCACGATGCTGATGACCAGATGGCTCTCACTGTCAAGAAAAAGTGCTGGCCGGCCTGTGTTCAGGTGGGTTCCGCATATACATTTGAACCCATGACAATACTGTCAATTGTACTGTATCGTACTTTAGGCATAAGCATGTATGCCCTATTTGAATAATGCAAAAATAGCCAAACGACAGTAGAGCACTATACTGTGGTAATGGGAATGGTACAGTCAACAAGTGATTGGAGGTGGAGGGTGTTGGCAATGTAAATGGACTGTTAAGGTGTCATGATGTAGTTTTCTCTAAGAGATGTATCTCCAGTTCTTTTCTAAGGTTGGTCGTGATGAATATGCAGTTGTTTTTTCAGATCCTGGGTTCTCCATCTCCAGTCCTGGATGTGTGGTTTCGGAGGTGGTGAGCTTTCTGTGGGAATTGTGTCACTTTCTTAAGTAGGGAAAGCTGGTATCAAGTTTTCTTGATTCTCTTGGTGACTGTGGTCCTTGATGAAAACGTCCGTCTCCAGGATGAATCCAAGTGACCTGGGTGACAGTTAGGGTTTGACTTTTTTGAGTTTCAGGTCATAGAGCTACCATGAAACCCTCATATGTCAGCTGAAAATGGTATGGAATGAAATATCTGCTTTAAAGTTTGAACCAATGCACCACTTAGTGGCAATTGTTTACCTGCTGTTTGAACCCGCAATATATGAGAATAGTGTCATTGATCTGTTGTTGAATCCTGTAATGGCACTCTAGCCCTCCCTTACTGCCTGAGAATGCAAGATTGTGCATTTTTTGCTATTCCGCCCCTTTCAAGAAGATTCTCAGTTACAAACATATAATTGAAAATCTGCTTGGAAGGTGCAGAAAAGGGAGTAAATTGTATGAATGTAGCTTGATGCTAAGGTAAATGACAGTCTAATGAACACTGCATTATATGACCTTTTTCACTTGCAGCATTTTAGAAAGTGCTGAAAACTGCACCTTTGTATCACCAATTTTCTGAAAATTGCCTCAGGACGAATTCATGTACACCAGTTCCAGGGAGAGTCAGAATTAAAATGTACTCCTTGATAGTACTGGAAAATGTATCACGCGCCCCTGGAAGCAAATGGCTTTTTAACAAAGTATGCTACTATTCATTTTTCCAATGTTATACTTGAGGTTTTGGGGGTCCTATGGTGTTACATGCTGCTAATCATTCAGCAGCTCTTCCTGCTATCTCACAATTTTCACCACGCAGAATTTGTAACACATATTCCTCATTTAGCCCCTGAAAACTCTTTCTATACCACTAGTAAACTTATTTTGTAGAGCATGCTCTTTCCAAGTCTACTTCCTTAGGCCTGGTGTGCTGGTGAACTAAGTCTGTTCGGGCTGCCCCCATCAACCAGAGGCTATGTTTGCTAGACCTAGGCTAGTGCTAGGTCTACTTTTCTTGTCTACTCCTTGCCATATGCTCCACATTGCTGTGTTAAAGAATTTTATTAGAGTGGATAATATCATCCACCATTGCCCAATATCATCCACTATTCACTGCAGCCGTTTGGTAACTGTCTAGTCTACCATCAAACTAGGACTTGGATACGGCTTGTCTATAACAAGCTTGAGTTTAGGGAAGAGAATGGTCCTCGAATACAACTATTGGTGCTTAGTCTGAATGCCTTGGTCAGTACCTAGCTTCTCTACAGGAGATGCTGGAAGTAGACTGAAAGAATCATCATTTGCACTCACTTCATTTCTGCAGGTGTGATTCAGTAGAAATCTGGATCTCCTAAATGTTTTGTATAGGAAGTTTGCCTCTAACCTTGCTTTCAACACTTTTTAAACTAGGGCCTGCTTGAAAGAAATGAGTTGAAATGAGTTGAGAAATCAGTACCTCATTCAAATACATAGCATAGTACTGAAATGGCAAAATGCCAACCTCATGTGCGTACAAACTAGCATACTACTGAATGCAATGTCATTGTGAAATTACATTGTACCTATTTGTAAACATAGTACTATATCATGTGCTTGGCATATTATAGATTGTCTAACATTTGTTTATTATTCAACTGGTCTCGGGTCCTTGAGCAAGTTACTGCTTAGATTTGTGCAAAATTGTTTTGCGAATGGAAGGTTCTATCTATATATTAATGCTACCAAGACTATTCCTTAATTTTCTGAACTACAGTCTAACTACCCAAACTCCACTCACCCAAATCAATCCCAAGTCCACCACATGTCCTTTTTAGTTGGGTACACTCTGTTGCTTGTTGGGATACTTCAGACTCACACATCCCTAATATTATTGACCAAGCTACGCCCTGGCTGGACCCTTTGGGTCAATGAAGCTTGAACCCAGTAGGGACTACCTATTGGGTGGTACTGGTGCCTCCAAAGCCAGGTACATTCAGTTTGTGACGCTTGCACCATCACGTAGTGCAAGTGTCACAGACCTAATGTACCTGGCTCCGCAGTTGGGTCTCTTGAGTCTATGAATCTTACACCCAGTTTTGTATATTGGGATGGCAGTACTACCACCTTCACAGCCGAGCTCCTTTGGTTCCTGAAGTTTGCATCAGATAGTGGTGTTGTCCGGATAGACAGTACTAGTGCCTACTCAGGTGGGCCTAAAGGGTCTGTGAAGCTTCCACCATGTGGTAGTGTACCAAACAGGTGACACTAGCCTTTACTCTGGTGGGTCCTTGAATCTTGTGCCCAGTAGTGGTGTGCTGGTGGGAGGTACCAGCGAATCCACAGCCAGGTCACTTGGGTCCATTAAGCTAGCACCAAGATGTACTGGGAGGTTGCTACCATAGCCTCCAAAAGCCGGCCTCTTGAGTTTGTGAAGCATGGACCAGGTGGTGATGTACTGCACAGGCAGTACTAGCACCTCCGCAGCCAGGCCCCTTGGGTCCATTAAGCTTTAACCCGTTGGTGGTGTACAGGGAGGGTGGTACTAGCCTCTCCACAGCCAGGCCCTTCGGCCCATGAAGCTTACATCTGGTGCTGTGCCTCCGCAGTTAGGCCCCTTAAATCTTAAGGTCTTGTATCAATTGTTTTTTTGATTGTAAAAACTGGGTGACTCTTAGGAATGGGTCTAGGTTTCAGGGTGTGCTTGCCCTGAATTGCAATAGCTTACACAACATTTTTTATCAATGTTGTGCCATCCAACCAGATCCATTCAGATCTGTTGATCCCAAATGGGTGAGAGGACAAATAACTCCCTTGGCCAATATTTTTCACTTATCTTATTGTTTATTTTAGGGGACATGAGAATCGTTAGAGAACTCAGAGCCCTTAACTGTCAGGATATCATTAACTATTTCTTAACTTAAACCCTTCATGCCCAACCCAAGCTCCTCTTTAAGTACTACATTCTCAAAAAATACCAAACTGCTTTACACTAAACCAACCAAAATACAATCCGTGAATAAAGGAGTAAAGTTTTAAATTTCTCCTAAATTTGGTGTAATTCTGTTCAGCTGTTTTGGAAAGCAAAAATACATATGGGGATTAAAATGAGAAATCACAAGTTTGCCTGCCTGCACCCCCTCTCCACCCACCTTCTTCTTTTGCCCCTGTTTGACAGGTGGGTACAAAGCTTTTCATGAAGCAAAAACAAAGAGGGTGCACTTGTTTTGTAAAGTTTTATGTAGATTTATCCAGTTATGAAGATCTATCTATCTTTCTATCTATCTATCTATGAATATGAGGAATCTGTTTGGTTTCAAAGGTAGATTTAAGAAAGGTTCCATTTTAGCTCTGGACAGATATATGTTTTATTTTGGAGCTCAAAAAGATCATGAGAGTTTGAATTAATTTTAAACTGCTTTATGTTCACTTTCTCTTACTTACAATTTTCGACAATGGATGATAAAATGATCAGGGTTAAAATCATACTGAATGGTAAGAGTAAATAGATACAGAAGTAGTTGTGGGTATTAGGTGATCCACATTTTGGATACCATTTCCACACTCTATGTACTATAACTGTTGGAGTCAATTTCATGTTTCATTATACAAAAGCTGCCCAGCTATAAGAAAAAATGCAAACTTTTATGGAGATCTCAGAATTGTGGTACAGTGTGCAAAACTGGGAAGAACATTGTTCAAACAGCAGAAGGAAAATAGCTTATCTGGATGTTATTTGGAAGAGCTGTGAGTCCAGAGAGGAAAAGTTAGAGGATGATGATGAAAGTTGTGTGTGGTTTTAGCTCTCAAATGAGGTTCTGGTAAGGGGTAGGCAGATATTAACAGTGCGTGAAGTGTAAATTTTTGGGAAAAAATATAATATTATGATGGATTCTGGTTTCCCATAGACTATAGTCACAAGAAAATATTTTGAGGTAAAATTTGATGTGAAGGTGTGTTGAATTAAAGCAATTTTGGACAAACAGATATTGTGGCAGAGTCATTTTATGTGAATAAGATAGATATTTTAGGCTTTGTCAGGGTGGATTTAACTTTCAAAGAGCAAACAGCAAGTACTAAGGTGTAGGCTGCCGATAAAGAGGGATAAAGAGACAATGAGAACTGGGATGGAGAGACAATGGGAACTCTGTATTATCATGAACCCTCGTAGTAAGGAACAAGTTCTTTTAGTCTAAGAAATTAAATATGCATTGTGGGCTACCAAATGGTTTCCAGGTGTTTTCTCTTACGATTTTTGTATTAACTGTGTTTATTGACATTTTTTCAATGTATGAAATCTTAATAGGATTAGTAGATCATGTTGCAGGACATCAAAAGTGCGGTACATTCAAATCAGAAGCCGTAACAGTGAGTATACAGGACAGTTGGCCGATTGTAATGTTAGTAGGCATAATATACACATCATGGTAGTTCCCCTGTCCTATGATATTTTAACCCTCATCTCTTTTCCGGTCCGTAAGGTTTCACGCTCTGCAACAATAACATCATTATGTCTTATAAACTGTAATAACTAGAAAACCTAACAGTGCGCTGGTGAGACAGTTCCAACACTGGCGTGAGGATCAGGGCAGACAGGACCGCAGGCTCACCAGCCCCGGAGCAGGCGCCCACCCATCACTGTCCCTCCCCGCAGCACCGTCACTGGGGTTCGATCACAATGTGCAGTGGCTTGCGTCTCAGCATGCTATGCAGTGGGTTCAAGGCGTTCCTGACAGCATTGTCGTAATGTCCTTTTCTAGTATCTACACCAGTGGTGTTCCCCGCCCCCTTTCATGCATTGCAGTACGACCCTATTCATCACCCGTGCCGGGGGCTCTATGAACTGCGTCCACATCCCCCCCATTCTCCGAGCTAGTACCTGCAGCTGATATCTGCTCCTCCCAGGCTTCCAGCAACTCGGCCCAAAGTGGGGCAATTGGGCGCAGACGGATCCCCTAGGCCTCCTCCCGCTTTAATGCATGCAGCTCAGCCCGTGCTCAGGCCGATACATCACGTCTCTAGTTCACTATGGAGGGGTTCCTAGGGGACTTCCAGTTCATGGCGATTTGGCGTTTAAATAGTGCCAGTGCCAGGTCCAAGAACCTGCTGACAACCTTCCTGGAGACTGATCTGGGGCTCAGACCCAACAAGCAGAGAGAGGGGTCCAGCTCCACACTTGCGCCCAACGTTCCCCCCAGGACATCCAGGACACTCCACCAGCACTGCCGTACCTCAGGACAATGCCATAACATATGGTTCTAAATCTGCTTCCACAGCACGACATCTGGGGCACGCCCTGGAGTCGCCCCATATATTACCCGAATCCTATGCGGCGTGAGGTATGTTCTATGTACATAATTGTACTGGATGTATTGAAGACGGGTGTTCTGCGATATTCTACAAGGGTATGCTAGTGCTCTCTGCCACTACGAGTCAGTCATGTCTCTGCCCAATGTCTCCTCCCACTTCGCCCCAAGGCCCTGAAGGGATTCCATTGTGCCCTCGTTGTGAGCTCTATAAAGCCTAGTTATGAGGTGAGTATCCCCCCCATGGTCAGTAAGAGATGGAGAATTGTGTGTCTCTCTAGTTCCGCATTTACTGTGTACTAATGTTCCCTATAGATTGTGTCAGTGTTTGGTACAGAAGAAATTGCCGGCTCGGAATTCCACTCTCCTCCACCATATTGGCGAAGGATCGCATCACCCCATCTCAGAAGAAGTCTCCCAGAGACTCCACTCCCGCCTGGGTCCAGGCCCCGATTTGAGATCTCGGCAATATCTGGTATTGGGTGCCTCAGGGCAACGCCATCAGTGGGATCGCTGGCGAGTAGGCTACCTTTATTCCCATGCATCTCAGGCACTTTCTCCAACAGGAGAGGGCCACCGCCAGCAGGGTGTTCCCCGCCGGGAACGGGATCCAGTGATTAAGCATTCGCACCAGTATTAAGTCTCCCCCGATCTCTCCCCTGGATGTGACCCGGTCCAGCCGCCCCCGCAAACCATCTGGACATCCATTGGAGATGGCTTGAAAAATAGTAGAGTTCAAAGTCTGGAACCCCCAGTCCGCCCTCATCCACAGGGCGTCGTAAGATAGATAAAGCAGTCTGCCTGCGGCCCTCATCCCAAGTGAGTTTCCGGAGCAGCATATTCAATTCCCTGAACAACCTCAACGGGATGGTCACTGGGAGATTGGAGAAATAACATAAAAGACGAAGTAGCATAATCATTTTAGAAATGGATTTAAGTTTAAGGGAGCGCCAAAACACCACGGAGGACCTCAAAGACCGAAGTGCCTTGCCTTAATTGCCATCATGGAGGTCCCCCAGGTCATGGAACACTTGGATTCCCAGGTATTTAAAGGGGCAGGGAGATCACCCAATATCCTCAGGGTAGGAGGAGGCCGCAGCTCACCCACCACCCACGGGAAGACATATGTCTTAATTCTATTTAGCCTAAGGCCTGAGTGGCCGTCAAAATCCTCCGGTAATGCAAGCGCCTATGGCACCCTCCCTCAAGTAGATTAGTATGTCATCAGCATAGAGTGAACTGTTATGCTCCGTGTGGCCCCACATCACCCCCCTTCCTCGACCCTCTGCCCGGAACTGGGCCACCAGGGGCTCGACAGCCAGCACGAACAGTTGCGGGGACAACGGGCAGCCCTGTCTGGTACCTCTAAATATGGGGTAGGTGGCCGACACTGTCTGGCCCGTCCTCACCCGTGCCACTGGTCTACAGTACAGTAGTCAACCCACTGCGCCTATCCCTCACCATCTGAAGCATCACTGCCCTCAGATAGTCCCATTGCACCGAATCGAACACCTTCTCGAAGTCTACGGACAGAAACACTGCCCCCGGTGGCTGCTCAGTCTACGGCATATGCAGGAGAGCAAACAATCGTCAGAGATTGAGGGATGTATTACGCACCGGTATAAAACCTTTTTGGTCGTTGTGTATTAGGGAAGGGATATGTTAAACCAGCCGATTGGCCAGAACCTTGCTCAGTATCTTAAAATCGCAGTTCAGCATCGAGAGCGGTCTGAAATCAGTCACCAGCGCTTCCCAGAGCCTCAGTTTTGGGCAAGGGAACTACCAGCGCCTCCCTCTTTGTCTCAGGGAGTGCCGTATAATTCAACCAACGCGGGCACCAGAATATCCGAGTACGTCTTGTAGAACTCCATAGTTAGTCCATCCGTGCCCGGCGTCTTACCTGCTGCCAGTTGTGAGATGGCGGTCTTAACTTCCTCTAACATCACCGTGCCCCCCAGCGGCTCCCTGTCCTCAAGCGCCAGAGTGCTTAATGGTAACAAATGTAAGCGGGTACCCAACGATTCCGGTAGGTCCGACTCTGACTTTCTGTAAAGAGACTTATAGTAATGCATAAATACATCATTTATTTCAGCCGGCGCAAGCACGAGATCCCCTCCCGTGCCACATACACTCGTTATTGGTGCGCCCTCCCCATGGTGCCTCACTAACCACGCCAGCATCCTACCCGACCTACCCTCTTCCGCATGTATGGATGCCAAATACTTCTGGTAAATGGTGGCACAGCTGCTCCTCAGTCCGGTTGTAAGATGCTTTTGCTTTCAGGAGTCTATGTCACGCTGCCTGGTCTGTGCTCCCGTCGCTCTCGCCGTTGTGTATTATCTTTTCTAGGTGGACGAGCTCGTGCTCAAGGGTCCGCTTGATCCCCACTGTCTGTCCCATGCAATGTCCCCGGGTCGATACCTTGAGAGTTTCCCATTGCATGTGTCTGGAGGCAGTGGATCCCTTGTTGATATGAATGTGCTCCAAGAGGTAAGATCTAAGCGCTTCCCTGTATGGTGGGTCTTCTAGTGCAGCCGGCCTAAGTATCCACATCGGGACGGGCGGTCTGGACTCTGCACAATGCTAAGTGAGAAGTAACTGGCTATGGTCTAAGAGGGTGCGTCCCAGGTACTCAGAATGTGTTATTTTATGTGCTGGGTTCCCGGTACACACCACCCTATCTATTTTAGTGTGCACCTGGTGCAAGCCTGAGTAGTAAGAGTAGTCCCTATCCCATGGATGTTGATTCCGCCACACTTCCTCAAGCCCCAGTGCGTCATCCAGTCCCGTAGCCCTTTAGCTAGTTTATGTGATGGCGCCCCTGGCAGTGGAGGGAGAGAGCGATCCAGCTCAGTATCTATAACACAATTAAAATCCCCCCAACTGCCTAGTTAGACGGCCCGAGAGGCCCTGCAGAAAAGGAACCTGGTACTGTTTAGGGGCATTTATACAACTCAGCATCACCTGTCTTCCGTGCAACCTACCCTCAACTATCACAAACCTACCATCTTGGTCTATATCAACAGTTGTGGCCTCAAACGGGACCCCTGCTCTTACCCACACTAGTGCACCTCGTGCAAAGGCTGAGTATGTGGTGGCAAACACCTGTTCCCTCCATCTACGTCATAGCTTGTCTACCTCACTTGATGTAAGATGGATCTCCTGTAACAGTGCCACATGCACTCCCCTCCTCTTCAAATATGTCAGGACTCTATGCCGTCTGGTCAGCGACCCCATCCCCCTAATGTTCCATGTTAACAGGTTAGAGTCCGCCAGTCTATATGGGTAACATCAGGGAGGGTCGTCCACCCCCCCCAAACAGCAGCCGCCACTGCACCCCACCACCCTCCCCCAGTCACCAGTGCCAGTATCAGATTGAAATGTTTCAGTCTCTCACGCACAACAAAAAACATGTAACTGCAAACCCCAACTCTCCATCCCCAGTGTACCGCTCCAACAGTAGGTTGCCCAGCAAACAGTACAGAAGCACAACCAAAACAATAAGGGGGTTATTCCAACTTTGGAGGAAGTGGTAATCCGTCCCAAAAGTGACGGTAAAGTGACGGATATACCACCAGCCGTATTACGAGTCCATTATATCCTATGGAACTCGTAATACGGCTGGTGGTAAATCCGTCACATTTGGGACGGATTACCACCTCCTCCAAAGTTGGAATAACCCCCTAAGTCATTCCGTGTTCTCACCATTCGCACCTCCACGGCAGAAAAACCAGGGGGGCTCTGTAGCCAACAGGGCCCCAAATTCAAGCCGTAATACTCATCGCAGGGCTAGGGCAGCTCAGTCAAAGTCAACCCAAATCATCAGCAGTTTGAGGGGTTAATTTGGGTGCCCCACCGGAGCGACAGGAGCCCGCCTCTGAAGAATTAGAGGCACAGTCCAATTCTCTCTCGCTGGCCTCCACTGAAGAATCGATGCGCCGCAACGACACCACTGCCTCCAAGGCTGCTTCCCTGGCAGACTCCTTCTGGGCCGGGGTCGGTCCCACCCTCAATTGGAGCCTGCTTCGTTGTCTCCTTGGCTCTCTACGGCCCCGGCGCCCTGCACATCCCGTTCTGTCACAGGGGCTCCCCCCAGGCTTATGTGTCTTCAGCCATTCCCATGCTTTGTCAGGGGTCTGAAAAAAGGTAATGTGACCCTCGGTGATCACCCTCAATCTAGCCGGAAACAGGAGGGAGCACTGAATACCCCCGTCCCGGAGCGCTCTCTTTACTGCTATGTAGGAGGCTCGTCTGTTCTGTACCTCCACAGTGAAGTCCGGGAATAAAGTTACCGTTCCATTTGTGACGCAGACTAGCTCGCTGCAGCAGCACATCTCTGTCCCTGTAGTGCAGTAGCTTGGCCACAACCACCCGGGGGGGTCATCCCGGGGCCAGGTGCACACGCTCCAGTGCAAAGATGGGGGTAAGTTGCTCCATGGCAACGCCCGACCGTAGCCACCCTTCCAAGAAGGTCACCATGTCCGTGCCCTCCGGGAGGCCAATAATTCTCACATTGTTCCTGCGATTTCAGCCTTCTGCGTCCTCTGCCCCACGTTCCAGCCATTTAACACTTTCCATTAGCTGAAGGACTGTAGCTGTGAGTTCCTGCTGCACCGGAGAGAGCTCCGTCAGCACGGTCTCAGCCTCCTGGACCCTGTCAGACAGTTTCTGGTGATCCGCCCTCAGTAAGCTCACTTCCACCGACACCTGACCGATGTCCCGATGAAGCATCGTCTAGGTGTCCTTTATGGCCCCCAGGATCTTGTCCAGTGTGGCCTGCAGGGGGAGTGGCAGAGGGTCCACCATGTCTCCCATGATCAGGTCGCCCACGTGCTTGCGGGCCTGCACTTTGCTTCTGTTCCAGCCCCTGAAGATCATCCGTTATGCTGGGGTGGTATGTTAAAGACCCCTATGCAATCACAATAATGATCCGGACCCTCAGTTCAACCAGGGGTACGCCCAACCGTGTCCCCGGCCCCAGTCTTTTTCTTGAGCCGATGTGTGGGGTCACCGGATTAATCCAATGTCACCCAAGGCATGCCTGATCCCTTGGGTTCCAGCCACCTTCTCTCCCTTCCAACCGGAGGGTCAATGCAGGAACTTCCAAAGCTAGGCTCCCCAGTAGGAATACAGTGGGCCCCAGCCCGTGCCGGGGTCCCTCCACCAATGCTCTGCCGCAGCTGCCGCTCCATGCGGGTATTCGGCCCACGTTGGCTCCCCGCTGTCAGGTAAGTGTTGTCCCAGGGGCACCCCCTCTGCTCTCTGCCGTGGCCTGCTGGCACCAGGATGCACCGTTGGGCTGCTCGTTCTGCCCAGGCCACTGCCAGCTCTCACCTCGTCTCTCCACAAGGAGGGCACCCCGCCCTCTCAGCGGTGTACTCCCAGGTCCAGGAAGCGTCAGCCACTGCACACCTCGCCCTCCTGCCTGGCTCTCCCACGGCTCGTTTGTGGCCTCAGGTACTCCTCACTTGTAGGCCACCACGGGGTCAGACACTCTCCGTCCGCGGGCCGCGCCTCAGCCGGCCTGTCCAGCCCAGGCCGCCTCCAGCGCCCACCTCTTCTCCCCGTCCCTGTCAGCAGGGCACTGCGTCCGCTCAGTGACGCACCCCCAGGTCCGGGGGACGTCTGCCACCGCACCGCAGCTCACCAGTAGTCCCGGATCCTTCTAGCTTGCAGGCCGCCACAGGGCAGCTTACTCCCCTACCGCTGGCCGCACCGCTACAGGTGCTGTCGGCACCCCCCACACCGCGGCCCTCACACAGTTCGTCTCCCAGGGGCCAAGAAATGACCCCGGATGTCTACTTAAGGGGCCCCAGTCGCCGCCCCATCATCGTTGGCTGCCTCCAGCTCCCAGTGGGTGGGAGATGTAAAGGATAAATGTTGGGCCCTGACGGAGCCCACGCGTCCGCCATCTTGGCCATCCAGGTCACGCCCCCCCAGGTGTTTTCTCTTACGATTTATGCAAACTATAAGGTTTTATGTGCTGTATCAAACTCCAAAAAAAGACTCAACCTGTTAAAAACAATTGAGGAGAGTTCCAATAAATGTACAGCAACAATTGAATACCGTTATTAAAGATCTTACCAAGGATAACATTATTGGAGATGTTGTGTCTTCTGATTGGGCATTCCCTATTCATCTGCATGCAACTCTGATTAACAAAATACATCTGTATGTAGATTTGCAAGCACTGAATGCCAAACTTTTAGATTGTCACTCTTCACTGAAAAACAATGAACTAATAACAAGTTTGGGTGGTGCAAACATTTTCTCCACTCTACACCTCTGCTCAGCCTACCATCAAAATCTATTGACAAAAGCTGTTATCATCTGACAGTTTTTTTCCTACTCCACAGCTTCTCTTTCAAATTAAGAGGATGCCTTTCTACTTTGCTTCAGCTACTTCTATTTTGCAACTAGTTATGTTCCAAAGACTAAGAAATGTTTGTTAAATGCTTTCAAGATGACATCTTAATATTCTCTGAAAATGAGTCTGATCATATGAACCATTTAGAATTTGTTTGTAGTAGGCTACAAGAAAAGAGGCTCATGCTGTAAGAAGAGAAATGAAAGTTACTTATTTGTGACAAAGTGGATTATGTGGGCCACACCATTAGAGGTGATGGAGGGATAGAAAATAAATCTCTAGGGGTTGCCTTCTAAAAACGTCACCTACACAGAATACAGTTGTTTTCTTTTACAGGCTTGTGTGAATATTACAGTAGGTCTGTGTGCAACTTTGCAGACAAAATATAACCTGTGAGGAAAATAATACAGAAATGGACCAACTTATGTTGTGTGTACTCCAGAACAACAAAAAACTTTCGATATAATAAACAAAAAGAGATTGTTAATACTCCAACTTAGAAACCATAATGTAATGGAAAAGTATGCATGATTATGGTTGATGCGAATAGGTATGGGGTTGGACCTGTTTTATCTCCGATAGCAGAAAAGGAAGACTGGAATGTTGCATATGCCTCCAAAACTTTGTCAAGGACCACATGGATACACTCTGTAATTGAGAAAGAATTTATGGCTTGTGTTTGGGCAATTGAAAATTTTTATGATTAAATCTTGGGACCCTGGTTTCTTGTGAAAACAGGTGATAATTATACACTGCAAGTAAGTATTCTTTCTTCTTTTGAAGGAAGGAATGCTACAGCACGTATAGCAAGATTGACGTCTCATTTACAGGAGTACAGTTTTGATATCCAATTTGTTCCTGGAACAAAGAATATTACTGCTGCCTTTCTGTCTAGGTTACATACCAAAAGTAATGAGGACCTAAAAGTGATTGAAGAAGAGGTCTGTATTTCTACAGTAGCAAGTGTGATCTGTGGTGTCTTTTCTGGTTTATCTGAATCCGAATGATCTGAAAGGGTTGAGCTTGATAACATCCTCAAGACGATACTTGAATAGATTGTAAACGGTTGTCTAAACACAAAGCACTTCCAGGTGAATATCTTTCATTTTTTGTGGAAGATAAATACATGTAGGAGGGAATCTGTTGTTCAAAGAAGGAAAGTGTGTTCCACCCTTTAGTGTCTGGGACAAATATCCCAAAAGTGCTCATGCAAAACATCCTAGAGTGTCTTCCAAGAAATTATTGAGCCTACATTTGTGTGGACTGGACTGGATAATTATGTAGAATCGATGTGTACATGATTGTTCTAGTTTTGCACAGGGGAAAACATGTGCAAGCTAAAATCAGGTCACCTGGCTCCTTTTCCATGCCCAGAAGATCTCTGGGGAAAATGGAGTTTGACATCTCAGGTCCATTTAATTAACTTCTGTATGATTCCCAATTTAATTTGTTTTTATGGGATTTCAACTCCGAATGGCCAGAGGTCAGGTTTGTGCCCAGAGATGGCACATCTGCCATGTTAGAATTCCTCAATTAAGTTTTATTTGAGAAGGAACACTCAGCACCACTGTTACTTACAATAGTGTCCAGATCAGACCTTTGTTGTTGGTAGACTTTTTGTCCATATATAATATTAAACATATAATCACCACTTAGTATAATTCCCAGTGCAACAAACAGGTCTAGAAATTCAAATGGGCTCCTAAAGAAAGTGTAGAATGGGCAAAGATGAATAGTTGCGACTGGAAAAAATTAATTAGATCAAAATTATGGGTGTATTCCATCACACCTCATAACACAACAGAAAGCAGTCCTTTCTGGGTACGTAAAGCTAGAAATCTTGTCTCTAAGGTAAATCTAGGGCAATTTATCAAAATGATTATGAGTAAGGGACAAAAGTAATTTAAGCAGGATGGGATAGCTGATAATACAACTAAAAATGAAGCAGTGTGATAAAAACAACTATCCAGAAATACAAATGTTCAATTTTAGTTTCTCTAAAACTACTGAATGCATTTACACCAAATCACAAAAAGCACACTTCTGGATGAAGATTTTGCTTCTGCCAAATTTGATCTAATTCCATTTGACGGTTTTCACGCTATCATGTTCCAAACATTTCTATGGAAAATCGCATGGAGATTTTGTGTTTTAGGACAGTCACCCTTTATCCCGACCCCCACTTGAAGGATCTAAGCAAAAAGGAACAGTCTTTGGGAACGTTTTGTGAAGAGTCATGAAACAGTGCCAAAGTTATTACCAAACTAAAATAAATCCTATATTTTATATATATATATATCTATGTACACATAGATATATATATATATATTTAGAGAGAGAGAGAGAGTGATAATATAGATGGATAGATAGATAGATAGATAGATAGATAGATAGATAGATAGATAGATAGATAGATAGATTACCTATGCTACTTTTCTAATGTGCGTCTTATTATTAATTATCGATTCATGTGTCAACCCATCACTGTTGAATTAGAGTTGGTTCCACTCCACAACTGATGTACATTGAACTATGAGTTTGAATTTGTTACAACATTACCATAATCACCATGCCAATCCAATGACCATCAGCAATGTTCAAAAGGTATGGGATTATATTTTACCTACATAATAGGATGGAAATATCATCTATTATAACCTCATGACAAATGAGAAGCATATTCAGCATTCCTAAAAATAATTACCATATAACCTTACACACCATGCGCCTAATGTAAGTTGTTATGTTGCTGGTCCTCCAATTATATAGAAACACTTAACAACTTTCCTCCTGATTCAAGGGCCCGACCTATTCATCAATACGTGTATGGTGGCTTTAGATTCCAACTGCATGAGTACACAATTCTGGATTCCCACCAGACTTTCAGCAGTTTCATCAGATTCAAAGTTTCTAGAATACTTTTATGTTTTTGCTGAAAATGTAATGCAATTAGGTAGCTGGGATTTTATATTGAGACCGTGACATGTTCCTGAAGTCTACCTTTTTGAAGGGTGATTGGTCCTGTCACTGAGGTCAAATGGGCAAATAATACATAGGAATGCAATTGATGAAGAATTTAAGGGAGTATTTATTAAGGGTTTGTGCCGCCACTAAAGTGACTCAAATGTAATTATTTTCCAGTGCAAAGGTGCCCATGTTCAACACAACTAACGCTGTGTGCTGCTTTTTAGCACTTTGTATCTGTCAGGTGGATGGAACCTAGTAAACGCAAGCACCCATAGTTTGTGACATAAAACCCGATCTAATAATATAGACAGACCAGGCTTTGCTTCAGTCAATAACTCCTCGAATCAGGGGGTAACTGGAGAAATGGTTTTATTTCCCCAAACTTTCCTCACATTGAAAGTGTGTTGCACTGTACAGCGCTTAACTAATGTGTGGATTGGTTTGCAATTTGTCTAGGCACAGGATTTTTTACTGAAAGGGTGGCTTCAAATATAAATTATCTAGGCATATGAGTTTTCATCTAAAGGGTAGGCTTCCTATGCACACTCTGTGCTACACATCATGCACACACCTTTGAATGAATGAATGACAATGTTTATAAAGCACAGAGCTAGAACAAGGTTTCCCCACACTAAAGAGTCAGCAGATATAAAAATGATAAAGAGATATTAATGTTCTGTATCAACCAGATTTTAAGTTTTTCTCTAAAAAAGGTTGTGGTCAGTTATCAACCTTAATTCGGGTGAGAGAGAGTTCCAATGTTTAGCAGAAAGATACGAGTATGATTTGCTCCCGTGAGCAGTATATTTGATTTTGAGGGTGGGACGCAGCATATTTGATTATGATCTTAGAGTCCGAGTAGGTTTGTAAAATGAAAGCGTTTCCTTTAGGTAAACAGGATCTTTATTCTGTAAGGCACTATGGGCCAGATGTAGCAAAACTCGATTTTGCGAATCGGAAATTGCGAGTCGGTGCGACTCGCAATTTCCGATTCGCAAAATCGTATGCAGAATGGTGTCTCAGACACCTTCTGCGAATCTCAAGGGGGTCGTAAAGACCCACCTCATTAATATTAATGAGGTGGGTCGCATTTTGCGACCCCATTGAGATTCCCTGCACTCACAGGGATGGTGGCCTGCTGGAGACAGCAGACCTCCATGTCTGTGACTGCTTTTTCAATGAAGCAGTTTTTTTTTATGTATTGCAGCCCGTTTTCCTTAAAGGAAAACGAGTTGCAATACAAAAAAATAACGAAACCATTTGGTTTCGTTTTTTCAGAGCAGGCAGTGGTCCATTGGACCACTGCCTGCTCTGAAAAAACATTAATAGCGACATTTGCAAAGGGGAAGGTGTCCCATGGGGACCCCTTCCCTTTTGCGAATGGGTTACCACCAGTTTGGCGCTGGTGGTAACTGCGAATTGCTTTGCGACCGCGTTCGCGGTCACAAAGCAATTCTGCATCGCGGTGGGAGTCACAAATAGGAAGGGAACACCCCTTCCTATTTGCGAGTCACATTTCCATTTTGCGAGTCGGAACCGACTCGCAAAATGGGAATGTGCATCACGAGGACCGTTTTGCATGGGGCAAACTGTGATTTTCACAGTTTGAGCCATGCAAAACGTGTTATACATCTGGCCCTATGTGAGAGGCAAAAGGCTTGAAAGATTATACATTTATGAACAGGAAGCCAGTGTGAGAACTGATGCTTGTCTACGTCATCAGAGAATCAATCTGGCAGCTGCAGTCTGAATAATCTGTAGACCCTTAATTCAAAATGATGGATTATAAACCAACCACTGAACAACATATCCCAGCAAATTTTCGTAATTCTTGTTCCAGGCCCAAACCTGTCCCCCAAAAAACAAGAACATATTACCTTAGGTCGGCGCTAGACAAGAGGCCATGGCTGTCCTCTGTTTCTTTCCAATTTGGAGACAATTGTCTGTTTTCGCAAATCAGAAGCAGATGAAAGATTATTTTCAATTTGCGGTGATGTTAAATTATCTTTCTGAAAATCTTTGAACAGATGCAAACAAGAACGATAAAGATAGGTTATTTTTTAGTAATGTTTTTTAGAAATCTCTTTTCAGACCAAGGAACCCCAGATCAGAGTGCATTAACACAGAATGTAATTGTCTGGTGTATTACTGTATTATGGAATTTGCAGACAGACGTTCTAGGCTAAAGGATAAATGTGAACATCCGTGGCTCTTAAAACTCTGCTATGTGTGCCCTGCACGTTGTGGGAGATTTGCCTTTACTCAGCACTGCCGGCATCAGTAGCTCCACTGTTGTGCCTCTTCGTAGGCCATGGATAGCGCTGCATCCATGAAACGGGCACTAAGGCGCGGAGGCATTAAACATAGCATGTGCTTCTTCCGTTGCAAGCCATTATTTTGAAATGCTGTTTTCGTGGAAGAGCACGTGGATCTGACATTACATCAATGCCTATCCAAGATGTCTGTCTCTAAAGTGTTTGCTCTGACAGGACCTCAGACCGAGATGACCTTTACTTCTTTTCTTGCGATATTATTATTCTCTGTCTTTAGCCCATATAAGCAGGCTACCGCTTCAGAAAAATGTGTTGCAATGCATTTGTTCCTGATTTTTTTGTTGTTGCACTCGTTGACCATGGTTATTCTTTTTTTCCTGTTTTTTTCACTTTTTCCATCAGGATTTCTTGTACATCTGATCTTCAGGAAGAGGCATGCTGGAGTTGCTCTCAACCTTTATTCGGATGGTTTGGGTACCTGCTTATCAGCTTCAGACTTGCCTCTCAGCTGCAATCAAGAACCATCAAGAGTGCAGGGAGATGTTTGCCAGTGTTACTATTTATTTTTAAATAGGGCCACTTGAGGAGACACTCTGCCAATTTTGTTAATTGTTAGGGTGGTACGATGACTACTGGGAGTCAACCTTTTCTCTGGCAATCACGAAGAAAGCAAGAGAGACCGTATTTTATACAGTACTTGACACAAAACCAGGCAAATGGACTGTACTTAATCCTAAAATAGCGAGATCCCGGCTGAAAGTACCCCTCTGGCTTACCTTGGATATGAGGGCCACATTCAGGGTTCTCTGCTTTGTGAACCTACCAGCAAAAAGGGCCAATATACTTGCAAGAGTTATGCCGCAATTAATAACCAGCATTCCATGCGTGCGTGTGGGTCAATCAAAGTGGACTGAAGTATTTAAAACACAGAGGCAGATCCCTTGGTATACACGGTCTCCAGCTGTGCAATGGCCTGAACCGCAGCCTAAGGGCAAGATCCAACTAAGCTAGATATACTATACAATACTGTCAGTGCTTATGTAATTCTATGTTGTGTTTCATAATGGAAAGTGGCACAAACACTGTTGTTAATAAGCTTTTGTTTACCAAACATATTTAGAGTCAGTAGTTGATATGAGTGCAGCGCAAAAAGTGTTCACATCACAGAGGACCATACCCAAAAATACAGGCAAAGGGGTC
This sequence comes from Pleurodeles waltl, assembly GCF_031143425.1. Taxonomy (NCBI): domain Eukaryota; kingdom Metazoa; phylum Chordata; class Amphibia; order Caudata; family Salamandridae; genus Pleurodeles; species Pleurodeles waltl. Next base: position 88,849,801 of record NC_090449.1, read on the forward strand.
ACGACAGGCGTAAACTTTGCAAACACCCTTAGCAGCTTAAACAAGGCGAGAGCTGCTAAATTAGCATCAAGTTACTTTGCATGAAATTCTATTGCCAGTAGAAAAGCAGCGGAAAGGGCAAATGCAGTATTGCAATTATATTCCCACAAGTAACCTGCCACTTCAGAGAAATTACACATTTTATGTGTCTAGAAATTTGTTTCAAGCAAAATACAGCTGGTTCGTCTTTGCATCCTTGTGCAATTTTTAGAGCCACTCTTAAAGGAGCTTTTCTGTATGAGAGCAGCCAATTACATCATTGGCTCATGACTCTTTGAAAATTTGGCACTACAAAATTAGTTATTGCGTCTACAATACTCTCTGTAGATTTTCTTGCAAAGCCCTCAACGCAGGAACCACAGCCAAGCTCCAGAAAAGACTGCAATGCATACAGAATGCCTCTGCACGCCTCATCCTGGACATTCCCCGCCACAGCCACATCACAGCCCACCTGAGAGACCCACACTGGCTCTCCATCAACAAGAGAATCACGTTCAAACTCCTCATCCATGCTCACTAGGCACTACACAACACCGGACCAGAATACCTCAACAGACGGCTCTCCTTCTACACCCAGACCCGACAGCTTTGCTCTGCCGACCTTGCCCTCGCCACCGTCCCACGCATCCACAGAATTACTGCCGGTGGAAGATCGTTCTCCCACCTCGTCACCAAGACATAGAATACTCTTCCTGACCACCTACGACAGACACAGGACCTACTTATCTTCAGGAGATACCTCAAGACTTGGCTGTTCGATCAGTAGCAGCCCCCCATCAGCACCTTGAGACCCTCACGGGTGAGTAGTGCGCTTTACAAACACATTGATTGATTGATTGATTGATTGATGCAGTGTGCACTGCACTGATTCTAGTAAATCTGGGCACAAATTCTCTTCATGAAACTCCAAAGAAACAAATAATTTTAACTAGTTTCCAATTGATTCCTACCTCGATCAAGAATTCCTTAAAATACATTGGAACAAGTTGCCCTATATTGTATCAGATTTTGCTTTCCCTTGGTCATGCCTCCATTGAGACTTTAGGCCAGATATAGAGTTTGGATTTTAGGGTATTTCGTCCAAAGGCAACAGAGTACCCTATCTGTCAATTTTTTGGTCTGCCCCCCACATTTAGAGACTGACATAACATCAACTTTATATCGGTGGGGACCATGTTGGCTCTATCAATGGAAAGCTTCCCCCAATGGCCAAATGGAGTAAGTGCCATTGGACCCTCACCTTCAGGTAAAATTTGGTGATGTGGGTCAGACAAAAAAAAACAAATAATTTGCACTACACTTTGGGAGAACATTCCCAGGAAATGGGGAGTCATTCGTTTTTTTGTTTTGTTTTTTTTACAAATAAACTCCAGCTTTTGAGAAACCAAATCCAGCACTAGGAGTTTGTTTCTAAAAAAAAAAAAAAAAAAAGAAAGAAAGGTACAATTTTGGTGAACATTCACCAAACTGTTTGTATCAAAATACAAAGATGACCTCTAGATTGGCAATCATTCCTAAAATTTGGCAGACAGAAGACCAGGCGGAGGTAGTCTCCCTGAGTACCATCCACGAAAGCCTATATCCATCCTTTGTCAATAAATATTGCTGCTCTCTGAAATTATATCACAATGTATATGAAAGATGTACATAGGTACTGCATTGGACACCTTAAATTATGATTTGAGATCCATGCCTTAGTTACATGACCATTCCGCCTATTCTTTTTACCTTGTCCTTCAAATAACATGCGACCACCGTCCACCAAATTGGGTTTTTGAAATAAATATCCTTGTCTGAAGAAACCTAATTTCGCTGAAAAATCTATGCTCAGCCCATTGGAAGATTAAGTAATCACCTCAGATGAAAGCCATTTCCATCTCATTTACCTGGACTCCCTGTTCTTATTAAATCTCTGAGTACTGTGATTGTTAAACTATTTGAGAGATGTGCTTGGCTGAAAAAAGTGACAATTCGAGGGCGAGCTTCTGCTAAGAATAACATTAGGAGGACACTGGGGTTCCACCTGAACAAACTGTCATAATCACAGCTTGTGTTTGGGCCATCATGGGTCCGGGCAAAACGGCTGCTAAATAGCTGTAGATATGTGATAATGTTCGGATTCGCAATCAAACTGAATTTTAGTGCAATAAATTAGCTCCCCCTCTCTCAAACTCACCCCAGTTGCCTCAAACTCACCCCAAGTGCTGGAGGAGAATGCAAGATATATTCGTTCTTGTCAATGTCAATAAAATAATTGTAGCTAATGGGACAAATTTATATTTAATTGTACTACAGCTTTGTTGTTTATACTATCTTGTACTGTACTGATGCCGGTCTTGTTACTGTTTGTGCTCCCTGATTCCAGCTGTCTGATTGCGGTGCTGTTGCTACTATTCCTGTTGCCTTTTTCCCTTGCCCGACCGCCTCATCAGCTTCCTGCTGTTTTTTTTGTGCGGCCTTCCCCCTCCCACTGTGCCCCACCTCCCCAGGACCTACTTAATGGTGGTTGCTGCACAGGCGCAACGTTGGCACACCAAAGGCAAGCCCATCTGCGCTCATCCGTTCCTAGACTGCACCCAGCACCACGCCCTCTGGGTCTGCGGACCAACACTGCTACACCCCCGACTAGCTCCAAAACCTCATGCCAAAGATGCAGAACACCCACTGCAGCCTCACCTCGCTTCCATCCACTAAAAGACCCTTCTCCTACCACAACTGCTACTTCTGTAACATGGGAACAACCTCAACCCCCACACAGCACACTCCAAGTCACAAACCACAACTCCATTGCTACCTACTCAACGTGCAAACCCTCGGGAAGCAAACCATTGAGATCTGGGACACCATCACCACCCTTGCGCCCAACATAATGTTCATCACTGAAACCTGTGACTACCTCACCAACCACAGCGGAGACATTACCATCATCCACAAGGACTCTGTGCACTGCACCGCCTCAGATGACAACACAACACCAATCATGGATCACCTCAACTTTCAGATCAAAGCCAACCCCAATACCACCATCAGAGGAACCCTCACCTACAGACCCCAGGGAGACACCACAACTTCTGCAACCACATACCAGACTTCATTGTCCCCCTTGGCAATCAAATCCAACCACAACATCTTCCTAGGAGACCTGAACTACCACCTAGAAGACTCAAACAACGCCAACTCAACCTCACTCCTCGAAAACATGAGCATCATCGGGCTGTCTCAGCTGGTCACCAGCCCCACCCACAGCGCAGGACACATTCTGGACCCCATTGTTTCCATATGCGACATAGCCAAATTCTCCCACACCACTGAGATAACATGGACCAACCACAACATCGTACACTTCACCATTGATCAACTGCACAACTCCTCAATGAAACCCCCCACCTTCCCAGACTGCAACTGGAGAAAAGTCACCAAAACATTTTGGATCACCACCCTCAAGGACACCAGACCCAGTACTGCAGACACCCTCAAACTCTGTGTCGAAAACCTCTCAACCTGGCTCACTTCCACCGCTGACACCATCACCCCCTGAAAAATACCATCAGCAGCAGAACCACCAAACAAGCCACATAGTTCACCCCAGAACTTCAGGCCCTCAAATGCCACTGCAGAAAACTGGAGAGGCACTGGCGCTCTAACAAGACCCCCGCCAACCTCTACTCCTACAGGTCCACCCTCAAAGCTTACCACCACCAACTCAGGGAGACCAAAAAAGAAGCACTCAGTACCCACATTGAGGCAAGCACCAGCCACACCAGACAACTATTCAGCAGCGTCAGAGAATTCTCCTGCCCTGTCACCACTGAGAACACAATCCGCACCTCCCAAGCCCTCAGCGACAAATTATTCGACTACTTCCACCTCAAGATCTCTAACATCTACAACAACTTCGACACCCAGCCCACCGACGTCTTCCTCCCCTTCAGCCCACCCCAACAGATCACCGAATGGAAGTACCTCTCCTCTGAAGACACCATCCCCATAATGACCTCCATCCACTTTGGATCCCCCACAGACCCCTACCCAAAACATTTCTACAACCTGGGAAAGGAAATAATCGGAGCACCCCCCACAGAAAACCTCAACTCTTCCATCACCACTGTCCCTAACACCTGGAAAACATGCTGAGATCCAGCCCCTTCTGAAGAAACCCTCAGCTGACCGTAGGGAGCTCAAAAACTACCACCCCATCTCGTTCCTCCCAGTCCCCGTCAAAGTCCTGGAAAAAGCCATCAACCACCAGCTCACAGACTACCTCGAATACAACAACCTGCTCGACCAATCCCAATCTGGCTTCCGGCCAAATCACAGCATTGAGGCCGCCCTGATCGCAGCAACCAATGACATCAGACACCTGCCCTGATCGCAGCAACCAATGACATCAGACGCCTCCTCGACCTCGGGAGAACAGCAGCCCTCATCCTCCTTGACTTATCTGCAGCCTACAACACTGTCTCCCACCGCAATCTCATCACCAGACTCCACAACATCGGCATCCAAGGGAACACACTCAACTTGATCTCCTCTATCCTCTCCGGCCGAACTCAGAGGATCCGCTTTCCTATATCTCCTCCCCCAAAGAGATCATCTGGGGCATTCCTCAGGGCACTTCCCTCAGCCCCACCCTCGTCAATGCCTACATGACTCCTCTGGCCACCGTCGCACTCACCCACAGAGTCAACATAATTTCCTACGCCAACGACACCCAGCTCGTCCTCTCCCTTACAAACAATGCCACCACCACTCGGACCAACGTCCAAAACACCATGACCGTCATCGCTGCCTGGATGAGAACCAACTGCCTCAAGTTAAACTCTGGCAAAACAGAGATCCTCATCTTAAGTAACAAGCCATCTCCCTGGGACGACTCCTGGTGGCCCACCACACTCGTCCCCCCCACCAACACCCTCCTGCCAAAAACGCAACCTCTGGATCATCCTGGCCACCCAACTTACCATGAAACAACAGATCAACCCATCTCCACCATGAAAACAATCACACAATTCCTCATCTTCAGCTGCATCAACTACAGCAAGGCATTCTACACCACAGCCATGAAGCAGCTATTGAACCGCCTCCAAACTATTCAGAATGCTGCGGGAAGACTCATCTTCAACATCCCCAGAAGAACCAGCATCACTCCCCACCTCAGGGCCCTCCACTGGCTCCCCGTCTGCAACAGATGCCTCTTCAAACTCCTCATGCACGCCTACAGGACCTTCCACAACAGCATACCCGCCTACATCAACAACCGCCTCAAGTTCGATCGACCAACCAGAGAACTATGCTCAGCCACCCTTACCCTGACACACGTCCCCCACACCCGCAGTAAATGCCTCAGAGGATGCTCCTTCTCCCACCTCACACCAAAGCCTAAAACTATGTCCCCCTCCACCTCCTCACTTCCCCCTCCCTGAAGGACTTTAGAAAGCAGCTCAAGACCTGCCTCTTTGACCACCACCGACAGCCGGATGACAACCGTTATACCACACCAGGCCCTGGAAAGCCCCCATGGGTGAAAAGCTCACACTTCACAAGAACCTCCTGATTGATTGATTGATCCTCCACATAAGTTATAATAAGGCTGCAGATCAAGGCCCAAATTAGAGGGATGGTGGGATTGAAAGGCTGATGAAGAAGTGTAGGACATCGGCGTGGCTTCATTGCAGAACATGGCATCCGCTCTTTGTTAGAGCTCTGCTGTATCGTGCCAGATATTCGTCATCACAGCCTGCTCCCCAGGCTCTTCGGCAAGAGTTGAGTGCAATCGGGTGGTGTATCGGTGGCACCTGCTTTGGCCCAAGTCAGCCACTCTAGTGGCCTCTCGACTGGCACTGAGCGCCCATGAATGTGACTGCTGCATTCTCGGCCTCCGAGGGCTCTTGGGCAGCTAAGGAGGAAGCCCGATGTACCCAATGTCGGTCAGGCGGAGATCCAAGGCCCCACTGCTTGGTTTAAGTGCTGGGAGGGCAACCTTCACCTCACTGATGCCTTGCTGTGGTTGTGGATGCCCAATGTGCCATACTCGCTGCTGACCATGACCTGGATCAGAGGCCTTTCCTTGGGGTACGCAGAGGCATTGTTGCCTGCCTGGGAGTGCCCTAATGGTCCTGGATAGCTCCCGACTACAGCATATACTGAAGAGATTGCCACCGGAGCTGGTCGACCCCACGCCTTATATTCAAGACCACACCTGCGGTTGATGAGCATTGCACTGCTGAAGCCAAGACAGCTGTTGGGGTCTGGTTCAGAGGACGGCCTTCTGTCATGTGCCCTACTCTGCACCTTTGGTGAGTCCAGAACTGTTTTGTAGCCCTACCCAGTCCTGCCCGGGCCCATTGTGACACATTGAGATTGCAGCTCTGTTGGGAGCTGGTGGACAGCCTGTAATACTTGAGGACGCTTCTGTCTGGCAGCTAGCAAGAAGACTCCTACTGCAACGCTACATAGCTGACCCTGGGTGCATGGAATTGGGCCTGTTGTCTACTACTGAGAGTAACTGTAATCCCCTAGCTGGGACAGGGGTGATTGCTGGAGGAGACACCAGGGGGCCTGAGGGGCCCTTAGAAAAGGCATGACATCTGTGAGGCCGTTTTGGGACTGCCCACATTTGACAGCGCGCCCAGGCCGCATGGTGCTTGATCTCTGCAAAAGGTGGCCATGTGAGGACACGTAATCTTTGGCCTTTCCACTCATTCCTGCCGCTGAGGGACTGAAACTACCACTGGTATGCAAGGAGATGCATAGGCACTGGGTGTCAGCTCAACATCATGCCGGTCCTAATGACAGAGGTATTCTGTGACACTATGCGGCTGGTGCCTCTTCTGGAATAGTGAGGGTGGACATTTGCATATGAAGGGTCAGAGGACGGTCTTAAAGAGAGGTTCCTCTGTGTGCCTGATCTCGAGCTGCTGTCGCCTTGACAGGGTAGAGAGCGCCCTATAGCTCAGGACCGCCCAGGTTCTCTGCCTACACCTGTCCTCCCCTAAAGCCTCTGGCCTTGTCATGGCCTGAATTAAACTTTTGGGTGCTGCATCGCAACAGAGAATTGACAAATACACCAAACAGACAAACCCCTTGGATGATGCTGGTGTGCCAGGGAGTGATGTCTCACCAGCGGAGGGCCTCCAGTGCCCCTCCATCCTGCAGGCAATCCCAGATCCTAAGGATACGATGGAGGGCAAAATGGGGGTTCTAAAAGTGGATTTGGCCCTGGTTCGTCAGAACTACAAAATACTGTGCACAGGGTCACTGATAGGAGAGAAGAGTCTCTGAGACTGAGGATACTGTCAAATCGCATGAATCCCCCCCAACCCTGCAGCACCAGGTGAATCAAGTGAAGGCTCAGGTGGCGAATGCCAATACAACGTCAAGGCCCAATAATGTGTGCATTGTGGGCATCCGTCAGGGAGCAGAGGGTCCATGCCCACCTCCTTCATCTATAATTGGCTACAGAGCCGGGTGCCCATGGCCAACGTCTCCAACTGCTTTGTAGATGAGAGAGCGCAACGGGCGTTGACCACAAGGCTCCAGGCTGGTGCTTTACCTTGCCCCTTCATTGCCTGGGTGCTTAACTATGCAGATAGGGAATGCTGTCTTTCGGGCGGCACAAAAAGCAGGTTAATTGACATTCTAATCCTTCCATGTGATGATCTTCCCAGATTACATCCTTAAGGTCCAGCAACAATGTTGCTTTTTCCAGGAAGTAAATCAAAAACTGACATCAAATACATGCTCCCCTTTCCAGCTCACCTGAAGGTCCTCTTTCAAGATAAGGCCTTCTTCTTTGATGCACTAGAGGCTGCTTGAGATTGGATCAAGGAGCCCCATTCCGTACACAGGATCCTCTTGTCAAGGGGGTGGAAAGAGAAAGGAAGGGGTGAGGTACTGGGGGCCCCCTGCATGAGCGGTATGGAACTTTGCAGCAGGGGCTGCGCCACAGTAATTGTAGGGTCTGCTCCCATGGACTAGACAGATCCCCGAGTTGAGATGATGCTTCAACTTGTGTGGGTATCCATAGACTCTATGTCCCATGGGATTCCATTGGCTTCTACGGATCCTGTGTGATGACTTCGACCTTTATCAGGGCAGGTGCCTATGCAACAGTGGAAATGGTGTTATGTGTTTCTGAACCGTTCCATACATTAGGCCCTTCACCACTTGTTTCTTTTGTGGGTTTTGTGGGTTTCTGTTAACTTCAAAGCAAGCTTAATTCTTTAGGACTGTTGAGGATGGGGGTTTGACCACAAGGGATGATTCACCTCAGATGTAAGGCCAGTCATCTACTGCCCCTAGTTGCACCACCTCAGCTATTTCCAGTTCATGGAGTATGGGATAGGGGGTTGGGGTGGGTGATGTTGGGTTAGGGTTGTAACGGTTTAACCCACTGATGGTACACTGCATATACACTCAGCAACAAATACACAAGACACCCATACTGATATTCAAATTAAACCTCCTCATGCATGACACATCTGTACACTTGACTGAGACAAGGTGGCATGGCTACACAGATACACTTACAGTCCTTATCTGGAATGTCAATGGCATGCTTGATGAAACTAAGCATGGAGGAGTATTTAAGGCAGTTCATAGGTCCCACAAAGACGCTCTTATGCTACAAGCGACGCATCTCACAGGTAGTAAATGCCCTTTTCTGTCTGTAAGGTGTACTCTCAGTTTTATCACTCAGGCTTCCATCAGGGCTCGCAAAGCCTGGCCCTTTTGATCTGCAGATGCGTTCTGATGGTAGTGTCCAGAGTTTGATAAGATAACCTTGGCTGCAATGTAGTGGTCATGAGCACTCTACAGGGCTCCCCGCTCTCCTTGGTTTGTGTCCACACCCCTCCTCCCATTACTTCTGAGTTCTTGAGGGAGCTGGGCAACCTCCTTCAAGAGATGCCCGAAGCACAATTGGTTCTGGGGAGTTACCTCAATGGGGTGTGCAAATTTGACATGGATCGCTTTTCCACCCCCACAGCTGCCAGTCGTGGCCCAACTTTACTTTCTAGATTTCTTAACATTTCCCTGGATAACATGTGGCATGCACATCACCTGACAGCTCACAAATTTACCTTCTATTCAGGACCCAGAAATCATTCTCCTGCCTGGATCATTTTCTTCTGACCCGACGGGATGGTCACCGAGTACTTAATGTATACCTCCTAGCAAGAGGTCTTTCAGACCACTCACCAGTGGAATTGGACTTGGCTTTGAGCCAGTTTCGCTCTAAGGCGAGGTGGAGGTTGAGCTGCTGGTGCCTCCATTGTGAAGGAGTTTGATAAGACATCCAAAAGCTTGGCCAGCTATTTCTGCATGAGAATCAGGAGTCCTTTGGAAGGTCATTAAGGCCACCCTCCAAGGTGATGTTATTAGCTATTGCCAAGGACAAAGGTCAAATGCTCAGAGGAAGGTGGAAGACCCTGAGGCGCAAGTGCTGGACCTTGAACAACAATATGTCACCACAATGGAGGAGGGCCTCCTCCATGACTCACTTCACACACAAACTCTGCTCAAGCAGGAGCTCACACAGAAGGCCCATGAGGCATGGCTGGCCACCTGTAGCCGCATTTACCAATGGGGGGATTAAAACAGTAAAAGGTTACTCTGGCTCTGCACCGCACGAATCACTGGTGCCCCAGTGGCATACCCTTGAGGGCGATGCCAGATCCCGATTAACAGGTAGTGAAGCCATTACAAATGTGCTTGTTGCCTACTATGAGGACCTTTGCTGCTCAGATCCTGCTGGGCCTCAGACAGACCTTATCTTACTTTGGGGTGCCTTGCCAGTGCCGCCCCTCTCCCAGACGGAATGCAATTACTTTGAGGCAGAGGTCACATGGAAGGAGTGTGGCACTGCTCTTGTGCAGCTCCAAGCGGGCAAAGCGATGGGCCCCAATGGGTATCTGGCCGAAGTTTGGTGCTTACCTTGGCCCCAGGTAAGCCCCTTTTTTGTTAAATAATTTTTATGAGGCTCTGACAAAAGGCAAGCTGCCCCAGGATCTTCAATCAGGGGAAATCATGGTGATCCCAAAACTAGGTATTGATGACATGTGTTGTGAGGAATATCATCCAGTCTCCTCACTAAACTCAGAGTTTAAAATATGGGCTAAGATGCTGGCTAACTAACTTACTGGAGTGATTACCCATCTTGTGCATCTGGTAAAGTCCCAGTTTCTGCCTCGTCAAGCTACATGGCACAATATACACAGAGTTCACAACACCAATGAGCTGAGTGGTTGATTGCCCAGGCACCAGGCCCTCCGCATGGCAGATTTCAGAAAGGTGATTGATTCTGTTGATTGGGACTATTTGTTCACCCTTCTAGATCTCTTTGGTTTTGGACCTAAATTCATAGGGTTTGTATGCCTCCTATATACTAACCTAATAGTGAGGATAAGGGTTGGTAATGTTGTGTCACATTGGTTCCCTATAAAAAGGGGCACTCTGCAGGGATGACCTTTTAACCCCCCTGTTATTTGCCTTGTCCATTGAGCCTTTGGCAGCATGGGTGTGTGTGGATGGCTTGATCCGTAGGTTCCAATGGTCCCGCAGGTAAGTGATAGGATCTCCCTCTAAGCCGATAAAGCCCAGACGTTTTTAAAAAATCCTCAGGGAACTGGCCCTTGGGCTCTTCAGATCCTCCAGGATTTCAAGTCCTACTTCATACTCCTGATGAACAAGGCCAAGTTTTCCATATTCCCATTTGCCCCATGCCCCTCAACCATGCCATGGGCACCTGAGGTGCTGGTGCTTCTGCTGGGTTTCAAGTAACTGGGAGTCTTCATTACCATTGATAAGCGTCAGGCATACGACTCCAACTTCAAGCCCAAGCTCGATGGTCTTTCCAAAGATGTAATATTTTGGTCTACCCTCCCGCTGTCATTATTGGGATGTTCAACAATGTTTAAAATGGTCTCCCAGACCAGACTTCTTTACAGCTCCAGAACTAAGTGTTTCTGGTGAACTGGACCTTCTTTGTCAAAGTTAACCCTCTGATTCAAGACTTGCTATGGAACAGGGAGTCCCTCGGATTTCACTTGACAAATGTTGCTGACATAGCTTTGATGGTGGTAAAGATACCCCTAACATACTCCTCTATTATAAGACTGCAAATCTTCTTATAGTGAATGATTGGTGGCTTGAGGGGTTTGATGACCTGGCATGTGTGACAGAGGGATGGATGATGGGTCGCGGCAGCCTCCCTCATTTGCTCTATGTTGGGAAACTTCCCTGCCAGCCACCAAAAGAGTTGTGTTAACAATCTGGGGAGAGGCAGCAAAATCCATGGGCTGGACAGGCAAGCTCACCTTGGAGACTCCACTGTGAACGGGTAGTCGGCTCCAACAAGCTGGGGCCCTCCGAAGCTTTTTGGCCTGGGACAACATAGGCATTTCCTTGTTGGATGAAGTCCATTCAGGACATACAATCAGAATATCAACTACACAGCACTTTTTTCAATATCTCCAGCTCCGATATGCACTTGTGCCATACCTACATTCTGTTGAAGCTATACCTTAATTCTCCCCCTTGGAAGCCAAAGTCTTTCTCACTAATATCAGGAGCATAAACTGTCTGCCATGTATCAGACACTACTTCGTAATCAGTCTGACCTAATGGCAGGGTGAGGAAATCATGTGAGCAATACCAAGAGTCACCAGAGGATGAGGACTGGATCAAGACAATAACTGCCCCCAGAGAGACAGTGATAGCCTCCCAGTTCCCTCGAATTCAAATCAAATTGCTACCCCATACATATTTCTACTAGGGTACGCCTCTTCAGCATGGAGTTGATTGAGGCAGGAAGCTGCTTACGATGTGAAGATCCCCAACAGTGACTTAATGCATACATTCTCTTTTACTCTTTCATAACGGAGTGCTAGGCACCCTGGAAACAATACTGGGTTGGAAAAACCCTAGTGATCCAAAATTCATTCTCTTGCATATTACAGACAACAAGGATGGAAATAGGCATCAGAGGGCGTTGATCTGGCTGGGCCTGATGATCGCTAAGCAAGACACTGCACAGGCTTGGAAGAACATGGAGGCCACATCTGTTAATAAATGGGCCAAAGGAATGGAATACAGCATGGGTTTGGAGTGCCCCATATATTTGGCGAGGTGCTGTCTCCAGAAATACCACACAATATGGCGGGATTGGGAAGGTTAAATGGGGTATATGGTTATAACGTTGTACTGCTGCACTATGGTCCATGGAAGGAAATACATGCACTTGTGGAGGGTTTTGAATAGCTGATGGGGCGGTTAGGTTCTGGGGGCTGATTTGTGGTGTTGATTTGTATATTTTGCTTTAAAGTGTTGCATCATGGGCATTTGTTATTTTCTTTATTGTATATTGTTGTGAATATATTTGGTTTTGATATTTGTTCTGTACCAATCATGGAAGATATATGTTTGAAATCAATAAAAAAATGTGTAGGACGCAGAATAATCAACATTGGCCTACATCATAAGTGCATTAACGTGTTAGACCACAATATTAGTGCCCATATTATTAGTGGTAACTCCTCACTCCTGATAGCACCTGTCGGGTCACTAGTTGGCAGAGGTACATACCCTGATCCAAGTAGGGACCACAATCCTAGTCAGGGTAAGAAAGATACACACTCTAAATTAACTTGTGCTTACCCTCTGGTAGCTTGACACAGAGCAGCCAGGCTTAACTTAAGAGGCAATGTGTGAAGTATTTGTGCAACACCTTAATTCCGGTTACACAGAGGAGGAGACCACAAAAAGACTCCACACAAGTTTGGAAAAATAAAGATTATTTATCTGAGTTACAAGATACTGTCGTGTAGGCTCTCATTATCCTAATGAGACTACTGGATTTTTGGGCGGCAAGATCGTTCACAGTGTGGGGGACTAAGTCTAAACCACGGCGAAGGACCCTTGTCACCCCAAATCCGGGTTGAGCTCCTGCTAACTAGCAGTGCCTAATCTCTCCCAAAGGGAAGAGACAATTGGGCAGCCGAGCGCATGACATCTTAGTGCTTCCCAGGGAAGTAGTGGTCACTCAGGTCCCAACCAGTTCTCTCATACACAGTGTGGTCTTATATATAAATGACAAAGGCAGTTTAAGTTTTAAAGATTGGTTTAATAAAACGACTGCATTCTAGATAACAAGGCGTGAGCTGCAATAACCAGAATCATACAACACAGTAGGATTGAAATAGTAACGAGGAGAGTGAAACATAAGAATAATGCTATCATAGTGCAACTAGATTACGTTCTCTCTTCTATGTTCTATTTTGAGCACAGCATGTTAAGCTCTAAGCCTGCCTTTGAGGTTCCCCCGGGAGGACATCGACCCTCATACCTGAGCAAAGGCCTGTGATTGGAATCAGCATCTGCAACAGGGCAGTCAGCATCTAGTTGTGGGTTCCTGGTTGGAATCTCCCTCTTACGTGTACCAGGACTAGGAAATGTTTTTATAACTAACACCCCGGTGTTCTAAGAAACGTCCCTACGTAAGAATGTGTACTTTCTACAAACCCTAAAGACTAAACTTCTACCACGTCTATCGGCAATGTACCAGACTGTATCCTTGACTGAAGCACAGAGCGATCAAGAATGTATTGTTTGAGAACTTCAGTGCTGAAGTAAGCTTGACAGTGTGATAGAAGAAAATAAAACAAGACCGTGAAACTGGTTATTGTAAAATAACAGTGCGAGGCTAAATAAAATGCATCTATGGCAAAGTGCACAGAGGCCTAATACATTAAGCAAACGTGCAAAAAGCTACATTAAGAATGGCTACACTACAAGACCAAAACAACAAAAATGTAATAAGCACTCCTTCAGTAATACACGCTTAAAATATATAGTTACGTTCAGTGCTCGAGAAAAGATGTGGGTACTTCCTTAAAGGGAGTTACGGTAATCTTCTGTCTAACACCCCCTCCGGCCATGCCTAGAAAGCAGAGACCATATTACACTAAAGAATACTTCTCCCTCCTCAAAACTCATTGGTGTTTTGGGGGTTCACAGACAGGCCACAGGGACCTAGTAGCACAGTACTGGGGGCTGAAATCACCACTCCAACTTTTGGCGGTCCTCAGACACGGGGCCCATAGGGCATAAAGACGAGCTGGGCTCTGGCATGATCCTGGCAGCGCTGACAGGTTGGCAGCTCCATTCCACGATGTCGATGACCTCAGTATGGGGTGCATGTTGGTGAGAGGCATAGCACACAGATGCAGGATGAGTTGTGCCACAGTAGAAACCCTTTCAAATCTTCAGCCCCAGGGAACCTGGGGGAGGGCACATTCAGCTCACTGCGGTTGCTAGGCAACTGAAAGGACACCCATGCTGTTTGGGGCTCCCACCGCCGCTACCAGGTGTTGGGCTAACTGAAGAGACATTCTTTCTTGACCTTTGGGAAGCGGGATTACCAAGGCACAATGTAGACATGTGTATGGGGAGGCATGGTGGCACCAGAGCGATAATGTGCACTATGCTTGAGCCCGCAGCCACTCCAGTGAAGACAGGCATGTTGAGGCAACTTGGAGCACTAGGTCTGGCCACAGAGTGCAGTAGCTATCACACAAGGTCTTTGATGTCCCTGAGACATCAGCAGAGAACAAGGGGCAAGCCAACAAGCCCAAGGAGTCACTCAGGGAGTTGAGGTTGTAGAGGCAGGTTCAGTTCCCCATCACTGTAGAGGGAGCAGGCAGAAGGCCAACACAGCAGAGCACAATGCCAAGTAGCACTCCCTCCTGGCAGCACAGCAATCAGCAGGCAGCAGGCCAACAAACCAGAGCACAGTGCAAACTAGCAGTCCCTCCTGGCAGCGTAGCTCCTCTTGGTTGCAGAGTCTCCTCAGGAACCCAAAGTGAACTAATTTGGTGGGGTTTAGGATCCAATACTTATACCCAAAAGGCCTTCGATATGGGAGTCATTTGACGTACACAAGGATCTCTTTCAATCCAGCCCTGTCTGCCAGGTTATCTGTGGGGGTAAGCAGTCCTTTATAGGGAGACAGAACACCACCTATTGGAGTGTGTCAATCCCTCCTCTTGCCTCTGCCCAGGAAGAACCATCAGTATGAAGATAAAAACAGATGCAGCTGAGTGTCCTGTGTTTGTGGCTGTCTAGAGGGAATCCACAAAGTGTGGTTGTCACCCAGCCCGGGCATGTATTCAGAGACAGGCTAAGGTACAGGATGAACAGGTTGGTTAAAGTAAGAAAATGCCAACTTTCTAAAAGTGGCATTTTCCGACTTACAATTTAAAATCCAACTACACCATTAGTTGTGATTTTAAATTGTGATGCAAGAGACACCAAACACCATATTTCTATCTCTTCCCAAATGGGAATTACAATTAAAAGATGTTTTAAGGCAATCCCCATGTTAACCTATGGTAGAGAAGGGTCTTACAGCAGTGAAAAATGAATTTAAGAGTTTTTCACTTCCTGGACAAGTCAAACTAAAACGTATATGTCCAACTTTTTAAATACACTGCACCCTGCCCATGGGGTAATAAAGACCTGCCTTAGTGGTGACTTAGGTGTAATAAAAACAAAGGTTTAGGCCTTGCAAATGTGTACACTTGCTGGGTCGAAATGGCAAATTAAAACTGCACACACAGGGTTTGCAGTGGCAGGCCTGAGACATGTTTGAAGGCTACTGTAGTGGGGTCACAATCAGTGCTGTATGCCTACTAGTAAATTTACAGGCCCTGGACACACCCAGTGCACTTTACTAGGGACTTACAAGTAAATTAAATATACCAGTTGTGGTTTAGCTAATGCTACCATGTTTTAGAGTACAGTGCACCTGCACTTTCGCACTGATCAGCGTGGGTAAAGTGGACAGGATCCCAAAAGCCACTAAAAATGAGTCCTAAAACAGATGCCAGAGGTCACAAAGTTTAGGGGAACCACACCAAGGATGCCAGGTCTAGCGGTACCAATACCGGAGTTCCTAGTAAATCCAGGGATGTGGAGTTATTGGGGATTACAGGCGGGACCCTGCTATTGCATTGAGAAATTAGGTAGTACGGGAGGAGGGAGGGGGGTTGAGTCCACCATGCTCAATTTCACTTATAATTCCTCATTCTCCCCTGGAGTTTCAGCAGCTGAAGTCCCTGCCTCAAGCTTGAAAATGTAATTCTAACAGGGCAGTGACTCCTGTTACCTGTAACACCCAGAGCTTGTAACAGGAGCCTTTGTCTTTCTCATTGACTCGTTATCTCTGTGATGCAGCAGTAAACAGTATTAAAAGCCATACACACCCACAAAACGTAGGGAGATACTAAATACTTATGTAACACATTAATGTTTTTCCAGGTATAACACTACATTCCTGAAAGGAACAGGACACATATTTCCGATATCAAAGGTCATGATTATTTCACACCTAAAAAAACAAGAGGACATCAATGTCACTTTTGCTTCTCAGATTGACCAGCCTTGAATTGCTGTTAGACAATGAGCCCACGCAACTGCCTAAACTTCAATCTTTAGGGAGGGGGACTGGAATTATGCATTAGGGGAGGACCAAATTATGTGACGCAACGAGGCACATTTTATCATAGTATTATCTCATTATTTTTGTGACTTTTACAAGTTAGCACCATCTAGGCAAAGATTTCACCTCATTAGTCCCAGTGCCACACTCATATATAGAAATATGCAACAGAAAAGTGACCAGCCAATCTTTCTGAAGGGTCTTCACTGCATTGAAAGATGTGCCACTGTGTTTTTAGTAACTTTTGAGTAGGCCTGGGAGGAACTCACGGAGTTTCACTCCGCATAATTCCACGGAGTTACAGAAAATCTGCTTAGTTGCACAAGTAGGCGGAATCTGGCACGTCGGGATGCTTGTGCTGATTGTAAGCATCTGGAGCTTATTTTGACCTCTAAAATCAGTGTGAACGGCACCACGCAGTGTTGTTTCTGCCGCTCGAGTAGACAACTGGTTGTGATCGCCTGCGTTGAGAAATGTCGCCGGGAGGTGATCTAGCACCTGACAATTGAGCTAGGGGACACATTCTCACTCACACTTGCCAACTTAACAATGGCCAGTCGCGTATGTGGAAAAACTCTGCCACACAGGGTTGGCAGAGTTTTGCCACAACCCTTCGAGCACAGAGTGGGCAAAACTCAGCGAACTCTACAAGCGGAGTGGAATTTTTCTGTCTCCCCGACTTTTCAGCTGTTTCAGCTAGAACAATTTTTTTGTTAAAATATGCACTTTATGCAGCAGCTCATGGATTGCGTGGCAAGTGCGGCAAATAGACTGCAGTTGCAAAATCGCAAAACTCTAGTGGCCATGTCTACAGTGCAAATGCTTAAAACAGTAGCTAGTCTTGTGGGACTGTTAGGGAAGATGTAAGGGAGATTTTGAATTATTTTTAAAAAGAACTGTCAGAACGGAGTGACTATCGGTGGGTGCATATGCACTTAACACAATCTGAGAGCAAGAGGAGAGCTGGAGAATAATGAAGCTTAGGCCCGTATTTATACTCCGTTTGCGCCGAATTTGCGTCGTTTTTTTCGACGCAAATTCGGCGCAAAACTAACGCCATATTTATACTTTGGCGTTAGACGCGTCTAGCGCCAAAGTATGGCCAAATAGCGTCATTTTTTTGCGTGAACGCCTTCCTTGCGTTAATGAGATGCAAGGAAGGCGTTCCCGTCTAAAAAAATGACGGCGACGCAAATGCGTCGTATTTATACTCCCGGGCAAAAATCACGCCCGGGAGGTGGCGGGTCAAAAAACCCCGCATTTGCGCCACTATTTAACGCCTGGGTCAGGGTAGGCGTTAAGGGGCCTGTGGGCTCAAAATGAGCCCACAGGTGCCCTCCCCTGCCCCCAGGGACCCCCCCTGCCACCCCTGCCCACCCCAGGAGGACACCCAAGGATGGAGGGACCCACCCCAGGGACATTCAGGTAAGTTCAGGTAAGTATAATTTTTTATATTTTTTTATTTATTTTTTGTGGCATAGGGGGGCCTTATTTGTGCCCCCCTACATGCCACTATGCCCAATGACCATGCCCAGGGGACATAAGTCCCCCGGGCATGGCCATTGGGCAAGGGGGCATGACTCCTGTCTTTACTAAGACAGGAGTCATGAAATGGCGTCTGGGCGTCGTAAAAAAATGGCGCAAATCGGGTGGAGGCGATTTTTTTGCCTCAACCTGACTTGCCCCATTTTAAGACGCCCTAACGTCATTTTTTCCCAACGCCGGCGCTGCCTGGTCTACGTGGTTTTTTTCCACGCACACCAGGCAGCGCCGGTCTGCTTGCGCCGGCTAACGCCATTCCATAAATACGGCGCCCGCATGGCGCTTCAGAATGGCGTTAGACGGCGCTAAATTTTTTGACGCTAAACTGCGTTAGCGCAGTTTAGCGTCAAAAAGTATAAATATGGGCCTTAATGTCTGACTAAATTAGGCCAAACATAGCCTGTTCAGGCTTATACTCTGCTACAAGTTACCAGTAGCGGCTCACGGGGTGCGGAAGGGGCAGGCGGCGTGGGGGGGGAGGGGGTATGAACATTAATTTAATTATATTTTTTTTTAAACACTTACCTTCCCTTGCCGCCGCACCGTGCCGCTCCTCTCCTCTGTTGCTTCAAGTAGGCACAGGCCCCCAGCCTAACCTGTGGTCAGTCCTGACGTTGCTCAGAGCAGCATCAGGATTGGCTGGGATCACCCAGCCAGGGCGCTCTCAGGAAGACTGGGAGCCTGTGCAGGCTCTCTCCAGCCCGGCAACTGTGCTGCTGGGCTGGAGAGACCCTACTGAGGAGGAGTGCTGAGCACTGTCCCTCGCTGCTCGTCACCCCCGTTGCCCCACCCCTTTACCAGAAAACGATAATAAACTTAGTTCATTATCATTTTCTGGCAAAGGTTTAGCATCTGTCGCTGCTGGCGGGTGTGCGACGCTCCTACGCCCTAACGGAGGAGCCGCCCCTCAGATCAAAGATATGCTGAACACTTCATCACTTATACTAGACCTGTGCATACCTTCCCTTCTGTGTACTGTGTCCACTCTAGAAGCTAATCACGACACATCAAATGATTCGCATAGAACTTCACTCTTTAAGCAAAACTTCATCCCATGAGAGCCATCAGCGGGTGCGACCACACTTGAAGAATTGCCGCTCGCAATTCCCACCCTGGCACCTCTCCCACCCACTGCTCTTCCACCACGGTCGGCCCCGGACCTTCCTTGTAAGAGTCACAGTAGCACCTTTTCCACGTCCCTGCGGGACAGCGGTCCGTTGCTAAGTAGCTAGGTTGGTGCTATGTGAGTGAGACATTCATTAGTACACACTAGTGGCGCAGCCAGTGTCTAATGGCCCTTACTGCAAGAAAGGAAAAGCCCCCCGAGGCCGCTGCTTGAACTTTGAAATACAGTGGTAAATGGTCTCCCAGACCAGACTTCTTTACAGCTCCAGAACTAAGTGTTTCTGGTGAACTGGACCTTCTTTGTCAAAGTTAACCCTCTGATTCAAGACTTGCTATGGAACAGGGAGTCCCTCAGATTTCACTTGACAAATGTTGCTGACATACCTTTGATGGTGGTAAAGATACCCCTAACATACTCCTCTATTATAAGACTGCAAATCTTCTTATAGTGAATGATTGGTGGCTTGAGGGGTTTGATGACCTGGCATGTGTGACAGAGGGATGGATGATGGGTCGCGGCAGCCTCCCTCATTTGCTCTATGTTGGGAAACTTCCCTGCCAGCCACCAAAAGAGTTGTGTTAACAATCTGGGGAGAGGCAGCAAAATCCATGGGCTGGGCAGGCAAGCTCACCTTGGAGACTCCACTGTGAACGGGTAGTCGGCTCCAACAAGCTGGGGCCCTCCGAAGCTTTTTGGCCTGGGACAACATAGGCATTTCCTTTGCAAACTCATTGGTGTTTTGGGGGTTCACAGACAGGCCACAGGGACCTAGTAGCACAGTACTGGGGGCTGAAATCACCACTCCAACTTTTGGCGGTCCTCAGACACGGGGCCCATAGGGCATAAAGACGAGCTGGGCTCTGGCATGATCCTGGCAGCGCTGACAGGTTGGCAGCTCCATTCCACGATGTCGATGACCTCAGTATGGGGTGCATTTTGGTGAGAGGCATAGCACACAGGTGCAGGATGAGTTGTGCCACAGTAGAAACCCTTTCAAATCTTCAGCCCCAGGGAACCTGGGGGAGGGCACATTCAGCTCACTGCGGTTGCTAGGCAACTGAAAGGACACCCATGCTGTTTGGGGCTCCCACCGCCGCTACCAGGTGTTGGGCTAACTGAAGAGACATTCTTTCTTGACCTTTGGGAAGCGGGATTACCAAGGCACAATGTAGACATGTGTATGGGGAGGCATGGTGGCACCAGAGCGATAATGTGCACTATGCTTGAGCCCGCAGCCACTCCAGTGAAGACAGGCATGTTGAGGCAACTTGGAGCACTAGGTCTGGCCACAGAGTGCAGTAGCTATCACACAAGGTCTTTGATGTCCCTGAGACATCAGCAGAGAACAAGGGGCAAGCCAACAAGCCCAAGGAGTCACTCAGGGAGTTGAGGTTGTAGAGGCAGGTTCAGTTCCCCATCACTGTAGAGGGAGCAGGCAGAAGGCCAACACAGCAGAGCACAATGCCAAGTAGCACTCCCTCCTGGCAGCACAGCAATCAGCAGGCAGCAGGCCAACAAACCAGAGCACAGTGCAAACTAGCAGTCCCTCCTGGCAGCGTAGCTCCTCTTGGTTGCAGAGTCTCCTCAGGAACCCAAAGTGAACTAATTTGGTGGGGTTTAGGATCCAATACTTATACCCAAAAGGCCTTCGATATGGGAGTCATTTGACGTACACAAGGATCTCTTTCAATCCAGCCCTGTCTGCCAGGTTATCTGTGGGGGTAAGCAGTCCTTTATAGGGAGACAGAACACCACCTATTGGAGTGTGTCAATCCCTCCTCTTGCCTCTGCCCAGGAAGAACCATCAGTATAAAGATAAAAACAGATGCAGCTGAGTGTCCTGTGTTTGTGGCTGTCTAGAGGGAATCCACAAAGTGTGGTTGTCACCCAGCCCGGGCATGTATTCAGAGACAGGCTAAGGTACAGGATGAACAGGTTGGTTAAAGTAAGAAAATGCCAACTTTCTAAAAGTGGCATTTTCCGACTTACAATTTAAAATCCAACTACACCATTAGTTGTGATTTTAAATTGTGATGCAAGAGACACCAAACACCATATTTCTATCTCTTCCCAAATGGGAATTACAATTAAAAGATGTTTTAAGGCAATCCCCATGTTAACCTATGGTAGAGAAGGGTCTTACAGCAGTGAAAAATGAATTTAAGAGTTTTTCACTTCCTGGACAAGTCAAACTAAAACGTATATGTCCAACTTTTTAAATACACTGCACCCTGCCCATGGGGTAATAAAGACCTGCCTTAGTGGTGACTTAGGTGTAATAAAAACAAAGGTTTAGGCCTTGCAAATGTGTACACTTGCTGGGTCAAAATGGCAAATTAAAACTGCACACACAGGGTTTGCAGTGGCAGGCCTGAGACATGTTTGAAGGCTACTGTAGTGGGGTCACAATCAGTGCTGTATGCCTACTAGTAAATTTACAGGCCCTGGACACACCCAGTGCACTTTACTAGGGACTTACAAGTAAATTAAATATACCAGTTGTGGTTTAGCTAATGCTACCATGTTTTAGAGTACAGTGCACCTGCACTTTCGCACTGATCAGCGTGGGTAAAGTGGACAGGATCCCAAAAGCCACTAAAAATGAGTCCTAAAACAGATGCCAGAGGTCACAAAGTTTAGGGGAACCACACCAAGGATGCCAGGTCTAGCGGTACCAATACCGGAGTTCCTAGTAAATCCAGGGATGTGGAGTTATTGGGGATTACAGGCGGGACCCTGCTATTGCATTGAGAAATTAGGTAGTACGGGAGGAGGGAGGGGGGTTGAGTCCACCATGCTCAATTTCACTTATAATTCCTCATTCTCCCCTGGAGTTTCAGCAGCTGAAGTCCCTGCCTCAAGCTTGAAAATGTAATTCTAACAGGGCAGTGACTCCTGTTACCTGTAACACCCAGAGCTTGTAACAGGAGCCTTTGTCTTTCTCATTGACTCGTTATCTCTGTGATGCAGCAGTAAACAGTATTAAAAGCCATACACACCCACAAAACGTAGGGAGATACTAAATACTTATGTAACACATTAATGTTTTTCCAGGTATAACACTACATTCCTGAAAGGAACAGGACACATATTTCCGATATCAAAGGTCATGATTATTTCACACCTAAAAAAAACAGAGGACATCAATGTCACTTTTGCTTCTCAGATTGACCAGCCTTGAATTGCTGTTAGACAATGAGCCCACGCAACTGCCTAAACTTCAATCTTTAGGGAGGGGGACTGGAATTATGCATTAGGGGAGGACCAAATTATGTGACGCAACGAGGCACATTTTATCATAGTATTATCTCATTATTTTTGTGACTTTTACAAGTTAGCACCATCTAGGCAAAGATTTCACCTCATTAGTCCCAGTGCCACACTCATATATAGAAATATGCAACAGAAAAGTGACCAGCCAATCTTTCTGAAGGGTCTTCACTGCATTGAAAGATGTGCCACTGTGTTTTTAGTAACTTTTGAGTAGGCCTGGGAGGAACTCACGGAGTTTCACTCCGCATAATTCCACGGAGTTACAGAAAATCTGCTTAGTTGCACAAGTAGGCGGAATCGGGCACGTCGGGATGCTTGTGCTGATTGTAAGCATCTGGAGCTTATTTTGACCTCTAAAATCAGTGTGAACGGCACCACGCAGTGTTGTTTCTGCCGCTCGAGTAGACAACTGGTTGTGATCGCCTGCGTTGAGAAATGTCGCCGGGAGGTGATCTAGCACCTGACAATTGAGCTAGGGGACATATTCTCACTCACACTCGCCAACTTAACAATGGCCAGTCGCGTATGTGGAAAAACTCTGCCACACAGGGTTGGCAGAGTTTTGCCACAACCCTTCGAGCACAGAGTGGGCAAAACTCAGCGAACTCCACAAGCGGAGTGGAATTTTTCTGTCTCCCCGACTTTTCAGCTGTTTCAGCTAGAACAATTTTTTTGTTAAAATATGCACTTTATGCAGCAGCTCATGGATTGCGTGGCAAGTGCGGCAAATAGACTGCAGTTGCAAAATCGCAAAACTCTAGTGGCCATGTCTACAGTGCAAATGCTGAAAACAGTAGCTAGTCTTGTGGGACTGTTAGGGAAGATGTAAGGGAGATTTTGAATTATTTTTAAAAAGAACTGTCAGAACGGAGTGACTATCGGTGGGTGCATATGCACTTAACACAATCTGAGAGCAAGAGGAGAGCTGGAGAATAATGAAGCTTAGGCCCGTATTTATACTCCGTTTGCGCCGAATTTGCGTCGTTTTTTTCGACGCAAATTCAGCGCAAAACTAACGCCATATTTATACTTTGGCGTTAGACGCGTCTAGCGCCAAAGTATGGCCAAATAGCGTCATTTTTTTGCGTGAACGCCTTCCTTGCGTTAATGAGATGCAAGGAAGGCGTTCCCGTCTAAAAAAATGACGGCGACGCAAATGCGTCGTATTTATACTCCCGGGCAAAAATCACGCCCGGGAGGTGGCGGGTCAAAAAACCCCGCATTTGCGCCACTATTTAACGCCTGGGTCAGGGTAGGCGTTAAGGGGCCTGTGGGCTCAAAATGAGCCCACAGGTGCCCTCCCCTGCCCCCAGGGACCCCCCCTGCCACCCCTGCCCACCCCAGGAGGACACCCAAGGATGGAGGGACCCACCCCATGGACATTCAGGTAAGTTCAGGTAAGTATAATTTTTTATATTTTTTTATTTATTTTTTGTGGCATAGGGGGGCCTTATTTGTGCCCCCCTACATGCCACTATGCCCAATGACCATGCCCAGGGGACATAAGTCCCCCGGGCATGGCCATTGGGCAAGGGGGCATGACTCCTGTCTTTACTAAGACAGGAGTCATGAAATGGCGTCTGGGCGTCGTAAAAAAATGGCGCAAATCGGGTGGAGGCGATTTTTTTGCCTCAACCTGACTTGCCCCATTTTAAGACGCCCTAACGTCATTTTTTCCCAACGCCGGCGCTGCCTGGTCTACGTGGTTTTTTTCCACGCACACCAGGCAGCGCCGGTCTGCTTGCGCCGGCTAACGCCATTCCATAAATACGGCGCCCGCATGGCGCTTCAGAATGGCGTTAGACGGCGCTAAATTTTTTGACGCTAAACTGCGTTAGCGCAGTTTAGCGTCAAAAAGTATAAATATGGGCCTTAATGTCTGACTAAATTAGGCCAAACATAGCCTGTTCAGGCTTATACTCTGCTACAAGTTACCAGTAGCGGCTCACGGGGTGCGGAAGGGGCAGGCGGCGTGGGGGGGGAGGGGGTATGAACATTAATTTAATTATATTTTTTTTTAAACACTTACCTTCCCTTGCCGCCGCACCGTGCCGCTCCTCTCCTCTGTTGCTTCAAGTAGGCACAGGCCCCCAGCCTAACCTGTGGTCAGTCCTGACGTTGCTCAGAGCAGCATCAGGATTGGCTGGGATC
The DNA here is from genome assembly GCF_031143425.1 of Pleurodeles waltl. NCBI lineage: Eukaryota > Metazoa > Chordata > Amphibia > Caudata > Salamandridae > Pleurodeles > Pleurodeles waltl. Next base: position 88,874,427 of record NC_090449.1, read on the forward strand.
ACCCAGCCAGGGCGCTCTCAGGAAGACTGGGAGCCTGTGCAGGCTCTCTCCAGCCCGGCAACTGTGCTGCTGGGCTGGAGAGACCCTACTGAGGAGGAGTGCTGAGCACTGTCCCTCGCTGCTCGTCACCCCCGTTGCCCCACCCCTTTACCAGAAAACGATAATAAACTTAGTTCATTATCATTTTCTGGCAAAGGTTTAGCATCTGTCGCTGCTGGCGGGTGTGCGACGCTCCTACGCCCTAACGGAGGAGCCGCCCCTCAGATCAAAGATATGCTGAACACTTCATCACTTATACTAGACCTGTGCATACCTTCCCTTCTGTGTACTGTGTCCACTCTAGAAGCTAATCACGACACATCAAATGATTCGCATAGAACTTCACTCTTTAAGCAAAACTTCATCCCATGAGAGCCATCAGCGGGTGCGACCACACTTGAAGAATTGCCGCTCGCAATTCCCACCCTGGCACCTCTCCCACCCACTGCTCTTCCACCACGGTCGGCCCCGGACCTTCCTTGTAAGAGTCACAGTAGCACCGTTTCCACGTCCCTGCGGGACAGCGGTCCGTTGCTAAGTAGCTAGGTTGGCGCTATGTGAGTGAGACATTCATTAGTACACACTAGTGGCGCAGCCAGTGTCTAATGGCCCTTACTGCAAGAAAGGAAAAGCCCCCCGAGTCCGCTGCTTGAACTTTGAAATACAGTGGTAACACGGATCAGTGGAGCCGGTGCCACTGAACCTGCTTCACCAAGGGAAGCTACCCCTCGAGCACTGCACCTGAGAGGCGGAACACATATTCCGTTTTCAGTTTACAGTTCTTTCAAGCAGTGTGTCTCAGCTTCACAACCCTTCAAATGTGTCAAACATTCAACAAAGATTGTATAAGACTGCTCTTTTGTAAGCCGAAATGACATTTTTAATCATTATTTCAGGTTAGAAAATTAAAACTTTTTAACAGTGGAAATCTTGGCCAGAGATATTACCTGTTTTAATTAATAAAGGATGGTGGGGGTGATACCACGTGCAGCGAAATGAACTAATTTCGCATCCGAGTCCTGCCTGCAGCTTTGCTCCCTTAGGTATGTATTAAAGATTACATTCTGTTTCTCGTCTTCCCGGTCCATTTCCAGAGACCATAGTTCGCTTATTCACTGAGCTCTAAATTAAAGTGTGTCCAGTTCTGCAGATAGATAAAAGCTGACAGCACAGTCCGACTTTCAGAAAGTCAATAGGCATTTGACATATCCTCTACACTGTTTCATTTTTGTGATTAACGATGCCAGTTCTAGCGCCTCTTCCAGCAGGGTGCCGGAAGACAGGGGTGTCTGCACCTGATAACAAGCACTGGCAAGGCTAAGCCTTGGGGCCTATTGACTTTCCAATGTTTAACGAGACTGTACAAAATAGGTAGAAATCAAAGTGCATGTTAATGGTGCTATGCAGCGTTGGGGAAAAAGAGAGAAAGAAAAATGTGTCATGATGCAGTGCAACATGCAGCGTACATGTCATTAAGCTCCTGTGTCATTAAGCAGGCGCATGCATGCGAGACGAATGTGTGCATGCATTAGCATGCATGTGCACGCATAGTGTGTAGCGCTGGCGGCATTTTATTTATTTTTTGTTTAACTTGGCTTGGTAAATAAAAAAAATACATTTTCGATTGTGCTAAAGTGCATTTCAACAACTGCATTGGCCCGACAGCAAATGGAATTGAGTGGCCCTCCATTTTTTTGACATTTTTAAAAAAGACCGTGAAGGGTATTCAACCAACGGATGCGCAGGCTGGTGGGAATCAACGAGTACTCAGCAGCGAGATTTAATAAAAAAAAGAAAGTCGGGTGTGGGAGAAGGGGGAACCAGTTGAAAAGCAGCACATACGGGACAGCAACACAGCGCACATGGGTGGGTTATTTGGTAAGCAGGATGAGCACTCAAGAGAGAGAGCTGGAAACACATACCCTCTCAAATGAGAATGACAATAGGCCAATGGATGATAAGCGGGGGGGGGGGGGGGGGGGTGGTATAAACCAACTGTAGATTTTTGGTATGTTTCACAGGAGGCTTTCGCCTACAGGCAGCTAAAAGCTGTGTGAAAGTCAAGAATTCAAAAGGCCCTAAACACAACAGATCAGCCGTAGATCTCATATTACCTAGAGACAGAGATGTAATGGTTCACAGTGCAACAACAACAGCTCATCCATTCGTAATTTACTGTATTCCTTAGTGAAAATTGAGACCTTGAGTGCCTCTGTCCTTGGCATGGCAAGAGTATCTGACAACGGCATGCCTCCTTTCCTGACATTTTTCTAAATTCTCACCTATGACTAGCCATACACGTGAGTTCCCCAAGGATTACTTAGTTACCAGTTCTCTGTAATATTTGTTGCATTATCAGCTCCGTGGTTCATGATAGACCTACTACTGTGGGCTCTGGGCCCAGTAGGATACCCCTATGACAGCACAATTCCACTTCATGAGCGGTCTGACAGCCATGCTACTGTAGGCTCTATGGAATAAAACGTGTCTGCTGGTGTTCCCTTGCCTACACATCCAGGTGGGATTCACAGATCTACTACTGTGGTTCTTCGAATTCCAAGAAAACAGCACTAAGCTAGCAATGCCTCTCTCCTGGGAGATCCTCAAAGACCTACGAATTTAAGCTCTGTGCTTTTTAAAGTTTTCACTAGCGTTTCCTCAGCTACAAACCTGGGTGTACCACATAGAACTACTACTGTAGGCTTGGTGGAGTTGAAAGTTTATCACTAAACCATCAACACTTTTCATGTGGGTAACCTTCACAGACCTACTATTATAGGATCTATGGATTCTAAAACGTGGCTAGTGTTGCTTGCTTGTATGCATCTTGGTGGGCTCATAGACCTACTGCTGTTATCTCTGTAGATTTAGAGACCTATGTCTAACCTAGCAACAATTTTCGTTCAGGTCAACTTCACGGACTTATTACTATTGTCTCAGGGGGTTGTAAAGCTATCACTAGAGTCACTACAATTGTACACCTGGGTGAAACCCCACAGACCTACAACTGTAGTCTCTGTGCCTTGTAAATATTTTATTAGAGTTTCATCACCTACAAATCTGTTGGGCTCACAGATCCACAGTCGTAGTGTCTGTGATTTCTAAAGTTGTTGCTAGTGGTGTTGAACTTCCCACAGCTGAGGCCACCCAACTATAGGTGGGGTCCATAACCTTGGTGAATAAATTACAAACAAATTATAATAAAGAATCACAAAACTTAATCTCAGCTCCCCAGAAGAAATGCACTCTTCAATAATCTACTTTTCTTAGTATCCACGGTCTACTGTGACCTCACCCTTCTGTAAACAACTAGCTAAAGTTCTAACCTTGTATACTCCTACCTCCCCCACTAAAACTGTGCTGCAAGATGCATTTTTACCATTCAGTGGGCTTACAACCCGCCCACAAAATACAATTATTTTCTTTCATTTTTGCTCTTATTTGCAATCTTATGACTGCTTAGCAATTGTAGGCTTCCTTTCCCTACTTGATTTAGCTCCTCCCTGGAGCATGGACCAACCACGTGTTCTCCTTAATCTATGTTTATCATTGACTTTTTACAATGCACTATTTGTTTTAATTTCAGTATTATTGTTTTCAACCTATCTGCTCTCTTAATGGATGCTAACTTACAACCACAATTGTACTACTCTACAACACTCTACTCTTTGCTGCTCCACTCAATGCCACTCTGCCCTCCTCTGTGCCACTCCACTCCACTCTACACCTCTCCTTTCTACGCCACTCTCACCTACACCAGTCCACTCTCTAACCCACTCCATTCTATGTCATTCAACTCTATGCCACTCTACTCTACTCTATGCCACTGCACTATACTGTGCACCAATCTTTGAGACTCTACTCTACGCCACTCCACTTTCCTGTGCACCACTCCACTAAATGACACTATACTCTACACCAGTCTACTCTATACCACTAAACTCTACTCTGCACCACTCAACTTCATGCCCCTCTACACTACACCACTGAACTCTCTCTACGCCACTCTACTCTTTACTACTTTACTATATGCCATTGTACTCTCCTCTATGGCACTCTATTGTACACCACTCTACTCTACACAATGCCACTCTATGCCACTTTACTCTAAGTCACTCCTCTCTAAGCTACTCCACTTTACTCTATGCCACGCTATGCCACTCCATGAAATTCTACTTCACTCCACCCACTCAATGCCATTCTACTGTACACCATTCTACTTTATGCCACTCTACGCCACTCCACGATATTGTACTCCACACCACTCTACGCCACTGTACTCTACATCACTCCAATCCACTCTATGTCACACCATTCCATTCTAGGCCACTTTACTCCACTCTATGTCACTCTACTCTATGGCACTCTACTCCACTCTATGCCACTCTATTCCACTCTATGTCACTTTACTCTACACCACTCTAATCTACTCTATGCCACACTATCATAGGCCACTACATACCACTCCATTCCACACAATGCCAATCTATGGCATGCTATGCCACTTCACTCTTTGCTACTCTACTCTTCACCATTCTACTCTATGCCACTCCACTCTATGACACTCTACTCTGCCATTCTACTCTACACCACTTTACACCACTCCTGCTACATCACTACACTCTTCCCTACTCTATGTCACTCTATGACACTCCAGTCTACATCACCGCTCTCCATTCTACCCCAATCTAGACAACTCTACTCTATGCCACTCCACACCACTCTATGCCATTCTACCCCTCCCCTCTCTATGGTACTCCACTCTACTTCATGCCACTCAACTCTATGCCACTCTATTTCTCATCACTCTACTCTATAACACTCAATACCACCCCTCTCTGCTCTATGCCACTTCACTCCACACAGTGCCACTCTATGCAACTCCTCTCTATGCCACTCCTACTCTGCTCCATCCCACTCCACTCTACATCACTCTACTTTACACCACTCTATGCCACTTTGCTCTATGCCATGCGTGCCATGTCACACCTCTCGACTCTATGCCATTCCTCACCACTTTACACTACTCAATTCTAAGCCACTCTACTCCACGCCACTCTGATCCATTCCGCTCAACTCCATGACACTCTACCCCTCTCCACCTCACTCTATGCCACCCCACTCTATGCCACTCTAGTCTATACCACTTTACGTCACTCCACTGCACTCCAGTCTGTACCACTCCATTATATGCCACTCTACCTTACTCCGCAGAACTCTACACTACTCTATGCCATTTCTCTTTACATAATGACACTCTACTCTACATCACTCCACACAATGCTACTCTATGCCACTCTAGATCACTCCACTCTACACTACCGGACTCTATGCTACTCAGCTCTATGCCACTTGACTCTACGCTACTCAATGTCACTCTACACCACTATACTCTGCCAGTCTATGTCACTCAACTCTATACCACTCCACACTATATCAATCTACTCTATGCAACTCTACTCCACTTCTTACAATCCCACTTTATGGCACTCTACACAACTCCACTACACGCCACTCTACTCTTTGCCACTCTATATCACTCTGCTTTCTGGCACTCACTCTATGCCACTATACTCTACACCACTCTACCTTGTACCCCTAAACTGTATGGCGCACTCTACTCTATGTGGCTTCATTCTACTTTCCATCACTCTATGCCATTCTACTGTACACTACTCCACTCAAAGCTAATCCACTCTACACCCCTCCATTCTACACCATTCCACTCTATGCCACTCAACTCTATGCCACTTTATTCCACTCTAATTTATGCCACTGTACTCTATCCTACTGTACTCTACGCTATGCCATTCTACCCTCCCACTCTACTGTATGCCACATTACTGTATGCCATTCCACTCTATCTCCAATCTACACCACTCTGTGCCTCTCTACTCTATACCACACTATGTCACTCCATTCTATGCCACTCTACACCACTCTACGCCACTCCACCCCTCTCTACGACACTCTACAAGATGTTACTCCACTCCACACCACCTTACACTACTCCACACTATGCCATTCTACGCCACTCTACACCACTCCACTCTATGCCTCTGTAGTCTATGCCACTTAAGTCTATGCTGCTCTACTCGATGCAACTCTAAGCCATTCTACTCAATGCAACTCTGTTCTACACTGTTCTATACCACACCACTTCATGTCACTATACTCTATGCCACTTTACTCTACTACATCACTTTCTGTGCCACTCTATTCCACTCTACACTATATCACTCTATGCCATTCTACTCAATGCCTCTCCACTCTATATCAATCTACTCTACACTACTATACACTAAGCCACTCTGTGCAACTTCACTCCACCCAACCCTAATCCATTCCAGTCTACACAACTTTACGCCACTCCACTTTATGACTCTCTACCCTGTGCCACTTGAGTCTATGTCACTCCATGCCACTCCAATCCCTTCAGGAATCATGCAAGGACAAAATGAATTGATTAAAGTGAGTGTAATAAGATAAAATAGTATAAATACGTGCAACAAAATCAACGAGTATATACATATTTACAAATGTAGGGACACTGTCCAGTCCTCAATGTCCATGGGGCACACGGCCACATCACATAGTCCAGGCCCCACCTCACTCCTGCAACAACAGGGAGAGAACACTGCAAGGGCATCAGGTCAAAAAAAGCCAGGCACTTCAGGGGGATGGAATGGGGGGGCACCTCAGCCGGAAGATGGTACAACGCCACTGGTCCTGGAGGGGGCAACATGCCCTGTGCTTGATCCTGGGGAATGCAAGGCCACAGTCTCTTGAGTGGGTGACTTGCCCACTGGCTCTGGAGGGGGCAACATGTCCTGTGCTTGGTCCTGGGGAGTGCAAGGCCACAGTCGCTCAAGTGGATGGCTTCTTCCACTGGTTCTGGAGGGGGCATTATGCCCAGTGAGCTTCATCCTGTGGAGGATGGGGTGAGTGGATGGCTTATCCACTGGTTCTGGAGGGGTCATTGTGCCCAGTGAGGTTCATCCTGTGGAGGATGGGGTTGAGAGGATGGCTTCTCCACTGGTTCTGGAGGGGGCATTGTGGCCAGTGAGCGTCATCCTGTGGAGGATGGGGTGAGTAGATGGCTTCTTCCAATGGTTTATGAGGGGGCATTGTGCCCTGTGATGCATATCTTGGGGAGTGCAAGGTCAAAGTCTCTCATCTGGGTGTCAGACCCACAGGATTCGCAGGGGCCAGGCCGCACAAAAGCCCATGAACTCAGGACTACATACTGCCACCGGCGGTGAAGGCTGCTCAGTGGTGGCAGTGGTGGTGTTGCTGGTGGAGCTGGCAGTGGTGGGGGGAGGCTCCAGCCCATCCCCTGCAGCCTCGGACGGCTGCCGACAGGGTCTGCTGCTGGCAGTGGTGCTGGTGGCGGTGCTAGCAGTGGTGGGGGGAGGCTCCAGCCCATCCCCTGTAGCCTTGGACGGCTGCACCACCATGGTTGGCAGTGGGGGCTCCGACTGAGTCCCTGCACCAGGCCCTTTGTCTCTACTGCCTGCTGGCTGTTGCAGGCCCCTGGGCCTTCCATCCTGCATCTGGGGCTGCATCCTTTCCCTCCCGTCCTGCAGCTGGGGTTGACTCCTTGCCTATCCTTCACGCACTTGGGGCTGGCACTCTGTCCGTTTGGCTGGCTGGTGGCTGGGATCCTTTCCCACCTGGAGTAGTTGGGGACACTACTGTGCCCGTAGACTGGGTGGCTGAGGTGCTTGCCTGGGTTTTGACCTCCCTGGCCTGACGTGAGGGGGGGGAAGTGGTAGAGAAGAGGTCAATGGTGGAAAGGAAAAGCTTCTAAGGGACATTGGAGTGGGAAGAGGGAGATGGTTTGGGAGTGGAGGAAGAGGGAGTGGTGCCAGGAGGTGTCTGTCTGTTGTGTTTGGGTGCGGGTGCATGGTCTGGATGCTGTTGTGAGGTGGATGGCTGTTGGGTGTCTGAGTGCTTGTGTTTGTTTACTTTGGGAGGAGGGGGCACAGACACAGTGGGAGAGGACACAGGGGATGTGTGCATGGATGTGGGGGTGGTGACTGCCAGTGAGGGGAGTATACTGATAGGTGTGCTGGTGATGGTGGTAGTGGAAGAGGATGTAGTGCATGCAGGTGTGATTGGAGACACAACTGGGAGGGTGGTGGATGAGGAGGAGGAGGAGGGGGCCACAGTGGAGGCAGTGGATGTTGGTATGTCTGCTTCAGGATGGTGTTTGTGTGAGTGCCTGTGAGAAGAAGTGTGGTCCTTGTGTTTGCCATGTCACTCTTGTGTGTTGTCCTGGGTGCATGCTCGTCTGACTGTGTGCTTGAGATAGGTTGGGGTTGAGGGGAATGGGATTGGGTGGAGGAAGTTGGACGGGGAGGCTGGAAACAGAGACAATGGCTGCCATCAGACAGGAGGCCAGAGGCTGAATTGATCTGTGTTGGGCCGCCAAGCCACTGTGAATGCCCCCCAGGAATGTATTTGTCTGTTGCATTTGGGCTGCCAGCCCCTGGATGGAATTCACAATGGGTGACTGCCCAACAGAGATGGATCACAGGAGGTCAATAGCCTCCTCACTCAGGGCAGCAGGGCTACCTGGGGCAGGGCCTGAGGTGCCTGGGGCACAGGAGATGCCCACCCTCCTGTGTGAGCGGGCATGGGAACCTCGCTGAGGGGCTGCTGGGAGGGCGGTGCTGGTACAGAGGTGGAGGCTGTCCCTGTAGCTGGGGTAGTCACAGAAGTGTCCACCACCACCAGGGAGCTCCCATTGGAGGAGGTATCACTGTCCAAACTGTCCCCTCTTGTCTCCGCCGTGGTGCTCCCCTCGCCCTCTGTCCCACTGGTGCCCTCACTGTCGGTGGATTTGGCCTCCTGGGTCCCGTGGGATGCAGCTCCCTCTTTCACTGGTGCCTCTGCTCCTCCGTTAGATGATGCTAATGCACATATGGACAGGACGACAAAACAAAAAGGAGGGGGGAGAGACAAACGATACACTTGGTCAATGGCGCCAATAACACCACTGTTGGTGTACACAACACACTCACACACAGGGAACATTCCTACGCACTAGGGAATGCACTACCAGTCACTATGCTAGTCACCAGCCCACGGATAGGGACACCTAACGTCAATTACAGCATACCTGAGACCCACAGACCCCTGCCCACTAGTGGATGCCTACTAGCTTGGTTGGAGTACTTTCACATCAGAAGCCTGCCAAACATGGGACCTACCCTGCAATGCCAGGCCTGGGATAGGGGCACCCACAGGGCCCACCCCGGGCCCACCCCCCCCACCCGGATACCTCTCCACCAGGTGCAAGTTGTATATTAGGGCACTTTACTCACCCACTTGTGGTTGCTGTGATGCCCCCAAGTGCCCATCCAGCTCCGGATAGGCCACCACTAGTATGTGAGCCATCAGGGGAGTCAGGGTTTGACGGGCACCCCTTCCTCGTTGGGAGGCCATCCCCAGCTGGGCCTCCGCCGTCTTCCATGCCCAGCGTCTCAGGTCCTCCCACCGTTTCGGACAGTGGGTGCACCGCCTGCCGTAGACCCCCAGGGTCCGAACGTCCTTGGCGATGGCGCGCCAAATACCCTTCTTTTGATGGGCACTGACTTGTCGGGAAATAGACACAGGGAAAGGTATTAGTCTGACCATCCTGCCTGTTACATTCGTGGCCCACCATGCCCCTTCCCATCCCCATTAGCACAGACATGGCCCACCAGACATGCTGCACGCTGCCCAGGACCCATCCACCACCCACCCCCTACATGAGGCCTTCACACACAGCACTCCATGCATTCATGCCCCATTCATCGTACTCACAGTGTACTCACCTGTTGGTCTGGAGGCCCATACAGCAGTCGGTACTGGGGTAGGACCCCATCCACCAGTCACTCCAATTCCGCCGAGGTGAAGGCAGGGGCCCTTTCCCCAGTCACACGAACCATGGTCAGTTCCAGACACAGGTCACAGCAGCACATGCAGTGTAGGTCCTCTCCTATTGGAGGTCAGGTAGAAAGTGAGGAATCAGATAGAAAATGGTGGTGGCGTCCGCTGCGGTGCATACAGTCACCGCCGGCGTACATCACCATTGGCCACTGTACCCCATAGGGCCCAATGTTAAGCAATGAGAAGTTGCACAGCATTTCTCGTCCGCCTCCTGCAACGGTGCACAACGTCAGCAGAATTACCTCATTTCCACCTGTCCCTCCATACAGGACAGGCAGACGCCATTTCAGGGGGGGTGGAGGCCATGGATCCTAACTGCATCACAGTACACAAATGCACCATTTGGACATCTACAACAAAATACTGTTACAATCACACATGCATTGAACTGTAGTGGTTGGAATGTTGAGATAATGACCAGCTGCTCACTATTTTACCCCATAGTTTGCAACAGCTGCAGATGAATAGGAGATGGAGACATCCCTCGTGTATAGACCCCTGGTGTACTTGGCAACAATGGAGGACAGGCACATTATCCTCACCTATAGACTTGACAGGGCCACAATCACGGAGCTGTGTGCCCAATTGGAGCCTGACCTAATCTCTGCTATCCGTCACCCCACCGGGATCCCCTTGTGCAAGTGCTCCATTTCCTGGCAACTGGCTCCTTCCAAGTGACAGTGGGCTTGGCAGCAGGAATGTCTCAGCCAATGTTCTCAATAGTGCTGACCAGAGTGTTGTCTGCCCTGATTAAACACATGTGCAGCTACATCGTTTTCCCCCAGGTGGAGGATTTGGCCACAGTGAAAGCTGATTTCTATGCAATGGGGCATTTCCCCAACATTATTGGGGCTATTGATGGAACACATATTGCATTTGTCCCCCCTGGAAAAATGAACAGGTGTTCAGAAATCGAAAGAGCTTTCACTCCATGAATGTGCAGATGGTGTGCCTGGCGGACCAGTTCATCTCCCACGTCAATGCAAAGTATCCTGGGTCTGTGCATGATGCCTTTATCTTGAGGAATAGCAGCACCCCAAATGTGATGGCTCAACTCCAGAGGCACAGGGTGTGGCTAATAGGTGAGCACTGGTTCCCACCCAGTATATGTTGGTGTATGGGTATGGTGTGGGCACTAAGGGTTAGTGTGTGGCTAACAGTTGTCCCTTGATATTTGCAGGTGACTCTGGTTACCCCAACCTCTCATGGCTACTGACCCCTGTGAGGAATGCCAGGATAAGGGCAGAGGAATGTTACAATGAGGTACATGGGAGAACAAGAAGAATTATAGAGAGGACCTTTGGCCTCATGAAGGCCAGGTTTCGTTGCCTCCATCTAACAGGTGGATCCCTGTGCTACTCACCCAAGAAGGTCTGCCAGATCATCGTGGCATGCTGCATGTTGCACAACCTTGCCTTGCGTCACCAGGTGCCTTTTCTGCAGGAGGAGGAGGCTGGAGATGGCCGTGTGGCAGCAGTGGGCCCTGTGGACAGTGAAGATGAGGATGAGGACAACAGAAGTTCAAGTATTCGTCAATACTTCCAATGACACACAAGTAAGACAGTGTAACTTCACATTTAATTTACAGTTTTGTGTTTGACATTGTCACTGGCAGGCAGTGATTTCCCACTTCTATGGCAACTCAATGTACCCTTTGGCAACTCTGATTGCAGATGTTGGTGCCCCACTATCACTCCTGTGTGTTCACTGCAGCCAACTACAGGTCTTTCCTATGTCTACATTCCTGTACAGTTGAATTGCAATGTTTAAACCTTGTTAAGCGAATACATACTTAAATCATTTGACATACTCCATACTTGTATTTTTTCAAAGGGTGTTTATTTAAGTGCTGAGAAATAGAGAGGGAAGTGCAATAGGCTGGGATGATGATGGAGGAAAGTCCAAGATAGAGTCCAGTCTATTTGTATCATAGGTGCATTGTCCAAGGGGGCATAGGAAGGGGAGCAATGGCAGTTCAAGGTGGACAGGGTGATAGAGTGGGACACAACGGTGACAATCAGGAGAGTCTTATTTCTTGGCGGGGTCTTGGCAATAGTCTCTGGCTTCTGCCTGGATCGCAGGGAACATTTGCGGGATGGTTCTCCTTCTGCAGGGGGAGGGGTGCTGGTGGCCATTAGTCCTGTGGCGGGGCCTCCTGTCCACTAGTGGCAGCGGAGGTGGAGGGTTGTTCTGCGGTTCGGCTAGTGTCAGGGACCGGTGGTGTGCCACTGCCTCCCTCATAGTGTTGGCCATGTCTGCCAGCACCCCTGCAATGGAGACCAGGGTGGTGTTGATGTCCTTCAAGTCCTCCCTGATCCCCAGGTACTGTCCCTCCTGCAGCTGCATGTTCTCCTGCAACTTGTCCAGTATCTGGCCCAGCGTATCCTGGTAATGTTGGTATGCTCCCAGGATCGCAGTGAGTGCTTCCTGGAGAGTCGGTTCCCTGGGCCTGTCCTCCCCCTGTCGCACAGCAGTCCTCCCAGCTTCCCTGTTGTCCTGTGCCTCTATCCCCTGAACCATGTGCCCACTGACCCTAGGTCCCTGATCGTCCTGTGTTTGTGGGGTGGCCTGGGGTCCCTGTAGGGGTGGACACATTGTTGATTGACATGTCCTGGGGACAGAGGTGTGGGCCTGCTTGGTGGGTGCTGTGGCGGTGTTTCCTGAGGGGGGAAGGCTCTGTGGTGGTATGAGACTGTGCCTGGGTAACCGACTGTCCGGAGGGCCCTGATGGGCCAGGTTGGTCATCCAGATCCAGGTGACCAGAGCTGCTGTCATCACTGTGGGCCTCTTCTGTGGGGGAACTGGATGTTGCTAGCACCTCTTCTCTGGTGACATTGGCTGGGATACCTGTGGGGATGTGATTGCAGTGTTATTGTTTCTGCGTGTGACATATTGTGCATGGGTGTGTTGCCCTCCATGGTTGTTATTGCCCTGGCAGATTTGCCTTGTGTGAGTTGTTATTTGGTGGGCTAGGTGAATCTCTCCAGTGTGCATGAAGTGGTGATAGGTGTACATGGAGGTCTGTGAGCGGTGTCCATGCATTGGTGTTGCATGCAGGGCTTGGTATTGGGATGAGTGGGTTGTGATGGTGGGGTATGTGGGAGGTGGCGGAGTGATGGGAGTGAGGGTAGGGGTGGAGGTATGTGATGGCATGCAGGTAGGCGGGTGATAGTAATAGAGAGTTGACTTACCAGAGTCCAGTCCTCCTCCTACTCCTGCCAGGCCCTCAGGATGCATGATTGCCAAGACTTGCTCTGCCCCTGTTGTAAATTGTGGGGGAGCAGGTGGGAGTCCACTGTCAGTCCTCTGTACTGCGAGCTAGTGTCTAGCTGCAATGGAACGTACCTTCCCCCATAGGTCGTTCGACCTCTTCCTGATGTCATCCCTTGTTCTGGGGTGCTGTCCCACGGTGTTGACCCTGTCCATAATTCTCCGCCATACCTCCATCTTCCTACCAATGGATATCTGCTGCACCTGTGATCCAAATAGCTGTGGCTCTACCTGGATGATTTCCTCCACTATGACCCTTATCTCCTCCTCTGAGAACCTGGGGTGTCATTGTGGTGCCATGGGTGAAAGTGTGTGGGGTGATGTTTGGGGGGTGTGATGTAAGGTGCATGGGTGGTGTATAGGTAATGGTGGTATGTGGCTCTGGTTGTGTGGGTGCTCTTGCTGTATCTTTCTCTGTTGGCAATTGTTTGTAGTCGTAAAGGGTTGTGGGTATGTGGGGGTGTGTTTTATAGTGGTGTGGGTGTGGTGTGTGTATGGGTGTCAGGTGTGTGTAGTTTGAATTGACCAATGTGGTGTTGTTTTGTATGTGTGTGTGTATTTTGAGCGCTGCAGTATGTACCGCCAATGGTTTACCACCATTGAATGTCCGCCGCGGTGATTTGTGGTTCAAAATGTGATGGGCGTAGTTCTGTTGGCGTAACGGTATGGGTTTTGATGCCGCCAGTTTATCACTGACCTTTGGGCTGGCGGACTTGTGTGTGTGGCTGTATAGTGACGGATTGGTATGTGTGTGTCATAATATAGTTGGCGGTTATCCGCGGCATTATGTTGGTGGCAGTCAGCATGGCAGTAAGTGGGATTTACCACCAATGTCATAATGGGGGCCTAAGTTATATAAAAGCTCAGTAGTATAAACAAACATTGGTGAATCCCCAGCAGCTCATTCTCAGTTTAAAAATGACAAGACGCCTCATATGAACTAATTTATGAGTGTGATTGCAGCACCTGAGGAAACTCCTCGCCTAAACATACTTAGAGTCAGCTGATACCACTGGTACTCTGAGGCAATAAACATTACATTAAATCTTTCGACGACATAACACCCACGGCTTGTGCCCGGATCATAATAAAGACAAAGTAATACATTAAAGCCGAATATAAGAAAGAATAATAAAACAATAAATCGCTTACCGATCAGGAAGGCTCTGACTTCAGGGGGATGTGCACTGCCCGATGAAAGATGAACAGATGAGCTGTAAACGAAGCAAGACACAGGCTTGGGTGCATTGCAGAAACTTTGCTCCTGGAAAAACAATAGGGATTGTACTAGGACGCCAACGGATTTCGAAATATTTTTACGGTGTGTACAATATTAGGTGGGGAAAACATTGCAGCCACTTTAGAAATCCAAAGTTTGGTCTATGTTTGAGTAAAAATCAGTTTGTTTTATTTCTCTTAAACCAGTAGCAAAAACAATGCAACATCAGATGTTCGTGTTTTAAGGTTTGTCCAGACTGAGATGGCTTCATTTATATCTCTATGACACGTACAAAAGTATTAATAAGCAACATATTGTGTATATGCGGAGTGAAATATACTATTTGTTATAATTGTTGGAAGAGGCAATGGCCCGTGATTTACGAGAAGGAAAGCCTCAGATGTATCATGCAAGCCTCCCCTACCTCAACAGGGGTAAGAAATGTCAAATTGCACACAGTAGATCAGCATGTTTGTTTATCACATGCTGTTATTTTTCATGGGCAGTATATATGAACAAAGGTATTTAACTCTAACCAAACTTGGAATTGGACCTTTGCACTATAGTAATGAATGAGTCAATCTGTTTTTATTAGTACAATTGCACCACATGGCATTTGTTGTAGGGACACATTTATTTTCAGAGGCATGACAGAGATATGTATACTTGTTATAACTGTTTAGCGACAGCACCATAATCCATTTTCTAATTGTTGTCCTGATACAATACCCGTTTCTTAAAATGGATTGAGCCAAAAAAGCAGCAAAATAGTGTATAAATATGCCTGTCCTGTTTTTGCACAATGTTCTGTTGTATGGCCTTAAACGCAGATGTGCTGTTATTAGAAAACCCAGATTATGGGGCATATTTACAAGTCCCTACCGCTGCCTTGCGCAGCCCTAGCGTAACTTTTTTGTTTTACACTAAGACAGCGTTAAGGAGGCCATTCCCTGCACCATATTTACAAAGTGGCGCAATGCATGCATTATGCCACTTTCTAACCCCTTTGCCACTTTATGCCTGCGCCAGGCATAATGTATGCAAAGCTGGCGCGTTCGCACTTTGTAACCCCTTGCACCACAATATGCCTGCACCAGGATTAATGTATTCAAGTGGAGGCGTTCGCCCTCAGGGAGACCCAAAAAAAAAGTGCAGTGAAATTTGCAAGATTTCACTGATCCATTTTTTCCATCATTTCTTACGCCTGCCTAAGGCAGTCATTAAAATGACGCTCTTTTATTGGCCTTCGGGCCTCCCTGTGCTTTGCTACACTAGCACCATTTTGTGTTGACGCTGTTCTGGTAACGACCGCCATGGTGCGCTGTATTGTAAATACAGTGCAACCATGGTGTTGTTAGTGAAACGCAGGGGATGCAAGAAAAGTGGCGCATCAGGACCAAGGCACCACTTTCTTGTAAATATGTCCCTATGTCATTTTTCAGACGCTACCCTACAATGGACAGGCTTTCTTATGTGGTACACTGAGGCTCAGGAGCGAGTACTTCAAGAAAGTCATACACATTACACCTGCATCTTCAATCTATATTGTTGAAGGAAAGCGAGGTAGAAATAATCTGTTTATTTGTTTTAATGACATAAGCCTTTGGCTCTTGCTGCACTGAGGCGACCGTCGAGTTCCATTGCCACAATTACTCATGTAGATGACACAGGAAGCGCTTGACCTCCTCCAGAGGGCCTGCGCTCCGGATGCAGTAAACAACGCGTCTCTGCTCCAGGGTTCAGGGACAGACTTGTTGTTGTTCGATCTGCCTCGTTGGCAGTAAGGCTTCAGTGCACTTTTATTGCTTGTTATGCCACATGCACTCGACCTTTACGTTAATTTGTGGAAACATCAACCTGCTGCAGATGCTCTGCTATCTTACTTTTAATGGTTTAAGTATGCCGCCGAGAAGCAAACAAGCCATCAACTGCAAAAGCAAATGAAGGCAAACGTTTTATTCTGCAGTAGTGGGTGAGCTCTACCAGATCGCAAATAAACTATGTTGAGATGAGTGAGCTTAAAGAGAATTATGCCGAAAAGTATGACTGAATTATGCGGGAGAGCTGACTAAACTCAGCTCCACTGAAAATAAAATTATATGGCACAATGTAGCACATTCTATACCACTTTGAATCCTCCATTTTATTAGCACACATTAATACTATCTGAACATATCATTCACAACATTAGTGCCAATTTAACACCTGAATACAGCAATCAGTATCTGAAAGGTTAACTTTGTAAACAGTCTGCAACTGCACTGCACCAATTGTGACGCATTTTCGGTATTTTTTGATCGTTTGAGCTGGGAATAAGACTTTTTTAAATCTCCAAATTATGCAGCAGATGGTGGATTATGTGTCAAGTAGGGAAAACTCACCAGCATGACATAATTCCAGTGGCACTGACATTAGCATATATTGCTTAAAGTAAGGAGACAGTCCACTATTTGGTGTGACTGAACTTCATTTAGAGGTAGCCAGGGGTCGCTGTTATGTTACCCAGGCTTGCACTATGGTCCTCGTGTCACTGACTGCTATTTTCGATCCCAGAGGACATGAAAAAGAAAGAAAATAGGACTTTAGGGCCTAGATTTATAACCAGCACCGCTGTGTTGTGTGAATGTTAAAAAATTGTGCAGCACCGTATCTTCAACAAGTGACGTGCCGAAGATGTTATTGGCTGCATTTGCACACAAAAAATGTGTAGTGTGAGGCCAAACGTTGTGTTATGGTTTAAGGGGAAGCCAGCGTTTATGTTGGTGACCGGTAAAGTGTAAGGCGATAATGTGCACGTTTGTGGAAATTAGACATGGATGGTGATATCAGACGCTATTCCGCTTGCTCCTTGATTGTTTCTAGTTTCAGTTGCCATTAAAATTTCACGTAAACCTGGTCAAGCTCATCTTGTTTCCTTTGTAGCCGCGAAACAAAGCATTTTCGACGCTGCGCGTGCCTCAGTTTAGGGCACTAGTTAGTGCCAAGAAGCCAACTGATGATACCATTGCATTGCTTACAATAGAATAGGAAATCTGAGCCTAGGAGCCCCGTTTACGTACTTTAGTTTTGTTTTTCACTACTTGGCCTTTCTCTAGTCCAGTGGTTCCCAACCTGTGGTCCGCGGACCCCAAGGGGTCCGTGACACATTCCCAGGGGGTCCGCAGGCCTGGGCTAGGAGAAAGGCACTTCTCTGCCTGCGTGCTTTCATTTTTATTACTTCATTTGTTGAGCAGTTTTAAACCCACTGCAAAGCTCCTTGTACAGCAACAATTAAAACGTCAAGCTAACTCAAGTGATTAATGTATCTGCTGAAGAGAGATGGGAGCTTTGTCTAGTTGCAGTTTTGACTCAAAGATAGCACAGGTGGTTAATATGCCTGCTGCAAAGAACGTGTATATTGGAAAAAACTATTTTATGTGCATGGCACAGTGGGTTACTGCTTTTGTCACAGAGATTCTTTTGTTACGGTGCAGTTCATAATCTTAATCTAGCACAATGAGCTGTGAACTGCCATCAAAGAGCTGCATGCAAACAGCATGGCACAAATTAGAAAGTTGTTTTTTTTCCTAGTCTTTCATTTTCCTTATGCTGCTAAAAAAGGTTTGCTTGTGTAGAAATAAGTTCTTCTTGCCCACGTCATTGATAATCACTGTGCTGTGTTCTGAATCCTAAATTTGTACTTCTCGGGACCAAGCACTCTTAGAAAATGCCTACCAGTGTGGATGACATGGGAATCCTACACCTTGTAAGTCCCCTGTACAGTGCCCTGACACCCTACAGTGGTATGAGAGGTGCTATAAAACAAATGAAATACACGTGACAGAGAGGCTAGGGAGAGATGAGAGGCCCTTATGGTTTACTTCCTTTCCCTTCACTAGTTTATGTGAAAAAACTTTCTCAGATCTTGCATACCTAAAAAATAAAAACAAATCGCTCCGGAAATTTAGAATCTGACCTGAGGATTCACCTTTCCTAAATAAAAACCAAACATTAAAAAGGTAGTTGCCGAGATGCAGCATCAACCTTTCCAGTAAAATGTTTCGATTTTTGCTTATTTTTTCAATATAAAAGAATTTTATCTTTAGTAATTTGAGTACTTGTTTGATGTGTACTTGTTATATTTTTTGCGAATGACTGTTTTCATGTTTGAAAATGAAATTGTACAAATTGCTGGGGGTCCCCGGCTTCCAGTAATGATTCATTGGGGGTCCTCAGGAGTCAAAAGGTTGGGAACCACTGCTCTAGTCACTTAACAGCAGCTCTGGGGATGTTGGGGGATGTGGAAAGGGCTTAATAAAAGGTCAATGTTGTGATGTATTTTAGAGACCAAAAGGTGTGAGATGCCACCTCCACTTACCAAGGCGTTTTGATGACTGGACGTCCATGAGCAGAAAAATGTGCATAATGTCTAGTAAGGGGAACTGTATTTAAAATGCTGCGGCTAGGCCAGAGTGCAGCATCATTCTGGGCTGTCAGCTTCCCTTGACTGAGATCCTTATCCTTCAGGCAACTTCCCGCCGGGGTGTTTTTACATTTCCAGGGGCCTCAATGTTAAAGTTTATACAATAAAAAGCTTTTATGCCAAAGTATCATAATATACCATTTTTAATTCAGAAATACTGCCCGGGTACAGAATGGAGCAAAATGGATAAAGCTGGACATAGGAAACATCAGACCATCACATCTCATCGTGAATTTTAAACTCGCGATTTATGGTACATAATAGCCAATGATTCAGTTCTTGTATATAAGTAAAGCCTTCTTAATTCCTGGAAATGCAAAGGCGATTATGCAGAATCAATTAAAGCCTAACGCCGGTGCCCTTTGCAGGTAGATTAGAGCTTGAAGCTAATAACCTGCGAAGTAATTTTTTAATCATCTGTAAAAATCTACATAATCTGTTCAGTGCTGTGCAATGGCAGCCAGTGCTCTGGAAATCCTGGTAACCTCTTTAGTGATTGTACATTTGCAGGATGCTTTTCCCTTTTATTTACAGTATAGTTACCTGGATTCTATGTGGGATATCAACCTGGTCCCATATAATAAAACTGTCTTAATATTATGTGCTAGTTGTCAACGTGCAATACTTTTTTTCCCATAAGGCACCGTTTTAGTGAGTCCAACTCTCTTACCACCTTACCTTCAACGGTTCATGCAACAAAACCTTAAGCACACAAAGAGCTTCATTTACAAGTATCGTGGAACAGGGTAGCACAGCACATGCCTTGCTACGCCGCTCTGCGCCACCAGGAAAGTGCAGAAATACATCATATCTACAAGATACAGTGCATTTCCGTCCTCTTCCCTGGTCGCACACTAATTGTGGCCATGCGCCAATACAGGCACCCATGGTGCAAGGGTGCCCGCGTTGTGGGGATGATTATTTTTATGCAGGAAGGGACACCTTCTTGCACAAAAAACAATCCCAATAGGTGTTTTTCTCTTTTAGGTGTGCTGCAAAAATGGGGAGAAATAAAGATATTTCTCGCCGTTGCGTCACTCCTCTGCCACCCCAGAGGTGACGTAGGATTCTGATGCATTCCCACACTGTAAATCTGGGAATGCGTCAGATTCCTTCGGGTTCCATGGGTGTTGCGTGGGAACACCCACAGCAACACCTATTCCCCTTTCATGCGGTGTATGCAGGAAAGGGGTCCACATTTACAAGACCATGAAAATCCATGCGAGGTGGCTTTGCGTGGCCTTGTAAATATGGGCTGGCACACTGTGCCACCGGAGCCTAAAAAAAAATGATACTCCGGTGGCGCAGTGTGCTGCTAGGACCTTGTAAATGAGGCCCTATGTTGGAAATCTATGGAGAATGCCCATACAAAGAACGAGAATGATATTAATGTAGTGCCTCATAATCATTTTTGGGGTCTGAGCCAACAGACTGGACCCACCAAAATTGCTTTAACCCAACAAGTCTTAAGACAAGTACCTTAAAAGTTGGATAGCCCCCGCCAACGCTGCTCATTTGAAAAGAGTAATAGACTCAAGAAAAGGAAGACAGAATTAGAGAGTTTTATCTGTGCAGCCCAGTGTTAAAAAATTGGATCTGTAGTTGGCAGAGGTATGCACCCTGTCCAAGCAGAGACCATAATCCTAATCAGGGTAAATCAAAACATAAGTTATCCTGTGCTCACCCTATGGCAACTTGACACAGAGCAGGCAGGCTTACTTTAGAAGGTAATGTGTAAAGTATTTGTGCAATAGGGCATACAGTAACAAAGTGAGAATACCACAAAAAGACTACTGCAGGTTAGAAAAATAAAGTATAATGTTATAAATAAAATAAGACCAAAACAACAAAAATCCATGCAGTAGAAGTCAAGATATGAATTTGCAAAGAATAAATGCAAAATAGCGCTTGATGACACCCATTTGCTTATTCTGAAATTTGTACAACCCAGACTGCACAGGTACCCCCCCTACATGACCTTCTTATATGGCTTGACACTATTTTACATTACAAGAGTTCATCAATTGTGTCTAGGCACGTCCTACACAATGTACAAGGCATGTAGCCTCATTTTAATCACATTTAAAGCTCTAGACATGTTACAGGGGCCCGTGTACAGTTACTATGCCACAATGCCTTCTTATTAGCCAGTTTCAGAAGACATCCCATCCTGAAAATCCCATGTAAGAGTCTTCAGTTCTGACACCATATAACATAAATTAGCAATATGGCCACAATTTAACTGAGCATGTAGGGTTATAATAAGTACCATAGGAAG
The DNA here is from genome assembly GCF_031143425.1 of Pleurodeles waltl. Lineage (NCBI taxonomy): Eukaryota > Metazoa > Chordata > Amphibia > Caudata > Salamandridae > Pleurodeles > Pleurodeles waltl. Next base: position 88,895,631 of record NC_090449.1, read on the forward strand.
CACATTTCATAAAGCATGTGTAGGAGGCTGGACTGGCTTGTAGTGAGTACCTAGGGGTACTTGCACCTTGCACCAGGCCCAGTTATCCCTTATTAGTGTATAGGGTGTCTAGCAGCATAGGCTGATAGATAATGGTAGCTTAGCAGAGCAGCTTAGGCTGAACTAGGAGACGAGTGAAGCTCCTACAGTACCACTTAGTGTCATATGCACAATATCATAAGAAAACACAATACACAGATATACTAAAAATAAAGGTACTTTATTTTTATGACAATATGCCAAAAGTATCTCAGTGAGTACCCTCAGTATGAGGATAGCAAATATACACAAGATATATGTACACAATACCAAAATATGCAGTAATAGTATTAGAAAACAGTGCAAACAATGTATAGTTACAATAGGATACAATGGAGACACATAGGGATAGGGGCAACACAAACCATATACTCCAAAAGTGGAATGCGAACCACAAATGGACCCCAAACCTATGTGACCTTGTAGAGGGTCGCTGGGACTATTAGAAAATAGTAAGGGTTAGAAAAATAGCCCTCCCCAAGACCCTGAAAAGCGAGTGCAAAGTGCACTAAAGTTCCCCAAAGGACATAGAAGTCGTGATAGGGGAATTCTGCAGGAAAGACACAAACCAACAATGCAACAACGATGGATTTCCAGTCGAGGGTACCTGTGGAACAAGGGGACCTAGTCCAAAAGTCACAAGCAAGTCGGAGATGGGCAGATGCCCAGGAAATGTCAGCTGTAGGTGCAAAGATGCTGCTAGTGGACAGTAGAAGCGTAGGTTTCTGCAAGAACGACAAGGGCTAGAGACTTCCCCTTTGGACGACAGATCCCTCACGCCGTGGAGAGTCGTGCAGAAGTGTTTTCCCGCCGAAAGACCACCAACAAGCCTTGCTAGCTGCAAATCATGTGGTAAGGGTTTTTGGACGCTGCTGTGGCCCAGGAGGGACCAGGATGTCGCAAATTGCGTCAGGGGACAGAGGAGACGTCGAGCAAGACAAGGAGCCCTCTCAGCAGCAGGTAGCACCCGGAGAAGTGCCAGAAACAGGCACTACAAGGATGCGGAAACAGTGCTCACCCGAAGTCGCACAAAGGAGTCCCACGTCGCCGGAGAACAACTTAGGAGGTCGTGCAATGCAGGTTAGAGTGCCGTGGACCCAGGCTGGACTGTGCACAAAGGATTTCTGCTGGAAGTGCACGGAGGCCGGAGTAGCTGCAAAAGACGCGGTTACCAGCAATGCAGTCTGGCGTGGGGAGGCAAGGACTTACCTCCACCAAACTTGGACTGAAGAGTCACTGGACTGTGGGAGTCACTAGGACAGAGATGCTGGATTCAAGGGACCTCGCTCGTCGTGCTGAGAGGAGACCCAAGTTACTGGTGATGCAGTTCTTTGGTGCCTGCAGTTGCAGGGGGACGATTCCGTCGACCCACGGGAGATTTCTTCAGAGCTTCTAGTGCAGAGAGGAGGCAGACTACCCCCACAGCATGCACCACCAGGAAAACAGTTGAGAAGGCGGCAGGATCAGCGTTACAGAGTTGCAGTAGTCGTCTTTGCTACTATGTTGCAGTTTTGCAGGCTTCCAGCGCGGTCAGCAGTCAATTCCTTGGCAGAAGGTGAAGAGAGAGATGCAGAGGAACTCGGATGAGCTCTTGCATTCGTTATCTAAGGAATCCCAAGAGACAGAGACCCTAAATAGCCAGAAAAGAGGGTTTGGCTACCTAGGAGAGAGGATAGGCTAGCAACACCTGAAGGAGCCTATCAGGAGGAGTCTCTGACGTCACCTGATGGCACTGGCCACTCAGAGCAGTCCAGTGTGCCAGCAGCACCTCTGTTTCCAAGATGGCAGAGGTCTGGAGCACATTGGAGGAGCTCTGGGCACCTCCCAGGGGAGGTACAGGTCAGGGGAGTGGTCACTCCCCTTTCCATTGTCCAGTTTCGCGCCAGAGCAGGGCTAAGGGGTCCCTGAACCGGTGTGAAACTGGACAAAGGAAAGGGGAGTGACCACTCCCCTGACCTGTACCTCCCCTGGGAGGTGCCCAGAGCTCCTCCAGTGTGCTCCAGACCTCTGCCATCTTGGAAACAGAGGTGCTGCTGGCACACTGGACTGCTCTGAGTGGCCAGTGCCATCAGGTGACGTCAGAGACTCCTCCTGATAGGCTCCTTCAGGTGTTGCTAGCCTATCCTCTCTCCTAGGTAGCCAAACCCTCTTTTCTGGCTATTTAGGGTCTCTGTCTCTTGGGATTCCTTAGATAACGAATGCAAGAGCTCATCCGAGTTCCTCTGCATCTCTCTCTTCACCTTCTGCCAAGGAATCGACTGCTGACCGCGCTGGAAGCCTGCAAAACTGCAACATAGTAGCAAAGACGACTACTGCAACTCTGTAACGCTGATCCTGCCGCCTTCTCGACTGTTTTCCTGGTGGTGCATGCTGTGGGGGTAGTCTGCCTCCTCTCTGCACTAGAAGCTCTGAAGAAATCTCCCGTGGGTCGACGGAATCGTCCCCCTGCAACCGCAGGCACCAAAGAACTGCATCACCGGTACCTTGGGTCTCCTCGAAGCATGACGAGCGAGGTCCCTTGAATCCAGCAACTCTGTCCTAGTGACTCCCACAGTCCAGTGACTCTTCAGTCCAAGTTTGGTGGAGGTAAGTCCTTGCCTCCCCACGCCAGACTGCATTGCTGGTAACCGCGACTTTTGCAGCTACTCCGGCCTCCGTGCACTTCCGGCGGAAATCCTTTGTGCACAGTCCAGCCTGGGTCCACAGCACTCTAACGTGCATTGCACGACCTCCTAAGTTGTTCTCCGGCGACGTGGGACTCCTTTGTGCGACTTCGGGTGAGCACCGTTTCACGCATCCTTGTAGTGCCTGTTTCTGGCACTTCTCCGGGAGCTACCTGCTGCTGAGAGGGCTCTTTGTCTTGCTCGACGTCCCCTCTGTCTCCTGACGCAATTTGCGATATCCTGGTCCCTCCTGGGCCACAGCAGCGTCCAAAAACCCTTACCGCACGATTTGCAGCTAGCCAGGCTTGTTAGCGGTCTTTCGGCGGGAAAACACTTCTGCACAACTCTCCACGGCGTGTGGGATCCGTCCTCCAAAGGGGAAGTCTCTAGCCCTTGTCGTTCTTGCAGAAACCTACGCTTCTACTGTCCAGTAGCAGCATCTTTGCACCTACAGCTGGCATTTCCTGGGCATCTGCCCATCTCCGACTTGCTTGTGACTTTTGGACTTGGTCCCCTTGTTCCACAGGTACCCTCGACTGGAAATCCATTGTTGTTGCATTGTTGTTTTGTGTCTTTCCTGCAGAATTCCCCTATCACGACTTCTATGTCCTTTGGGGAACTTTAGTGCACTTTGCACTCACTTTTCAGGGTCTTGGGGTGGGCTATTTTTCTAACCCTTACTATTTTCTAATAGTCCCAGCGACCCTCTACAAGGTCACATAGGTTTGGGGTCCATTCGTGGTTCGCATTCCACTTTTGGAGTATATGGTTTGTGTTGCCCCTATCCCTATGTGTCTCCATTGCATCCTATTGTAACTATACATTGTTTGCACTGTTTTCTAATACTATTACTGCATATTTTGGTATTGTGTACATATATCTTGTGTATATTTGCTATCCTCATACTGAGGGTACTCACTGAGATACTTTTGGCATATTGTCATAAAAATAAAGTACCTTTATTTTTAGTATATCTGTGTATTGTGTTTTCTTATGATATTGTGCATATGACACTAAGTGGTACTGTAGGAGCTTCACTTGTCTCCTAGTTCAGTCTAAGCTGCTCTGCTAAGCTACCATTATCTATCAGCCTATGCTGCTAGACACCCTATACACTAATAAGGGGTAACTGGGCCTGGTGCAAGGTGCAAGTACCCCTAGGTACTCACTACAAGCCAGTCCAGCCTCTTACATTCCCCATCGCTGCCACCAATGTAGGAGGCTGGACTGGCTTGTAGTGAGTACCTAGGGGTACTTGCACCTTGCACCAGGCCCAGTTATCCCTTATTAGTGTATAGGGTGTCTAGCAGCATAGGCTGATAGATAATGGTAGCTTAGCAGAGCAGCTTAGGCTGGACTAGGAGACGAGTGAAGCTCCTACAGTACCACTTAGTGTCATATGCACAATATCATAAGAAAACACAATACACAGATATACTAAAAATAAAGGTACTTTATTTTTATGACAATATGCCAAAAGTATCTCAGTGAGTACCCTCAGTATGAGGATAGCAAATATACACAAGATATATGTACACAATACCAAAATATGCAGTAATAGTATTAGAAAACAGTGCAAACAATGTTGGAAGCAGCGACGGGATCCGAACCCGCGACTCCAAAGAGACTGGAGCTATGATCCAGTGCCTTTGACCACTCGGCCACGCTACCAATGTAGGAGGCTGGACTGGCTTGTAGTGAGTACCGAGGGGTACTTGCACCTTGCACCAGGCCCAGTTATCCCTTATTAGTGTATAGGGTGTCTAGCAGCATAGGCTGATAGATAATGGTAGCTTAGCAGAGCAGCTTAGGCTGAACCAGGAGACGAGTGAAGCTCCTACAGTACCACTTAGTGTCATATGCACAATATCATAAGAAAACACAATACACAGATATACTAAAAATAAAGGTACTTTATTTTTATGACAATATGCCAAAAGTATCTCAGTGAGTACCCTCAGTATGAGGATAGCAAATGTACACAAGATATATGTACACAATACCAAAATATGCAGTAACAGTATTAGAAAACAGTGCAAACAATGTATAGTTACAATAGGATGCAATGGAGACACATAGGGATAGGGGCAACACAAACCATATACTCCAAAAGTGGAATGCGAACCACGAATGGACCCCAAACCTATGTGACCTTGTAGAGGGTCGCTGGGACTATTAGAAAATAGTAAGGGTTAGAAAAATAGCCCACCCCAAGACCCTGAAAAGTGAGTGCAAAGTGCACTAAAGTTCCCCAAAGGACATAGAAGTCGTGATAGGGGAATTCTGCAGGAAACACACAAATCATCAATGCAACAACGATGGATTTCCAGTCGAGTGGGACCTGTGGAACAAGGGGACCAAGTCCAAAAGTCACAAGCAAGTCGGAGATGGGCAGATGCCCAGGAAATGCCAGCTGTAGGTGCAAAGATGCTGCTACTGGACAGTAGAAGCGTAGGTTTCTGCAAGAACGACAAGGGCTAGAGACTTCCCCTTTGGAGGACGGATCCCTCACGCCGTGGAGAGTGGTGCAGAAGTGTTTTCCCGCCGAAAGACCGCCAACAAGCCTTGCTAGTTGCAAATCGTGCGGTAAGGGTTTTTGGATGCTGCTGTGGCCCAGGAGGGACCAGGATGTCACAAATTGCGTCAGGGGACAGAGGGGACGTCGAGCAAGACAAGAAGTCCTCTCAGCAGCAGGTAGCACCCAAAGAAGTGCCAGAAACAGGCACTACAAGGATGCATGAAACGGTGCTCACCCGAAGTCGCACAAAGGAGTCCCACGTCGCCGGAGAACAACTTAGGAGGTCGTGCAATGCAGGTTAGAGTGCCGTGGACCCAGGCTGGACTGTGCACAAAGGATTTCCACCGGAAGTGCACGGAGGCCGGAGTAGCTACAAAAGTCGCGGTTACCAGCAATGCAGTCTGGCGTGGGGAGGCAAGGACTTACCTCCACCAAACTTGGACTGAAGAGTCACTGGACTGTGGGAGTCACTAGGACAGAGTTGCTGGATTCAAGGGACCTCGCTCGTCGTGCTTCGAGGAGACCCAAGGTACCGGTGATGCAGTTCTTTGGTGCCTGCGGTTGCAGGGGGACGATTCCGTCGACCCACTGGAGATTTCTTCGGAGCTTCTAGTGCAGAGAGGAGGCAGACTACCCCCACAGCATGCACCACCAGGAAAACAGTCGAGAAGGCGGCAGGATCAGCGTTACAGAGTTGCAGTGGTCGTCTTTGCTACTATGTTGCAGTTTTGCAGGCTTCCAGCGCGGTCAGCAGTCGATTCCTTGGCAGAAGGTGAAGAGAGAGATGCAGAGGAACTCGGATGAGCTCTTGCATTCGTTATCTAAGGAATCCCAAGAGACAGAGACCCTAAATAGCCAGAAAAGAGGGTTTGGCTACCTAGGAGAGAGGATAGGCTAGCAACACCTGAAGGAGCCTATCAGGAGGAGTCTCTGACGTCACCTGATGGCACTGGCCACTCAGAGCAGTCCAGTGTGCCAGCAGCACCTCTGTTTCCAAGATGGCAGAGGTCTGGAGCACACTGGAGGAGCTCTGGGCACCTCCCAGGGGAGGTACAGGTCAGGGGAGTGGTCACTCCCCTTTCCTCCTACAGCATGTCACACTGTCTCTTTGTCTCTGACAGAGGCATGTCATATCACCTATTTTAAAGGTTGTGGTGTGGCTGTGCAACTTCATCGTGAAATACACTCCTGAAACTGTCTTGGGGCCAGTAAGGCTTGTTTTTAAACCTCTTGCACAATTCTGGGTACCTGTTGCTTCGAGCAGCAAGGTTTAAACAGAGAAACTAGTGTTAAGCATTTAGAAGCATCAAACAACGAAATAAGAAAGTTACACAACACGAAAAAATCAGCCACAATTTATAAAAATAGATTATATTTTAATTACTTTTTAGACACCAATATAAGCAAATCTACTGGGGAGTTGTGGAGATATAGATTTTTAGGTAAAACGTTAAACTCAGCTTTTTAGTCCAAAGCACAAACAAGCAGTAGTAACTGTAAAATTTGTAAACTTTTGAATAGTTTGAAAGCGTCGTGTTCGACTCCTCTAGCCCGGACTGGGTGACCAGTTCCACAAAGGAGAAGGTCAAGAAGTCCATATTTGGACAGTTACCTAGTCACCAAAGAAGTCTCAAGTCCAGTTCCACACTTTACATCAAAACCTGGGTAGACTTCAATGGAGAGGTTCTGGTGCTGAGAGTACAGGCTGCTGAAAGATGCTTTGGGTACTGTGTGGTCGACTGGGGACTTCCTGGGGTTATTCCTCAGTCCACAGGTAAGGTGAGTCGACTTTGGCTCGGGTGTCGGAGTCGTGCAAAGTTCTCTTTGAACATGTAGAAGCTCAGCGGCGACTGGGATACCGATTTCCCAAAACAGCGGTCTCCTTTGGTGAGGACTAATGTCCATCTTAGGTGACCAATCTGCATTCTGAAGACTATCACGAACCTGGCAGACATAGGTGCAACTTTTGTGTACTGAGGAGGGGGTGTTCTAGGCTGCACGTCAGCTGTCAGCCGTCAGCAGCAGTTCCTTGCAGGTGGATACTGACTAGCCAGGGAGGGCTACTTCAGATTGTATGGCCCTGGTGCTGGAACAGAGGGCAGCTGACAGACCCTTGAAGTTCACCTTGTCAGTCTGGTACTCTGGAGTGACTTTTCCAGAAGCCAGGCACCACAGGCACAGCCCTTTCTTCCTTACTAGCCCAAGGTGCAGCAGGCTTAGTCCAGCAGTTGGTGCAGCCCCATATGCTGGGTCCAAGAGTTCCCAAAGCAGTCCTTCTTCTGTGTTCTCTCCAACCCAAATGTGATCTGAGGTTCAGGATGCCAGGGTTGCCACATGGATGCCTAGAATGTTCCCAGCGGGATGATGCAGTCAGTAGTCAATGGGCTCCCACAATCCCTCAGTCCCTGTGGCGACTTTCAGCTGGGTGTGGCATTTCAAAATACCAGAGTACACTGTTCTGCCCACTCTCAAGATGTCTTAACCTTCTTTGGATGATAGGAGCTAGGTAGACCACCCTAGAGGTGTGGTTCTCTGTGGACTACTCACCCACAGAAAAAACGGGTTGGCAACTGGTTTCCTCTCTCTGTTCCCACCACCAGCCCGTCTACCTAAACAAAGGAGCAGAACTTCTCCTCGAGTGTGATCACCATTTGACTACCAAAAGTCGCATCTCCTTTCAATCTCACTGTTTGAGCCAACACCTGGTGTGGCTTCCTGTGAGAAAGAGATAGCACCTTCCTCTGTAGCAAGCCTCTATTAATCCTAAGTCTGGGAGTCATTGACACTACTCTCCAGGAGGGCCGAAGACTATCTTTTGCCCAACAACTACAAAAGGCCACTAAATAAACAGGGCAACAGAGTGGCAACTTTCTAAAAGGTTCCTTCCCTTAAAAGTGACATTAAATTTGACTTAAGCATCAAGTTGGGCTTAATGACATATTCAAAATACATGTCTCACTTAATAATATACTTTTCCCTAACATAAGGCTTGATTAGTCTTCCTTAGTGAAGACTTATATATTGTTAGTTGAAGTGGGGGGCTTTGCCATTTAAATGGCAGAGTCAAACTAGCAGTTTTACACTGCTCTTCCAAGCTTGGAGCCATTTTGCACCTTGCCTCACTCAGTGTGGTACAACCAGTGTTGCAGCCCTGGGTGGGCACTTTCACTTACAAACCCTGGGTACCCTTGGTACCATATACTATGACTTTATTATTAAGTCACCTTATGCAAATTGTCATAGCCTATGAAACATACATTTTGTAAGGGGTTAGAACACTGGCACTGATGTCTCGTTAGCAAGCCTCAGTGCACCCTCAGAGTCGAAAAACCAGCATCATCACTTCAAAACTGTGGGGGTCAGCAAGTATGAGCCCACAGCTCTAAAAATATAGTTCCCCCTGCAGATTCACAGCCTAAATCAGCACTCCTGTTTCACCTTTCCTAACAGCAGAGAAGTAACAGGGAATTTATCATGGACAGTAAGATCAATTTGAATTCACAGGAACATTTAGATCTGAGACAACAGCTCAAAAGGTCAGCTTTCTGAAGCATACATCTTCATTCAGGAATTCAAGCTTGCAAGTCTGCTTCAAACTTCCTAGCAGCACCAGATCTACTGCATATTCTTCGTTGGCAGCAGGACTCTTCTGGTTTGAACTTACACTTATATCTGCATATGCAGCTACAGGTCCAGATTCCCCTAGAAGGTTCACATTTTTCCTTGGCTGTTGAGGTCAGGCCCCCATCACACTGGAAGTGTATTAAGATCCAGCTCATGTTCCTTTCTGATGGTGATTGGTGCTTACAGCTACATTAATCCCCGTCATGCACCACTGAGAGGAACACGGAGGGTCACCCAGTAAACAGTAGAGAGCTTACCCACAGAAACGTGGTAGTGCAGCAGGTTCATTCTGATGAGGTTTCATGCATCAAGCAAACAACTGGGCCCATATTATATATATGGTGCACTTTCCCTGTTTGTGTCACAGCGCAGTGCGTCTGGCACAAGCAGGGAAAGTGCATTGTGTTATGTAGAATGTGCTGCCCCAGGGCAGCCATGAACATGTGCTGCTCTGAGGGCAGCACATTCAAGTAGAATATGGGGTGACTGCTTCAAAGCTGCTCCATGTCTCACAGTGCAGGTGGCATGCTGCCTGCACCTTCAGGAGAGGAGAGAGATCTTTCAGGCGAGTGCAGTGAGTGACTGCACCTACCTTCAAGGGGACATCTGGAGTGGTCCCTTTCTCCCGTGCAGAAGGCATGTTTCCCCTAGAGGCATCTTTGTCTTTGCACCCATATCTGTAATACAGTGCAGGAACAGAGGCTATGTGATTCCCTCATTTGCATGGAACCATGCCCCCATGCAAATGACGAATATCTTCTCATGATAGCGCTGGTACTACATGTGCACCAGCACTATCAGTATTACAGAAGGGGACAAAGTGTCTGCAGCCCTTTCTATAATACCATTGTGGCCCGGGGGTGTACAACGCGGGTGCAAACGCATGTTGTACCCCCAGAGCCAAATGTATAATATGACATTCCTCAAATCAATCAATGACATGCTAGAATTGATGCCAGACAGTCAACATAAGCAAGAGTTCATCTAGCTTCCCACACCTATACAGAAGCCATCACACTTTCAAACAGTTGCCGGAATGTTTTCACTTATGTAATTGGTCATACATCCCCGAGTTTCCAAGCCCTTAGATGAAAGAAGACACCCCTTTAATGGAGTAATAACAGACATCTAATTCTGACTAAAATTACAGACTTTCAAGGGGACTTCTCAACTGATGGTTAGTGTAGCTGCCCAACACAAAGGACACAAAATGGATGTCTTCCCAACGCAAAGCCATTCACTGAAGGTCCAATATACTCTCTGTATGCCCTTGAAGAGGTAAAATTCCATAAGTCATGTCTTTAATGTGATCTTATCAAAATGTGAATGACACAACAAGTGAGCAAAAGGGGCTGCACTAGTGCCTGTCTCTCTAGTTATTAATGAATCATCTCTTTGAGACATGAAACGCTGTCTGACCGTAAGGAGGCTGATGACAGGCTGCTATTTTGCAGTTCTTACCAAGGTGTTGCACAAACATATAGATTTTTTTTGTATCAACCTGTACTTCAATTGACTGCACAATGTTGAGTACTAACTTGTCTTCAAGATGAAGAGATGTGGAGTTAAGAATAATACATCTATACTTTCCTATGTATGCTTAACATAACAATGTGTTGGTAGTTGATACACTGTAATCGATATGAGCTCAGGTTCATATTGTTTGCCTCAATATTTTGTCGTACAACCCTTTCCAAATGATTTACCTGCTAATGTCAAGGTAAGATTGAGGGCGGGTCCTGTGCCTAAGAATGTGAAACAATGACATGTAGTTGAATTGGCCACTTCTAATTAGTGATCTATTAAGTTATCCAGTTCTACGGTAGCATAGGCAGAATGTGAACTAGAGGTCAGTTAAGACAAGAATTGGACTTAAGTTGTAGGTACATTTTTATTATTGTGGACAGTAGTGGTAAGATACAAGAATACTGAGAGGCATATTTATCAAGGGTTTTACGCCGCCCTTGCGACGTAAGACCTAGAATGAGATTTACCAAGCCACGCAAGGCCACCTTGTGTGGCTCTGCGTGGCTTGCTAAATCTGGAGTAACACAAGGCAACCTGCCTTTCATTACTCTGACCCAGGGAGACCTCCCATGGGTGGATCGTGGATGTCCCCATGCTTTTACCATGAGTGATAGACTTGGGAATGTGTCAGAATGCTATGCCTTTCCAGGGCTTAACGAGGAGAGATATCTTTATTTCTCCTCGTTTTTTTCCTCTTTCTATGTTCTGCAGCACACATAGAAAGAGGAAAAAGCCTTAAAGTTTTACTTGTGTGCAGGAAGGTGTCCCTTCCTCTACAACAACAATACAGCCTGTAATACAGCCGCCTTTGCTGCATAGGGCAAGAGTGCCTGTGTTAGCGCTAGGCAGCAGTTTGTGTGCCAGCGCAGGTAGACAGATGGAATGTGCCATCTCTGAATAGATGTGGCGAATTCCTGCCCTCTCTCTTTCATACAGCGCAGTGCAGCAAGGTGTCTTCTTGTGCTGCACTGCATGAAATAATGATAAATAAGGCCCTGAATCTTTAGTATTATGCTAAGATATCATAGCAAAAATATTGAGGACCAAAACATCGAAATGGTAAGTATAGGTAAGTAGGTGCACACATTACTTAAATCAACATATATGGATGTTGACAATAGATGTATCTTCGAGATGTATAGATATGAAGTTAAGAATAGTAAATCTATATTTTTCTATGTGCTTAATTTCCTTATATCTTGGTAATCAATATTTCTGCTATAATATAATGTTAACACAATGTTAAAAGCTCTGTGCCTGCAGGGATCGAGGGAAGAGCAGAGAAACGGAGCGTTGCATCACGGGAGCGGAGGTAAGTGGGTTATTTAATATATTTTTTTTATGTTATATGTGCTCCCACCCCCCCACGCGTGCTGCCACACTCCCTCGGTGTCCCGCAGGCCACGACTGGAGCCCAAGTTGCTTTAACTCAGTCTTTACCTGGCACTAGTTGGCTTCTTCTGTTGTTCCTGACCAATACACAAGAATGAAACATGTGTTTCCTAAAACCTCGCCATGACCTTGGTGATGGATCTCTGAAATATCCTGTGAAAATTATGGAAATCATGTCTACAGGAAAGTCAAAAAGACCAAGAACATTAACGAAAGTCTGTATATTGACTTGTTAGAAGGAGTCTGGCTATATTAACAAATCGATGTGTCAATTTCACACTTAGTCTGTTTTGCTTTCCTCTGTCCTTCTCAGATAGGTAAATGATTTTTACTGTACCAGAGCTGCGTTCTGGATCAGAATGCTGGCGGAAGACAAAAAGTACAGCACCGAACTGACAGTGTTCCATACCAGTAACCTGAGAGGAATCTTGCACATTTTCTGGCCACAAACCATCTCCAACCAGGAACAGCTCACATGACGCAATCAAGAGAGCATGGACATCATCAATGTGAGAAGAAGATGGATAGGACACTCAATCAGAAGAAAACAGTACTCCATCACAGGAATAGCTCTCCACTGCACTTCAGGAGACAATCGGAAGACAGGTAGCCCACAGAACACCTGAAGATGAACCGTGGACGCAGGGCTGAAGACCATTAACCACCCCTGGGGTACCGTACAGAAACGTGCCCAAGACTAACAAAAGTAAAGGTCGTCCATTGCTGACTTATATGTTTATGAAATGACATGATGAAAATGCAATCAATTATTTTTAGAAAATTTCCAATGAAGAATAATGAAAATAAAATGCAGCTTCAAACATCTAGCTGTGCACAACCTTGCTTTGTCAGCAGGTCACTTTTTTGGTGCTATCACATATTAGGCCTTCTCAGTGGCCCCTCAGTACTGCATTCCCCTCTCTAACCAACAGCTATATTATATCCTGTATAGTTTATGTTTCAAGTAGCAAAACATGTGAACAGACCGCTCTTGCTGTAGAGGTTGCTGAAGCAGATGTCTTAATTAAAAATTATTAATGAGTGTATATGTGCTTGGAATAATGAATTATGTAGAAAATGAATAACATAGAGAAAAATAATGTACACGTTTGAAAATGTGACCTTGAAAAGTGGCCACCGGTGTTCACGAGATGTACTAATTAATGATTAATACTCATGAAATATTGAAAATGTATTAGATCAATGTAGTAATATGTCATATTTAGGGTTATGAAGTATGCTCTAGCTTATTAATTGTAGGCCTTGACTTAGCAAGTGTCTTGGCCTAGTTTTGCCAGGCTACGTGCAGAAGCTGTATTTCTTAGCGTTTAATAGAAAATGCTGACAGAGTGAACTAACTGTGAAATGTTCATTGTTTTAATAAATTGCTTAGCAGAAGCTTTCCATGAGAACCAACTCACAGGAGACAGTGTCTTAAAAAGTGTAACAATTGTGTGTAATGTGTGAGAAGTACTTTCCCGGGACGCGAACAATGAAGACACTGACTGGAGAAGAAGATGCAACAAATTAGATACCTGACGAGCCGGATGATGAGAACATTGTAAAGCAGACCAATCAACGACGTGTGAAGGGCGAAATAATAGAATTCATAGATTTGGTATAAAATTATTATTGGGTAGGGTAATAACGTACGATTAATTGACCGATAGGGAATTAGGGGATAGTTTGGGTGACTTTGGTATAACAAGGCGACAGAGGAGAATTATTCAGATTTTAGGCAGGCCACTGTCTAGACTTAGAAGAGTTTTGAGATTCTGTCATTGGGCTCATATCTCTTACTGTGAGCCTGATGTTTGCTGATCAATTGATTACCTGAGGACAAAGACTGATTCTGCTTGCTGACCCATACCGTGGATAGGTAGATATGACAATATGACTGAAATGTATTTTTGTGCCTTTTCTTTCTAGGTACCAACTGCGCTGACTTTAATCGTTTTCATTAGCTAGATGTTTTCTAGATTTGTGTTCTAAATTGTTTTGCATGAAGTCCAACATGCTGATGCTAATCTGGGTTAGTTAAGGCTATCTAAAGGATGATTGGCAAATTGCAGGGACTAATGTTTTGACTAATTATCTTGCTGAGTTCTATGTATGCCATATCCCAATCGCAGCTAACTTTGCTATAGATCTGTACCGTTGCCTTAGAATGTATTGTGGTTCTAACTTTGATTAGATTGCGTTTCTTCCTTCGTTTTGGTCAACCAGTATTGTTCTTATATGTGTTTCATTTGCTTTTTAGATTAATCTACAAGATTTTAGCATTGTTAATATAAGGGAAATAAACTTACTTACTTTTACTAAAGGTGTGGTTATCCATGGCTGAAAGGTCATGGTGTGTGATGATTACTGACTCCATTGATTATTGCGTATTGATTATTTGTGCCTGTGTACTGGAGCTATGGTACCAACATCTTAAACAAGTCAAAAGGTTCATCAACCTATATGCGTCCCCTTGTAAGTTTATTTATTAAGGTCAGGCTCGCTAACAAGGTTATTCATGAGAATGAGAATGAGAATGAGAATGAACTGTGAGAAATATACATGTACACAACACAAGAGCAAAGGGAATTCTGTTTCTCATACATGACAGCACATAATGTTGCTAGCTAAGGGATTAACATAAAAACACACCAATATATAAGCAATGTAAAAATGTAAAAACATCATAAACTTGAAAATGTGTAAAACACTAAGATATTACACCCATATTTGGCTACATTACCACACCCATGTGTGTTCATGATGACATTAAGGGCCTGATTTAGGAGGCCCTAGCACCACCTTAGCGCCACCATAGCATAATTTGTTTTACGCTAAGGCGGCGCTAAAGTGGCTTTTTATAAACACCATATTTACAAAGGCGCGCAATACATGCATTACCCCACTTTGTAAACCCTTATACCACATTATCCCTGCAACAGGCATAATCTATGCAAGGGGGGCGTTCTCCCGTTAGCGAGACCAAAAAAATGGCGCAAAGAAATCTAAGAGATTTCCTTGTGCCACTTTTCTTAAATCAGGCCCTAAGTATTGTGTTATAGGTCTTGATATATATCTAAATTATCTGTCTTTGTTTATATGTGTGTTTGAGTGTAGGATACATTGACTTAGCACTACTTTGCATTAGGCCTTGAAACAAGTGCCTTAATACAAGTGCCCGTTTACCATGGTCTTTGTTTTGTTTGCAAAGAGTTTGTATTTCTTTTATTTTTGTTGAGTACAAAACTACCACATGTAACAACGTAAGGGAGAAGCACTTTATGAAGGCAGTCTACAAATGTATACTGTTGTCATGTTTATGTAAAAACAATTTTAAAAAAATCAAAAACAAGAACATTTTAATTGTTATTAAGACTATCAAAAACTTAAGTAAATTTAATTGATATCTGAAGTCCAAGCACCTGAAGAGTTTTGTAGCTCTCATAAATTGATGTTCTGAAATGCACAAGAGTTCCAATTAGTTGGTCAAGGTACCACAGACAAATATGTTAAAAATTCTGAAGCATATTTATAATGCCCTAGCGCCATCTTGCACCACATTAACGTAATTGTCTTTAATGTTAATGTGGCCCAATGAGGCCTAAATCCCCACGCCTTATTTACAGGTGGCGCAATACACTCTGTAACCCTTTGCGCTACATTATGCCTGCGCCAGGCATAATGTATGCAAAGGGGGCGTTTCGCGATTAGGGGAGCCGGAAAAATGGCATAAGGAACTTTATGAGATTTCCTTGCGCCATTTTTTACGGCAATTTTAATGCCCGCTCAGGAGCTCTAGACAGGAAACAGAGGACGTTGAGCCTTATCACCTACTTTCCGACATTCCATCACATTTCTGCCAAATGAGATCTGATGTACTTCCTGAGTGGCACAGTTTTGAAACTCCATGTTCAATTTTAAGCCTTCTCGTTTTTTTTCCTTTGGCAGATTTATATAGCACGAAGTCGACCAGAAGGTTTTTGAAGCGATTGACATGAGCACTAGTCACATTACACAAAGACACATTCATCTTTTGTTAGGCACGGGAAGGTAAGTTGATTTGCCCAGAATCACAGGATGTTCAGTCAAACTTAGACCTCCCTTCAAAGTCTGCGGTTCTGGCCAAAATGCCACATTCTCTCCTGCCTTCAAATGCATTGTGGAGTCCTCATTTTTTTATTCTGTGAGGTAAAGGATGGACTTTGACATCATGGACATCAATACACCAAAACGCTAGGGCTGTGGAAGTGACATCACAGGGTCTATAAGTCTCCTGTGACATCAAATGAAGTAACATCATGTGACCTTTGACCATGAAGATATCAGAGGAAGAGCGGTCCCATAACATTTGACCACTCTGACATTGTAGGAAGTGATGTCACAATAAAGTTAAAAATACAATAAGTGATAACGTAATAACGAACAATGTATGCTAAGGCAAATTTCACTTACCGATCCTATATTCGTAGACTGAATCTAAAATACCCTTGGGGTACTTCCAAGAATTGACAGGCCAGGAGCACAGCTATTCTAGGCCAGTTACAGTGAACATACTGCCAAAAAATCCTGAAATGCTCAGAACAGCCTCAAATGCCCAGGAACAACCACTGTTCACTGAGTAGAAACCTGGTTTGCCTTGGCACAAACATAATATACCCAGGCATATCCTCAAGTGTCCAAGTACGACTAGGCCCTAAAGCCCAAGCAAAATCTCCAGATGCCACTGAATAGCTAACATGCTCTGTGTCGTCTCTCACGAGCATATACATTAATGAGAGGTTGACCCTGTGTGCTGTATGCAGAGAGGGATCTCACTAAATAATAGGTGACATAGATTGCACAGACGGTGCCACAGGCACACACATATATGGCAAGTGAAAATTCACTAAGCCCTGCATGCTTAGTTAAATTACTTATTTGTTTAACTTATATCTAACTGGGATAAAGGTGGTTGCACTCGAAGGGATGTAATCCAATGATGTAGTTTATTTAGATTAGGCTGTACATAGGAAACATCCCAGCCACCTCCACTAGCAGGGACCAATGGATCAACATCACATTCTAAGAGCAATCTAAGTTCTATATCCTAAAACCCCAAGAAACATTCTACACTCCAAGCACTAGCGTTATACATCATATCAAGATACCACACACATTCCCCTTTTGAAATATATTTTTAGAAGGTGAAGATGGCATAATATAACAATAAACGCAAAAAAATAAAAAAATAAAAACGGAACAATAAATAAAAACTATGGCTAAAAATAATATAAAGTTCCCTTTAATTTTTTTTTTTAAATAATATATTTCTCATAAATAATCTTTAATGCAACTGTAAGGAAACACGACGCGTCCGCTACATCTAGGTCATTACACCCATCAGTGTGAACAATTCCTCCCACCGGCTACGAACCAATAACTGCAATTTTGTTTAAATCCCAAACGCAGTTGTCATTAAGATTAGCAGAATTTGGAAATAACTGAACCCGGTAGGGTGAAGACATTTTTGAAGCCCCATTTTTCTGTGGAAGTTTAACCTTCTCCATGTATCCAACTTTTACATTAATATGAATACCAGCCTTTCCTACATCAAAGTTTTGTTTTCTCTTACAAACCATCACTTGCTGAGTTCTTTTCCATTTGCCATTGTCAGGCAACACACCTGTGTATTTGTCACACATCATCCACGATGGTTGCACCACAGTGTTAGGTATTCCTCCCCTAAAAAACGCAAAAGGCACTCTATTCAATGATGTCGTTTATTAAGATTAGGCTGTACATAGGACACGTTCCAGCCACCTACACCTACACTACCGGGGACCAACGGATCCACATCACATTCTAAGAGCAATCTACGTTCTCTATTCTAAATGCCCAAGAAACATTTTACACACTAAGTATTGGTATAATACAACTTATCAAGATACCTCACTAACCTTTCAGATGTCCTCAGTTTTCGGATATCCTACGCAGGTCGAGAAAGACTGGATCCATGCCAAAATTTCACGATAGCCACCAACAACCTGAGTGCATTTAGATTAATAAAATGAAAATATATTTTGGGTGGCTTTTAGGAAAATATGGCTGGATCCGATTTCCAGGCCATGAACATTTAAATAGCTGAAATTTAAAAAAAAGTGTGTCACTTATTTTGCAAATAGAATAACAATCCATTCTTGCCCAGCAGTAGAGATATTGGCATTATTTGTAAACTAGCGCCCCCTTTTTAAAAAAAATATATAATCGTCTGGGCCTGGCCAAAGTGTCCGTTATGCAGAAAAAATCTCATGTAATTGCGGTAATGTCGCATTACATTTGTTACACGAAATGTCCCAAATTACAATTACACTATTAAACCATGCTGCATAATTACGCACCTTGACCTGCACAAATTTGAGTAAGCACGGGAAGAACACAAACAACCAAAATGCAGTTGGTAGCTGTTTGAGGCACTATTTAACATTGAAAATAGCCACAAGGACGCACTTCACGCTAAAATTAGTGTTTCTTGCATGTTCCCTGCTTCTTTCCAACATGAAATAATGGCGAAATGAGTTGGGGAGCGCCCAGTAGTGATCAACTTATTAAGAGCATTGAACCCAAACTGGATTCACATTAACTTGGTCCATGGTGCCAGAAGTTAGCTCAGTAGTACTGGAGAGAACGCCTTCCCGTGCTTGTGAGGTCTAGCCTTTAATCATGCTCGGGAGAAACAAGAATGTTGTTAGAGGTAAATCATGTTAAAACTAAAAACAAAGACAAAATACTGTTATCAGGCATGTTAGGCCAATTAGTCCAAATGCAGCAAACAAAAGCTTAAAACACCATAAGGCACTGACGTCGGAATCTCTGGTACGCCTTCTTCGTACTCGATGCCAGGCTCGACTGCAGGCTGACTACTCCCCAGCACACTGGGCGCATCTCCTAACCCCTCATGGTAGGGTAACGAGAGAAGCTCGAATGAAGTTCTGTTACTTTAAGGTTTTACAAGACTGGCACTGGTCCCCAGCTAAGTTAAACAGAGCCCGGCTGATGCCTACATCGGATTGTTGGCGGTGCCATGACGTGAACTGCGACATGCTACACATTCTATTGTCACGCACTGCGCTCACATTTTTGGACCGGGGTTGATTGGTTTTTACGGGATACTCTCGGCCATGCCACTCCCCTTCAGAGCCCAGTGGCAATCCTCCATGACACACGAGGCCTACCATTAGTCACTGCACATAAGGTTCGTTGGCTGGCCTCAGTCTTCACTGCAGATAAGCTGTGTATCCTCTGCCGGTGGTCCACACCGCTTATCCAACTCAAGAGGAATGTCTGGAGAGCGTGGTCAACATGGATGCTCATGAGTGTTTGATCTATGGACTGAATGATCAGGAACACATATTCACTGACATTTGGGGTTCACTTCTCTGGGGAACCTAGCAACAAATTGTTGTCCCTAGAGCCCTGGCTGCTAGGCAAATGTCTGATGGCACATTATGTAATCGTGATCTATCCCTCAGTTTTTTGGGCTTGTACGCATAATTGTATCGCTGAACTCCACACCCGCTCCTTCCAGCTGAATGATGCTCTGATGCTTCATTTCCTACAAATGCTGCAGGCTGCACTGCCTTACCACTCACCCACTCGCCCACTTTTAACTCCCTTGCTCTAGATATGACATTGTGCGTTTCACCGAGAAGGTTCTAAATGACACCGGGCCTGATTTAGAACTTGACGGACAAGTTACTCCATCACAACGGTGACGTATTTTCATTCCATCAAAATATAAATCGCAGAAACATAAATCCCATTATACCCTATGGGATTTATATTTCGGAAGATGGAAAATATGTCCCTGTTATGACGGAGTAACTCGTCTGCCAAGTTCTCACTCAGGCCCTCTGTTCTTACCTTGCCTACTTCTTCCCTAATCTCCCACATTGACAGAATCCTTCACGAATCTATCCTCTTCCTCTTATAACCTACATAGACTGTCAGCAGATGGCGAATTGCATACATTCCCCTTCTCCCTTTGTACGCTATGATCCCCTTCTTGATCCCGGAGAGGACTTTATGAGTTTACAGGTTGATCTGTTATGTTGCTGTCGTATGCTAGTGCCATTTTCCTTCTGCAAGTGGTTTTACATATGTACATTGTATTGTATACTTTTTCTGCTTGATAATTCAGACTCAAAAGGCACTGATGAAATCCAGTACTGAAAATATGGCATAGTATATTCTTTGTGGCCCAATATTGGACATCGGAGATTTAAACTTACTGCGATCACTACAGTCGATTTTTACTACTACTGCTGGGAAATTTACGTGGACTCTAGCACATCTGGTGTGGCAGTTCTAAACCTTATCTTCTGAAGTTAAAACAGAGGTGAGACAGTCAATACCAACTCCATACAACAAAATAAAAAATTGTTAGCACTTTTTACCGAAGTTTGGAACCTGAAAAGAGGAGAATGAAGCTGGAATAAAAAATATTTTAATTAAAAAAATCTGTGAGCTGTTGACCTTAATTTACGTGTCCACATGAAAATGAATAGTGCACTGGTGAAGATTAATGTATACCCTGTATTTGTGTTACCATTATGTGTAATGTTGCCGCTTAACTAGGTCGCTATTGTTGAAATTCTAAGCCCATTCCATTATCATTGGTGTCACTCGGCAAAGATCCATGCTCTTAAAGTTGGTTGGTTGGTGGGCCTTTAGCAGTTGTGTGTTTTGACACCTTTTGTCACTGTGGTTTTACACTTGGTAAAACCTTAGCCCAATGGAACAATATTTATGTAATTTATATTTCATATATGATATTTATGTAATTGATGTTTCTATAAATATATTCTAGGATATTTATGTAAGTTATGATATTTAGGACACAATATTTATGTCAGGCGTTATTTCCGAAAATGAAATTCCAGCATACAACCACTGGAGATGTTGAGTTGTTTTTTTTCTCCTTCCAACGTAGACAAAATGACTATCAATGAGTGGACTAAATTAAATACTGTTATTTACAGCAATGTAAAATGTCAAAACGCGTGGTCTCTGAAGTGCTTAATTTAAGGTGGTGTTTGCTGATGCTGGAGCACTTAATTCTTAACACTTATGACAGTCGACTGCTTGGTGGCGCTGTCTGACTCTTTTGGAAAACAGAACACTAGCAGAGTGTTAGACCTGGCAGCTTTTTAGCGTGTCTCTCCTGTCTTTTTGCCTTCCGACCTCCTGGTTTTGGACTCTGTTTTTGCTGGTTTGTTGTCTCTGCGCACTTTACCACTGCTAATCAGTGCTAAAGTGCAAGGGCACCCCATATAAATTGTACTGTGGATTGGCTTATCCATAAATGACATATGTGATATACTAATAAGTCCCTAGTAACGTGCCCTAGAGGTGCCCAGGGCCTGTGAATCAAATGCTACTAGTGGGCCTGCAGCACTGGGTGTGCCACCCACATCAGTAGCCCTGTAAACATGACTCAGACCTGCCATGGTGGTGTCTGTGTGTGCAGTTTTAAACTACCAATTTGACTTGGCAAGTGTACCCACTTGCCAGGCCTCAACCTTCCCTTTTACTACATTTAAGGCACCCCTAAGTTAGGCCCCAGGTAGCCCCATGGGCAGGGTGCAGTGTATGTTTAAGGTAGGACATATACTAGTGTCTTTTATATGTCCTAACAGTGAAATACTGCCAAAATCGGTTTTCACTGTGCAAGGCCCATCTCTCTCATAGGTTAACATGGGGGCTGCCTTTAAATATCCTTAAAGCGCAGATTCTCTTTGAAAGCAGATAAAAATGTGGAGATTAGAGTCTCTGAGCTCACAATTTAAAAATACATCTTTTAGTGAAGTTGGTTTTTAGATTGTTAGTTTGAAAATGCCACTTTTAGAAAGTAGGCATTTTCTTGCTTAATCCATTCTGTGACTCTGCCTGTTTGTGGATTCCCCGTCTGGGTCAGCTTGACAGTTAGGCTGTTCACACCTCTCCTCTAGACAGTGACACAAAGGGGGCTGGGGTGTAGGCTGCATATCTTGATTGGCCATCTGTGCTGGAGGGGAGGGGAGGAGTGGTCACTCACACCTGAAAGGACTGTGCCTGCCTTCACACAATGCCGTCTCTGACCCCCTGGTGAGTGTCTGGGGCCTGGCCTGGACAAGGAAGGATCTTGAGGCTTGAGGCTTTGCTTTGAAGTTTGCCAACTTCAAAGGCAGAACTGGGTATAAGAAGAAGACCCAAAACCCCAGACTTTTAGAATCTTTCTGGAATCAAGAGGAACCTCTGCAAGGAGAAGAGCTGAAGAGCTGAAGGAGGAGTACTGTCCCTTTGCAGTGCTGTTTTGCTGGACTGGCCTGCAGTTGTTGCTTCTGCCTGAAAAGAGTGCAAAGGGTGAACTTTGCTGTGTGTCCTGCTTGAGAAAATTCTCCAAGGGCTTGGAGTGGAGCTTGCCTCCTGATGGAAGTCTCAGGGACACCAAAGACTTCAGCTTCCTCGACCTGCAGCACTGGGAACTGTGTGCTTTGTGCTGTTCAAGAGGAGAAACCACACAACGCTGCCAACGATGCAGCTGTCCTGCACCGTGACCTGCTGACATCACACGGAGTCGCATTGCCCAGCTTTGCACCACGACCCTGGTCTCCCCTACGCCGTCATCAGACAACTTCACCAAGCCACTGCTCGCACCTCGACCTGTGGGCCCCGCACTCCGGCATCGCCTGCTCACACCACAGCCTGGGCATCCCTGATGCCGTCGCTCCTGCTGACACTGGCGCCGCTGGCTGCACCGTGGCCTGGGGACACTGCTCGTGAGGTACGCAAAGCACCGTCCTGTCCTGCACTGCAGCCCCGGTCCACCGACGCCAGCACCATTGACTCCTGTGTCGTCACCAGGCATCCTGCCTGCACCGTAGCCTGTGGACACCGCTCGTGTGGGTCAATAAGCACCGTCCCGTCCCGTACCGCTGGCTTGGGCCTACTGACGACAGCGCTTCAGCAACGACGACGATGCTGCCTGCACCGTGACCTGTGGACACCACACATGGTACCGCCCCGCTTCACACTGCAGCCCTGGTCTCACTGATGCCGCTGGACGCCGTCACCGAGCCGCTGCCTGCACTGTGACCTGTGGGCACCGCACGTCTCATCGACCAGATTCGCACCTCAGCCCCGACGCCATCCACACCGGCCCACCTGACTTCTTCAGCCTGGAGTTTGATCCGCAACGCGTGTGACCTCGAGGGCCCAACTCCAGAACTGACACCGCAACATCAGCAACGCCGCTCTACGGAGCTCACCGCGAAGATCACGACGCCCTGCAAATCCAAGGTACTGTTTGTGGGTCTTCCTAACAGAGTAGCTGGCCCGCAACGCAACGGCCAGCCTGAATTGTTGGTTTTGTTGATCACGACGCCGTGATAGCCCCAGGTGGAGCTATCAACTTCAAGGAACTGTATTTTTGATTAAATCTTGCAGAGTTTATATTTTTATTACTGTAGGTTGGATTTTTATTGTATTTGGTCTTGTTTTATATGGATAAATATTGGCTATTTTCCTAAAACTGGTGTGGTGTTGTTTGTAGTGTTTTCACTTATTACTGTGTGTAATGTGCAAATGCTTTACACATTGCTCCTGAGATAAGCCTGACTGCTTGTGCCAAGCTACCAAGGGAGTGAGCAGGGGTTATCTGAGCGGGTATCTCCCTTATCCTAACTAGAGTGAGGGTCCCTACTTGGACAGGATGCAAACCGACTGCCAACTAGAGACCCCATTTCTAACACAGAGTGTTTAGCAATTCAATATACAGCAAAAAATGTATATAATACGAGCACTTTCTAGACATTCTTACAACTTTAGGTGATCAGGAATAGTCCAAATGGTCACTTTTGAAGGTGTGTGATGGTATTTGGCAGCACTGGAAGAGTCGAGTGGTGGTAAAGGCTGAAATAGCCTCCTGAGAAGTAACTTGGGCCATGGCACCTCAGTCACTGAGTTTGTGGTGCAAAGCACTATCCGGGAAGAATGTACTCCTGTGGTCTTTCCTACACATTTGTGACTTCAAAAAATGTCTTGCGAGATGACCCTTGCATCTTCTGCCTCCCGCCTGTATCATCTGCTGGTATCTGAGTACTGTAATTTGGATAGATGTGTCATTCTTTGGGTTTTTTTCCACTGCACCTCTCCATGAGAGATGGTGGAGAGTGAGCGGTCAGACTATTATCTATGTAAGAAAAGTATATAAAGTGTATAGCTCTCTACAGTTCCTATGGCCTCTTACCACTAAATCTGTGCCCTAAAGATGTTCCTGGTACACTGATGTTTAAGAAAACAGACGGAACATGTGAGAAGAACTGAAAACATTGTACTTACAGCTTATCAAGCCCATCACTGTGCACAGCATCAGAATGTTGCACACAAGTACATTGAAAATGTATTTACAATTACCATCACAGCACGGCCTGCCTGTAGCGACCTGAAGCAAGGCTGGCCATGGGCAGTTTCATGGGAGCCCCAGTCCCATCCATAACAAATGAGCCTTACCCAAATTCAAGACTGGTTCTTTAATGAAAGGGCCAGAGGCGACCCTTTATCACCACCCATTCCCCCATCATGACTGCAATCTATTAAATTTATGCATTCGAAGTGCCACGAGGAAGAAATGGTTCCATAAATATGGTATGGATATAATCCCCTATGATGATAATTCTACAGTCTCATTAGGAATGCCATAAATAAAGAGAAGCTGTGAAAAAGTGTTTTGGTTTATATGCTAATAGGGCTGTTCTATAATGCCACTCAGTACTGGCTCTTTGCATGCTGCAGTGGCATATATGCAAAAAGAGGTAAATATTTTACAGCATTTCAAGTGAGTTAGAGATCTACACGTGAAGGACTTCAGGCAACGCTATTTAACGGCAAAAGTAGGCAGAAGCAGGTTCTGGCACTTTTTAGGTTTCACAGACCAACAGGGTTTTTTAACATCCTACTGTCCAAGTTTTCTGCCCCCATTTAAGGATTCTGCATTTCTCCTCGCTACTGTCTCTGCCCCGTGAAGCTGATTAGTTTATATTGCCCTGGAAGCGAAAGATTAAAGTCTCCAGAAAGCATATTATGAACATCTAGATACTAGGTAGTTGAATTTACTTTTACTACCTGCTTTCTAGCGACTTCCACCTGTCAAGAGGGGCTCTGAAGGCTAGAAGAAGCATCATCCTCATCTGAAAGTCAATGATACTCAAAGTACAGCCCACGGGCCGCGTGCGGCCCTCCTGACCTCTATATGCGCCCCCCTACTCAACAGAAGCACTGGGCGGTTGTTAACTCGACTCAGCTTAATTAAAGGGACAAGTCCTTTTGTATGTCATAAGGAAGAAAAAGGAGGGCAGGTGAAATAAAACAGTTGCCTAGGATCACACAGTTTGGTCAAGTAGGGAAGGCAGGATTGATTCCAGATTTTTAGGTTCCACATTGTTCAGTTCAATTCAGCCACTAGATGTACCTGCTTCAATTCCCCCACGCCCACCTATGTAAACTCACACGCACACCACCTTGTGTCATCAGCGCAGCCCTCGGTACACCACAAACCAAACTTTTTGGCCCCTGGGAAAATGTTTGTGAGTACCCATGATGTAAATTCAAAGATTTTTATAGGAGCCTGCAACAGGCACTGCCAAGGGCTGCATTTGTTGAATCCCAAGCGTACCTACAATTTTTTTCATCCCAATCCTCTTTCCTCAACAGTGCTACACAAGCAACCACCAGCACAAACTAAGCATTGCCTAAGGTCAATGTCATGGTCTGGTGTGCCCAAAGGAATGCATAATAAAGAAGACAACATACATCATGTCATGTGGAGTCATCAAAATCTGTAGTTTTTCCTTGAACAACATGGCCGCTAGTAGGCAGAGCTGCGTCACACAACTTGCATTAAAACAGACCACAGAGACAAATCAGCCTTCCATAGGGGTAAAACACTAGAACAAATAGGGCCTGATTACGACATTGTAGAGGGGATTACTCCATCCCAAACATGACGGATATCCCGCCTGTCGTATTACAAGTTCCATTTTATCCTATGGAACTTGTAAAACGACAGACGGGATTGATGTGGGACAGAATAATCCCCTCCTCCAAGGTCGTAATCAGGCCATAATGTTTAAATCTGACTTTGTGTGCATGTATGTATCTCCACATACAGAGATATAGGGGGTCATTCCGACCCTGGCGGTCCAAGACCGCCAGGGCCGGGGCCCACGGAAGCACCGCCAACAGGCTGGCGGTGCTTCAATGCCCATTCTGACCGCGGCGTTAAAGCCGCGGTCAGAAAAGGTAATCCGGCGGTTTCCTGACGGATTTCCCCTGCTTGGGCTAAATCTCCATGGCGGCGCTGCTTGATTCCGACCCCCTTCCCGCCATCCTGTTCCTGGCGGTTTTTACCGCCAGGAACAGGATGGTGGGAACGGGTGTCGTGGGGCCCCTGGGGGCCCCTGCACTGCCCATGGCACTGGCATGGGCAGTGCAGGGGCCCCCTAACAGGGCCCCCCTGCAACTCCGCCGGCTCCATTCGGAGCCAGCTTCATTGTTGCAGGGCCTTTCCCGCTAGGCCGGCGGGCGCTCCTTTGGCGGGCGCCCGCCAGCCCAGCGGGAAAGCCAGAATGGCCTCCGCATTCTTTTGACCGCGGAGCGGCCAAATGCCGGTTTCCGCTTGGCGGGCGGCGCCCGCCACCCGCCAATGTCGGAATGAGGGCCATAGTGCTTTGCAATGAAAGATAAGTGGACTATGTAATGTTTGTGGCAAAATGGAATGTCTTTTTTATCCTGTGGCATCATCTGGGAGCTGCACTTGGGGGCTGCAGGACCAATGGAGCTGGGGCATTGGGCAAATATCTCCCTTCCTTTTAGAGGTGCCAACGATTTGCCCACAAAGAACTTCAAGTCCACTCTGGGTGTTGTACTAAGTTCTGCTTTATGCTATCTTTAGACCACTTGGCAGATTCCAAAGTGGATCATGGCTCTCACCCCCTCATATGATGTATTGCCACTGGGAAGCAGTCCTATTTACCTGCACTCATCTTATAAAATATATTTAGTCCCTCAAAACAGGATCTCTCATGTTGTCATGAGTGCACGCTGTCAGCTGAGTACTGTAATATTTATACTGAGTGTGTATTGTGCATGCTTCGGTATCCACAGGGTGGGTCAATATGCTGGGTGAATGGAGTGCTATGCGAAGAGATGATGAATACAGCACAAGATGGACCTTCTTATGCATGTCATTGTAGCCCTCGTTGACATGACAACCTATATTTTTCTTCCTCTGGAAAATCTATAGCTTCTCTCTGAGAATTGGGGAATCCACATTCAAATCCAGCTATACTTGGGGATCAGATGCTGATACAGGTAATGGATCAAAACTAGTTTGGTTGGCTAACTATTGCATTGTAGTGCAGATTTTCTATAGCACTGTCCTACCTCTTGTTAATGTCTAAAAGCCCTTTTCGATATCTGACCATTATGCATCCATGTTTCCACCTGTACTCTAAACCTCTGGGTTGTGCTGTGATATGCTTGGTAACAATAACGATCTTGCTTAGAATGTGTGCTCTTGGTGTCTCAAATGTACATCCTATTTGTATTTTATTACTTGTTTTTTTCTTATAATGACAGGCAACCAGATGGATGCTTGACATTTTTCAGGGTGGAAAAAATGAGAGAGATGGAGCAAAAAAAAATATCAATCAGAATTGACAGTTGAGATCATAAACTTGGTGGAAGAGGTGGATCTTCAAATAATAAATGATTTCTCTAACCCTACCTCCCCTTCCTGTGTGGAAATGTCCTAAGGGAAGCATCTAGCTCTTGGTTGAAAGTGTGATTTCTGGGTGTCTTTCACACTTTCCTATTCTGGCCTCAGTCCAGTGTCCCAGAGCTGTATTAGACCAGATCCAATTTCCTCACATATATTTGGGAACTGTACGGAGCTCTGCAGTATTAACTGAAAGACCTTTAAAGTTTTTCTTTACCTCAATGTTAGGATTGCATTTTTGGACGCCAAAAAACTCATGCTGCCTTGGCCACCTGGAAGACTAACAGTGATTCTGGCCCTAAATGCCTTATGACACTAAGCAATTCAAATGCCATGTTGATGTTTTTAAGGTTGACGTTAGATTGGTGAAGGGTGCAGCTATGGTCCTATACTTCGCCACATAATATGTGTGAAACCCGGTATAGCTCTTGCCTGTGTTTGAATATTGGGGAATGTCTACTCTAGCACAACCTAAAATGTATCCACACTTTAAATGTGGAGACAAGAGCTACGGTTTACATTATTAAATTAGATTTTATTGGAAATTAATGTTCCATTCATTTACAAGTCCAAAAGCTATATCAAATCAAAATGTGTTTAAACAAAATAAAAAAATATTTTAGTTGGTGAAAATAAATGTTGAGATTAAATTTAATTCATCTATTTTATTAAATAGTTTAAATAATGTAATTTTATGTAACAGTATTTCTTATGGGGTTAGATTTTAAGTCCTTACCGCCATTATTTTCAATGAGTGAGTGTTGCAATACCAGTGGTTGACCACATGTAGTGTGGGACTACATTTACAACTGTTTTTGGTTCCTTTTTGGCTGTAATACCTTTTGAAGCACTGTTTGTGAATAGGAATTGGCTTATTCTTTTGTGGGTGGGTGCATGTCCCTAAACCCCTACCCTAATCCTCCCTAAATCCCTCCCATCTAGTAGTGAGTATGTAGCCATTTCTGGCTACTCCCCCATCCCGCCTACATCTACTACTAATAAGTAAACTTAAATATATGAGGATCTTGTCATAGAAAAGACAAGAAAGGGGGAGGTGGAACATTACATTCTAAAATGTCTGAATTGCATTGTGTAATAGATAAGTAGTATTGCAATAGAACTACTTTGTATAATACAAAATGCAGTTTGTGAATCAGTCCCTAGGTTTCTACAGGGAATAACTGACTTTAAGGAATATCAAGTGCCATTTGGATGTAGGAGATTTTGTACCAGAGGTAGCAATGTCAAAATGAAGATCACTAATGTGTGGTGAAATGTGATGTGTGCTCTGCCCTTTGGTTAGCGATCCCATCCCAGAAGTACATACTCAATATTAGAGTTACTACCTGTTGGACCTGGCTTTTTGACAGGGTCATCCCCAAACTTTTTGCCTCCTTCCTCCTATTTTTTCTGACCTGTTGTTGTTGGCTTTTGAACTCTGGGCACTTTAC
Source organism: Pleurodeles waltl (assembly GCF_031143425.1). Lineage (NCBI taxonomy): Eukaryota > Metazoa > Chordata > Amphibia > Caudata > Salamandridae > Pleurodeles > Pleurodeles waltl. The sequence continues at coordinate 88,924,677 of NC_090449.1, forward strand.
CACTGCTAACCAGTGCTAAAGTGCATATGCTCTCTGTGTAAATTGTACTGTTGATTGGTTTATCTATGATTGGCTATTTGATTGACTTGTAAGACCCTAGTAGAGTGCAATATATGTGCCTAGGGCCTGTAGATTAAATGCTACTAGTGGGCCTGCAGCACTGGTTGTGCCACCCACTTAAGTAGCCCCTTCACCTTGTCTCAGGACTCCCATTCTAAGGCCTGTGTGTGCAGTTTCACTGCCACTTCGACTTGGCATTTAAAAGTACTTGCCAAGCCTAAAACTCCCCTTTTTCTACATATAAGTCACCCCTAATGTGTGCCCTAGGTAACCCCTAGAGCAGGGTGCTGTGTGGGTAAAAGGCAGGACATGTACCTGTGTAGTTTCTATGTCCTGGTAGTGTAAAACTCCTAAATTTGTTTTTACACTACTGTGAGGCCTGCTCCCTTCATAGGCTAACATTGGGGCTGCCCTCATACATTGTTGAAGTGGCAGCTGCTGATCTGAAGGGAGTAGGAAGGTCATATTTAGTATGGCCAGAAGGGTAATACAAAATCCTGCTGACTGGTGAAGTCGGATTTAATATTACTATTTTAGAAATGCCACTTTTAGAAAGTGAGCATTTCTCTGCACTTAAATCTTTCTGTGCCTTTCAATCCACGTCTGGCTAGGTTAAGTTGACAGCTCCTTGTGCATTCACTCAGACACACCCCAAAAACAGGGTACTCGGCCTTACTTGCATACATCTGCATTTTGAATGGGTCTTTCTGGGCTGGGGGGGGAGGGCCTGCTCTCACACAAAGGACTGCCACACCCCCTACTGGGACCCTGGCAGACAGGATTGAACTGAAAGGGGACCTGGTGCACTTCTTAACCACTCTTTGAAGTCACCCCCACTTCAAAGGCACAATTTAGTATAAAACAGGGCCTCTGCCCTACCTCATCAGACACTTGCTGGAGAAGAAATCTGAACCAGAACCTGCATCCTGCCAAGAAGAACTGCCTGGCTGCCTAAATGACTCACCTGACTGCTTTCTACAAAGGACTGCTGCCTTGCTGTTGGCCTGCTGCCTTGCTGAACTATTGTCTGGCTGCAAAAGTGCTCTCCAAGGACTTGAATAGAGCTTGCCTCCTGTTCCCTGAAGTCTCAGGACCAAAAAGACTTCTCTTTTTCATTTGGACTCTTTGTGCGCCAAAAATGTTGACGCACATCTTGTTCCTAGGTGAAAAATTCACTGCACGCCGATCCAGAAAGACGCCGCTCGACGCGACGCCTGAGGTGTGACCGGAACTTTGACGAACGGCCTCGCATGGACAACACCGCCAGATTCCAGAGAGGAAATCGACGCAACGCATGCCGTGAGAAAGAAAATTCCACGCACAGCCTCCCGGAACGACGCGCAGCCGGATATCAAGCCAAGGAATCCACACACAGACCCTGGGACATCTGGTAATCCCGCGATCCATAGAAGGAGACGGTCCGCTTGCCAGAAAACGACATACGTCTCACCCGAGTGAAAAACAACGACGCAAGTCCGTGTGTGAAGGGGCGAAACCAACGCACACACCATTTTTCCTCCCGTAGAACGACGCACGTCTCCCCGCGTGAAAAATAACGACGCAAGTCCGTTTGTGAAGGGGCATAACCGAAACACACACCATTTTTCCACGCATCTCCTCTTCTGCTGCTCTCTGCGGAGATTTTCCACTCCAAACCAGGTACTTTGTGCTTGAAAGAGACTTTGTTTACTTTTTAAAGACTGAAGACACTTCATGTCACTTTTTAGTGATACCTTTACAAATTCATATTGCATCTTTTATCGTTTTGACCTGCAAATACCCAGATAAATATTATATATTTTTCTAAACACGGTGTGGTGTATTTTTGTGGTGTTATATTGTGTTATTGTATGATTTATTGCACAATGGCTTTACACATTGCCTGCTAAGTTAAGCCTGACTGCTCGTGCCAAGCTACCAGAGGGTGGGCACAGGATAATTTGGATTGTGTGTGATTTACCCTGACTAGAGTGAGGGTTCTTGCTTGGACAGAGGGTAACCTGACTGCCAACCAAAAACCCCATTTCTAACACTACCAAATCTGCTAATCCCTTCAATTCCCTTAAAAGCTACTGTGGAGTCGAGTTTCCTATCCATCCTGCCCCACACAGTTTTCGGATGATGTTTACACAGTGCTGCTGCTGCGTGAATAATCAATAATATGATCTAAGAGCATATGGCGTATATATGTGCAGTGGCTAACACACATGTAGGAGTGTCTTGAATGGAGGCACACAAAATATTGTCTATGGAAAACAAGTACCAGAAACAAGTGTCATGAAATGAACATTTATGCTAACATCTGTTCCCAATATCACCTGAATTTGATGCCCACTAAATGTAGAGTTCATGGTGCCTAGCACCCATCAGACACAATTAAAGGCATTCTCTGTGAATGCCATGCATCCAAGGGATGGGGTAAACAAAGACCACACAATTATCTACACTAGTCCAAGATTTAGGCAAAAAGAGAGCAAATCTCCAATGCAGTTGAAACAGAGCCCCTGGACATGGGAGAAACATGAGATGGGGAGATCAGCTGTGCAAGGGGAATGGAGGCCAGGCAATTCTACATGTGAAAGTCAAGGTTATCAGACTTGTAGTGGAGATAGGAGACAGAAGGATCACAGAGTCCCACGTGGCGAACTAGTTAGAAAGGGGAATGTCAGAAATGAGGGGGACTTGGGACACAAGTGCGTTCTCAGGGCTTTACATTATTGCATTAGGGGATCATACATGCTTTGTAGAGTGGTCTTGCGGCTTTCTTGAGTTACAAAGGACATTCTGAAGAATGTTATGGGATTCAGAAGGCTGAAAAATCTACCTGAAAAGTAGTTTCCACTCTTCTCGGAAAATGGCACCATTGTAATAGTCAACATTTTGTATTTGAATTTTCAAAGTTAAAACAGGAGCTGGGCAGCAGGTCTGTGTTCATGTGCCTGATTCGCCCTAATATAAGGAGATTTCAATTACAGAACCCCTCCTCACAAATTAGCCCAGCAGGATGGAAAGCACTCATTCCGACTGGAACTGCTTAACGTGGACTAATCTGCAGCCATCAGCAAGGACCTGGCATCCAGGAGCCACTGACATCCAGGAGTCACTGTAAAGACAAAGAGGGTCCTGGTTCACCTTTTTGTCCATTGTGTATCTTCCTTGTGCAATCACACATTAGAACAAGTGATAAGGGACTTTATTTATTTATCCTTTTATAAGAAGAACCGCAAAATATATGGGAATTAGGGCAGATGTAGCAAAGGGTTTTTCCCATTCTGTGTCAATGGGAAAATGTGTTCGTACATATGGCCCTTAATGTTATGTGATATCAGTGAAGGAAAATTAGAATCTGTAATCGACTATATACCCGCATTTAGGCCCATATTTATACTTTTTAGTGCTGCATTTGCGCCGCTTTTTGACACACAAGTGGCGCAAACTTACCAAATACAATTGGATTTTGTAAGTTTGTGCCACTTTTGCATTAAAAAGCGGCGCAAATGTGGCACTAAAAAAGTATAAATATGGGCCTTAATTTTCAATAAACCATGGAATCACTGCATTTGGTAGGAGCTACTCCTCCGTTGACTGATACTTTCAATTTACTGCCCAGTATTCCACCAGTGAGTCCAAAACATAGTGCTGACATTGTACAAGCAAAGGCAGTAGATTGTTGAAGATTTCTTAGCCAATGAGGAAGCTTCGAATGGTACTACAACTGGTAGCCCTGTCCACAGGGAGTGGAGAATGGCTGTTTCGCCACCTGATGAAGTCTATAATCGGTTTACAAAGTTAGTAACTAAAAAAAGTATATTTCATGTTTCTACATTTATGTGCAAGTTTCCATTCCCCATGGTGACACTGTGGAGCCATGCACCTCTTAGTATCAAATCAAATCAGAGGTCGAAGTGGGCGGGATCTGAGGGTCCCGACATGCCCATAATTTTGAATTGTTGCAAAAACAATTCCTCTACTCTCTTAAAAGACAACTTTTCCCGGATAGTTAATTCCGATATGTGCAGAGCCTCCGCTGAAGTGGAATGAAGGGGGTCGTCCAGTGCTGTGAATCCCAGGGAGGGGCAGATACCCAAACAAGAAGCAGGACTTCTTGCCATGGTGCCAGCTACCCGAAAAAAATCTAACTGGGGGCAATTGGTTAATCTGCAAATATAAAGGCTGCTTGGAATTGGTATTGGCTTTGATGGAGTTCACTCAAAGCCTTTGTGAAGATAAAGGTGTATTATTTTTGAGCGGTATTTCAAGGGCGACCCCTGAGTAAACGTTTGCCCCCTTTGGCACCAAAGAATGTCTCCGCCATTGCCTGTAGTACGTTCATATCAACAGTTATAAAAAATGTTTTCACGGCCTACAGTCTGAGTATTAGTAAAATCTATATTTTGAAAGCACAATTTTATCGTATACCTAAATCTTTTTGCACATTTGGCGGCAGCCTTTCTTATACTGTGCGCAATGCAAGTTTAAACTAATGAATTACATATTCACAGGGGTATCTGTCACAGAATGGGGCCTCATGCCACTAAAAACTCTATTCCCCGTTGCACCGACCAGAACTAAATTCTGAGGTTTTCTGTTACAACATACACAGACAAAGGTTGGCGAGCCAAACAAGGAAAGCCGAGCCAAGCATCTGGCTCGGCTCTTAGAGCCTGTGCAGGGCAAGCTCTCAATATGTTTGATATGTATATAATACAACAAACGTCACATACAATATTATAAAGTCTCTTCAAAATGTGAAAAAAAAGTGTATTTCTCTAACATGTGGAAACGTTGACATTAATACTTGCCATCATGGCACTGCACTGAGAAGTGCTTACTGTAAATAAGTGTTTTTACACATGAACCATGAGTGCACCAAGAGGCATGACAGTTGTAATGTAAACCCTCCACGTGGCCCATATTAGTATACAGCAACATTATAATCTATCAAACGCAATAGGTTTTCGTCCAAATGGTATAGTTAATTCCGACATTTGCGGTGCCCCATTTGACAGTGCTTTCATACTCCATGTTGAGAAAAAAAAGGATTTGGGTGAAATACAATTTTTACCTAAAATCACACAGTTTAAGAGGCGAAGGCGTGATCTAACCGGTTTTTTTGTTTCACCTTGTACAAATCAGCCACTAAATCTATCTACCGTTCCTTATGTTAAGGATTTGTTTTTCCCTCTTTCTGAAGTTTTCTGCATTTTGTATATAGTTTGAACTTGATCCAAAGGTACTGGAGCGGTTTACATGAGCACCAGTTACATTACACAAGGTCAAGTTAAAAGAGAGATTAAGGTGGTCATTCCAACCTTGGCGGTAAAATCAGCTTACCGCTGTCAGAAGACCGCCAACAAAACCGCCACGGTCATTCTGACCCACAACAGGCAAACCGCCAAAATACAGACATCCACAAAAGTCCGCCACACCAAAGGGCAGCGAGAAACTGGCGATGACCAAACCTCCACCGTCACGCCAACAGAAATATGCCCACACTATCACGACACACGAATCCACGCGGCGGTCTTTCAAACGCGGTATTCTATTGGCGGTACACACCGCCACGCTCAAAATACACACACACTTACAAAATACAACCACATTGGACAAATCAAAATACACACACCTGATACACATACAAACACCACTCCCACACACCCAAGACAATATAAAACACACATCCACATCACCCTCAAGCCCCCACTCCTCCAGAATCGGGACCACGCACAGAGAAATAGAGATCCGAGCACCCAGAAGCGCATTTTACTTTCACCCAGCAATATTACCACGCACTTCACACAACACACCAATACACATCACCACACTTAGCACCACACAATCCACCCCACACATCACCCACACCACCCCATGGCACTACAAAGACACCCCAGGTTTTCTGAGGATGAACTCAGGGTCATGGTGGAGGAAATAGCACGGGTAGAGCCACAGCTCTTCGGAACACAGGTGCAGCCCACCTCCATTGCCAGGAAGATGGAGCTATGGAGCAGAATAGTCGACAGGGTAAATGCAGTGGGACAGCACCCAAGAAATAGGGACGACATCAGGAAGCGGTGGAACGACCTACGGGGGAAGGTGCGTTCAATGGTATCCAGGCACAACATTGCGGTGCAGCGGACTGGCGGCGGACCCCACCTCCTCCCCCAGAATTTACAACATGGGAGGAGCAGGTCTTGGCGATCCTGCATCCTGAGGGCTTCGCAGGAGTATCTGGAGGAATGGACTCTGGTAAGTCTCATCTTCACTACTTCATCCCCCCGACCCCACCAGCATGCCAACTCATACCCCCACCCTCACCCCCATCACACCTACTCCTTGCAAATGTCTCACCATCACAACCCACCCATCCCAACCCCAAGCCCTGCATGCGACCACAAAGCATGGACACCCATCACCAAAGCATGCCCACTGCACATCCCCATCCCACCCCCCAAACCACCGTCACAAAAGCCCCCACACAGGAATGCCAGCACTGGGGTACACGGGCACCCACCCATTGCACGCTATGGCACACACAGATGCAATAACCATCCATTTATACCCCTGCAGGACCCGAACGCCACGTCACCGCGCAGGAGGGTCCACAAATGTCCACTCCACCCCCAGAAGAGGCCCACAGTGATGACAGCACCTCTGTCGACCTGGATCTAGATGACCAGCCCGGCCCATCGGGGACCTCGGGACAGTCGGTTCCCCTCAGACAGCCACAGGCCACAGCAGACCTTCCCCCCTCTGGGAACACCAGCACAGCACCCACCCAGCGGGCCCATACCTCTGTCCCCAGGACACGTCAATCAGTGGTGTGTCCACCACTACAGGGGACCCAGGTTAACCCACCACCCCAACAACAACAGGGACCTGGGGGCAGTGGTAGTGGGCACACGGTCCAGGGAACTGAGGCCCAGGGAAACAGGGGAACTGGGAGGGCTGCTGTGCGACAGGTGGGGGACAGGCCCAGGGAACCCACTTTCCACGAGGCCCTCTCCTCCATCATGGGAGCCTACCATCATTCCCAGGAGACGATGGCGACGGTCCTGGCCAGGTTTCAGGAGATCCAGCTCCTGCAGGAGGAACAGTATTTGGGGTTCAGGGAGGAACTACGAACCATCAGTTCCGCCCTGGGCACCATTGTAGGGGCTCTGAATCAGGAAGTCACCACATTGCGGGACACTGTGGTACCACAAAGGGCCCCTGACACTAGCATGGACCAATAACTGCCTACCACCTCTGCCGGCGCTAGTGGACAGGAGGCCCCGCCACAGGTCCAACAGGCCACCAGCACCCCACCCCCTGCAGAAGGAGAACCACCCCGCAAGCGGGCCCTGAGATCCAGGAAGAAGACAGAGTAAGATGCCAAGACCCCCGCCAGCAAAGGATACCTCCCTGATTGTCATCCCACTGACCCACATTGTCACCCTGTCCATCATTATACTGCCCCTGCTCCACTTCCCACAGCCATTTGGACAATGCACCTGTGATAATACTAGTCTGGACTCTGCCATGGACAATCCTCCACCATCACCCCTCACCGATTTGCAACCACCCACCAATATAGAGCACAGAAATAAACACAGTCATTGCACAAAACATTCTGGAGTCTGGCTGTGATTTAGTACAAATGTATTAGAGATTACTGTGCCAAAATGCATATTTACATTGTGATGCCAACATACCACTGTCACACAGCTGTAGTCCATGGGGAAACAAAGCAGATGTCACGCAGTGGGGCCCACATCTCTGAAATCGGAAGGGAAAGTCACAACTCAGTTACCATACACTGGGGGAAAAGGACAGACAGTAGAGACGTAGTAGTGGTTAAGTATATGTAATATGCCAGTGTGGATTCTTACCTGTGTGTCACTGAAAATACTGCTGTATTACTGTGTTCCTGTTGTCTATGTCGTCCTCTTCGGCTTCCTCGTCTTCACTCTCCACAGGCTCCACAGCTGCTACAATACCACCATCTGGACCATCCTCCTGCAGAAAAGGCACCTGGCGTCGCAAAGCCAGGTTGTGAAGCATACAGCAGGCCACGATGATCTGGCACTCCTTCTTTGGTGAGTAGTAGAGAGAACCACCTGTGATATGGAGGCACCGAAACCTGGCCTTCAGGAGGCCGAAGGTCCGCTCGATCACCCTCCTAGTTCGCCCATGGGCCTCATTGTAGCGTTCCTCTGCCCTTGTCCTGGGATTCCTCACTGGGGTCAGTAGCCATGACAGGTTGGGGTAACCAGAGTCACCAATTAGCCACACACGGTGCCTCTGGAGTTGACCCATCACGTAAGGGATGCTGCTATTCCGCATGATGTACGCGTCATGCACTGAGCCAGGTGAACTTGGCATTCACATGGGAGATGTACTGGTCTGCCAAACACACCATCTGTACATTCATCGAATGATAACTCTTCCTGTTTCTGTACACCTGTTCACTCCTGCTGGGGGGTACCAAAGCCACATGTGTCCCGTCAATGGCACCTATGATGTTGGGGATATGTCCAAGGGCATAGAAGTCACCTTTCACTGTAGGCAAATCCCCCACCTCAGGGAAAACGATGTAGCTGCGCATGTGTTTCAGCAGGGCAGACAACACTCTGGACAACACCTTGGAAAACATAGGCTGAGACATCCCTGATGATATGGACACTGTTGTTTGAAATGACCCACTTGCAAAGAAATGGAGCACTGACAGCACCTGCATTAGAGGGGGGATCCCTGTGGGTTGGCGGATTGGTGACATCAGGTCTGGCTCCAGCTGGGCACACAGTTCATGGATAGTGGCTCGGTCAAGCCTGTATGTCAGTATGACATGTCTTTCCTCCATTGTCGACAGGTCCACCAGCGGTCTGTACACGGGAAGATTCCTCCATCTCCTCGCATGTCCCAGCGGACGGTGCCTATCAAGGACAACAGCGAGCACAGAGTCAATCAACCCACAGGTACGTAACCACAGCTTGCACATAACACGATTCCCAATGCATTGAATGGCTTGTATGAGTGTTGATGCAAGGCCTAGGTATGTGTGACGCAGTAGAAAGAAAGCCATGTGGGCCCCTGAAATGGCGGCTGCCTGACCTGTGAAGTGCGACAATGGGATGTGAGGTAAATGCGCTGGCGTGGCACACTGTGGCGGTAGGCAGTCGAAGACCGCGGCGCTAAGCACCATTGGTTAACATTGAACCCTATGGGTCTCAGGAGCCAATGAAGATGTGCGCCGGCAGTTGCGGTACGCACCGACGCACTACGCACCGCCGCGGGCGTGACCGCCATTTTCTATCAGCTTAATCACTCGATACCTGATCTTCGACAGGAGAGGACCTACACTGCAAGTGCTGCTGTGACCTCGGTCTGGAAGAGACAATGGCTCATGCGACTGGGGAAAGGGCCCCTGCCTACACTGCTCAGGAATTGGAGAAACTTGTGGATGGGGTCCTCCCCCAGTATGCGCTACTCTACGGTCCTCCAGACCAACAGGTAAGTACACTGGGACCATGCTTTGTGGGCAATGCCTGTGTTGAGTGGGGTGGATGAATGATGGTGGGGAGGGGAGCGATTGAGGCATGCATCAAACGACGGTGAGAGCATGTGCCACATGGCAAGGGTAGGGATGGGGGGCCACTCACATTGAGCATGCAGATGGTGATGACTATTTTTCCCCCCCTGTACATTTCACATAGGTCAGCGCCCACCAGAAGATCGATATTTGGCGTGCCATCGCCAAGGACGTCCGGACCCTGGGGGTCCACCAGAGACGGGGCACCCACTGCCGGAAGAGATGGGAGGACATCCGACGCTGGAGCAGGAAGACGGCGGAGGCTCAGCTGGGGATGGCCTCCCAACGTGGGAGGGGTGCCAGTCGGACTTTGATCCCCCTGATGTCCCGGATCCTGGCGGTGGCCTACCCCGATTTGGATGGGCGCGTGAGGACATCACAGCAGACACAAGGGGGTGAGTACACTCTCATTCTGTTGACTTTGCGCGCAGTGGAGGTGTCTGGGTGGAGGAGGAGGGCTGTGGGTATCCCTAGGCCAGGGCGATTTCTGTAGGCTAGGCCCCTCTGTAAGGCATGGCCCTGTGCCCCCGCCCCCCACCTCTGTAGGGTGCCAAGTACAGCTAATAAAGGCCCAGTGTCATCTATGTGTGCAGATGTCGTCCATAGGCTTGCAGGCCATGTTCCACGGATTGAGTAGTCGACCCCAAGTGCGCAGCGTCGTGCAGGGGGCTTCTGTGTCTGTCCTGTCCGCCAACGGTGTCGCCAATGCATGCACTCAACATGTCTTTATTTTCTCCCCCCCCCTTTTTTGTGGTCTTCCTGTTCATGTGTGCATTAGCATCATCAGGCGGAGGAGAAGTGGCATCGGAGAATGAGGGAGCTGCATCCCACATGGCCATGGAGGGCCATGCAACGGACTCCGAATTCACCAGTGGGACGGAGGGCGAGGGGAGCTCCACAGCGGGGACTCGGGCAGACATCAGCGACACGGACTCGTCCTCTGAAGGGAGCTCCCTTGTGGTGGCGGCAACATCTGTGCCCCCCGCATCAACAGGTACAGCCGCCACCCACCGCACCAGCACCGCCCTCCCAGCAGCCCCTCAGCGTTTGCCCCGTGCCCGCTCACCCAGGAAGGTGGGCATCTCCTTCGCCCCAGGCACCTCAGGCCCTGCCCCAGTCACCCCTGCTGCCCTCAGTGAGGAGGTCATTGACCTCCTGAGGACGCTCACTGTTGGGCAGTCTACCATTTTGAATGTCATCCAGGGTGTAGAAAGAGAAGTGCACCAGAGTAATGCATACCTGGAGGGCATTCATTCTGGTCAGGCTGCCCTACAGCGATCGTTCAACACTCTGGCCTCAGCACTGATGGCAGCCATTGTCCCTGTCTCTAGCCTCCCCCCTCCAACTTCCTCCACCCAGACCCTATCACCTGTACCTCTGCCTATCCCTGACACACCATCAGACCAGCCTGCACACACCTCAACACCTAAGGGAAGCTCAGGCAGACATAAGCACCACACATCACACAGGCATTCACACAAGCAACATCCACATACAGACATACCAACACCCACTGCCTCCACTGTGTCCCCCTCCTCCTCGTCTCCCTCCTCCCTCCCTGTCACGTCTCCACTCACACCTGCATGCACAACATCTTCAGCCACTACGTCCATCACCAGCACACACACCAGAACCCCCTGCACACGTGCAGTCACCACCCCCACTACCATTTACACGTCCCCTGTGTCCTCTCCCAGTGTGTCTGTGACCCCCTCTTCCAAGATACACAAACGCAGGCAGCCACCCGCCCAACAGCCATCCACCTCACGACAGCCTCCAGCCAAAGCACCTGCACCCAAAGACACCAGACTTCATACTCCTACAACCACAACCTCTTCCTCCACTCCCATACCCACTACACCTACCCGTCCCACTGCTCCTAAGAAGTTTTTCCTGTCCAAACTCAACCTCTTTCCACCAACTCCCCCACCCCGTCCATGTCATAGGACTATAGTCAGCACCTCAGCCACAACAAAACCGGGCCCTGTCATGACAGTCTGCCATGGACTGTGGAGTCCCCCACCCTCCAGGGCAGCAAGTTCAGTACGGAGCCAAGGCACGGGCAGCCCACCCCCGGAGAAACATCCAAAGATAGGCAGTGGCCGGCGCGAGAGGGTGAAAACAGCAGGGACTAAAACCCCTACCATGGCTCCGGCAGGAAGTGTGGAGACAGCTGGCACACCGCCCAAGGTGGGGAAGGGACACAGGCGATCAGGGAAGGCTGGGAAGGGCAGCACACCCGACAACACCGCCATCAGCCCAGCTGGCCAGGAGGGCCCCGCCAGCTCCATCCCAGGTGGGCAGGAGGGCCCCGCCAGCCCCATCCCAGGTGGGAAGGAGGCCACCAACAGGCCCGGCACTGTAGCCCAGGAGGGCCCCGCCAGCCACAGGACAGATGGGCAGGAAGGCTCCGCCAGCCACAGGACAGGTGGCAAATGACCTCCACGCCATGGCCAGATCCGCTGCACTGGGCACCGCCGTCTCAAGCACCGCTGAACTGGGCACCTCCGTCTCAAGCACCGCTGAACTGGGCCCTTCATCTCAAGCACCGCTGCACTGGGCCCTTCATCTCAAGCACCGCTGAACTGGGCACCACCGTCTCAAGCACCGCTGAACTGGGCCCTTCATCTCAAGCACCGCTGAACTGGGCACCACTGTCTCAAGCACCGCTGAACTGGGCCCCGCCGTCTCAAGCACCGCTGAACTGGGCACCGCCGTCTCAAGCACCGCTGAACTGGGCACCGCCGTCTCAAGCACCGCTGAACTGGGCCCTTCATCTCAAGCACCGCTGCACTGGGCCCTTCATCTCAAGCACCGCTGCACTGGGCACCGCCGTCTCAAGCACCGCTGAACTGGGCACCGCTGTCTCAAGCACCGCTGAACTGGGCCCTTCATCACAAGCACCGCTGCACTGGGCCCTTCATCTCAAGCACCGCTGCACTGGGCCCTTCATCTCAAGCACCGCTGAACTGGGCACCACCGTCTCAAGCACCGCTGAACTGGGCACCGCCGTCTCAAGCACCGCTGAACTGGGCACCGCCGTCTCAAGTACCGCTGCACTGGGCCCTTCATCTCAAGCACCGCTGAACTGGGCACCGCCGTCTCAAGCACCGCTGCCCCATGAGCGGCAGGGGCTGGCCCGCATCTGTGTTGGGCAGGGCTGCACGAAGCACTCTGGGCACAAAGCCCCCTCCAGAACCAGTGGAGACTGTTATCCACTTGTGAGATTGTGGCTTTGCACTCCCCAGGATGGTCCAGTGGGCAAACCACCCACTGCAGAGACTTGTGAGACTGTGGCTTTGCACTCCCCAGGATGGTCCAGTGGGCAAACCACCCACTGCAGAGACTTTTGAGACTGTGGCTTTGCACTCCCCAGGATTGAACAGTGGCCATGGAGGCCCCTCGTGGATCTGGCGTCGTTCACTCATCTGGCTGAGGTGCCCCCCCTTCCCTTCCCCCTGAGGTGCCTGTAGTTTTGCTATCTGATGCCCCTGCAGTGTTCTCTCACTGTTGGAGTCAGGTATCTTGTGTGGGCTTTGCCCATGTGATTTGGGCCCAGTGGTCCACGGACAATGCAGGCTACAATGCTCAGACTTGTACATTTATGTATATCAGATTTTTTGATGTGTAGATATATTTTTAAGCCAGTTATACAATATATTCCAATGTTTAGAATCATTTCCTTTTGTATTTGCATTCTTCCGGGGGGTTTAGGGGGTGTCACTCTGATGTGTTGCTATGCATTGATGTGTGTGTTGTAGTGGGTGAGGGTGAGGGTGGGTGTGTCGCGTATGTGTGTACCCGTAATATGTTCTTCTCCCCCCTCCCCTGTGTCGTAGGTGCAGTACTCACCATTGTCTTCTGCGCCGGCGTTCGTGCTCCTGGTAGAGGAGTAGGAACACTATCGCTGGGAGTATGTGGAGTTCGGGTTCCATGTTGTCCTGATTCCTCGTGGGGTATATGGAGGTGGGCGTTTTCCCTTCGAAATGGCTGTTTCCGCCGTGTTTTTATAGGCGGGGCTACCGTCCCGGAAAAGGTGGCGAATTGGTAGGTTGTGATACAGTGGGCGGTACATTGTCTCCCGCCTGTCTGTTGGCGGTGACCGCCGCGCTGTTTGTTTGTGCCGCCGTGGCTGGCGGTGTGGTAATGTGACGGTCTCTGTTGGCGGTTTCCGCCAGGGTCGCAATTCCATTTTTTACCCCGCCAGCCTGTTTGCGGTTTGGCCGCAGGTTTAACACCGACCGCCAGGGTTGGAATGACCCCCTAAGTGATTTGCCCAGAGTAACAGAATATTAGGTTGATACCAAGACTCAGATGTGGTTCCCTAGTTCCAATGTCAGCTGCTGTGGCTGTAACACCAGATCGTCAGTAGAATAAGAACTGCTGGCAGAGGCCACATAAAATCTCGACTTGTTATGAGCTCAAGGTTCAAACAGGACCTCGAGCTAAGCCAGAGCCAGGTTTCAGGCTCAAACCCGCTCTTGCTTTCAGTGGCATGCTCGCCTCTAACACAGATATGTGTAGTGATCATGTAAACCAGTAGAGATTTCATATTGTGAAATAGTGCATCTCTCACTGATTGGTTTAACTAGCAATTATTTTTCATTTAAGGTGTACATTATTTTATATGCCGTTACCTGAATAGTCAAAGAGGGGGAGATTTATTAAAAAGTCATACAATGCAATGCATCAAGTCAAATTGCTGTGCCACGTTGCGTGAGAGCGCAGAAATGTGCCATATCTAAATGGAGAGATTTATTAAAAAGTCAAGCAATGCATCAAGTCAAACTGCTGTGCCACGTTGCGCGAGAGCACAAATATGTGCCATATCTACATGGAGAGATATATTAAAAAGTCATACAATGCAATGCATCAAGTCAAATTGCTATGCCCAGTTGTGTGAGAGCACAGAAATGTGCCATATCTACTGAGATATCATGTGTTCCCGCTTTCTCCCTGTGCTGGCACACTGAGCGCGCCTAGCGCCAATGCAGGCACCCTTGCTCCATAATGCAACGGTGCCTGCTTTATGGCCACGATTGTTTTTGTGCAGGAAGGGACACCTTCATACACAAAAACAATCCTTTGAAGTATTTTCCTTTTTCTACATCTGCTGCAGAATGCAGCAGATGTAGAAAGAGGAAATAACTAGGAGAAATAAAGGTATTTCTGCTTGTTACGCCTTTGTTAGGAAGATGTACCATGTTGACGCAATCTCAGGTTTACTAACCTTAGAAAATCTGGGATCGCATCAAAATGCATGGATGGATGCATGTGAACACACACACTCCACCGATGTAACGCCTTTCCAACATAGAGTAACGCAATTCAACAATTTGCTTTCATTAACTTGCAAGCGCAACACAAGCCCTTTTTAAATCTGGGCAAGAATATTTTGTTCTTTTCAGCCGCTCCTTTGATCCCAGCCCCACTCAACCCCATTGCACTCAGGAACAAAGTTCACACACTTTTTTTAAATGCATCTTGACGGCTGAATCAAATTAGTTATTTTATTATTGTATGAATCAAGAAGAATACAATGAATACAAAATAATAAAATTAAATATCTAATATCACAGATAGTAAGAAATTCAAGAGGAAAAACTAGAATGAGCGTCCATTAAAAATGTACAAATAAGAGCACCACTTTAAAAATGAATGATGTAAGTTATTATATACCAAATCTAAGAATTTCATGAGTGTGGCTTTTGATGCAGGGCAGCACAGCTCACCTTGCTGCACTGCCCTGCGGCAAAGGGAAAGGGCAGGAATGCACTGTCTCTATGGCATACAGCGCATTCCTGTCCTTTCCCACTGCGCTGGTGCCATTTTGATAGCCAAGCGTCAATGCAGACACCCTTGCACTATGGTGCAAGCGTGCCTGCATTGCATGCAAGATTGTTTTTGTGCAAGAAGGGATACCTTCTGGCACAAAAACAATCCTGAGAGGCTTTCACATCTTTCTATGTCTGCTGCAGAATGGAGAAATAAAGATATTTACTTTTGTTGCGCCTCCCCTTGGGAGGCGTAAAGTTTTGGCTCATCCCCAGGTTTACAAGGTCTTATGAATCTGGGAATGCTTCGAAGTGGGAACATCCACCGCAATGCCCATGGAACACCTCCCTTGCACACAGCAAGGCAATGCAGCGATTTGCGCTGCCTTGCCTTACTCCATATCTATGAGGCCATTCAAAGCCACACAAAGTGGCTTTGTGTGGCCTCATAGATAGGGGTTCCAGGTTTGTGCCCTAAATAGAGATGCTACGGCGGCGCAGGGGGCTCATAAATAGGACCCTGAGTTGTGTTTGGGCCACAATAAAAAATGACGGCAAATATAGTTTTCAAAAAGTGTCCAATTTAGGGGAGATGCAGATAATATGGTCTGTAGTATCAGATTTGTAACCACATAACCTGCATGTGGCATTGAGAGTTCCAGGCTCCTTTGAACTGATGCACTGGTTTGTAAACTAATCTGAATCTCAGACATTTCATTTTCTTGGCTGCATTTAAGTTTGAATATAAAATATGATTAGTCGAGATTTAGGTCAGAATTTCAAACGAGCTATGTGCTTATATTTCAATATCATAAGTACCTAGTAGTAGGAGATGTGGCAACAAATACTCTTGACAGCTTTTTGACGTCACATGAAGGGACTTCCCACACCCTTTGGCCCATGCATCTGGTTACTGTATGCCTGTGCAAACAATCTTTATTGAACATCCACAGATGCATTTTAATAAACAGTGACTGATAATTTTAAAAACAGGACTGGTTGAAAACAGCAGTATTACACCATTAATGGTTACATCTCAGAGGATACAAAGTGGGATTTACCAACAGCAGTTACCATTCCTTGTTAACTCTTTGAAAGCCCTTGGACAGCCAGCATGCTTGGTCATGGCCAAAAGCTGGACAAATGGCATCAGAACGTCCTCTGATTTTTGAGTTCTCGTGAGAGGTGCAAAGACGAACTTGGAAATCATACTAGTGCTGGAGTAGAGTGGGAACTGGACACACTAGGGATTCGGGACAGGGATTCTTGAGCTGGAACCACAGCCATGGGGATCACCAAGCCACAGTCCAGCTGCAGTGTGTTGATACTGGGACACATGGAGCGCTGCCTGTACATTCAGTGCCCTTCGATGCAGGGGGCAGTAGGCTCCATCGTTATACCCCAAATCTTATGAACAATCTATCTTCTTTTACCAAGGTGGAATCCTGACTGAAAACATTTTCTTAGCTAGAACATCAGACATGGCCCCGCACCCTGCAATCCACAATGAGACACAAAGAAACCCCATGGGGTGTAACTTTGAAAGTTCTTGAGAGATAAACAGAGATTTTATGTATTTACTCAGGCTCTGGGTCTGTTAGATATGTAGATCCATGCTTGCTGTTTAGAAATACCTGGCATGTCTTCCTTTTTGGGTGTTAGTAAGCCAATTGTAATCACTACTAAATCACAATGTAAATTGATTTTTAGCATCTCTCACTATCGTTTGAATCCACTTTATCCTTTTCAAAATAACAAAAGATTGAGTTAAAATCTGAATGGTTACAACCTTAAGCCTTGGGCGGTACAGAGAACCATTTTGGAGCTGGCACAAAACTAATTATGCCACTTTGGCAGGATTGTAATTTACAACATACAGGTAGCGCAAGTAATCTCTGTAACAAAAGCATAAACACACCAAGGTTTTAAATAAAATACAAATATCTCACCTACACTTAATTACTATGCTTGCAGGAGGCACTTAACTCATGGGATATTTTATGATGACTCACACATGTGACCAGAACGTACACAAAGATCTTTCCATCAAATGCATTAATCACCGGAGTGATATTACCTGCATTATACCCTGAAACGTGTTGAACCCACTTCCATGTACACAGCATGTGCCATAACTACCTAAACTAGCTTAAAGTGCAGCCTGACTCTGACATAAAGCAAGCCAGGACAGCTGTATTATCCGATGGAGACGCAGCTGTAGAAGTGGCTGGGTTGCCTGTACCTCATTGTCCTGTCCCTCAATATTCTGCGACACTCAATTTATGGGTCCCCGGGATATTATATTTAATTTCTGCCACACTTAGCAGTGCACTGCTGCTTTCGTAGTAACACTACAACCTTTATATTTATTTGGGTCATCCTACTCCTTTTGGGGACCTTGTCGACTGGATCAGCTAAGATTTTGATGTCAATTCCCCGTACAGGAGCAGATTTCCCAACTGCTCAAGGAAGAGTTTTGTAATTCATGCCTTGCAGTGGCTGATGGAGATACTGTCTTCACTGCACTGCATGTGTATGTCTGCTGATGCAGTCATATGTTATTAAGTTGAAGGCTGGTGATAGAGCTCAGTGATTACATAGAAACATTTGTTTATTCATTTCTCATAGTGATGTTGCATCACTTCCTTTATCTCGGTTCCATGACGTGCTTCCTGTGATATCATCATCAGACCAAAGGTCATGTGATGTTATTGTGATGATACCATCATCATGATAATTAGTTGTTTTGAAACCTGGACACTCCTATCTCTTTTCACTCTTAGAATGTTGCCCAGTGAGAAAGGATGTGGTCATTTAATTGGAAGGTACAGAGATTTAGCCATGATCTGGGCTCTGGTGCATCTAGCGGAAGGGCAGGCTCAATCACATTATCAAAGACAGAGCACAGTTGGGCGCAAATGATCATCTTCATGCACAGTCTGGCACATGAACTTCAGTGTAGGAGGGCTGAAGCGACAATCAGTCTTTATTTACCGGCGTAAGTATAAGGGTGACCTTAAAGCGGTAATGACTTATAATTAAGGAAGCAAATTCAATTTAATTCCGGAAGAGCTGATTGTGTCGTTCAATGCAAGTACTTAGCAAGCAATCTAAATGAACTGTTTTAAAGAGCTGTGTGTGGTTGGATGAATCACAAATATTTAATAAGCTAAAGTGGAAATTCGGATTGGCAGAACAAAGAAATAAAGTTTCATTAATGTTTACACTGGCCAAGGAGTCAGAGAATGTTGGGATGAAGCACGTTTAATCCTCAGCTGAGATCTTGCAGTTTGGACAGGTGATTTAATTGAGTCAGGCACGAGGAAATTAATTGATCTGGCAATTATCATCTATGTATGTAGTAGAAAACAAGCACTGACAATAGACCTTAGATATGAAAGTGCCTCTTCAGTTACTGGTGAACTTGGGAGCTGATTACCTCATCATACATGCACTCTGTTACTCATCCTTGCACTCATGTATCTATTTATCCACCCAGTATATCATTCGTACCCACGGTCTCATACACAATAAACATACACACAATCTGAACAAGCACATACAAGATAAATTAAAAGAATCCAAGTAGAAATAATGCTACTGCATAGACATGGCAGGCATGTGCTTTCAATTGGGAATAAGTAAAGAATTAAACATAGCAACGAGAGGCCATGTTGGAATGGGGTTGTTTATAGTGGGTAATTAATGTACCACTCCAAAATGGATTATGTGTTGCTTCCAAATGTGCCAGTTGACTTGGAGCAGTTAAACAGTGACTATGGACAATAGAATTCGAGATAGTTCCCCAGTTTTGAAGTAGTGACAATGCTTGATGCCTTGCTAGCAGATAAGGGCCCTGATTAATACTTTTTGTCGCAAACCTGCGTTAGCGCAGGTTTGCGGCAAAAAGTATAGCGCCGGCTAGTGCCCTTCCTAGACGCCGGCCGGGCGTCATATTTAAGGAATGACGCTAGCTGGCGCAAAGGGTGGGCTAGCGTACAAACAATTGATGCTAGCCAGGTAGGGGTGGCGGTATGAGAGATGGGGTTTTAGCACCAAAAAAAGACGCTAGGCTGGTTAGAGTAAAAAAAAAATGACTCTAACAAGATTAGCATCATTTTATGGCACTAAACCTACCATGCCACATGACTCCTGTCTTAGAAAAGGCAGGAGTCATGCCCACCACCCCAGTGGCCAGCACAGGGGTCAGGGGTCCCCTGGGCATGGCCATTGCACCCTGTGCCATGTATGGGGGGGGCATTTCAGGGCCCCCTATGTCTCTTTAAAAAATAAAATAAAATACTTACCTGTACTTTCCAGGGATTGGGTCCCCCATTCTCCGCTGTCCCTCTGGTGTGGATGGGGGTGTCCCTGGGGCCCAGGGAGGGCACCTGTGGGCTTATTCCATGGTGTTCCACCATGGAAATAGGCCCACAGGTCCCCTAACCCCTGCCCTGGCCCAAGCGTTAAAAAATGGGGCAAAGCAAGCTTTGCACCAATTTTTGACCCCTCCTCCCTCCCGAGCACCATTTTTGCAAGAAGTATAAATATGCCATTAAGGCCATAGGGTCATTTTTTGCACAGGAATGCCTACCTTGCATCTCATTAAGGCAAGGTAGGTTTTCACTTCCAAAAAATGGCTTTACGTCCTAGCGCCAAAGTATGAATATGGAGTGAGTTTTGCACCGAACTAGAGTAAAAAATAAATGACGCTAATTAGGCGCTATCAGAGTAAAACAATATGCCCCCCAATGAGCCACTGTATGCTATCAGGGCGTAAACAAAATATGAATAACATTGAAGCAGACCAACAGCTGAAGACGTTGCACCTAAAGTCATTGTACATGTGTATTTTATATGCATGCATTTTGTATTATTTTTTTATTACAAAAGCTTAGCAAAGAGTTAGAACTGTAATTTCGGATCTAAAGGTGATTGATATGGCCACACAGCTCTAAATGCTACACATAAAATTATAACTATGTACACAATTTCAGTTGGCAAAATAATGTACAACACCTCTTAATATGCCTAACAACAATTCTTAAATGCAAACCTTCATCCCCAGGACCTGGCAAAACGTGAAAACAAAGAAAAAAACCCTTACCTGCTACATTAATCTGTCAGATTGTATGTAAGAAAATTCCTCTCCACAGGTTTTAGCACAATATAATAACAAACTAAGGCCTATTGACTTTTTTGACATCAACGCAGCTCCATGCATCTCGACACAGCGCAACGCAGCTCACCACTTAGCAACATAGCTCATCTTCGATGCATCCCATCGCACGTCCTTGCAAGTTCCAGCGGCTTCTCAACGACTAAGCAAGACCTTGCATCGATGGACATTAGCTCCATCACTGAGCAACACATCTCCATGCCAGACCTCACATTGCAGCTCCTCCTCTACGGTAGCCCGTGCAGCTCTACTTTGAGCTTACTTTGGGATGACCTATAAGTATTAAAAAGAGAGGTTTATGCCTGGAAAAAGTTATATTTTGCCAGCTTGACTTGGTGGTTTAAAACTGCACACAGGCTGCAGTTGCGGGGTTGAGACATGTTTCATAGGGCTACTTATGTGTGTGGCCCAATAAATGCTGCAGGTCCACTAGTTCCATTTAATTTACAGTTTCTAGGTACATGTAGTACCCCTCTACAATGAACTTATAAGTAAATTAAATGTGCCAATTGGCTGCAAGCCAAGTTTACCATGTTTTTAGGAAAAAGCACAAACACTGGTTAGTAGTGGTAAGGTACACATAGGGGGTCATTCCAATGTTGGCGGGCGGCAGAGGCCGCCCGCCAGAATTCCCCCCTCCGAAATACCGCGCCGCGGTCAAAAGACCGCAGCGGGTATTACAAGTTTTCCCCTGGGCTGGCGGGCGGTTGCTGAAAAACCGCCCGCCAGCCCAGGGGAAAACGACCTTCCCACGAGGATGCCGGCTCGTAATCGAGCCGGCGGAGTGGGAAGGTGCGACGGGTGCAGTGGCACCCGTCGCGTATTTCAGTGTCTGCAAGGCAGACACTGAAATACTTTGCGGGGCCCTCTTACGGGGGCCCCTGCCGTGCCCATGCCATTGGCATGGGCACGGCAGGGGCCCCCAGGGGCCCCGCGACCCCCCCTACCGCCATCCTGTTCATGGCGGCTTTCCCGCCATGAACAGGATGGCGGTAGGGGGGGGTCGGAATCCTCATGGCTGCGGAGCGCGCTCCGCAGCCATGGAGGATTCACACGAGCAGCGGAAAGTAGGCGGGAGGCCGCTGACTTTCCGCTTCTGACCGCGGCTGAACCGCCGCAGTCAGAATGCTCGTTGGAGCACCGCCAGCCTGTTGGCGGTGCTCCCGTGGTCGGTGGCCCTGGCGGCCACCGCCCGCCAGGGTCAGAATGACCCTCATAGTCCTAAAGCTGACAAAAACGAGTTTCAGCAACACAGGAGAGCATAGTGCATGGGATACGTCTAAATCCTGCCTACACAGCACGGTCTTTATGTCAGACCAAAAAGCGCGAGTCTCTCTTCAAGTGACAGGACGTTTCTCAATACTGGTGCAGCAGTATTAATGTTGTTAAAACTATAATATTCAATTCATCATGTTCTCTCCAACTAGTGTACACAATGTCAAAATGCCAAGACACCAAGCAGAATGAAGTGATATATGCTTCGAGGGGCTGAGAAAATAAGAATTAGGCTCAACCAATGAAAACAACAAACCGAAATAGAAGCATTATGGCTGATGACTCCATTCACATCAGTACCAAACCAGCTCTCTTAAAAGTCATCACTGTCAATGTATAAAGCTGCATTCTTAATCACCTGTCCACAACATCAGCAGATAGACTGTAGTTGCAGTGATCCAGTGTTCAGCATCAATAAATGTGCCTTAATAAAGGTGTATTTGTTTAACACTGGTCCACAGAAATGGCCCTATCCAAATCATTTAACAATTCATCTAAGCAAGATTTCTAATCCTGGAGAGTATTGTTTTGGTCCCTCAGGCGAGCCCGTGACTCTTACTTGCTGCTTGAAAGGACCATATATGTAATGTCAGCCTCAGACGCGTCGTTCGTGCATTTCCCTCATGAACGGCCGCACCTTGGAAGACATACACTGCATAACATAAATGCGCGTCGCACGGAGACATGAGCACTGACACCAACCTCACACCCTCCCACCTTTTCCCATTAACCTGCATCCCACTGTAGAAACAGCAAAGGGAGGTTTCAAGAAGCGCAGCAGGAAATTGAAACCGGAGAAAATATCACCTGAATTGCCCTTTAATACCAGGTTGTGCTACTCTGTCCTGGTCTAAACTGGACATTGTGTTTCATCAAAATACCGTCTACACTGACCATAAGCCTCTTTCACAACGGAAAGTATATGACATTTGCTTGAACAATATGCCACAAAAGGCATCTTACCAGCTTCACTTGAATGAAATAAAACTCACGCCTACCCCATCTGTAAAGTTGGCTGCATCAATCTCCCAAGCAAGCGTTGGCAGTGCCAGTACATCTGACCTGCCTTTGTATTTAAAGCAATCACATGGTAGGGCCATTATTCCATGTATCCATTGTCAGAAGAAAATGTAGATACAATGTGACAGAAACTGTAGTTGTGCTGTCTGGAGTAGAAGGAGTATCCTTTTTGTTCTCCATACCTTGTCCCCCACACTTCACTTAGAATCAACCATAGAGACACGCCCTATAAAACCTGGAGGACAAAAACACACTTCCTCTTTCTTTGCAAAACAGACACAGTTAATAAACTGAATCTGGAAGTCCCACAAGAAAAACAGAACCTTGAAGTCCAGGAGGCAACCCAACCTCTTGAACGAAGATGCAGGACCATCCCATTGACGAAGTGGACGAAGAATGAATCCCACAAAGAAGATCCTAGAGGCACTAGAGAGAAGTCGATCACTTGTCCTCTAGACCTACGAGCAGACAATGCAGAAAAAAGACTAGCTGTAAACACTGTCTTAAAAATAAGACAATCAATTTTAGGAAGCATAACATAATTATACACAATGTGGGAGAAAAGAGCAACATCGGCAAATTTGTAAACATAGAATACACAGTGCAATCATTAGAAATGATGATAATAGATCACTGGGCGGGATAATCCTCACCTCCGTGTCCTTAATAGAATTGAAAATTTTAGACTCGAAAGCTAGAAAATATTTTCTTCTACGTCAGGACCGGAGGCTAGTTTAAAGTCATGCCATAACAACTGAAGATAGATCTATAATAGGTTTATAATAAAATCTTTTAAACGTGGAATCAGAAGACCAATCTATCATCTAAGCGAGAACCTAAAGAAAAAGGCTTGGACGCCACAGCTCCTCTCACCGAGGGAGCCCCAAATTTTGACACATCAATGCTCGCTTCTGACAGGAGCAATTGCATCCATCTGGCTAAAGTTACTGAAGAAACTGGACGAAATGGTTTCTGGAGGGATATTAAAAGTTTCCCCAACATACCTGAACGAAATTTGGCTGTATTAACCTCATAGTCCTTCAAACATTGCACCACACAAAGCTTGGAGTTATCTGGGAATGCAGGATAATATACCAACCTGGTATTACACTTTGTTCTTTGTGAGATAACAAAAGATACCCCTTCAGGAGAAAAACGTCTCCTTGCCAAATATAAAGTTTTGACATCTGATACTCGTTTACAAGAGATAAGGCAGAGCAGCATGGTGAGTTTAGCAGATAACTGTTTCCTAGATAAATATTTATTGGAAGGCCAGGAATCTAAAAATCTAAGAACAACATTAACATCCCAGAGTTCAGAATACCTGGGAAGGGGAGGATTCAAAATCTTAATGCCACAAATCAACTTACAAACAATAGGCAATTATCCCACAGGCTCTCCTTCAATAAAGACATGTCCGGTCGAGATCGCTGACTGGAAATTGTTGATAGAACTATACCCCATCCCAGCTGAAGCTAGGAAAGAAAGAAAATTCAATATCATGCTGCAATCAGCGTTAAAGGGATCCATACCCCGTGAATTGCATCAACTTCATCAGTATCTCCAAGTGGAGGAATATTGCTTGTCGGTACTAGGGGCCCAGGACTGATTAATGAACTCCTGCGCTTCCTTCGAAAGCCCTGGGAGATTCCAACTTTGCCTGAAAGGCGCCAAGCTAGTAGAGACAGCTGCCCCGTAAGAATCAAAGGATAAAGAGACCCCTAGGGGTCCAGGAGGAGATTCCAACACCAGGGCAAGAGACTGCAAGGGGCACAGGCTAATTCCAAAATGATCGGAAACCAGGGTTGAGCTCTCCAAAACAGGGAGATCAACACCATTTCTGCTTCCTTTCTCCGCAATTGTGCTAAAACCCTGGGAATCATCACAAAAGGAGGAAATGCATACGAATGGACTGGGCTCCAGTCCTGGAGGAAAGCATCTGTCGCCTTTTCTCCTGGGTCCGGGCTCCAGCTGAAATAGGTTGGGAGTTGGTTGTTCAACCATGAAGCGAAAAGGTCGACATTGCAAGGACCCCATCTCCACATGATGACTCTGAAGATCCGTGGATGAAGTCTCCAGTCACTCGCATCCTTGAAGTGGTGGGAATGCCAATCCGCTACCACATTCCGTTGAACCAGCAGATATTCCACCATCACTGAAATGTGATTCTGGAGACCAAAATGCCCAAAATCCTTGGCAATTTCCATCAGTAATTTGGATTATGCCCCTCCCAGCTTGTTCACATAGCAAACCGCTGAAATATTGTCCATGGGGAGGAGAATGCAGCATTTCTCTGTGCCTGCTGTAAAGCTGTGAATTGTAAAGGAACCTGCTGAGAGCTCCAGGCAATTGATATGAAGGGACAGCTCTGTCCGGGACCATCGACCCCGTTGAAATCTGATTGCAATGGGCACCACAACCCCACAGACAGGCATCCACCTCTATGACCAACTCAGGAGAGGGGGGAATATGGCTCTGCCGTTACATGCTTCCATATGGGCTTGCCACCAAGAGATCTCCATTCTCGCCTCTTCTGAGAGGGGAATTAGTTAATAATGTGACAGGCCCTTGTTCAGGTGCATGATCTTCAGGCGTTGGAGGGACCTGTAATGTAGAGGTCTGGGGAAAATCGCCTGAACAGATGAGGCTAGAAGCCCTACCAGGTGAGCCAGTGACCTCAAGGATACATTTGACTTGTATAAGGCCAATCTCAACTCTCTCTTGTTGTTCTTCACCTCCAAGGGAGGTAGAACTAATTGGGCTGGTAGGGATTTCACTATGAATCCTAGGAATTCTATAGATTGCATGGGAATCAAGATGGATTTTTGGACGGTGATGACAAACCCTAAATCCTGAAGAAGAGAGATCGCCAATTCGAAATGAAGAATTGTGGCCTGAGGGGATTGGGACAAAATTATTATGTAGTCCAGGTATATGATAAGACGAATGCCCCTGGATCTTAGAGATTCCACAACTGGTTTCATCAGCTTTGTGAAGCACCATGGAGCTGACGACATACCGAAGGGAAGAACTTTGAACTTGTAAAACTTTCCTCCCCATAGAAACTGGAGGAAGCGTCTGTGGGGGGAAAAGAAGGGAAGGGGCAGGTAGGCGTCCTTCAAATTTAAATGTACCATCCAATCCCCCACCTGAAGGATGTCTCATAACAAATGTATCCCCTCATCTTAAAATGATGGCAAAGAGTCTACTGGTTGAATTCCCTCCAATTGAGGACTAACCTGGAGCCTCCCTCCTTCTTGTCGACCAGAAAAATGGAACTTACAAACCCCAAGGGGTGAAGATCGGTTTCCTCTATCGCATTTCTTGACAGAAGAGATTAAATTTCTTTTTGAATGAAATTCTGATCTAATTGGGAAAAATGCATTGTGGTGGGAAAGGACAACTGCAGGGGAGTCTGAAAGAATTCTATTTTGAAACCCTTTACAGATTCCAGTACCCAAGGAGAGTTGGAGACCATTTGCCAATTGTGAGAAAATAACTGTATGCATTCCCCCAAAGTAACCTCTGCCCACGGAATTATTCTCACCTGATGGGTTGGAGTCTTGTATGGTGGCAGCAGCACCTCTGAACCTTTCTCTACGGAAACACCCTCTGAAGGAACGTCTTGATGGGTAGAATGTGGGTGCTTGGTCTTGCTAGCCACCCCTACCTCTGTGGCTTTGGATCTGTCTCCTGATGAGTCCTGATAACCGCGGTTGAACGCTCGCCCCCTGAAGCATCTGGCCTGTGCAAAAAGTGGACGCAGTGCTCTCTTATTCGAACCTTGGGCCTTATGCAGGTTGGAGAAAGAGGCGATGAAGTTAGAGAGTTCCTTAAGGAATGGTGCACCAAATAAGAGGCCTTGTGCTGCAGGGCCAGCTTCGGAAGATAGAAGAGCTGCCAGTTTCGGACTTAATTTCATCAAAATGGAGCTTTGCCGCTCATTGGAAATTGCACAGTTAGTATTGCCCAATCGGCAAATCGCACGTTGGGCCCAACCCACAGGGGTCTCAGTATCCACCAGAACATTCGACTCCTTTGCCTGATAGGCTAATTCAAGAATTTTTGTCAAGGGATCTGTCATGTCTAGTAGCTTATCCTGGCAAGCTTTCCACTCTCTATCAAACCCTTTTTTTGTGTCTTTAGTATACTTCTTTACGTAGGTTTACATAGAGGAATCTACTTCCGGAGTTTCTGCCGCTTGGTCCGGAAGTTCAGGTCTGGGGCACTCCGAGCGTAAGCCACTCGCACTTCTTTGTCAAAATCCTGTCTGATACTTGGTTTTACATAATCAGCCACCATAGAAGGGGGCACCCAGGCGGTAGATCGGGGTGAATAATTTTCCCCTAGCTCAAAAGTTAAGAGTTTTTGTTGCTTAATGGAGGAGGTATGATGGGTTTTCGCCTTACTCTTGCATGGACGCTGTGCGTCTTCCCATGAAGAGCTCTGTGAAGAAGTTGCGTCAGAGTCTTCTGTGAACACTTCTGAATGGGGTTTTGATGGAATACTGTAGGGGTGTTCTCTAGCTAAAGAGGCTGCAAGCTTCTCAAATGCCTCAGAATGGGCTTTTTGCAGGAGCGACTCTGGACCCTTCTATCATGCCCCCGGAGGGGGGAATCCAGCCCTGCTGTTGAGCAAACATATAAAGGTGATGCTTCAATTGAGGTATAGCCTTGGCTAAGTCTTCATTAACAGTCTTGTGCACTCCTGCATGCAGAGCTTAAACTAGGTTTTGTTCAAACAAGCTTGTTTGTAAGTCATCATAATAATAGCTCTCATCACCCTCCTGGTACTCATCATACATGACTGTATATGTAAAACAGAACTATATAAAAAGGATCAAATCTGTCAAGAGTCAAAAGGTCAACAACCAGAGTCAGAGGACCCCAAAGAGGAATCAAGGG
The DNA here is from genome assembly GCF_031143425.1 of Pleurodeles waltl. Classification (NCBI taxonomy): domain Eukaryota; kingdom Metazoa; phylum Chordata; class Amphibia; order Caudata; family Salamandridae; genus Pleurodeles; species Pleurodeles waltl. The sequence goes on from NC_090449.1 coordinate 88,952,457, forward strand.
GGAGCCGGGCAGGGCATAAAAGAAGAACAACCACTGAATCAGGTCAAAGATATTCTTTGGATGTGGAGGGAGGATCTGAAAATCGCTCTAGGCAAAGCCTCTGTGCGATTTTACAACGCTGACAGAACTCAGTCTGTCAGAGTGTCCCCGGAAGCAGAGGGGCCTCGAGGGAGTCACCACCAGAACCCCCACACAGGCGAGTCGGCAAACAGGCACACCAAACAGCAGGCTTGTTGGCTCGCGGGCACGCGTGCCGAGGAGCATCCTAGAAGCCCAAAATATAAAGAGGACAGCGCAGCAGAGCCAGGTGGTCCTTGCTCCCAAAAACTCCCGCTCCACCTACACAGGGCAACAAACCAATCCCACAACAGATATTAGAACAGAAGTATAAATGCCTAAACGGGCAAGAGCGTGCTTGTAAAGCAGAACAAAATTCACGTGAACAAAACAATTGCACTAGGATATAAAAGACTTAACTGGCTGCGGAGCAGCAAAGAAAGAGAAAGTGCGTTTGCGTCCTCCAGGTTTTATAGGGCGTGTATCTATGGTTTATCAGGTGTTATACATGGGTTCATGGGACGTGTAGTTGTTAATAAAGTTCTTTTGAATTGGCTGCTGAAAAAAATAAAGCATAGAAACAGAAGCATAATTGGAGCCTCCAGACCTGACATAGAATCACTCTAGCGGCACATAACTTAAGCCCTCATTACGACCCTGGCCGTTGGTGATAAAGTGGTGGTAATACCATCAACAGGCTGTCGGTAACTACCGCCAAATTATGACAATGGCGGAAAGATCTCTGAAAAACAGCCAATGTACCACACTGACTGCCAGGGCAGAAACAACAGGCAGCACGGCGGTAGCCGTCTACAGCCAGGCAGAAGTCAAAATTCCACCCACCGTATTATGACCAGACAATCCACCACCTTTACCGGGACAGTACCAACGACATCAAAAGCCTGCCGGAAACAGAGCTCAGAAGTGAAAGGACTCACCATTGGAAACACAGGGAAGATCCACACCGCCATGAAACCCGAAATGCAAGTGTTCCCAATGATATTCTACATCCTGCTCCACCAAGAACACCAACGCCGGCGAAGACAACGACGGTGAGTACAGCTGCCTAGTACACAAGGGAGGGGGGAGAAAAACGAGAGTGACACACACACGCGCAACACACACCCCAGACACACACACCACACACACAACCAGCTGCCCAAGAAAACAAGTTAATCCCCGTACATCAGCTGAATAATGCAAGGAAAACAGGAATTTACTAAAGTGATTGTAATAAGATCAACACTGTATAAATAATAAGTTTGCCCATGCTGCAGATATGTACAAATGTACAAAAAAAAAGGACACTGCCCAGTCCTCAGTTCGCGTGGGCCACATGGCCACAGGGCAAAGTCCAAGGCCCCACTTGTTACCTGCATCAATACAGAGAGAACACTGCAGGGGCATCAGTTGGCAAAAAGGTAGGCATCCGGGGGGGGGGACACCTCAGCCAGAGGCGGAAACAAGACCACTGGTTCTGGAGGGGCCAACATGCCCTGTGCTTTGTCCTGGGGAGTGATAGACCACAGTCTCTGAAGTGGGTCTTTTCCCCACTGGTTCTGGAGGGGGCAACATGCCCTGTGCTTTGCTCTGGGGAGTGATAGGCCACAGTTTCTGAAGTGGGTCTCTTCCCCACTAGTTCTGGAGGGGGCAACATGCTCTGTGCTTGGTCCTGGGGAGTGCAAGGCCACAGTCTCTCAGTAGGTGTCTTCCCCACTGGTTCTGGAGGAGGTAACATGCCCTGTGCTTGGTCCTGGGGAGTGATGGGCCACAGTCTCTGAATTGGATCTCTTAACCACTGGTTCTGGAGGGGGCAACATGCCCTGTGCTTGGTCCTGGGGACTGATAGGCCACAGCCTCGGAAGTGGGAGCCCGGACAGCAGGCCATGGAGGCAGGATCACATTGCGTCCGCCGGCGGTGATGGCTGCACTGTGGTGGTGGTGGTAGTGGGAGGCTCCTGCACAGCCCCTGCACCCTCTGATAACTGCACTGTGGTGGTGGTAGTGGGAGGCTCCTGCACAACACCTGCGCCCTGCAATGTCTGCACAACTACAGTTGGGGGTGGGGGCTCTGTGACAGCTGCTGGTGCAGGCTCCTTCCCCTTCTTGCCTGCTGGTGCAGGCTGCTTCCCCTTTTGGATGACAGGTGCATGCTCCTTCTCCTTCTTGCCTGCTGGTGCAGGCTCCTTCCCCTTTTGGATAGGAAGGGGAAGGTTCCTTCCCCTTTTTGCCTGCTGGTGCAGGCTCCTTCCCCTTTCAGATGGCAGGTGCAGGCTCCTTCCCCTTTTGTATCTGTGGCCTGGAATCCTTTCCACCATGATTGGATGCGTATGGAACTGGGCCCGTGGACTGTGTGGCTGAGGTGCTTGGCTGGGTTCTTGATACCCTGACCATACGTACATGACAGGAGTGGGAGGGGTAGGGAAAAGGTCAATGGTGGAAAGGAAAAAATGTTTAGGGACATTGTGGCGGGAAGAGGGAGAAGCAATGGAGTGGAGGATGAGGGAGTGGTTGTTGGAGGTGTTTGTCTGCTGGATTTGGGTGCAGGTGCATGGGCTGTATGCTGTTGTGAGGTGGATGGCTGTTAGGTGTCTGAGTGCTTGCGTTTGTGTACTTTAGGATGGGGGAAACAGACACAGTGGGAGAGGACACAGTAGAAGTGTGCATGGAAGTTGTGGAGGTGTCTGCCATTGAGGTGTGTGTTCTGCTTGGTGTGGTGATGATGCAGGTAGTGGATGTAGATGTAGTGCATGCAGGTGTGAGTGTGGACGTAACTAGGTGGGAGGTGGAGGAGGAGGAGGGAGAGACAATGGAAATAGTGGATGTTGGTGTGTCTGCAATTGGATGGTGTTTGTGTGAGTGCCTGTGGGATGAAGTGTGGTGCTTGTGTTGTGTGACACTCTTGGGTGTTGTCCTGTGTGCATGCTCATCTGGCTGTGTGTTTGGGATGGGTTGGGGTTGAGGAGAATGGGACTGGGAAGTGGAAGTTGGAGGGAGGACGGTTGAAACAGGGACAATGGCTGCCATCAGAGAGGAAGCCAGAGCCTAAATCAATCTCTTTTGGGCTGCCAAGCCACTGTGAATGCCCGCCAGGAATGAATTAGATTATTGCATCTGGGCTGCCAGCTCCTGCATGACATTCACAATGGTTGGCTGGCCTACAGAGATGGATCTCAGGAGGTCAATAGCCTCCTCACTCAGGGTAGCAGGGCTAACTGGGGCACAGCCTGAGATGCCTGGGGTGAAGGAGATTCCCACCCTCCTGGGTGAGCGGGCATGGGCAACTCACTGAGGGGCTGCTGGGAGCTGTAGCTGGGGTGGTCACAAAAGTGTCCGACACCACCAGGGAGCTCCCATCGGAGGAGGTATCAGAGTCTGTGTTGTCCCCTCCAGTCTCTGCCATGGTGCTCCCCTCACCCTCCGTCCCACTGTTGTCCTCAGCATCGGTGGACTCTGCCTCCAGGGTCCTGTGGGATACAGCTCCCTCTTTTGCTGGTGCCTCTGCTCCTCGGCCAGATGATGCTAATGGACATAAAGACAGGATGACAAAACAAGGAAGGGGGGAGAGAGACAAAGGATACACTGGGTCAATGACTGCACCAGCACCACTGTTGGTGTACACAGCACCCTCACACACAGGGAACAGGCCGACGCACTATGCATTGCACCACCACTGATATTGCTAGCCACCAAGGCATGAGGAGTGGCACACACTGCCAACTGCAGCACACCTGGGACCCACGCAGACCTGGACAGTTGTCTATGCTAACAAGCTAGGTAGGCAGTATTATCCCTTCATACCCCTAGCCACCAGAGGACCTACGCTGCTATGTCTGGCCTGGCCTAGGGGCACACAAGGACACACAATCACCACCCGGATACCACCCCACCAGGCGTAAGTTGTCATGATAGCCACTGTTCTCCCCCCCTTGTGGCTGCTGTGATGCTCTCAAGCGCCCATCCACCTCTGGATAGGCCACCGCCAGTATGCGGGCCATCGGGGGGGGTCAGAGATCGACAGGCACCCCTTCCTTGTTTGGAGGCCATCCCAAGCTGGGCCTCTGCCGTCTTCCGTGCCCAGTGTCTCCTCCCACCATTTGCAACAGTGGGTGCTCCACCTACCATAGAACCCCAGGGTCCGCAACTCCTTGGCGATTGCAAGCCATATACCCTTCTTTTGATGGGTGCTGACCTGCAGAGGCAATACACACAGAAAAACACCATTAGACAAACAGTCAATCCAGTTACAGTAATGGCCCACCATACCCGTTTATCGCACTATAGGAAGACACATAGCCCAGCACTCAATGTGTAGCCAGCCAGGAGGACATACCTCCCCCTTACACGGAGCCATCACACACACCTCCATACATGCATGCCACATGCATCGTGCTCACAGTGTACTCACCTGTTAGTCTGGAGGCCCATAAAGCAGTCCGTACTGGGGTAGGACCCTAACCACCATTCTCTCCAACTCCTCCAAAGTGAAGGCTGAGGCCCTTTCCCCAGTCACACGGGCCATGGTAGGTTCCAGACACAGGTCACAGCAGCACATGCAGTGTAGGTCCTCTCCTGTGGAAGATTAGGTAACAAGTGATAAATATGATAGAAAACTGCAGTCACGTCCACGGAGGTGCATACTGTCACCGCCGGCGTTGATCACCATTGGCCACTGTACCCTATAGGGCCCAATTTTAACCAATGAGGAATTGCATGGCGGTTCCCGACCGCCTCCTGCCACAGCGCACAACGTCAGGCGTACAACCTCACTTCCACCTGTCCCCCCACACAAGACAGGCAGATGCAATTTCAGGGCAATAATGCTGCGTCACAGGAGAAATAGACACATACTGGACAAATCACACTGACCCATTACATGTGTACGGAATGCAAACTAATATTAAGGCTCCATTGTTCAGTTTGTGACAGCTTCCTCACTCTTTTGTCCCATAGATTCCTACTGCTGCGGATGAATAAGAGATGGAGACATACCCCCATGTAAAGGCCCCTTGTGGACTTGGCTACACTGGAGAACAGGCACATAATACTCACCTATAGACTGGACAGGGCCACAATCACAGAGCTGTGTGCTCAATTGGAACCTGACCTGATATCTGCTATCTGTCAGCCCACTAGGATCCCCTCTCTTGTGCAAGTGCTATCTGTACTAAATTTCCTGGCAACTGGTTCTTTCCAAGTGACAGTGGGCTTGGCAGCAGAAATGTCAAAGCCAATGTTCTCAATAGTGCTGACAAGAGTGTTGTCTGCCCTGATAAAACACATATGCAGCTACATTGCATTCTTCCAGGTTGAGGATTTGGCCACAGTGAAGGCCGAGTTTTATGAAATGGGACATATCCCCAATATAATTGGGACGATTGATGGAACATATATTGCATTTGTCCACCCCTGCCAGAATGAACAGGTGTTCAGGAATCGTAAGAGTTTCCACTCCATGAATATGCAGATGGTGTGCTTGGCGGACCAGTACACCTCCCACATCAATGCTAAGTATCCTAGGTCAGTGCATGATGCCTTTGTCCTAAGGAATAGCAGCATTCCAAATGTGAAGGCCCAACTACAGAGGCACAGGGTGTGGCTAATAGGTGAGCCCTGCTTCCCACCCAGTACATGTTGGTGTATGCCTATGCTGTTGGCCCATATGGGATAGAGTGTGGTTAAATGTTGTCCCTCAATATATGCAGGTGACAGTGATTACCCAAACCTATCATGGCTGCTGACCCCTGTGATGAATGCCAGGACAAGGGAAGAAGAACATTATAATGAGGCACATGGTCGAACCAGTAGGATCATTGAAAGGACCTTTGGCTTCCTGAGGGCCAAGTTCCGGTGCCTCCATCAAACAGGTGGATCCCTGTGCTACTCACCCAAGAAGGTCTGCCAGATAGTAGTGGCATGCTGCATGTTGCACAACCTGGCCCTCAGACGCCATGTCCCTTTTCTGCAGGAGGTGGAGACTGGAGATGCCCCTGTGGCAGCAGTGGACCCTGTGGACAGTGAGGATGAGGAGGCAGAGGATGAGGATGAGGACAACAGAACATCTGTGATCCGCCAATACTTCCAATGACACACAGGTAAGACAGTGTAACTTTGCATTTCAATGACTTTGGTTGCAATCTGTGTGGCAATGGCATGCTTATATGTCCCACTTCTATGCCCACTTACTGTTGCCTCTGGCAATTCATTTTGATCATGTTGGTGATTTGACAAATACTCCTGGTGTTATCACTGCAGCCAGCTACAGTTCATTAATCTTTGCTCATTCTATGTACAGTTCATTTACAATGTTTGTACCTGTTTTAAAAAAAATACATATTTGATATACATGACATGCTCAAAATAGATTTTTTTCAAAGGGTGTTTATTGAAGTACTAACATGTATGGGGAAAGTGCAATGGGATGGGGTGATGATGGAGGAACGTCCAGGGTATTGTTCCAGTCTGTTTGTAGCACAGGTGCATTGTCCAAGGGGACATAGGAAGGGGAGCAATGGCAATTCAAGGTGGGCAGGGTGACTGTGTGGAACAGAAGGAGGACAAACAGGAGAGTCTCATTTCCTGGTGGGGGTCTTGGCAAGTGTCTCTGGCTTCTGTCTGGATCGCAGGGAACATTTGCGGGGTGGTTCACCTTCTGCAGGGGGAGGGGTGCTGTTGGCCTGTGAGCCCCGTGGCGGGGCCTCCTGGCCACTGGCGGAAGTGGAAGGCTGTTCAGATGTCTGGCTAGTGGAAGGGCCTGCTTGTATGAGACTGTCTCCCTCATAATGTTGGTCATGTCTGCCAGCACCCCTGCCATGGAGATCAGGGTGTTATTGATGGCCTGCAAGTCCTCTCTGATCCCCTGGTACTGTTACACCTGCAGCCGCCTGTTCTCCTGCACGTTGTCCAGGATCTGGCCCATCGTATCCTGGGAATGTCGGTAGACTCGGAGAGTGCCTCCTGGAGAGTCTGTTCCCTGGGCCTGTCCTCCCCCTGGTGCACAGCAGTCCTCCCAGTGTCCCTGGTGGCCTGTGCCTCTGTCCCCTGAACCGTGTGCACACTGCCACTGACCCCAGGTCCCTGATTATATTGTGTGTGAGGTGTGGCCTGGAGTCCCTGTAGAGGTGGACACACTGCTGATTGATGTGTCCTGGAGACAGAGGTCTGGGTACGCTGGGTGGGTTCTCTGGTGGTGTTTCCTGATTGGGGAGGCTCTGTGGTGGTGTGTGACTGGGCTTGGGTAACCGGCTGTCCAGTGGTCTCTGATGGGCCAGGTAGATCGTCCAGATCCTGAAGGCAAGAGGTACTGTCATCAGTGAGGGCCTCTTCAGTTGGGGAACTGGATAGTGCTGGCACTTCCTCTCCGGTGACATTGGCTGGGGTACCTGTGGGGATGTAAATGATGTGTTATGGTTGATGTGTATGACATATTGTACATCCCTGGGTTCCCCTCTATGGTTGGGTTTGCCCTGCCAGCTTTCACTTTTGTATGTTAGTTTATGATGGGATTGTTAGTTCTCTATGCTGTGCATACTTTAGTGATGGGTGTCCATGCAGGGCTGTGAGGGGTGCCCATGCATTGGTACAGCATGCAGGGCTTGGCATTGGGATAAGTGAGATGTGATGGTGGAGTGTGAGGGATGTAGTGGAGTGATGGGAGTGAGGGTGAGGGTATGTGATGGCATGCAGGTAGGGGGGTGATAATAGTAGAGAGTTGACTTACCAGTGTCCAGTCCTCCTCCGACTCTGGCCAGGCCCTCAGGATGAAGTATTGCCAAGACTTGCTCCTCCAAGCTGTGAGTTGTGGGGGATAAGGTGGAGGTCCACCACCAGTTCTCTGGATAGCGAGCTGGTGTCTTGCTGCCATGGAACGTACCTTCCCCGAAGGTCGTTCCATCTCTTCCTGATGTCATTCCTTGTTCTGGGGTGCTGTCCCACAGCGTTGACCCTGACCACGATTCTCCACCATAGCTCCATCTTCCTTGCAATGGATATCTGCTGCACCTGTGCTCCTAATAGCTGTGGCTCTACCCTGACAATTTCCTCCACCATGACCCTTAGCTCCTCCTCTGTGAAACGGGGGTGTCTTTTTGGTGCCATGGGTGTTATGTAAAGTGTGTTGGTGAGGCTGTGTTGGGTAACGTGTCGGGGTGTGCGATGTGGAGTGCGTGAGTGGTGTATGGGTGTGAGTAGTGTGTGGCTCTAGTTGTCTCAGTGGTCTTGGTGTCTGGTTGCAATGATTTGTATTCGTAAAGGGTTGTGAGTAATGTGGGTGTTTTATAGTGGTGTGGGTGTGTGGTTGTGGTGTGTGTATGGATGTTAGGTGTGTGTTCTTTGAATTGTCCAATGTGGTGTTGTTTTGTTTGTGGGTGTCCATTCTGAGCGCGGCGGTATGTACAGCCAATGGTTTACCGCCATTGAATATCCGCCGTGGTGATTCATGGGCCATAATGTGGTGGGTGTTATTTTGTTGGCATAACGGTGAGGGTTTTGATGCCGCCAGTTTATCACTGACCTTTGGTCTGGCGGATTTGTGTGTGTGGCTGAATTCTGTCGGATTGGTGTGTGTGTGCATTAATATGGTGAACGGATATCCGCCGCCGCTGCGGTAAGTTGGCAGTTGTCAGTGTGCCGGTAAGTGGGATTTACCGCCAGGGTCATAATGAGGGCCTTAGTATCTCAGTGTGGAAATGTGTTCAAAAGAGGGGGGACCTGCTGATGTTAACCCAATGCCAACAAGAGAGTTGAAATCAAAAGTGAGTATTTAGGATGTAAAAATAGTGGATCCACCACTTCTAGCTATCGTTCTGCGAATTTAGAAAGAGGATTCCAGCTAGTGCCTAAAATGTTAAAGGCTTCAGGTTGCCGATGGTGATTCTTTTGCAGTGTTAATAATGAGTAATTCGAGCAATTTTGGACAAGCATCCTGTCCCAAAGGAGCATTACACACAGCAAATGTAGCTTGGGTCAATGTACATAAAATCCGATTGATCCACTCCACCCACCTTAGCCTTTATGATGGTGCTCTCCCAAGCGTCCCAAAGGTGGTTGCTCCCCTTATTAAACACACCTGCACCTCAGTTATCTATAGATGACGGGTATGCTCCAACAACGCTTGCTCTGATAACTGGGTGGCCAAACACAGACTGTCATGGCTCTGTGTTTAGTACACAGAAAAGATAAGTGATAGTAGGTGAGATACTCCCCCCTCAGGTACAAATATGGGTCCTTGCTTATAATAACAAGCAGCTTTGTGTTGTACTAATGATGTAATGGAGTTTGGTGGTGTTAGAACGTTGTGTTTGGACTTGTGTCAGTTGCAGTGAAGCTGGCGAGTGAGAAGTCATGTTGGCAGGTTGATTAAAATTTAACCAGTAAGATCATCCTTCGGTGTCCGGATTGTAGATCGTTTAGTAAAAAAAATTGGCGACGATTAGTATTACCAGCTACTTTGCTGTCAACCTGCCAAGTGTCATGAAACCATGCTTTGACAGATTTAATGCCTGAGAAGTGAACTGAAAGAACCCATTTTCAGGAAGTTCTGCTAGAGAGGGGAGTATACCTTGTGGAATTTGCAGATCACCAGGTACTGTTTTGTTTAGTGAAACATGGGATTTGGCGGCGTGTCGGTGAGTGTGCAACGGTGCAGTCAGTGCGAGACGTGGCGCAAGTGTGGCTAGTCAGGCTTACTATATGCATTCCAGCGTGTGGCAATGCCGCAGACAACGTGAAGTGCAGCACTGAGAGTTCACAGCACAATGGGTGCAAGACATTTTCACAAGGCAGGCAGCAAGACACATCTTACCTGACAGCGTGTTGCAAATGTTTGGAGTGCAGGCATGTCTACAAGGTTACGTGCACACCTTCTGGGTTATTTGCAGCACGTTTCATGTGGTGATGTGCACACCTTCTTCGTCATTTGAGCACGTTTCACAGAGCGACGTATACACCTTTTTGCTTAATGGTGCACACTTTTATCAGCTCTTAAAGATGATGCATCTTTATCTAGTCTATCTCCAGGCCTAAATTTTGATACTTTGTAGTTGAAGTAGCGTGATGACGCACACATCCTTGGACTATAAGGGGTCAATTATCTTTTGGGTTTATTCATTTGTTTATTTACTTTGGCTTTTCTTGGAGAGTAGGAACAGCGCGGTGACACACACACCTTAACATCATATAGAGTGTAATAAATTATTGTCACATAAACTAAACATGGAGCAACCATCCATTTCAGCACCTCCATTTTCTTTACAGCATTAAGAATCACCTACAATCCAGTAGGATGATTGGATTGACATGTTTGATCATTTTTTTGCAAGCATTGGATAGTGAAGAGTTCCGCTAAGAAAGGAGGAAGGCTATTGTATTAAATGCCTTAGGGTGCAAAGGTGAAAGGACATTTAAATTCTTGCCAGAGGTATTGCATAATGGCTCTAGACTGTCTGATATCTATGGAGAAGCCAGGTTCAGATGAATCAACAGATTTGCAAAAGAGACAAATGCATTTATGGCAAGATATAAGTTTTATACTCAACCACAACGCAGTGGGGAGAGCATAGATTAATTTGTTTCCAGATTGAGGGAATTGTCTGTGAAATGTCATTGTGGAGGAATGGACAATTAATTAATACGAGATCAGTTAATGGTACAGTGCAAGAGTCATAAGATTCAAGTGTGATTAAGGGCAGTAAAAAGCCCAACCTTCAGAGATGCAATTGGAATGGTAAAGGTTATAGAGGAATCAGAGTACTGTATGAGGGAGATGAATAAATGGGGTGTTGGCATGACTAACAAGAAAGAAGAAGTAAGCAACTGTGTTGGAGCGGTAGGAAAGAATAAGCAACCACAAAAAACCATGCACTAAAATTTGATACGAAAGGGTGTAATAGATGCAGTAGTAATTTTCATGGAAGTGATTCTAAGTCATGTTTAGCCATCAATAAAGAGTGCAGGAAATGTGGACGCAAAGGAAATTATGCACACATGTGCAAAGAATGGGTTAAGTCCAAAGTAACGGTGGTTGCTGACTCGTATGACTGCAATCCAGATTTAATTCAAGATCGTATCTTGAGTGTGGGTGATGGTGTTGAAATGGAAAGGAAGGAAAGTAGGCTGAAGGTATAGTTCACCATCTGTGAGAGCGACATACAGTTAACGGTAGACACTGGTTACTGTACACAATTATACAATTATAAGATATTCACTTCAAAATATGGCCACATGTGACCTTATTACCTAAAGATATATGTCCGGGTGGGAATCAAGGTGAAGAAATTGACATTTTCCGTTACTTTTTGTCTGACATTGAATTCAAATCTCAGGGCAAAGTAAATGTTGCGGAAGAAGGGCCTCCCATATTAAGCTGGATGCACCAATATGATTTGAACATCATAGTGAATCCTAGGGCATATGATCAAGTAATAGTTGTTGGAGACAAAGATGTTAATGAAATTTTATCTGAGGTAAAAGAGGTGTTCAGGAAAGAGTTGGGTGAACTGCATGGGTATATGCATAAGATTAGGTTGGAGCAATACCTGTTAAGCACAAAGTAAGGAAAGTCCCAGTTACAGATAGAGAAGAGGTGAAAGAAATGTTAAAGGGGATGGTGAAAGAAGAGATAATTGGACCAGTTGAAGCCCTGCATGGATGTCCCCGATGGTGATAGCAAAGAAGTCCGATGGAAGGTTAAGGTTCTGTGTGGACTTGAGGAGAGTTAACCAAAATATTGTGATGGATAATTTCCTTTTACCGAACATCAACAAATAGTTGCTATTGCTGAATCGTGGTAAGTTCTTTTCAAAGCTAGATCTGAAAAGTGTATACGAACAAATCCAGTTGCACAATTAATCCAAGGAGTTGATGTAATTTATTACTATGGAAGGAATGTTTTGTTTCACTAAAATGCCATTTGGGTTGTCATCAGCCGCATGTGTTTTTCAACTATTAATGTCACACATATTTGAAGCCTTCACAAATGTGATGTTTTTTCAAGATGATATCCTCAGTTATGGAGCCGCAGAGAAACAACATAACACTGTGTTGAGAAAAGCTCTTAGGACGTTATTGGATGTAGGTCTTACGCTCAAGAGAGAAAAATGTGCATTTGTGTGTGAGGGCTTTGAATATTTGAGTCACACCATTTCTGGGGGGGTGGGGGTGTTAAACCAAAGAGAAATTTGTTGGAAGCCACAGAGTTATCTCCCACACCTAGTGATAAAGACCAGTTGAGATCATTCATGGGTTTGAGTGAGTATTATTCCAAGTTTGTGTAAAATTTTGCCTCAAAAACTGAAGACTTGAAAGTGTTGTTGAGGAAAGGATGTGTGTTTAAGTGGGGTGAGGAACAACAAAAGTGTTTTGATTGTATAAAACTTGAAATGTGTAAAGCAGATGTTCTAGTTCCTTTTGATTTCACCTTGGACACTGTTCTCAAAGTTGATGCCAGCGCCATGGGGATCGGTGTAGCTCTTTCCCAAATCCATAAAGAAGGGGAAGGGGAGAGAACTGTAGCGTTTGCATCTCATGCCTTGACAGACTCAGGGAAAAATCATTCAGTTATTGAGCAAGAAGCGCTGGCAGCGGCATGGGTGACTGAGTAGTTCAGTTTCAAATTAAAAAGGGATCATAAACCTCTGTAGAAGTTTCTCATCCCTGGGGGTGCTGGCAAGGGGTCACCCAGACTGGTGAGATTAGCCGCCATTTAGCAAGAGTACCAGTATGTTGGATATATATCAGTATGGCGGAATATACAAGCGGATGCATTGTCATGGTTGCCTTTGAGTTGGGAAGTGTCTGACAAGGCAGGGGTGGTGAACAAGGAAAACAAAGGAGCAGTGGCATGGTTGTAGAATGTGGTAAATTACGAAGTTAGAACTTTCTCTAAATTGGAGTGGGCACAGGAAATGAAGGGTGATTATGTTTTGAAGGAAGTATGCAAAATGGATAGCAAACAGAGCAGAAGAGAAAGTATGGTAGTTCCTGCAGTGAGACCTTACTTGAAAATTTGGATGAGTTGTTGGTGGGTGAGGGGTGTGTTTTGATGAGGGGAGATGGATGTGTTCCACCTGAAAATATTAGGAGAAGGATCAAACAAATAGGACACCAGGGTCATTTGGGTCAAACTATGACCTGGAAGAGAGTGAAAGAAAATTTTAATGGCCGGTTGTTGATGCGCAGACAGCTCAGTGGGTGGAAAGATGTGCAGACTGCAAGGAAGGAGAGAAAAGATTGAAGGTCGGTATGCAGTATAATTTCAGTCATATTCAGAGAATCTTGGCATAGTGCTTATATGGATGTTATAGGTCCATTTACAGGTATGAGACAGGAATTAAGATTTGCCATGGTTTTGGTTGATGTTTATTCCAAATGGTTAGAAGTTAAATTTATGAGGGCAGTATCTAGGAGGAACACTATCAAGGTATTGAGGGAGCTGTTTAGGAGGGAAGGCTTTTAGCTTACGTCTTCAGAAATGCAGGAATTTTTGCAGGCATAGGGCATAAAACATCATCACACTTCTCTTTACAATCCTCAAGCAAATGGTATGGTTGAACGCATGAACCGCATGGTGAAGGGGACAATACAGTTAGCAGTTCGCAACAGATCAGAAGTGTGTGAGGCAGTTAAGAAGATGTTGTTGGCATACTGCACCACTGAAGGTAGATGAACTGGCAAATCGCACTTCAAATTAATAAAAGGGTGTAAACCTCATTCAAAGTTGGTGCTGAGCTGGTTGAAAGGGAGTAACAGTGACAAGAACTTTGTTTCAAGTAACTAAACAATGGATATTTAAGTAGGAGATTGGGTAAAAGTTAGAGATGGACGTGTGAGGAAGGGTTGATCTAAATTTAGAGGCCTGTATATGGTTAAGCAGGTTTTTGATTGGTATGTGGCACTGAAAAATGGTGATAAGTGGAACAAACCGAGAGTGGCTCTATATCAAATAAAAGTAAGGGAAGAAAGTGTTGATGTAGACAGTAGTGAGGGTTGTAGAGGGTTTGGGTTGGTGAATGAGAATAGAACATTGGAGGAGTTGGAAGATATGCCTGAAGTGAATGAGAGTGAAGTGTCAGATGATTCGGAACAAGTGTCTGCCAGATGTGGAGATGAAATTAACATAGGGGTAGAGGAAGTTGAGGAAACACAACACAGAGCGCAAAGGGACAGGAGACATCCAGCTTATTTACAAGACTTTGTAAGAGAACAAAAGTAATATGGTGTGTTCTCTAAAATATTGTGTTCTCTGTAAATGTTTTATGGTTTAGACCAAGGTTCTAATAATTTCCTCTGTTCTTACATTTCAGTTTTCAATTGTAATATACATGTATTGTAAAAAAAAATTATATAGTAAGCTTATCTTTTAAGTAACACTTCTTGCAATTTCATTGTTTAGTTGTTGTTGTTATTAAAGGAGAAGGATGTCTTGTACTTATGACGCAATGGATCTTCGGTAGTGTTAGAACGTTGTGTTTGCACTCACTCCAGTTACAGTGAAGCTGGCGAGTGAGAAGTCATGTTGGCAGGTTGATTAAAAGATAACCAGTAAGATAATTCTTCGGTGTCCGGATTGTAGATCGCTTTGTTCAACACTTTGCATCTTTGGTCAATATTCCATGAACAAGATAGGAGTCGGGGTACAAGATAGGAGTCGGGCAACTGTACAAGTCTCCTTTGGTAATAGAATGGCATCCTGTCATGGTACATCAAACAAAGAGATCTCCCTCTTTGTTGACCACACACACAGCTGCCCAGGTTACTTCATTCTGCCTATTTGATGTAACTTCCAGACGCCTGTCCTCACATGGAGGAAATTAATAAGGTCATAGAGCCTGGTGCAGAACTCTGCTCCACCAGCGGAGTTTTCATAATTCTTGCACTTCACATTATGTGGCACAGTGTTGAGTTCCTGAATTCCGGCTTCAGGCGAAACCAGAGTTTGTTCACACATGTACACGAGATTTGGTGCTAGCGCCATGATACTCTTGGGCCACTGTGCGTCTCATCGCTCTGCTTGCTGCAGTGGGCACAAGATTTAATGTTCAACCGCACTGCTTCCAGCCACGCACTTAAGACTTTGCAATATCTCGAGCTACTTCCGGCCTCGCTGGCAGCTGAAACAGTGCCGCCAGTGAGTGCAAACGCACCTGAAGTAAACTTTCTACTCAAGATGCATTTAAATCTAGCCAAAAGAGGTTTTTGAGAGGATTTTCTTCTCCAATGGACCCTTCAAGTGTTTTTTTAGTGTGAGAAATCTTTTGTTTCAGACTGGAAGAAAGTACTGAAGAGACTCCAACTTCCTGCTTCTGTCTAGCAGGTTCCTCCCGGTGCTTTGTCCATCTCTAGGTCACTTTTCACTTGGATTTTGAGGTGGAAGGATCACTCTGATTGTCTCCTGGATATACCTTTGGATTTAAGGACATTATTTTTGTGGCATAAGTAAGTTCAATACCTATTTTAAAAGGGTGTTGTCTATTTGCTTGGGCGTGCACCACTATTTCTTTATACTTTAATTGTATTTTTACATTTTATAGTGGTGGGTGGCCAGGAGTTTAAATATGGGCCTAGTTATTATTTATTTTGCATTTCATTGATTTTTCATCTTTTGTGAGGGAAAATTGTTTCATAGCTCAGCACCTTTTCTACATGTTTATAACATTTGCATTATTAGTTTACTCTGTGGTCCACATTTCCAAAGTGCCATATAGCCAGCAGGCCCAGTACTAGAAGTCATCAGGGCATGAAAAAAATGTTTCTGTGGTATATGTTTTAAAATCTTCATTTGGAGCAGGGGTGGCATTGGATCAAATAAAAAAATTTTGGCTATTGTTTGCATTTCATTTTTTTGCAAAGAGTGTATATGTTGTGGAGTAATATTTGATGGCATAGGGGGATGTGTGTTGTTGTGAAATTTGTATAGCTCAGTTAATTTTTGTGTTGCTGAATTAATGCTAGTGTTTTTTGTTAGCACCATGCCTCCTTATGGCCAGTGTGTGTGCGTGTCATCGTCCACCATTTGTCTTTGTTCCCCATATTGTGTAGTCCTTGTCCATAGGCTTGCATGTGTTATTTGTTTTCCATGCTTCCTTGTTCGCAGTTGTTGTTTGACCATGTGGCTGGTGGCCATTTTGTACATGCAGCCAGTGTTCCTTTTCCATAGGCTTGCATGTGTTCTTTGTTCCCCATGCCTCCATGCTCCTTGTTGTTTTTTGACCATGTGTCTGTCACCCATTTTGTGTATCCAGCCAGTGTCTTTTCGTAATAGGCTTGCATGTGTTCTTTGTTCCCAATGCATCCTTGCTTCTTGTTGTTGTTTGAACGTTTGCCTTGTGGCCATTTTGTGCATCCAGCCAGAGTGCCTTTGCATATGCTTGCATGTGTTCTTTATTTATTCCCCATGCCACTGTGCTCCTTTTCATTGTTGTTTGACCATGTGGCTGGCAGTCATTTTGTACGTGCAGCCAGTGTCTTTGCTGTAGGCTTGCATGTGTTCTTTGTTCTCCTTGCTCCTTGTTGCTGTTGTTTGACAATGTGGCTGGCAGCCATTTTGTGCATGCAGCCAGTGTTCCCTTGCCATAGGCTTGTATGTGTTATTTATTTATTCCTCATGCCTCCATGCTCCTTGTTGTTATTTGACTATGTGGCTGGTAGCCATTTTTTACATCCAGCCAGTGTCTTTTTGCCATAGGCTTGCATGTGTTCTTTGTTCCCCATGCTTCCTTGCTCCTTGTTGTTTGACCACGTGGCTGACGGCCATTTTGTGCATCCAGGTAGTGTCTTTTTGCCATAGTCTTGGATGTGGTCTTTGTTCTCCATGCCTCTTTGTTCCTTGATGTTGTTGCTTGACCATGTGGCTAGCAGCCATTTTGTGCATCCCTCCAGTGTCCCTTTTCCAACGGCTTGCATGGATTGATGTGATACCAGTGGTTATTGATATGCTTGGGGATCATTGTAGTATATGTATACTAAAAGAATATGATTCTGATGAACATTGCATGTATTATTTCCTTTCTTTTTGTAGCTTTTTTTTTATTTTGCGGCAAATTGTGCTCTTCTTATACTATGTTTTTTCTTCTTGTCCTCCCACTCAAACATTTCCATTTAAAATTTTCATTTTCTATTTTTTATTTAGAAATTTTATTTACATTTTTCTTTTAATATTTTTTTTATTTCTTGTTTTTATTTTAATTAATTTTGATTTAAATGTTAACTTTTTTAATTCTTTTAATTTATTTAACTCTGCATTTTGCCTTACTCCATCCGTCCATTCATCCACTATAGATGCTTAGCCGCGACAGCATTCGGTTTCCTTAAGTTTATAATAATTTTATTTCCTCCTGGACACCTTGGCTGCGGTGCACTGCAGACACATCAGCAGCATAATTCTTTTTTCAATCATTATTCCATTTCCATGAACCACCTTGCCGCCATAGGTTTTGTAAGTATTATTCCATTTACCCATGCATCTGTCTATGACTACCACAGGTGTCGCCTTTAAAACAGATGGAGATAAAGCAAAGAGCTAAATGTGCCTGTTGTGTTGCCTGATTTGAAATGAAGTTTTATGGTGTGGTGGTGTGGTTTGACTTTATACTGTTTCATTAAATTAGTATTTGTTACACAAGTAACCAACCACACTGATATTGCATTTGTCTGTACTGTTTCAACCTTCAACAGTGCTATGTTCCACTAACTACATGTTTTTCTTGCTTGGTTGCTTTAGGTGCACAAGAGAAGAACGGTCTCATCACCCAAAGTACTGCCAAAGAGAAGGCCTACACATTTCTTTCAGTCCTCCAATCCCTTCCACTTGTGCAGCTTAGTGCCACCACCAACTGATAGCTTTAAGATGCCCCAAAGAAAGTTGCTCCCCAGAAAGTAGTCAGTGAAAAGAAGCAGCTTCCCACCAGGGGTGTGCTGACTGCAGCCTTTTTTGGGAGACGTGTGCCTGCCACACCTGCCCCTGGGAAGGAACCTGGGAGCAGCACTCCTGCATCAACAGCACCACCCCAACCTCAGCTCAAGACCATGTCTGTCAGTGAGACAGTCACTGCAATCACAGCAACACCGACGAGCAGTGACGTTGAATTGAATTTGTCCCATTTGCAAAGTAGTACACAATTGTTTCAGGAAACGGAGCAAAGTGGACAGCAGCCACAGCCAGAAATAGTATATTTTCATGAAGTTGGAGCAGAACAGGAGGCCAAGCTTCCTACTGAGCAAGAGCCTCTTCTTTTAGAATAAATGGCTCCCAGATCTCCAGAAAGAAAAAGGAAGGGTGCTACTCCACCATCTCCTCCAAGCCCTACTTCTGATGACAATGATAGGGACATGGATTGGGCCCCAGCATAGCCCAGGAGATGCCAGGAGAGGTAAGAGAAAAGAAAAGCT
The DNA here is from genome assembly GCF_031143425.1 of Pleurodeles waltl. Taxonomy (NCBI): domain Eukaryota; kingdom Metazoa; phylum Chordata; class Amphibia; order Caudata; family Salamandridae; genus Pleurodeles; species Pleurodeles waltl. The sequence continues at coordinate 88,970,898 of NC_090449.1, forward strand.
CAAGAAAGACTTAGGCCCGTATTTATACTCCGTTTGCGCCGAATTAGCGTCGTTTTTTTTGACGCAAATTCGGCGCAAAACTAACGCCATATTTATACTTTGGCGTTAGACGCATCTAGCGCCAAAGTATGGGCAAATAGCGTCATTTTTTTGCGTGAACGCCTTCCTTGCGTTAATGAGATGCAAGGAAGGCGTTCCCGTCTAAAAAAATGACGGCGACGCAAATGCGTCGTATTTATACTCCCGGGCAAAAATCACGCCCGGGAGTGGGCGGGGCAAAAAACCCCGCATTTGCGCCACTTTTTAACGCCTGGGTCAGGGTAGGCGTTAAGGGGCCTGTGGGCTCAAAATGAGCCCACAGGTGCCATCCCATGCCCCCAGGGACCCCCCCTGCCACCCTTGCCCACCCCAGGAGGACACCCAAGGATGGAGGGACCCATCCCAGGGACATTCAGGTAAGTTCAGGTAAGTATGATTTTTTATTTTTTTCAATTTTTTTTGGTGGCATAGGGGGGCCTTATTTGTGCCCCCCTACATGCCACTATGCCCAATGACCATGCCCAGGGAACATAAGTCCCCTGGGCATGGCCATTGGGCAAGGGGGCATGACTCCTGTCTTTACTAAGACAGGAGTCATTTAAATGGCGTCTGGGCGTCGAAAAAAATGGCGCAAATCGGGTTGAGGCGATTTTTTTGCCTCAACCTGACTTGCCCCATTTTAAGACGCCCTAACGCCATTTTCCCCCTACGCCGGCGCTGCCTGGTCTACGTGGTTTTTTTCCACGCACACCAGGCAGCGCCGGTCTGCTAGCGCCGGCTAACGCCATTCCATAAATACGGCGCCCGCATGGCGCTTCCAAATGGCGTTAGACGGCGCTAAATTTTTTGACGCTAAACTGCGTTAGCGCAGTTTAGCGTCAAAAAGTATAAATATGGGCCTTAGAATCATGGAAGAGGGTGATAATGAAATGGATGACAACGACGAGCCAGTCATTGTGGAAGCTAGCACAGAGGAGTCCAACATTACTATCCAACCTGTTCCAAGGGATGTGGCACAGGCAACACTTCCAGCTCCCATATTTGTAAGTCCCCAGCTGAGACCTGCACCAACACTTACCTCAGTAGAAAAACGGACTGAAGAGAGGCAGTCAACACACCTACCTATCTCCAGCTCTTCTTCAGGCACTGGTAGTGGCTCACAAAGAAAGTACTTCCCCTCAGTTTGGGAAATGTTTATGATTAGCAAACAGGAGGAGAACATTGCCATTTGCCACAAGAGTGCTTGTCTAGGTAATCCTCATTCCCATTATGGTACTGGAGGCCTGATGATCCATATGAAAAAACATCACTCAATCCAGTGAGAGGAGAACCTTAAACAATTGTTGTATGTGGTCTTGGTGGTGAAGGTGAGGAGAGCCGGGAAACATCAGCTACAACTGGTCAAATCACAGTGAAATGTGCAGAAGAAGAAGGTGACATCCTCATGCAAATCAGCCCTGTCCTCAGCTGTACACCAGAAAAAACCACCTCAGCAACATGACAGTGGCACAGGAAGACTCAGAGTCAGATGGAGACACCACGGCATATGATGACGGCACCACAAAGCACATTGAGTCTACCACCACCTACTTCTCAAACGTTGCCTGCAGCAGTGGCTCCACAAAAGAAGAAAATTCAGGCTACTACTAGGGGTATGTTTAGACAGGAGGGGCCCTATGACAGCAACCACCCAATGGCACATTTGTACAATGGGAAGCTGCAAAAATTTTACCGCTGGACCTCCTCCCTTTTTCTTTTGCGGAAGGAGTGTGATTCTTAGAATTTATGGAAACCATCTGCCTGAAATGGAAGGTTCCAAGTCAGACCTATTTTGCCAGAGTTGCAGTGCTGTACTGCAATTGGTTGGACAAGCTTTGCAGCAAAGTGTTTTCAACACTATCCACCTGATGACAGACATGTGGACCAGTTGTCAGACTACTCATTACATGTGCATCACTACACACTAGATCTCTTTTGCAGGAAATAAAGCAAAAGCTATCTACTGGTCTTGGCCTTGAAGATTTGGGAAATGCTGCTAAGTCTGTGTTTGGTGCATTGCTGGCTCAAATGTGAAACTCCTCTTTATGTTCTTGCTCTGCTGCTGAATTTTCTTAGTACACTTCTGACTCCTCATGAAGCTTACTTTGCTTCCTTTTGTCCTTCTCTTTACTCTATAATACAGTTACTGTTTTTCAATATGCAGGCCTTTTCCTAGTCCTCTCCTACATAATCAAAACTTGGTGAAGGCTCAACACTCCAGTTTACCCAACGGACAGGTTCAGCCAGGCACCCAAGAACGACATACATCCCAAGAAGAATGGAGGGGCACCACCCAATTTGGCACTATAGTATCAATTTCCTTTTAACAATCATAACCCAAAAGTTAATAGAACAGATTAGGCAGAGGGGCACAAGGGAGGGAGAAATGTGGAACAAAGGCTAGGTTCTCCAAACACATTCAGTGATGCCAATGATGGTACTATAGTTCTACTTTCTGTGATGCTGATACTCACTGTATGGGACATTCTGGGAGAAGGGCACCCCATGTGGTAGGTGGGCCAGTGATCAGCCAGCTTGCTATTATGGGGCTGTCCTGTTTATGGGATGAGGCATGCTTTTTCCCCTGACTTTGTGGGATATGTGAGCTGCTGTTTTTGTGAATATTTCACTTTGTCTATGTTAAGCAGATTTGAAGAGCACCCTATCAAACAAGCGGAGGTGGCTAGAGGTCTTGTTAAAGCAGATATGATTGTTGAGGTGTGCAGGGCCAGTATGTTATGCCATGAAAGTGTGGGTGAGGAGTTTGAATTGTGTTCATTTTTGTATGGGGAGCAAGAGGAGCTCCTTATGATGTGGTGTGTTTTAAGTGAAATATGGGAGGTTGGGAGTGATCATGCTGAGTTCTGAATGGACTGCAGTCTTCTGGTGTTTGGTTGATCCGGGCATAAAGGGTGTTCCTGTTGTCATGCTTGCTTGTGAGGAGGGCATGTGACAGTTTACGGGGTGTGGATTGGAAGCCATTTGAATATCTTCCTCAGCATCTTGAGGGTATGGAAGCATGAGGCAGTGACAGTGTTGGCTTGGATGATCATGTCATGTTTGTTGTTGATGACAATGCCGATGTTCGTATTTGTTGTCCTAGTTCTGTTAGCCAGCAGGTGGAAGCCCATGGTGAACTGCTCCGATTATGATTTCAGCCTTGTTGGTGTTCAGCTTCAGCAGTCAGTCTTCATCCACTGGGCAATGTCAGTCATGCAGGTATTGAACTAGATCTAGGTACTGGGCGTCTTGTCTGTGAGGCAGAGAAAGAGTTGTATGACATTGGCATGGGAAAGGGCGTTGATATCATTAGAGCAGATAATGCTGGTTGGATGGATTGTATGTGTGTTGAAGAGGGTCAGGATCGGGGGGGGGTCCTTGTGAGACCCTCGCAGATGAGGTCACAGATGAATGAGATGTACAGTGCCAGGCTGGCTGACTGGGTCCTTCCAGTCAGGAAGGGGCAGATCCATAGGAGTGTGTGTCCTTTGATTCCAATGCCATATAGACATTGGCTGAAAATGGGATGGGAACCAGTGTAAAATGCTGCAGGGAGGTCTGGGAGGATGAGGGCCACAATCTATCGTCTGTCCAGATACAAGCAGATGTCATCTGTGGTGGCGATAAGAGCAGTTTCTGTGCTATGGTTGGGTTTGATACCAGACTTGTTGGTGTTGAGGAGTTGGTGGTCATTCAGGTATTCAGTGAGGTCTTTGTTGAAGATTTTCTCAAAGATCTCAGATGGGAATGGTAGCAGAGAGATCATTCTTCAGAAATAGGAGGACAGTTTTGTATATCAAAGCATCTGGTAAGGTCGCAGAAGGGGTGAAGGCATCCAGAATGGGTGTGAACATGGCCCTGATGGGTGGCAATCTTCTGGAGTAGGTATGCTGGGGGAAGGGCCTGATAGGACTGGTATGGGATGATGACGAACCATTTGTTTACTATTGGTGCTTTGGTTAAGATCAGGAGGCATTTGGCAAAGTCGATCAGGTCCAGTTGTGGGTGAAGTTGCTCTAAATGGTGATTTTGTTGTTGAAGAATTAAGAGAGATTGTTGCAGAGGTTGTGCAAAGGTGTGATCGAGTTGGAGGTGGCCGCTGGTAAGGTGAAATCCTTCACAATTACAAATATTTCTTTGATTCCATTGGTACTGGCATCGATAGTCTGCCAGAGTGGGACATTTTGTGGTCTGGGTCATTTGGTGATAGCATCTCAAGGCAGAGTTAAACATGCTCATGTCTGCTTTGTCCTGGCTCATTGTCCATTTTTGATGCAGATGTTTGCAGTTGTGTTTCATTAGTCTGAGTTTCTCCATGTACCAACTGACCTAGGGTCCAAATCTTGCACTGCTGTGTTTGAGACGGTCCAGGAAATCAGCGCTGAAGGTGATCCAATTGTTGAAATTCCTGATGGCTTTGGAGAGGCTGACTCTGTGATCAGATCCTGTGTGTTGAGAGTGGTGTTCCAGTCCTTGTCATTGATCCTGGTCCAGTTTCAGTGGCTGGTCTGATTGTGGTGTGTGTGTATGTTGGACCTGGATGGGGATGCTGTACTTCACATACTACCAGTTTCTGTGGGCCACTGGAAGGCAGCTGGGTCTTTTAGCTCAGGCTGGAGACAGCACGTAGGCCAGCAGATCACTGCAATTCTTGTAGCTTGCTCCTAATAAGCAGGTCTAAAGATGCAGTTGTAATTAAAACTCACTGTATTTTGTTTAGTGGTTAAAATCTTAATCCTTATCTTCTTCCTGCAACAGAGTGATATTAACTTGAATTATGTTTCCGTTTGTCTTACACAAGTGAAACTGATTTTAGAAGACTTTAAGGGTCTGGGTGGTGGGGGAGGTCAGTAGATTACCTCGGTCAAAGGGTTCCTTGTGAATGTGCAAAGTTTAATTAATTGATGATCAAGGTGCAATTAAAACATGTTTATCAGTGAGCACACATTCTTGTGTTTTTGGCGTCTGCATCTAAAGTTTGTTTTTTTGCGCTTGGCTTTATTTAAGATTTAATCTTGGCTCTGGTTACTTTCTCTGGTTCTAGACAAGGAGCATTATCTTTGTAATTTATGTATATCATGAAACATATAATTCATTTCTTGTATGTCTTCTCTAAAATGTGTAATTTCTCATTGCATGGGACTACTCTCCTAATAGCAATGCTTAATGTGTAAAATAAATGTTCCAGGGCCCTTGTCAGGGGTCCACTACAGCTTACACCACCCATTGTACCTGCCAATGCTGCCAATGACAGTACCAACACAACTACTAACCATCACACTACTACATCCTTGACAGTTCAAACTATTCCAGGCCCCCAAAGCTATAAGAATGACTTGGCCAGCAGGTGTTAGTCTTTTAATGTCTATTGAATTAATAATCAACTGTTGTTTTGCTCATTTCTAAATTAGAGAAACAGAACGACCACCTGGCAGACTGTCACAAGTGCTGATGCTGTCAATTCAGTGTTGGTGCCAAGCACCGGAAACCGCCAGCTCAAATTAAACAATGCCTAACAGTTTGATTATATCACAACCAGAGATGACTGCACCCGCTGTACCATGATTTTCAAGAGCAGTATTACTGCCTGGGGGTCTTGCAGTGGCAGTAACGAGGCCTTATGCTGAGAAGATGCACCTGTGCATATAAAGCCCTTGAAATAAAAGGATGCCCATTTTATGTATGGACATTGGAGTTATGTTTTAAAATCTCACTTCTCTTGTGCTGATTCAATTTGATTGTGTTTTCTCACATTATGACCCCCTGGACACCAAAACAAATAGTACTGAAGCACCGGATTGTGCATTACACATTTATTATCTCAACCACAAAAGACCAAAGATTCGGATAGCTAGATACTTACCTGTCAAGTGATCTCCTCCACCAGTGTGTCAACAAGATATTGTTGGCATATTCAGTACACCCTTCCGGGCTTCTCAGACGTTTGTACAAGTTCTAGCATCAAAACATAATGCAGTGCACTCTGGGTGTTTTCCCTTTTGTCCAAGAGTGAAATGCAGCGCCAGTTTTTAAGTGTTTTAAAAAAATACTTCCGGCCACAAAAAACGCAGTCAATAATAATGAAGATGACAGGCAGACCTGCAATTAAATATCTACAAATAAATGTTGCTGAAGGAGAGCAGGGTCCTGGAAAACACAGGGCTTTGGTCATATTGCCCCCTGTGCCCCAGCCCAGTGGTGCGCAACACTCCACCACACCTTGCTGGCAAGAAAACTATCGATTACTGGTTGTTTTTCAAGGGGACAAGTAGTATAATATTTAAATAAGGCAAGAAGAAAACCTTATTAATACTAAGGAATCCTCAACCTATCAATAACAAACTGATCAAGTGTGGCTGGACAAAGCTGTGGGATCCCACAGGAAGTGTATCAAATATTACTGTGAGAATAATTCCCATTTCAACAAGAGTGAGACATTACAGTGTTCCCCAACCCCCGGGCCGCGGACCGGTGCCGGTCCGTGGATCAATCGGCACCGGGCCGCCCCACTGTGGCGGCGGTAAATGTTTGATAATTTTTCCGTGGCCCGCTTGTCACACAATGGGACAAGCGGGCCACGGAAAAATTATCAAACATTTACCGGTCCGCGGCGATAAAAAGGTTGGACAACACTGATTTACCACATAGGCACATCACTGTGATGGCTAATGAGCATGAGGGAAAGCTCAAGGCTCCCATAGATTTCCATGCCATGCTCACTGACACAAAGTAAGACTGGGTGAGGGGCAGATTTGGCACAGATAGGCTCTTATAGAAAAATAAATCAACCTGCTATAAGGCTATATCGGCAAACACCTGTGGTCTATAAAATCCCCGATTTTGCTAACAGCTTTGCTTGGTATTAGGTAATGTCTGCTAGCAGAACAGAATCCACCAAAGTTTACAGAACTTGACTTTGAATTTGCTGTTTGATTTGCCTGGAATATGTTTACATATGCTGTATTCAGGTGATAATTCATTTATGATTAGATTTATTTGATTTAAAATTGTAACGTTCCTAATTTGTTAATAATTTGTTAATAAGCCTTTATAGCAAACAAATGTGTTCTTCTCTGTCGTTACTGTGGGGAAAATATGCTTCACTGGCGTTGATATATTGTTGGATTACTGATTTAAAGCTTCAGTTCCATTCACGTGGACATAGCGGAGTTTCGTGTTTGTAAACACCCTCCTTATCGTTCTGCTATCAAAGGTTCCTGTGAGTGATGGCAGTGGGCAGTCCAAATACACTAATATCCATCTCACCAAAATAAAATATTTTCATGGTTAACATGTGGTAATTCTGTGTTGCATTTTGCGGATTTTCCTGTTACAGGCGTCAGGTGCACCATCACAAGTTGGGTATCATTTTTATTGGGAGAAATGTGGGTGATAGGAACTTTAGATATCAACACAGTTTCAAAATATTTCTCACTCATAATTGTGAGAAAACACGTGATCTTAGCAAAAGTTTTAGTTTACAGTGCACCTGATAGAGCGGTCCGTAGTAATAATTTACCTGTGTTCGGACGCTCTTTAGGCCGATGAATCTTTTGACTTAGTGGGAACTCTCTGTACTCTTAATCAATCAATTCCATTAAATCAATAATCAATAACGTACATAAGCAATACCTTGATCAACATAACACTTGACAATTAGTCCAGAATACATTTCGGCGAACCCTGACCTTTCAGTCAGGAATAACCACACCAGTTTATTCAAAGTTAGTGAATTTTATTTCCCTATATTAACAAAGCTAGCACAATATAGATGTGTCTCAACACCAAATGATAAACATATATGAACATTAATAGCTGTCCATAACGCCGAAACAAGTGCAATCTATGAAGCATTTGAATCACAAGGCATTCGATAATAGCAATGCAAATCACTAATACGATAATCTGTAATGAACTAATTGCATACATTTAGTCAGCATAACAAGATCTCAAATTGCATCGTGCGACATACGGAATCCTCATCTAACCTCAAATTAGCATCGGCATGTGGGACTTCATGCAAAAACAATTTAGCAACATTAATTTAGAAAACTCCTAGCTAGGGCCCTTATCAAAATCAGCAGTTGGTTACCTAAAAGAAACACAATGCAATTTTACAATTTCCTTTCATATTTACCAATTACGATCAGCATACAAGGAAGTCTTCGTCTCACAGGTACCGTTCTTCGGTCATCATGGGTACCGTTTCTTGATCAGCATGGGACGGGACAAAGGGGCAGGGGTGGACGGGGCAACTGCCTCACGGCGGCAAGGTAAAACTACTACTTCATGCAAAGGGCATTTCAAAGTTAAAGTCTCTAGGGCAAGAATCATCAAAGTCTCTTTCTCTCGATTAGAGAAAGCATCAAAGTCTCTCAAAATGGCGTCGCAGCAAAGTGGGCCATAATAGCTACGAAGTCAAAATGGCGTAGTGTCCGATGATAGAGAGAGTTTCCTCTCGTGCACCTGGTTTTTATAGACAACAGTTCAAGTCCAGTAGGGTCTTCCATTGGAGGGTTCATAGGTTAGCTTCAAATTGTCCAATCAAAAACGACAGTTCTCAAGCTTTTACTTAAGCATACATTATCCTTGGAGATGGGTACGCAAATCGCAACATTGTCTACCAATTAGCTCACTTTCAGAGCCTCCATTGTCCGCACCTGCAAGTCGACCTTGAATTAAAGAGAAAATATGCCAGGCTGGCACTAACTTTAAGATAAGCATGTGAACAGTTTCTGTGGAAAAGTACAGCTTCAAGCAAAAATACACGTTTATTAGCACAGTGGAAAAATACGAGCATCTAAACCGTGAGACCAGGCAACTAGGCCAAAGCCTCCGCTAAAGTTATGCTAAGCTAGAGTATTTCAAACAAGCAAATCATAGCACACGTTTACGATTATGTCGGATTAGTGCAATTCTAATACACCACGTTATATAAAGCACGCGTATAAACGTTGGCAAACTACTCTGAGGGCACATTTTGTCCCCGTACAATCTTTATTAGTTCGGTTAAAGTCACACATGATTATTTCAGCACTACGTTTAAGCGTTAATAAATCAAAACCTTCATTTTCTGCTTCATCAATCCCTCCTCTGATGACTACTTGTCATCACACAAATCATGCCCACAAATTTTATTCCATTAAAATTCTGTCAGTTCCCTTTTCCTTTTAGTTCCCCTAGTTTGCGCTTTGTATTCTTCTGCCATTCTTTTCATAATTTTCTCTTCTTTTCTCCTTTTAATTCTTTCCATATTCATTATTATTCCCCTTTTTATTCCCCAAATTCCAAACACACAAATTATTACTATTAATATTCCTTCTATTATTTTCAATAATATTCCATTCCAAATTCCCCCAATCCAATGTCCCACTGAAGCAAGTCCCTTTCCAACCTTCTCCCACACTCCTGGTTCTTTCAATTCCTTCAAATCTGCACTTTCTTTTGTTAGATTAGCAAGCATAGTTTTAATTTTCACACTATTATCGGGTATATAGGTACAACAGTGTCGGGCACCAATCATTTTGCAAACGCCTCCATCCTTTGCTAAAAGAATGTCTAAAGCAAGCCTATTTTGAAGAGTCATAGCTCTTTCCGCTGCAAGTTCAGCATCTATTAGGATTATAGCACCTGAAAACTTTGTCAGCATGTTATCCACTATAGTAGACAACTTTCTTATTTTGATGGAATTCAACACAACTCCCAATGAAGGAATCATGGCTCCAAATATATCACCTACCACAGCAGCTGCGGTCTCTCTTTTCTGGATACGATGGGATCCAGATGTCTTTTGAATCATCGATACGTCATCCAGTTGATAAACCTTTGGGAACACTATACCAAATAACATCTCCCCCACCATCCCTTTGGAAGACGATAATAGGCATTATGCCCACAAATGTAATATACACCTGGAATGACAGGGTCAAGTCCGTTCATCATGAATGTCCATTTGGCCTTAAAAATAAACGTATGTTTGCATTCACTCGCTCCTACAAAAATGTTGTCATAATAAGATTCTCCTCGATATATACAAAATTTCCCTACATGCCAAGCATCTAAAGCTATTTTCCCTTGTGTCTTTATAGCAGCAAAATCATAATTTTCTACAGAAGTCCTCTTATGTAGCTCTTTTTCTAATTTCACCTTCATTTGTGCCCTTCTATCATCTGTGCGATCTAAAAAGCTTATTTCTACAGCAGAGACTGAGCAAGTAAGGTTCTCCCTATGAGCATGAGCCGTTTCAAAAGGTTGCATTGGCTCGAAAAATTCCCTCATTATTTTAGCATCCCAATCTTTAGCAATCTGGCTTAGCTGTGCTATTATAGGAACATAAGCAAAGGTAACATCATAATTCGAGTAAAAATACTGTATGTTAGTTTGACCATAAAACCTAGACATCACTATACTACATGTAATCCCATATGTAAGAGGCATGTGGTGATAAGTTACCCCTTCCTTTACTGATGTCGGTATCTGTGTACACACATAACAATCTTTCGCATCCATAGTTTCAACATACTCTGTTAGCAAGCGATAGAAAACGTTATACGAAAGCTCTTTCTTATCGTGCAAGAGCCTCTCATCCAATGCTAGTCTTTCCAATGGGGTTAGTTCAGTGACAGTAACAGGAGCAATAGTAGAAGCCTCAATATTCTCACTCTCACCCTTTCCATGCATTCCAAACACAATTGCCATTATTATTATTACACATGTAATTACCAAGCCTATACACACATATTTACAATATTTCTTTCTATTATTTTGCGTAGCGTACCTAGTCATGATCTGTATAGAATCAGAGAGCTAGAAGCACCTATAAATGAAACTACTTAGCAATTCAGTTACAAAGCTGAACGAGCGCAATGTTCACACCGTCTTCTTCAAAAGGCCAGTCACTTATCGGTTAGCAGCATTTGTCTCAATTCGGCAATAACTCAGTCTTTATCAGTTTAGCAAGTCTCGTCCGGTTTAACAATGTCTCAGCTGGTTGTTTCTTTCACGTTAGATTGTAGCAAGCAATATCATTTATTACTCTTTCAATCGACAGAGTCTATGAAACTTTTCTTTTCTATTGGTATCTCTTCTTCTTCTTCGTTCTCGATGCTTAGAGATACAAACTCGTCAGTCCAATCGTCATTGACTGCATATGCCCATTCAGGACCGGAATATCTCCTGTTTGGTATCCTTTTCCTTTTCAATTTTGCTTCCCTTTTCGACTCTGCTTCGCTGGCACTTTCCTCTTTTGTCAAGTCTTTTTCTTCACTTGACGATTGTTCCACAACCGTCACTTCCTTTCTTTTCTCTTTCACTTTTGGCCTTCCTCCGTCGCCCAAACTTTCTTTACCCTTTTCTTTTATTGGTGAGATACTTAGTCTTCTCTTTGCACCATGTCCATTTGATGGACCTGCAGTCTTTTCTGTGGAAGCTTGAACCTTTTCGTTCTGTTCTGCCTCGTTCCCTCCTTCTGGGGAATCAATCACGTTCTCTTTTTCTTTTTCTGTATCGTCTGCTTCTGGGAAAGCCCTCCTCTGATCAGGCTCTCCTGCCTTTTCACCTTTTTCGAGCCCTTCATCACCGTTACTTTCTTCAGGCTCCTTATCACTTTCAGCTGCTTCAGGCTCCTTGTCACCTTCAGCTGCTTCAGGCTTTTTGCTACCCTCAGCTGCTTCAGGTTCTTTGTCACCTTCAGCTGCTTCGTCGCTGTCTGAACTTTCTCCTTGGTCTCCCCCAAGCGAGTTGGTGTCTTTGTCGTCAGAGAATATCTCTTTCTCTCCCGTTTCTGCCTGCTCGCCTTCAGTTCGGTTTTGTTCTGTTTCAGCACTCAGCACTGTTTTATCAGGCACTGGTAGTTTCAGCGCTTCAACTTCCTCATCTGTGGGACACAACACCTTCTTTGTGTGACTGGCGTGAATCCAGTTGGGAACCCCCGCACACTTCACAGCGGTAGTTGTCGTCAGGATCACTTGGAAAGGGCCTTTCCAACGGGGTTCCAGACACGACTTTCTCACGTGCTTCTTTACCACGACCCAGTCACCTGCTTTCAGTGCGTGTCCTGGACCTTGGATCGGTGGCAAGGTGGTCGCTTCCACCTGGTGAGAGAAAGAGCGAACCACGTCAGCCAGTCCTTTGCAGTAGTCTAACACCATATCATCTGTAATATTCAAAAGCATGTTTGCGGGAACTGCAGGAAGTCTCATAGCCCTGCCCATGAGAATTTCATGCGGAGACAATCCAGTTTTTCTATCAGGAGTGTTTCTCATTGACATTAGCGCTAAGGGCAATGCGTCAGGCCATTTCAAATTTGTCGATGCACATATTTTTGCCATTCTCAATTTCAGCGTACCATTCATCTGCTCCACCAGTCCTGAGGCTTCAGGGCGATAGCTACAGTGCAGCTTTTGCTCAATGTTCAGCGCTTCGCAAAGTAACTTTATCACCTCGTTATTGAAGTGACTTCCTCTATCTGATTCTAAAGAGATCGGGAATCCAAAACGTGGTATCAACTCCCTCAATAATAGCTTCGCAACTGTAAGGCTGTCGTTTCTACGTGTGGGGTATGCTTCAATCCAGTGACTAAAAATGCACACAATCACCAACACATATTTCAGACCCCCATGCACAGGCATCTCAATGAAATCCATCTGCATTCGACTAAAAGGCCCGCTTGCCCTACCAATGTGACTCGCGTTCACGACCGTTCCCTTTCCTGGGTTCATCTGCTGGCAAGTGACACATCGATGGCAAACTGCTTCTGCAGCTTGACGAAATCTGGGGTTAAACCAGTCAGTTTTGAACAATCTTATCATGGCATCTCTCCCTAGGTGAGCTTGCCCATGATAGAACCGCGCAAGCTGTGATAAGAGACTATTTGGCAAAACAAACTTTCCCTCATGTGAAACCCATAACTCGTCTTGTCTCTTTATACATTGTGATTTAATCCAGGAATCTCTTTCATCCTCCCTGACATTATTTTGTAGTGCTTTTAGTTCATCTATTGTATCTACGACCTTCAAGGCAAATGCTTCAGCTGGTTCGAGTTCTGGCTCATTTATCGTATTCCATTCGTCTCTCAGTAATATACAGTTCAAGGCACAAAATCTTGCGACTTGATCCGCATATGCATTTCCCAGAGAAACATAGTCCTGTCCTTTCGTGTGAGCACTGCACTTTACCACTGCAACTTCGGCTGGCACTTGAATGGCGTGTAACAATTCACTTATCCTCTCCCCGTTCTTCACTGGGGATCCTGAAGAAGTCAGGAACCCTCTCTGCGACCATAGTTGTCCAAAGTCATGCACAATCCCAAACCCATATTGACTATCCGTGTAAATGGTGACTTTCATCAATGCAGACAGTTGACATGCTCTTGTAAGGGCTACAAGTTCTGCTACTTGTGCAGAATAGACTCCTTGAAGCCATCCCGCTTCCAAGACTCCTGTTACAGTACATACAGCATATCCTGCTTTCAAAATCCCCATCCCGTCTCTTAGGCATGAACCATCAACAAAAAGAATTTGGTCATTTTCATCAAGTTTAGTATCCTTGATGTCCGGTTGAGGTTTTGTGCAAAATCCAGTCACCTGAAGGCAGTCATGCTCGACGTCTTCAGCATTCTCAATTTCGGCATTTTCTCCAGGAAGCAAGGTTGCTGGATTCAACGTAGTGCACCTTTTCAGCTGCACATTCGGTGAGCCCAGAATAATCGTTTCATACCTTGTGAGTCTTGCTCCAGTCATGTGTTGCGTTCGGGAGCGGGTCAAAAGTATCTCAACTGAGTGAGGGACCATGACTGTTACTGGGTGTCCCATCACTATTCCTTCACTCTGAGTGAGGCTGATACCAACTGCTGCTACGGCGCGCAAACACCCTGGGAGTGCTGCTGCGACCGGATCCAAAGTAGCTGAAAAATACGCTACTGGTCTGTTTACGCCACCATGGGCTTGAGTCAAGACAGACAGAGAACATGCATCACGTTCATGACAAAACAATTTGAAAGGCTTCGTGTAATCAGGCATACCTAAAGCTGGAGCCCTGCACATGCATTCCTTTAATTCAACAAAAGCATCCATCTCGTCTCCTTTCAGCTCAATTTCATCCAAGGCATCCCTCTGGGTCAATTTCAGTAAAGGCTTTGCTAGAGTCGAGAAGTTGGGGATCCACTGGCGACAGTATCCCACCATTCCCAAAAACTTCCTCACCTCCCTCCTTGTCTTTGGTGGACTCATTTGTAGTACGCTTCTTATTCTTTCCTTCATTATTCTCCGTGACCCTTTCTCTATCTGGTGACCCAAGTATTTCACTTTCTTCTGACAGAACTGCAACTTGGAGGGGGACACTTTATGTCCATTCCTTCCCAAATGATTCAACAGAGCAATGGTATCGGCTGTGCAGCCACTTTCTGTCTTTGATGCAACCAGTAAGTCATCAATGTACTGTACTAGGGTTGACTCGAATGGCAATTCTAATGCTTCCAAATCTTTCTTTAGAATCTGATTGAATATCGACGGTGACTCAGAAAACCCTTGAGGAATTCGACACCAACTGTACACTCTGTCTAGGAATTTGAAACAAAAGAGGAATTGGCTGTCCTCATGAAGAGGCACAGAAAAGAATGCTTGTGACAAATCGATGACTGAGAACCATTCAGCATCGCATGGAATTTGAAACATTATCACAGCTGGATTCGGTACGACAGGGCAGCACTTGACTATGATGTCATTTATTTTCCTCAAATCCTGCACGAGTCGGACCTTTCCATTCGGCTTTATTAATCCCATTATTGGTGAATTACATGGGCTGCTTAACACTTCTTTCAGTACCCCTTGTTTTACAAATTCGTCAATGAGTTGAGCAACTTTCATGAGGGTATCTTGTGGCATGTGGTATTGTGGGGTCTGGGGAAAGATTGCATTGGGCTTTACAGCCACTTTCACTGGTTCTACTCCTTTCATCAATCCCACCTCTTTCCCTGTCATGTCCCACACTTCCTTTCCGACTGTCTCCCGTAATTCAGCTGGGATATCTTCTTCAGTTATCATCGGGAAAAGACAAATCAGAGGATACTCTTCATCTACAGTTTCCATCTCATCCCCCTCTACACTGTCCTCTTCTTCCCCATCACTGCTCGTCTGTATTGTTATCCCTTCGTTTGAACACATGATCGAACAACCCAATTTGCACAATAGGTCTCTTCCTAATAGTGCTATCGGGCTTGAGTCACATACCACAAACTGATGCACCCCTTGATAGTTACCGATGCTGACTGGTACCGGATCTGTTATTGGGTTCGTCAGATGTCTGTTTGCTACTCCCACCACTTGAACTGTCCTCCCTGAGAGTGGCAAATTTGGTACTTCACTGCTTTTAACTGTTGAACGTGTGGCTCCCGTGTCAACCAAGAATGAGACACGATGCCCCATTACTCTTCCCTCTACGTACGGACCCCTTTGATCAACTTCCAAGGATGCCGCAAGCACACAATCTCCTTCTTCTCCTGAACTCTCACTCTCCCATACATTGTTTATTCCACTCTCACTGTGTAATGGGAACTGTTGTACGGTGCCATTTGTACTCATTACCTGACCCGATACCTGTGGAGGAACCATCACTTGCTGCTGACTCATTGGTGCCAAGGGTATTTGCATTTGCTGATTAGGTACCATAGGTAACTGCTGTTGCATTGGCTGCATTTGCGTCATCTGCATACGAGGCATCTGCATCTGCTGCGGCTGCATAGGTTGCAATCCCTGCAATTGATTTACGGTCTGAAAATTTGGGCTTGGACCTCTCAGTTTCGGTCCCCTCATTGTCTGAAATGCATTGACATCATTGTTTTGCTGACCAACACCTGCACCTGCACCTGCACCCGCACCTTCCTGCACCACCATCGGGCACTCGCGTTTCCAATGACCTACAATTCCGCACACGTGACACGGCATCACTTTCTTCATTGCCTGCACACCCGTCACAACAGTGTTCAAATCCGGACCATTATTCACAAAACCTCCTCTACCTCTGCCTCTGGCCTGTGGCTGAAACGCCATGTTTCCCTGCAACTGCAACTGCTGTTGCGGTACCTGCTGTTGGAACCCTTGCATCCCTTGCAAACCCTGCAGACCTGTCTGAGCTGCCTTAAGCTGCATCATCATCACCTTCTCTTTCAGCCTTTTCTGTTTCACTTCAATTTCGTCGCTACAGTATTTCGCATAAGTCAAGACTTCGTCAATCGGTTTAGACTGCCAACAAATCAAATGTGACTTTATCATTTGACTTATTTCTGGTCTCAGCCCTTCCACAAATCTGAACACAAAATGGAGCATGTCCTTCGCCTCAATTGTTTCCGTGCCACTGTAATTCTTGAACGCCTTCAACAACCTCTCATAGTAACTATGAATCGATTCTTTGGCCTCTTGGGCAGTTCGATCAATCTTCTGCCAATCCACATTCTTCGCGGGTACCTTAGTCTTCAAATGCTCAATCACCTTATAGTACAAGCTCATCACCAAAGGTGATGGTGCACCTGTCTCCCTGTCCCTCTCTGGTTCACTTGTCGGCCAACCTACAGCTCTTTTGCAATCCTCCCACAAATCTGCCGGAACCACAATCTCAAAGAGAGTGTTCAGGTCTTCCCAGAGACATTTTGCAAGCTTCACAAACCTATCAGTCTGTTGGTACCATTCAATTGGTTTCTCTCTCAGTTTGGGAAAATCGTCCGTAAAAGACTGAATGTCGCTTCTGTGCCATGGTACATGTACTAATTTTCCCCCTGCCGTCTCCCTCATTGGTAACATTGTTACTGTATCACTACTCTGCGGTCTTTTCTCATTGTGCTCTGTAGCACTGTCCCTCCTATTTTCCTTCCTCTTTACCCACCTGCTTTCCCATTTGTCTAAGCACCTCCACACTTGTGCACTCTGCAGCAATTCTTTAAGGTGGGTCTTCATGCCTGCTGACCTCATGTGTTCAAAATCTGTGGTCCCAAAATCTAACCTGTAGCTCCTGCTCAAGTGTTTCATCTTGTCTATGTCAACCCCGTTTCTGTCAGCTGCTTCCTGCAAGCTCTTATGTATCTTGTTCACTTCCTTCGTAATCCTGGGACATAGATACCTCAGCTCTTCTTCCGTGTAGGACTCTAACCTGTTCACACCCATGGTCCCTTCCACCAATTCTTGTGCTTCCATGTTCAACCTGACCCTATTCATATAGTCTTCTCCTTTCCCACTAGCTGAATTTTGTGTGGAGTTTAGACTGTTGAACCATTGTGTCAACTGTTGCGCATTCACCCCCATCAGCGTGGCGTTCACATCGACTGCCATCGATGGCTGCGGCAACTTTTCAGTGTTCGATGTTAGGGGTATTATCAGTGGGGGGCTCAACCTCACCAGTGTTGACTGAGCACATATGGGACTAAACTCCATCAAGGACCCAGATCCATTTGGCTGAGCCGCTATCGGAGTTATCCCTGGGGTGTTTTCTATACACCTCCTTTTGGTCCCATTCTGCAGCATCGATCCCTGACTGCTCAGACCCAAGTTAGGCTGACTATACAAAGGTACCGGTGGACCTACAGTAATGGGTAGTGATATCGCGTCTGGGTTCTGTCCATTCCCCATGTTCTGAGGCATGTTCATTCCCACACCATGGGTCATCATTGCCGGCATGCCCATCTGGCTCCCCGTCATTTGAGCATGTGCGTTTCCTCCCTGCATCTGCTTTTGAGGCATTAAAAACTGAGTTGATTCAGCTTGTGCCATTGTTTGGTTGTAACCATTCTGTACTCCCCTTACGGTTGGATCTAGAATCATTCCTGCACTGTTATCACTGTTGTAGTACCCTGGCATCTGCGGCTGATAATTTTCTGCTGGTTTCAACACGGGCACATCTGGATATATTCTCCTAACCTGCGGTATCTGCGGGGTGAACAGCAGACTCAGGTCCTTAGATCCCGATGACGCTCCTGAACTCTGGGTTTCACTGTTCTGTACCGGTGCCGGAGGGGCAGAACTGGTACTTGGACCTTGTCCATTCTCTGCATAAGGCGGTGGACGGTCGTTCAGCAATTGCATTATCAACTCCTCATCCTCTAACTCCTCTTCTCTTCTCAACTTTTCCTCGTCCTCTCTATCCTTGGAACACTTCCTGTCTGTCTTACAGGTAGCTTTCTTCCCTGTCTCCTCTCCTTCCTTAGTAATTGCTGGAAACAATTTTATCCCCTGCAATACATCTGATCTCCACACCTTCTGTGCATTATCCCACCTAGCATCCGCTAGTGTCTTTTCTACCTTCCTCATTCTGGTCTCGAACTTCTTTTGCTGTTGCTGTCTGGCCATTAGTTCCCAAATTGCTAGAGCCTCAAACTGTGCTGGCCTTGGAGGCACCTTCATGTCATACATCGTGAATCTCAAATTCTCTAAAATCTTTATATTGAATGTCCCATATATCGGGAACGCTACGCTCCCATGTTTCTCTGTCAACTTGTGCCATTGCTTTAGCCAAAGACACGGAGCTACCCCCTTCTCTTCCATTACAATGTAAGCTGGTGTACCCTCGGGCGGCGTCTCCTCTCCTACGCTCGCTTTAATGTAAGACTCCCCCTTCATCGCGCTCCTGAATGCTTTAAAGAATTTCATTTTTCTCGTCTTTTATTTAGCCAAGTTTATAATCAATAGGTGACTTTAATTCCACAAAAATTGTAATCAATAGGTGACTTTAATTCCCGGAATACTCTTCACCTGCCTTTCCCCTTCCAATCGAGTCCCACGGACTGCGTCCAATCCGTGCACGACCCTTCTCTGCAACCAACCTATCCCAGCGCGGCTCCTAGTGACGTCACACTCACACACACTGCGGCTGACAAAGCCTCGCGGCTAGTCTTCCTTCACTCACCTCCTCTCGTAACAACTTCTGCATGTATCGCGAGCTACCAAAAATAAAACAGATCTGTCGGTTTACTACAGGAAGGGTAACACAATCGCTTCAGGACCTTAGGGACCTTTCACTAGCCTCGGGACCTTTCACTAGCCTCCGGCCGCTATTCCGTCTTTCTCAGTCCCCACATTCGCAAGCAAATCTGACCCGCAGACCTACTCTCAACTTGTCAATGATCTGTTCTAGTGCACTTAGAACCTTGTCAAAGCCCGAAGTCGAAGTTTCTTTCGCTCCCTCACACACGTACCGACTTGTTGACCACGCCCGATCAACCTACTAAACCGCCCAGACCACAACATGGATCAACATACTCCGGAGTCTCTTGACCTCGCAGGGCCCGTCTCAACAACAACAACCACGTGGACCTTTTTATGCACAAAGCGCCACACGCACATGAAGTTCGACGACTTCCCTACTCTCACACTCGGAGCCGCACCTCCGCTATCTCTATGAAGTTCGACGACTTCTCTACTTCTACACTCGGAGTCGCACCTCCGCTATCCTTAAAAAGAAAAAAAAATCCTCGCAACCTTTTCACACACCCTGCGGCAATAAGCTGTGCAAGCGCAAAACCCTAACTTCACTCATACCATCACTAGTACCGCCAACGCTGATTCCACACCTCCGTTCTCTCCATTCGCAGGCTCCGAGATCCCGGGAAAGTCGCGGTGGACCTAGCCCATCATCATCTTGTCAATCCGTTTTATCCCAAAAAAATCTAATTCAACTTCTCGAATGGGGTCTCAAAATGCGTAACCGTTAATTCAACACCATGTACTTTAAGAGTACAGGGTCCCAAAAGACGAAACCGTCCTCTGCTACCATCTACTGATAGAGCGGTCCGTAGTAATAATTTACCTGTGTTCGGACGCTCTTTAGGCCGATGAATCTTTTGACTTAGTGGGAACTCTCTGTACTCTTAATCAATCAATTCCATTAAATCAATAATCAATAACGTACATAAGCAATACCTTGATCAACATAACACTTGACAATTAGTCCAGAATACATTTCGGCGAACCCTGACCTTTCAGTCAGGAATAACCACACCAGTTTATTCAAAGTTAGTGAATTTTATTTCCCTATATTAACAAAGCTAGCACAATATAGATGTGTCTCAACACCAAATGATAAACATATATGAACATTAATAGCTGTCCATAACGCCGAAACAAGTGCAATCTATGAAGCATTTGAATCACAAGGCATTCGATAATAGCAATGCAAATCACTAATACGATAATCTGTAATGAACTAATTGCATACATTTAGTCAGCATAACAAGATCTCAAATTGCATCGTGCGACATACGGAATCCTCATCTAACCTCAAATTAGCATCGGCATGTGGGACTTCATGCAAAAACAATTTAGCAAAATTCATTTAGAAAACTCCTAGCTAGGGCCCTTATCAAAATCAGCAGTTGGTTACCTAAAAGAAACACAATGCAATTTTACAATTTCCTTTCATATTTACCAATTACGATCAGCATACAAGGAAGTCTTCGTCTCACAGGTACCGTTCTTCGGTCATCATGGGTACCGTTTCTTGATCAGCATGGGACGGGACAAAGGGGCAGGGGTGGACGGGGCAACTGCCTCACGGCGGCAAGGTAAAACTACTACTTCATGCAAAGGGCATTTCAAAGTTAAAGTCTCTAGGGCAAGAATCATCAAAGTCTCTTTCTCTCGATTAGAGAAAGCATCAAAGTCTCTCAAAATGGCGTCGCAGCAAAGTGGGCCATAATAGCTACGAAGTCAAAATGGCGTAGTGTCCGATGATAGAGAGAGTTTCCTCTCGTGCACCTGGTTTTTATAGACAACAGTTCAAGTCCAGTAGGGTCTTCCATTGGAGGGTTCATAGGTTAGCTTCAAATTGTCCAATCAAAAACGACAGTTCTCAAGCTTTTACTTAAGCATACATTATCCTTGGAGATGGGTACGCAAATCGCAACATTGTCTACCAATTAGCTCACTTTCAGAGCCTCCATTGTCCGCACCTGCAAGTCGACCTTGAATTAAAGAGAAAATATGCCAGGCTGGCACTAACTTTAAGATAAGCATGTGAACAGTTTCTGTGGAAAAGTACAGCTTCAAGCAAAAATACACGTTTATTAGCACAGTGGAAAAATACGAGCATCTAAACCGTGAGACCAGGCAACTAGGCCAAAGCCTCCGCTAAAGTTATGCTAAGCTAGAGTATTTCAAACAAGCAAATCATAGCACACGTTTACGATTATGTCGGATTAGTGCAATTCTAATACACCACGTTATATAAAGCACACGTATAAACGTTGGCAAACTACTCTGAGGGCACATTTTGTCCCCGTACAATCTTTATTAGTTCGGTTAAAGTCACACATGATTATTTCAGCACTACGTTTAAGCGTTAATAAATCAAAACCTTCATTTTCTGCTTCATCACACCCATCCTTGACTTTCCAAAGTGTCTCATTTTCAGAAATCTCTAGAATTAGAAGACTTCCCTGCAAGTTCAAATACTGCTGCCACATACATCGCAAAAATGTGTTAATTCTCCTGGTGAAAACTTTATCTGAGTATGTTGCCTTTTCCTTCTTTTTCTGTCATTGACGATAGTCTGAGCCACACACGTGGGGTACCATTAATACTGGAAGAAGTGTTGGGGGACTGGGTGGTAGGAAGTTTGGTGCTCCTCATATATTCTGTTAATTTCCCTTGCAGAACTATGAGGAAAATGCTTGATTTAAGCCACGATTTTAGGTTTGCAGGGCTCTCTGGTAAAAAAAAGCATGATATTCACACAAATCACTCCTGGATTTCATTACAAGACCAGAGGCCACCGTCATGCATTTATCCTTCAATGCCACTCCATACAGCACTTGATGGGACACTACATCATAAATAAAGTCAATCTAGAACAGAACAATGGCAACACATAAATAGTCCATGCACATAGAGATCTGCCTCTTTTAAATGCTGATCCTCAGATAAGTAGCACTTCTTAGTGCTTCCGTGATTACTTTTAATTTGATTACTTCATTACTGACAAGATGTGTATATTTAAGATCATTTACATTTAATTGATTAGTTTAGTATTTTTTGTGTCGTTTCCAATTTATGGAAATATTATCTCTTGCTATCACGTTCAGTTTTTCAGCTGCGTTCATTTAGGAGCAGGCTGCTTCTGTTTGATTAGACTACTATTTAGTAGGTTGCAGGTTCAGGTACTGGTTTCTCATGGCAGTACACTAATTGAGATAAACAACCGTTTTAGTGCAGGTCGTCAGCTTCCGTACTCAGCTGACGTGGCTAGCTGCCTTCACTGCACTGATCGCTTGGGTGCAGGATACACGGCTCTATTTTTTAGACTGACGCAACTTGGGGTTTGCGTGCAAATAAGGGCGGAGAGGTTTTTGAATGTGGGTGGTGTAGAGTGTTGTCCGGAGAGCCATCCGGGCTCTCCTCTGTTGTGTAACGTGCTCTGCGTGTCCAGGAGGGGCGTAGAGCACGGGTATAAATAAAGTGGAAACTGCAATGACGCAGTTCCTCGTGTGCTGGCAGCCAAACAAGTTGTCTGTGTCGTGATTCCATAACCACGTCAAGGCCTACGCTACATTGGCGACGAGCCGGATTGTAGATTCCGCACGGTCGACACGGAAAAAAATATATCAACGAACAAGGAGAGGCGCCTCTTGGTGATGACGTACCGTTGGGAGTAATTCGGCAGTCTCCGGAAGGCGTGTTGTGTGGCGTCCGGCGAGACGGCGTGTGAGGCGCTGTTTTGCCTCAGCAACGAAGGCGCTGGATGTCCCTGGCTCGTGCGGAGCCTGAAGACCCTGCTTCCTGCTCAGAGGGAATGCGGAAGGTGAGCCACGCCTATGCCCCAGAGGAGTTGTCACGCGGGAGAGGAGCGCTCTGAGATGCGAGGCGTTTGTTGCTAAGGAAAAACAACAGTCAACGCCGGTCGCGTCTTTGAAGCTAGAGGCTCGGAGACTGAGCCAGCAAAAGCGGGGAAGGGGCGTGTCCCTGTGTTCATTGATTTTCAATGAGGAAGCAGCCAGAGAAGGAAGCAGAAAGCTGATTCAAACTGGGAAAAATAAAAATAAAATAGAGTTGAAATGACATAAAAGGAATAATTGCACTAGAAAAACAAAAGTTGCACAAAAGGAAAAAAAAACAACAAAAGGGGCTGAGAAAGAGAAAAAAATAAAAATAAAGGCTGAAGTGATTAAAAAAAAAAAAAAATAAGAAAAAAAAAAAAGCTTTAGTCTTTCAGACAGCTGTACTGGTAGAGTGCTAACATGAGTGTCCCACCGCAAGAAAATGCACCACCACCACCAGGAAATCCCCAGCTCACGGCGCAGTTAAACAACAGTGTTCATTCTTCAGTCACATCATTACCCCTGTTTAGCCAACTGATTGATCCGGCCACTAAAGCGCTAAGATGGCACCTGTGGATAAATCGGCTAGACAACTATTTTTGGGCCACAAGGGAAACGGATGGAGCGGTGCGCAGGTCTTTAATGTTGTTGATGGGCGGAGATGAACTACAAGAGTTGTTTGATTCACTCCCAGATACAGGGGACAAATCTAACTTTGATGCAGCTGTAACAGCTTTGAACAGGCACTTTGATCCCCAACTAAACTCTGACTATGGACGTTTCAAACTTAGACAAGCGCAACAAACGGAAATTGAGTCAATGGACATGTTTTACGCCAGATTAAGAAAGCTAGCGAGTTCGTGTACGGGACTCAACCAGCAAGAAGAGATCAGGGCTCAGATTATCCAGGGGTGCCGGTCCAATGCCTTAACAAAGCTTATTCTTCGACAGCAGGGTATGTCCCTTGACGAGATCCTAATTCTTGCACGCTCTCACGAACTGTCAGCAGTACGGGCAGACGCCATGGCGGCTGTGCGAGGTCAGTCGTTGGCTGCAGCGTCGTCTACCCGTCCAGTCCAAGTGAAAGAAGAGCAGGTAGATGTTGTTCAAGCACGCCAGGCACCACCGCGCCGACCAAACCTCGTTAGACCCGGTGAACGTGCCTGTGGGAGCTGTGGGTATGAACACAAAGCAAACATGGGGTGCCTGGCAAAGGGACAGTCTTGCAACCATTGTGGCAAAGCAAATCATTTTGCAAAAGTGTGCAGGTCTAGGAGTAATAAGCAAGAGGATCAAAAGGGAAAGGATGCTAACGTCAGGAGTGTATCCAAGAGTGCTGAAGAGGTGAGAGACAACACAGCATCTGGTGGCCCCGTTTTTGAGGAAGATGAGGAAGAGGACATTTTCGTGATTTCATTCACTGGCAGGAGGCAACAAAAAAAGAGACCGTCTCCCATGAGTAACATACAAGTCAACGGCACGTTAACATCCGTGCTTATTGACACAGGGGCCTCAGTTAACGTTAAGGAAGAGACCCTATTTCAGCAGTTAACTCCCACACCGCCTCTTACCCCGACTGCCACCAAGATATACAACTATGGAGGACGGGAGCCCCTTCCTCTAAAAGGAACTGTGAAAGTGTCAGTGACCAGTGGGGATCGGTCGGCAAAGGAAAAGTTCTATGTGGTGGCAGGAGATCGAGGCACCTTATTAGGGTGTCACACGGCGGAGGATTTGGAGCTGGTATTCTTTGCACGCCTAGTTTATGACTCTCAGGTGGAACGCCTCGTCAGTGAATTTCCGCAACACTTTGAGGGGTTGGGGCGGCTAAAAGGAAAGCGTGTCAAACTTCACATAGACCCAAACGTTGTCCCTGTGGCTCTGAGGCATCGTTGTGTGCCATTCCATTTGCGGACCGCCGTCGATAAAGAACTACAACTGCTAGAAGACCAAGGAGTCATAGAAAAGGTAGATGGGCCAACACCCTGGGTTTCACCTTTGGTGATAGTGCCAAAACCCAAGCAGCCTGGAGCTATTCGTCTCTGCATTTACATGCGCTTGCCTAATAAAGCCATTCAAAGGGAGAGACACATAACGCCCACCATGGACGACATCATAGCAGATCTGAATGGGGCACAGTGGTTCTCAAAACTGGATCTTAATGCTGGCTATCATCAGCTGGAGCTAGACCCTGAGAGCAGGAACATTACCACTTTCTCAACACATGTGGGGCTCCGGCAATACAAGAGGCTGAGTTTTGGGGTGTCCTCTGCAGCTGAGGTGTTCCAGAAGGCTATCAGGGAGACTTTGTCTGGATTGCCAGGGGTAATCAATTTGAGTGATGACATCTTGATACACTCCAGGACGAGAGAGGAACATCATCATCATCTAAGAGCAACGTTGCAAAGGCTAGTGGAAGCCGGACTGACACTTCACAAGAAGAAGTGTGCGTTTTATCAAACGTCAGTAGAATTTTTTGGTTACATCTTTTCAAAGGACGGTCTACAAGTGGATCCACGTAAGGCTGAAGCGATTCGTCAAGCCCCAACTCCCCAAAATCCCACGGAAGTACGCAGTTTCTTGGGGATGGCCACGTATTGTGGGAGGTTCATACCACAGCTTGCCACCATGGCAGAAGCTCTTCGACAACTCACAAAAGGGCAACACCACTGGGAGTGGAATCCGGCTGCACACAAGGCATTCGAAGACATAAAGGCAGCATTGTTGGATAAGTCAACCATGGCTTATTTTAACCCCTGTAGGCAGACAGAAGTGGTGGTGGATGCGAGCCCTGTTGGACTTGGGGCTGTTCTTCTTCAAGAACAGAGACATCAAGAGTGGATTCCAGTTGCATATGCCAGCCGGGCATTGTCGGCAGTTGAAACACGATATGCGCAGATTGAGCGCGAAGCTTTAGCCATTCGATGGGCATGTAGGCATTTTCATTTATATCTGTATGGACATGAGTTTCAAGTAGTAGCTAATCACAAGCCTTTAGTTTCACTGTTTGCGGGAAGCCCCCGTCTCGCACCTCCTAGGATTGAACGATGGACTGTTCTACTTCAGCCTTATCGATTTACAGTCATTTATCGACCCGGGGCAAACAACCCAGCATATCTGTCTCGCCATCCGTCTTCAAAGGTACTTGATTCTCACCAAGAGCAAGATGAAGAAAGCACTGAGGTCTTTGTTAGCATGGTTGTGCAGTCAGCATGTCCCAATGCCCTTCTCATAACCAACATTGTGAATGCCACCAAGGATGATGTGGTACTGAATCAGGTGAGGGGTTGAGTCACAGGAAATGGAAACACTTTCTAGAAAAAAAAAATGCGACCAGCCCAGACCAGAAGTTGGCTATGCAGGGCATATGGAAGGTGCATGATGAATTGTCCACCAATAATGCTGGACTGATCCTGAGGGGAAGGAGAATTGTACTTCCTCAGTGTCTGTGATCTTGAGTGATAGAGTTGGCTCATCAAGGGCATCAAGGTGCTGCCAAAACAAAAGCCAGGTTGCATGCCAAAGTGTGGTTCCCTGGCATGGACAGTAAAGTTGATGAAATGGTGGAGAAGTGTCACTCCTGTATCATCACATCGGCGGAACCGCCGAGTTGCCCGGTGGTGACTGAACCAGCCACTTTGAAACCGTGGACGAAGGTGAGCATCGACTTTGGGAGTTTTCCAGATGGGAGGCTGACTGTCGTTATGATAGATTCCTATACAAAGTTTCCTGTGGTTGAGGTCATAATGTCTACGGCGTTTGAAAATGTGCGGCCAGTTTTTCAGAAGACTTTTGCATTGTTTGGGCTACCCGTCGAAATTAGGACAGACAATGGGCCCCCGTTTCAGGGGCAAGAATTTCGCTCTTACCTTGATGGGTTGGCTATTCGTCATCGTAAGATCATGCTGTATTGGCCTCAGGTGAATGGTGATGTTGAAAGATTTATGCGAACTCTGAATAGGGCTCTCAGGATCGGAGTTGAGCAAAGGGAGGAAAGCGAGCAGTGTCTACAACAGTTTTTGAGTGCATACCGTCAGACACCGCATAGCAACACTGGGTGTGCCCCCTCAGCTTTGATGTTCAAAGTTTTTCCACGTGACTGTATCCCAGCTGGTCCATGGTGGAAGCCACCTGTGTTGGATGTTAAGGCCACTCAGAGATGTAAAGAAATTACAAATCAGAAAGCCAGTGGAAAACGGAGAGCCTAGTATAGAGAGCTTCGGGAAGGTGATCGAGTGGTGGTGAAAAGTCGGAGAGGAGGAGGAAGGTTCCGGACACCTTTCGAACCTGAAGTCTGGGAAGTCATAGGCGTGTTAGGGGCAATGATAACAGCGGTCAGAGGAAGACAGAGAGTGACGAGAAATGTGTCACATTTTCGTAAAGCTGGTGTTGTTGTCCCTGCGGAAGAGGAAGGAGAGATGGAGGACGTCAGAGGCGGCTCGCCGAGCAGACCTGAAGAGACTGTGAGTATCCCTGTGCCCGTGCCGGTTGAGCGAGCCTTGCCGTGTGATGCTCCTGGACATGGGGGTTTGCTTGCCAGAAGTGCGAGGTATAATTTACGCCCCAATCCTGCCCCCAGCAGCCAGCTGAAAGACTTTGGGGGTCATTCTGACCCTGGCGGTAAAAACAGGCTGGCGGTGCTCCCATGGGCATTCTGACCGCGGCGGTACAGCCGCGGTCAGAAACGGAAAAACAGCGGTGTTCCGCCGGTTTTCCGCTGCCCTGGGGAATCCTCCACGGCGGCGCAGCTTGCTGCGCCGCCATGGGGATTCCGACCCCCTTACCGCCATCCTGTTCCTGGCGGTTTTGGCCGCCAGGAACAGGATGGCGGTAAGGGGTGTCATGGGGCCCCTGGGGGCCCCTGCAGTGCCCATGCCAATGGCATGGGCACTGCAGGGGCCCCCCCTAACAGGGCCCCACCAAGATTTTCAGTGTCTGTCATGCAGACACTGAAAATCGCGACGGGTGCAACTGCACCCGTCGCACCCTTCCCACCCCGCCGGCTCCATTCGGAGCCGGCTTCCTCGTGGGAAGGGGTTTCCCGCTGGGCGGGCGGGCGGCCTTCTGGCGGTCGCCCGCCCAGCGGGAAACTCAGAATAACCGCGGCGGTCTTTTGACCGTGCAGCGGTATTCTGGCGGTTCCAGCCAGGCCGGCGGCTTCCGCCACAGGCCAGGGTCAGAATGACCCCCTTTGTCTGTAAAGCGGGCTGTTTGTGAACTGTGTTTCATTGACATCACCCGCCGACTGAAAACTGATGACGCCTGATATCGATGGCATGAGGAGGTGTCTGGTGGTCAAAAGTGAACATTGTTGTTGTGTTGGAAATTGGGTTTTTTTCTGGATTGTTTTATTCAGTTTTTGGTTCTTTTCAGTTTTTCATTCTTTCTTTCTTTTATCTTCCCTCTCACATTCACCCTTTTGGGGGTCTGCAGGGTAATGTTCCTTTGGTTGTCTTAGGTTTATAAAGTAACCCTTGTCCGTGTGAAGTAAAACATGGGAGGGATGTAGAGTGTTGTCCAGAGAGCCATCCGGGCTCTCCTCTGTTGTGTAACGTGCTCTGGGTGTCCAGGGGGGCGCAGAGCACAGGTATAAATAAAGTGGAAACTGCGATGATGCAGTTCCTCGTGTGCTGGCAGCCAAACAAGTTGTCTGTGTCGTGATTCCATAACCGCGTCAAGGCCTACGCTACAGGCGGCGCACGTCTGTCACCCACAGTCTTTGTGTGGCTGATGCAGCTACCAGCATTTCCTTTATTGGCCGTTTCGGGTGAAGTGCACGAGGAGCCACTTACCCACGAGGACTGGAGAACTGACGCTGTACGGCATTGCTGGGTTCCGACTGCCTTTTTAGTCGGGTTGTTATGTTGTGCTCCTGCTTTGCATGTTATTCCTCATGTCGCCCAGATCACACCACATTTACAGCGTCATCACGCTGAACATATTTTGAAGAGAGCGTTGGGCAACAGTATTTACCTTCCCAATGCAATTTTTAATAATCCATTTTAGTGTGGGAAATTTCACCCAATGGAAATCTATTTTACATTTACATTTAGATATGATAACACCAAGAGCATCTGTGGAGACAGCTGTGATTAGAATTTCAAGGTTTTCTGCTTAATCTAAAAGGAAACTAGATACCCACGTGTAGGAAAGTGCCTCTGTTGGCATGGTTACCCCCCCACTTTTGCCTGATCATGAAGCCAACTTTGTTTGAAAGTGTGCTGGGATCCTGCTAACCAGGCCCCAGCACCAGTGTTCTTTCCCAAAATCTGTAGTTTTGTTCTCACAATTGGCACACCTATAGCACATAGTTAAGTCCCTTGTGAAAGGTACCAATAGTAGCAAGAACCCTGTGGCCAGGGAAGGTTCCCAAGGGCTGCAGCATCTATTATGCCACCCTAGGCGACCCCTCACCAAGCACATGCACACTGCCTTTGCAGCTTGTGTGTGCCGGTGGGGAGAAAAAGGCAAAGTCGACATGGCACCCCTCTCAGGGTGCCATGCCCACAAACCACTGCCTGTGGCGTAGGTAATGCACCCCTCTAGCAGCCTTACATCCCTAAGGCAGGGTGCACTATACCACAGGTGAGGGCATAGCTGCATCAGCAATATGCCCGTACAGTGTCTAAGTCCATTCGTAGACAGTGTAAGGGCAGTGTAGCCATATTGAGTATATGGTCTGGAAGTCTGTCATTACAAACTCCACCGCTCCATAATGGCTTCACTGAATACTGGGAAGTTTGGTATCAAACTTCTCAGCACAATAAACCCACATTGATGCCAGTGTGGGATTTATTGAAAAATGCACCCAGGGGGCATTTTAGAGATGCCACCTGTATGTTAGCCACACTGCCAGTGCAGGAATGACCAGTCTGTGCCAGCCTGCCACTTTCAGACAAGTTTCTGACCACATGGGGTGAAAGCCTTTGTGCTCTCGGTGGCCAGACACAAAGCCTGTTCTGGGTGGCGGTGCTTCACACCTTTCCCCTGCTGGAACTGTAACACCTGGTGGTGAGCCTCAAAGGCTCAATCCTCGGGTTACAGTGCCCCAGGGCACTTCAGCCAGTGAAGTTTCAGCCTCCCCTGGACAAAGTCCCACTTTTGGCAGCAAGTCTGGCGGGAAAATTAGGGAAAACAGGGAGGAGTGACCACCCCAGCTAGGACCACCCCGAAGGTGTCCAGAGCTGTGGTGACCCCCTCCCTGCAGAATCCTCCATCTTTGTTTTGGAGGACAGAGACCAATAGGGTTAGGTTTGTGCCCCCCCCCCAAAGAGAGTGGGCACAAGAAGGGTTTAACCACCCTCAGCGACAGTAATCAATGGCTACTGCCTTCTGACCCTTGTAATGCCCCTAAATGTAGAATTTAAGAACCCAACTCATCAGACACCTGGTGACCTGAAAGAAAGTAGAACTGCTAAGCTGAAACCCCAGCAGAGAAGAAGGAAGAAGACCACTGACTTGGCCCCAGCCCTACTTGCCTGTCTCCTGCTTCAAAGAACCTGCAACAAGAAAGTGACGTATCCATCGGTACCAGCAACCTCTGCCAAGCTCCAGAGGACTTCCCTGCACCCCAATGGATCAAGACCTCTAGTGGGCAGTGGCCCTGCCGAGAAAAGGAACTACACCAAGGGACTCCAAAGCCTCCTCGGATCCGTGAGTCCTGGCCACTCTGCTCCCAACGCCTGTGGCGGTGACCAGGTGGCCCAACCAGCTAGAGAGAGTCCCCAGGCGATTGTGAGCAAGTGCTCAACCTAAGCTTACCTCTCCACCCCTCGACAACGACGCCTGCAGAGGGAATCCCGAGGACTCCCCTGCCCTGACCTCGAAAGCTCTGGACAAAGATATCCGACGCCTAAAAGACCACTGCACCCACAGACCCCAGGCCTTGGAGAACCCGACCTCTGCTGCAGCTACATTTAGCAGGTGGCCCTCCTCCCTTTCCAGCCTGTGGTTTGCCCAGGTCGACCCCTTGGACCTCGCCTGCAGCATCTGAGTGACCCCCGGGGTTCCCACATAAAAAGCATTGGAAACCCGATGCCTTGCATTCACCCTGCACCGGCTGCCCCAGTGCTGCTGAGGGTGTATGTTTGGTGCCTACTTATGGCCCCCAGTGCTCCTCTACATGCCCCAGGGCTGCCTTCTGAATTCACGGGTACTTACCTGCAGGCATGCCTGATTCCAAGTGCCCCTGGTCTCCATGGGAGCCCATGTTAAATTTGCCTCAACTTTGACCTCTGCATCCGGCCGGCCCGTGCTGCTGGTGGGTGTTTGGGGTTAACTTAAACCCCAAACTGTGGGCTTCCTAACTCACAGAAACTGGAACTGTAAATTGAGTACTTACCTGTAAATCGTACTAACCTTTCTTCCCCCCAGGAACTGGTTCTGAAAATTGCAGTGTGTCAACTTTAAAAACAGATAATTGCCAATATTTCACAAAATGTATAACTTATCAATTTCAAACAAAGTACTATTGATATATGTGTGAAATATGAATCTATTGAAGTATTTATCTATAACTTGAATCTTGTGGTTCTAGAAATAAATTAAGAAAATATATTTTTGCTATATAAAAACCATTGGTCTGGAGTTAAGTCAGTGTGTGCTTCTTCTATTGCTTGTGTGTGTACAACAAATGCTTTGCACTGCCCTCTGATAAGCCTAACTGCTCAACCACACTACCACAAAAGAGAGCATTAGTATAATATAATTTAGCCTCTGTTAAGCCTCTGGGGAACCCCTGGACTCTGTGCACACTATATCTGATTTTGACATAGTATATACAGAGCCAGCTTCCTACACCACACCTATGACTTAGATATTCAACATTTTTAATTATTATTAGGTGAACCTATACATTCAGAAAATTACTTTTAATTAGGACTTATCATAAATCTATTGCACTTTTCCTCTACTATGTCAAGTGACAGAATGAATGAGCCTATTGTGGGCTCTGAAGGGAAAATTAATGAAGACAGTATTAGGAAACTAATACAATATGAATTGCATAATTGCGTATGAGAAACAATAGATCAAGTCCTATCTAGGCAAAGAGATAGTAGAGCCTCAAGAATAGAGACATCAACAGCTGTGGAAAACAATCCAGACTCAGTAAACAAGGGAGGCAAGAAAAAGAGGAAAACAAAACACATTGAAGAATCATCATCTCCTTCCAGTTTATTGGGAGGTCTAAGCACCTCAAACAACATGAGAGGTCCAAGTATCTCAAGTAACATGGGAGGCCAAAATGCATCAAATATTTCAGGAGGTCTAAGCACCTCGAAAAGTATGGGTACCCAACGTGGTACAAATAAGAGAGGGGTTCAGTGCAACACACTAGATCTTGGTGGCTTTACAGCCTCAGATACCTTTGAATCTCAAGACATTGAGCTTTCAGAAGTCAATGCTGATGAGACAGACATGCTTGATGAGTATATTCTGGATGTGGATGAAGGATTCTCTGCTGATAATGATCTATTTACAGAAGATACCAACCCTTCTGGTTCTAAAGATCTTATCAAAAATTCCCTTTGGAGGAGGACCAGAATCTCTCTTCTTATAACATAAAATAAAAAAATTGATTTGATATCCCCTGGAGAAGGAGGTCAGAAATTTACTTAAGGCAGAATGCTCAAGACCAATGATAAATAATAATGTTTGCGTAACTTAAAACCTAGATCCAGAATAACCACTTTTTTGTTTAAATTTGGCAAAGACCCCAGAAAGGGATTGGAAAAGTCCCTCAAATTCTGCCAGGATCATCTGCTGGACATAGTGGTCCTCTAGATAGAACCATTGACATGTCGGAAGAATCATACCTCAAAGGAATTCCTGTAGATTTGAACCCTCTGCATGGCTGGAGCCAACGAGCAATGGTTTTCCTGGGCAATGCCAATGCGGCATTGAACACGGAAAGACGCAAAGCAGTCCTCATGAAAATAAACCCCATATTGGGGGATTTGGCAGAAAAAAAGCCTCAGAGAATAAAAAAGTTCTTCTCTTCGTCAAAGATGCGGTTAAAACACCATATGTAGTGACCTTCACTGCCCTAGACAAAACACAAACAAACATGTGCAAGGTATTCAACACTAGTGTTTTTGGTCAGCCAGCGGAAGGGGACTTTCGGCCGGCCGAGGCTTTCAAAGATCCTATGTAATAGCTTCAGACAAAGAGGCAGGGGTTTCCAATCATCCTCACCAGCGGTCTTTTAGCCACAAAGAGGGCACTATTAATGTGCCAGAGGAGGCAAGACTAGAAGACAAACCTTTTCATGTTAGCAGGGTGAGTACGAACACTTTTCTTCCTTCTTTTTCCCACGAAAGAGTGGGAGGTCGACTAAAATATTTTATCCATGTTTAGGAAAGTATAACTGAAGGTTCTTGGGTTTTAGAAAGAGTTGAAGGTTTCAAAGTAGATTTTATAAGAACACCATTCCAAAAATGTCCTTCAAGTGAGTTAACTTTGTGCATGGACCAACAGGAAGTGGTGGACGAGGAAGTAAAATCTATGCTAGAAAAGAGGTATTTACGGAGGTGAGCATGATATGCACAGTTTTTGTCAGCATTTTTTTCCTGGTGAAGAAGAACGACAAAGGGTGTAGACCCGTCATAAATCAGAGAAATTTAAACTGTTTCTTAGTTTACCGACATTTCAAGATGGAGGGGATCCATCTTTTAAGGGACATGTTATTGAGAGATGATTTGCTAGTGAAACTGGATCTAAAGGATACATATTTTACTATCCCCATGGCCAAAGATTTCCAACTGTACCTTCAGTTAATTTGGCAGAATTTACTATATCAGTTTTGTTCTCTTCCCTTCGGTCTCTCTTCTGCACCTTGGTGTTTTACCAAGGTGATGTGAGCAGTACCATCCTTCCTAAAAGCAAAAGGTGTGCATATGATCATCTATTTAGACAACATACTGATCATGTCCCAGTGCCAAAATCAACTCTTGAGAGATTTGGACATGGTTATGTCTCTTCTGGTAAGTTTAGGCTTCATAGTAAACAAAGGAAAGTCTATTTGATTCCTTCCCAGTCTTTAAAGTTTTTGGGGTTGACAATAGACACTGTCAATGTGTTCTTACTCCTACCACCAAAAACGATTTGCAAGATAAAAAAAGAAATAAGGTATGTCCTAAAATGAGAGTCTTTTACTCTGAGAGAACTGGTGAGAATATTAGGTCTTCTTTCTTCTTCTATTCAAGCAATCTTTCCAGGCCCATTACACTACTGTGCTCTTCAAGGAATAAAAGCAGGAGCCCTTCGCAAAGGCTTATGATATGGGGACAAAGTATTTTTGGATGCATGTGCAAGGATTAAATTTACTTGGTGGCTAGAGAATTTAGAAGCCTGGAATGGTCGGAGCAATCTTTGGTTCCTCACCAGACTTTATTCTAGAGTCAGATGCAAGCTCATATGGTTGGGTGCTTGTTTAGATGTACCGGAGACTAGTGGGTCATGGTCAAAAACAGAGAGGTTACACCACAAAAAACTATTTAGAATTAACTGCTAGTGTTTATGCCCTCATGAGTTTCATACATTGTCTGCAGGGCAGAACAGTTCTTTTGAAAATGGACAATATTTCTGCAGTAGCCTATATAAATCATTCGGGAGGTCCGAAATCTTAGACCTGACAACCTTAGCAAAGAAGCTTTGGATGTTCTGTTTGGAACACAAAATCAATTAACAGGAATACCTACCTGGGAAGGCAAATGTTTTAGCGGATTGGAATTCAATATTTTTAAGGGAATACAGCGATTGAAAGCCTCAACAAGGATTGCTTCAACAAAATATTCTAATGTTGTGGTCCCTTATAGATAGACCTCTTTGCAAGCAGGCTGATGTTTCAAATAAAGAGCTATTACAGTTGGATGCCAGATTGAGGAGCTTTAGCTGTGAATGCCTTCCTTCAGAGCTTGAAGGGTGCAGACGCTTATTCATTTCCTTCTTTCGCAATGATTCAGAGGGTTCTTCGGGAAATGAGGAAGGAAGGATGCCCCCTCGTTCTAGTAACTCCATTTTGAGTGCCACAGGTGTGGTTTCCCATAACTTTGTAACTTGTTTGCAACTATCCAATTTTTCATCCTGCTACGGAGGGTTTTCTCAAAGACATAGATGGGGAGGAGCAACCTTTAGTGCTGTCAGGGACTTTGAGCCTTCTTGCATGGAGAATATCAGGCAATCTTCAGAAATGTACGGCCTTTTGGGATGAGCTGTGGAACTTTTTGAGGAATCATGGGCCCCCGGAACCAGGTATAGGTACAAGGGAATCTGGAAGATGTGGGTATGTTGGTGCATGGAGAGCAACCTGGATCATTTGGTGGCTCCTATAGTAGAGGTGGTAAATTTCCTGGTGGAGCAATTTGATAGGGGTCTCAGTTACAGAATCATTAACTGCTATAGATTTGCCATTTCTGCAGGTCACAGTATGGTTAAGGGCAAAAGCGTAAGGAACAAAGTTTTGATATGCAGAATACTAAAAAGCATCAGGTTGAGAAGAAAACCAAAACCGAGATATACAACTTTATGGTATGTTAACCTGGTATTGAGCATGTTTTCTGCATGGCCAGGGAATAGGTTTTTCGAACTAAAGAAACTCAGTATCAAACTAGGTATTTTACTATGCTTGATCTCATGCCGAAGAGTTTCAGATGTAAAAGCTTTGGAGGTAAGTAACTGCCTTTATTACCCCTTTGGGGTGATATTTGAAATAACTAGAAGAACTAAAACTATGTTGGATACTACCTTTTATCCAAGATATGATTTATGTAAGAAATTGTTTATAGTAGATTGTATGAAGGAACTAACCAATTGTTGTTCTCCTTTGTCAAACCTTTTAAAGCGATTACTACTGCTTCTGTTGCTTGGTGGGTAAAATGCATTATGCAGGAAGTTGGTACTGATTTGTCCAAGTTTGGTGCTCATTCTATTAGAGGAGGAATGGGCAGCAAAGCCTTTTGGAAAGGAGGGAGATTAGAAGACATTATAAAAGATTCCAATTTATCTAATGCAACCACATTTGCTAAACATTATTGTAAACCAATTGAGCAAATGTGGTTTTGGAGGGCTACCAACATGCATAATGGTGGTCTTTGGTCTTGTAATGAAATAGCAATTCTCCAAATTAAATGCAAAGTGAATCTGGATTTCATTAAAGAAACGGGGGCCAACATTATCCCACCCTCGCTCACCATTTGGGGTATATTAACATTATAATTATAATAATAATATTAATTTGCTTGTATTGACCTGAAGAACAGCTAAGAAAAATGAAGGAAATATTAAAATATGAAGCATTTTGTTTGATGACTATGCTTTTATTGAAAATATTTATTTTCAAGGATTGTCTTTTTTCTAATTGCTTTTATCTTTACAGATAATAACCATTACACTATTCGGAAGAAGTATTAGTCTGAGGCACTACATTTTGTTGAATGTTCATTTAGACTTCCTCAAGGCTATAAATAACCATGTTGATACTACGACTCGTGCATTTTAAAGAGGCAGATATCTATGTGCATGGACTATTCATGTGTTGCCATTCTGCAGTTCTAGATTGACTTTATGATGTAATGTTCTTTCAAGTGCTGCCTGGAGTGGCATTAAAGGATAAATGCATAATGTTGTCATCCATGTCTTTAATTAATTCCAAATTCTCTTTGGATTTAATTTGGAGAATCGCTATTCTCCTGCATGACATGTTTTTAGAAATGTCTGGGTTCAGTAGGTTTCTCTAGACAGAGGTCAAGGTTGAGCCCAAATACCTCAGCTACCCACATCGCCAAAATAGGAACATTTGTAAAAATATTGGTGTCTCCATGTTGTGTTTTTGGGGCTTTTATTTTTCTGGAGATAGATCTAGTTACACAAGTGGGATATCGTTTTTATTGGGAGGAGTGTAGAAATACAGAATGGAATATTAGAAAATGTTAACAAAAAAACATATTTTGCTAAATGCCAGCTGAATCACATGGTAGAATATGTAACCCAAAATTCAGAGTTGTACAGTTACCCAGTAATGCTACACTCAATTTAAAAATGCATGTTTTCTGCGTACCCATGACAACACATTATACTGTATCATGACATCTCTCTTCCTGAAAGCTTTCCAGCACCTGTTTTAGGAGGCACGTGCCCTCCAGTGGTAAACCTAGCAGCAGGTCTGACATAAAAACATCTGGTTCAATAAATATGTTTAGGGGAGTTAGGAGCCCAGTTCCATCACAGTCACGATACAGTCATTAGCATCCCATTGTACACTCTACAGTGAAGTCAGCTGGAGGGAGGTCATATGGCAATCATCTCTAAATCTTCAGACGCTGTTCTCTTAATTAACATTTGAATCGAGTAGTTATCCCACAGAATGGTACTCTTACGTTCTCAGATGCTACCTGGATAATAGAGAAATTGTTGGCAGCTGTAATCCAGTTTACATAAACATGATGTATTTTTAATTAGTTAGAAAAGAAAGCCACGCATATGGTGTGAAGAGATAATCAAACTGCCTTGTTGTGAAAAGAATACAAATGGTTGCTACCTTTTTATGAAATAATAACCCCGAGCACAATAATTCAGCAAATTAAAATAACTCAGCCATGTTGTGGAATGGGCATAAACAAACACATCTGCAAGTATTATAAACTATCTTCCGTATAAAAAAACTGGTTTTAAGGTTGACAGAGATGTAAGGAGTGGCCACAGAGGAAAACCAAAAAACACTTGAAATTCAAAATTTAAGGTACTACTTGATATTATCTGTTATTCCGGCATTTTAATTTAATCTTAATTCCCACTCCTACAATTTCTTGTGAAAGGCAGAAATGAGAATTGAATGAGAGATTGAGGACTTGATTTGCATAAGTAATTTACATTTTTGTGTAAGTTTACACTTTTGAGTAAGTTTGCTACTTTTGGTATTCACAAACTCCTACTGTTAACTTACTGCAAATGTGTAAATTTCATAACTCCAGCCCTTGAGTATTGCAAATGACTTACCCCTGTGTGGGTGGGTGATGTCCCTCCCTAAATGTTTTCCTGACACTACCTAAAGAACAAGTTAGTTACCTTTGGTAAAGCATTATCTGGTGGTGACAATATCTGGCTGCAGATTCCTTACCTTTGAATTTCCCAGGCATCAGCCTGGATCGTGAAGATTTTTGCATGAGCAGCACCCCTTCGAGCCACGGGTGGCTTTGTTTTGTTTCGCCATCTGCGTTGTTTTGGCCGGAAGTGACATTGAACACACCTATATAGGCACCATCCAGGCGCATGGATATCAGTTATTTTTCACGACTTTCCACACCAGGAGAGCAGAGCCATGAAGTTAACTAACAAATGTGTGTTCAATATAGGGCCCTGAAAGGGAGCATCCCTAACCCTAGAAATCTGCCCACAGAGCAGGGAGGCATCAGTGGGTCTGTGAGGAATCTATAGCTAGGTATTGTCTCCACCAGATAATGCGTTGCCGAATGTAAGTAACTTGTTCATCTGATAGACACTTCTAGCTGCAGATTCCTTACCTTTGAATAGATACCCAAGCCATACCATCCTGGCAGTGGGCTACAAACAAATTTTCTATGCTAAGAAGACCTGCAGAACCAAACAGGTGAAATTGCTGTCCGTGTGGACCTGACTGTCCATGCTGTAGTGTTTGGCAAACATGTACAGGGATGCCCACGTTGCTGCCTGGCAGATATCCAGGACTGGGACTCCACAGGCCAATGCCTTGGTTTCAGCTTTTTTCCCCTGGTGGCATTGGCCCTTAAGCCAGGGAGTAGCATATCTTGATACAATGAACAACCCAGCACGGAATGGTTCACTTCTGTACTTCCCCACCTGTCTTAGCTCTTACATAGCCCACAATGAGTTGGCTTTCCACCCAGAACACTTTTGTGCAGTCAAGTTAGAATGACAATGCTCTTTTTGGGTCCATACAGTGGAGTCACTCCTCTTCTTTAGAGGGGTGTGGAGGAGCGTAGAAGGTGGGCAGGGTGATAGATTGTCCCAAATGGAATGGGGTCACCACTTTCAGCAGGAAAGAGGCCCTGGTGCGAAGCACCACTTTGTCAGGAAAAACAGATAGAAAGGGAGGTTCGGATGATAAAGCCCGCAGCTCACTCACCTTCCATGCTGCAGCCACAGGGGACAATTGTGCATGGTCTCCATGGAAACACACATTAGGTAGGTGAAAACCAAATTCAGGTCCCACTGAGGCATACTGAAGGGGGAAACATATGTACAAGCCCTTTCAGAAACCTATTCACATTAGGGAACTTAAATAAAGAGGGTTGGTTAGGCAGCTGCAGGAAGGCAGACAGAGCAGACAGCTTCTGGGAAAGGGTAAGAATAAACAGAAGAATATCAGAAAGTGAAGCAGAAAGAGGGTCAATAATCTTTTCTGTACAATATAATGCAAGGTGCATACTGTTTTGGTGGAGGGATGCCTGGCTGCCAAGATAACGTTACAGACTTTGAGAGGAAGAAGCTATCAACTGTTGCTGCTCAATCTCCATGCAAAGAGTTACAGAGTTGACAGGATTGGGTGGAGTACCATCCCCTATTACTGTGACAAAAGATCCTCCCGAAGGGGCAGCCTGATCGGAGGATAAATGCTCATTTTCAGGAGCTCGGGATACCAGACTCTCCATGCCCAGTCAGAAGCCACAAGAATGACTTGGGCCCCAGTCATTCCTGATCTTCTTGGGAACCCTGGCCAGAAGTGGCATGGGTGGAAAGCGCACATGAGGCCTGAACTTCACTCTTGATGAAAAGCATTCTCCAAGCAATAGCCGCCTTGGAAACCCCAGCACGCAAAACTGCTGACTTTGTGCGTTCTCTTCGGAGGTGAACAGATCTAACCAAGGCTCTCTCCTCTGCTTAAAGAGTCCTTACACTGCCTCCTTTTGGAGATGCCACTCGTGATCCGCTAGGCATTGATGTCTGAGTTTGTCTGCCCAGGTGTTTAGAGAACCTGCCAGGTGTTGAACCACAACGGTAACGCCCTGCTGTTCCAGCCATGTCCAGAGGTGCAGGGCCCCTTGACAAAGGGTCCACGACCCCACCCAGCATGTTGTAGTACCATATGGCGGCAGTGTTCTCGGTGAATACCTGCACTATCTTCCCCCTCACAGAAAAGAAATGCTTTCAATGCTAGGAGGATCGCACAGAGCTCCAGCAAAATGATGGGGAGTCCAGATTCTGCCAGAGACCAGAGTCCTCTGATCTCCACCTCTCCCAGATGGCTGCTCCATCCCAGCAGTGGCGCGTCACTACTATGACCTCTGGTTGGGGAAGAGAGAGGAATCTGCCTTTGACCCAATCGCAGTTCGTCAGCCACTACTGCAGGTCTTTTGCAGTTCCCTCCGAGATCTGGACCATGTCAGAGAGATTCCCTGATGCTGCGGCCATTCGAACTTCATGTCCTACTTCAGAGCCCACATATTCCATCTGGCATGATTCACCAAAAAGGATGCAGGGTGCCCAGCAGCCTCAGAGTCATTTTCATAGAAACCTAGGACAGATGCTGAAACATCAGTATCATAGCCCGAATATCCTGGACTCGCTGCTCAGGAGGATAAGCCTAAAACTGCACTTTGTGCAGAACAGCTCCATCAAAAGGGAGCATCTGAGGAGCCTGGAGTGATTTTGGCACATTGATAGTGAGCCCTAGTGAATTCAGGAGGTCCGCCGTAGTCTGAAGGTGGGGCGAGACCACCTTCAATAGCCAGACGTCGAGAAAAGGGTAGACTGACCTCCCTGATCTCTGCAGATGAGCTGCGACCTTAGTGGACACCCAAGTGGGCCTGGTAAGGCCAAAATGGAGCACAGTGAACTGCAAGTGCTTGTGGCCTATCTTGAACCGCATGTAATGCCTGTGGGCAGTCAAGATGGGAATGTGGACATATGCATCCTGCAAATTCTGCGCTACCAACCAGTTTCCTTGGTCTAGGTAAGACAAGACCTGAGCAAAAGAGAGCATCTTGACATTCTCCTTTTTGAAGAAGAGATTGGCGGTTTGGAGGTCTAGAATAGGGTGAATCTTCTTGGGTTTTTTTGGGAATCAGAAAGTAGCGGGAATAACAACCACTGCCTACTTCTGATTGGCCCTTGGCAAAGAGAGATGTAACTTCCTGTGGGAGCAAAGACAGATGATCCTCCGCCAGCCGTTCTTGTGTTGAAGATGTGGGGGAGGTAAAGACTGGCATGGTAGGGAGTAGCCCCTCTGACTGATCTGCACAACTCATTTGTCAGATGTGATGGATTGCAAGTGGAAGCGATGATGTTGGATTCTCCCTCATCCTGAGCACCCATGATCTTGCAGTACCAAACAAGGAGGACTTAGAGGCTGCAGCTGCCAGGGGTTGGTGGTGGACAACTTCTGGCAATCAGACCCACAGGCTCAGAATGCACCACAGCCACTTCTCACAGCTTGGGGCGCTTGTGCAGGACGGTGGTCAGCATAGGGCTTGAGCTGTGGCAGGACCCTTCCGTAGCCATGGAAGGGGCGAAAGACACACTGGCAGCGCAGTGCCACTGAGAGTACCAAGGCCATAGCCCGCGAGTCCTTGAGGCTCTCCAGCACTGAGTCTAGCTTCTCTTCGAAGAGACAAGTGCTGTCAAACTGCATATCCATGAGGTTGGTCTGGACATCCTCCGAAATGCCAGATGTTCTCAGCCAGGTGTGGCACCTCAAGACCACTGTCGATGAAACCGCCCTGCCAAGCAAGTCATTTGCATCCAAATCACACCTGATGGTGAACTTTTCTGCATCCCTCCCATCTTTCACCACTTGGGAGAGCACGGCCCATGGCCCACCCTCTGTGAGCACTTGCGCAACCATATCACACAAGGTATGGGAATAACGGAGTTCAAATGAAGAAGCCCGAGGCTGAAGCACTTCTGCCAAGTGATGAAGCCTGACTGGCACAGAGGAAAGTTTGAGGTCCAGAACCTCTGCTGTCCTCTTCACCACCATTGCAAAGGATGCTCTCTCCTCCATAGCCATGGGACCTCATTGGAGCTGAGGCTTGAGCCATCGATGCAGAACCTGATGGGGCCTCTTCTGACCCCATGGGACCCGAAAGCACTCCAGAGCGGTCAGCCCACTCAAATTCGCAGCACAGGGCCTCATAGAACTCATTAGTTTGTGAAGGGGCCACTCCGGATCTTGGAAACAGGAAGCACGGAGCTGGACCTGGCAATAGCTTTGCGGAACCATGCCTGGAACGCAGATGTTCCAAACTCATTGTGTCTTCCATCAGATGAGGGAAAGTCAAGGACCTCTTCAAATTCTTCCTTTTCTTGTGCTTCTTCCATGAATGTCCAGAGGACTTTGAATGTAAGGAAGAGGACTTGCGGCTCCTGGAGCAGTCCTGCAATCTTCTTCTCAATCTGGACCGAGTCCTCCTGGGAGTTGCGCTAACCAACATTGACTTCTAGGCCGCAAGCAGCTTTAGGGACCACTCCCTCAAAACTTTCGGTGCCATGAGTCAAAATATTCAACAAAATTTCAAAAGAGCTTGTCAAAAAGAGACAGAACGGTAGCTCCTCTCCAGATTAGTGCTAGCTGGCGCAGAAAGAAAAGAACTGACGTCTGTGCTCCTGGGTGGTGCCTATATAGGTGACCGCAACTACAGTTCCGGTGCCAAAGACCCTATGTGGAACTAAATGAAGACACTCAATGGGGTGCAGGGGTACTTTCAGATCCTGTCTGAAACTTGTGATTTAAAAACACCTGCTGAAAAGTTCCTTCTGCCTCCAGCATTCAGGGAGCAATTAGAATGTCAAGATACCTCTTGTGAATAATGTTCCTCCGAGAGAGAGATCGGAGTTTTGTCAGGCAGCAGTTTTGACTCACCATAAAGTAGCAAAGAGTGTTAAAGTGCCTGCTGCAAAGAACAGATCTATATATTATGTGGATAGTTGAGTGGATTAGTAAATGCAGCCTTTACAAGCACTTTAAAGCAAGTGAATGTATTGGAAAGGGGGCTATGGAGAGATGAGGAGCACATTAGCAGGGTGGTAGTGAGGGAATCCGAGGAGGTGGTCATGGAGTGCGGAGGGTGCCAAAAAAAGACTGTTGCACAGGGCGCAAGCAGAAGTAAAGCCGGCCCCGTGTGCAGAGGTATGATGAAGGCACCAAGGGTTGCCCACTTCCAGGTAAATGCATTTTTCTGTTGATCAGGAATGTTCAAACTTGAGAGTACACCCCATCATAATTTGTAATGAGCTAAAGACATAAAATGCTTGTTTTCTTCAGAAATGGGATGTTCACACATCATGAAACACAAGAATAGACATGGACTTGGGCAAAGTGGGAGTATATATATATATATATATATATATATATATATATATATATATATATATATAAATATATATATATAGTACCTCAGCAGTGCTAAAAAAAAGTCAGGGTGTGGAAACAGGAAGAGGGTGGAGTCACGTGGGACAGAGTCCTGAAGATCAGAGTCTGACAGTCAACAAATACATTGAGGGGCATATTTAAGAGCCCCAGTGCCACCTTAGTGCCCCCATAGCATCATTTCTTTATGGTAAGGTAGAGCTAAAGTAGCTTTTTCCATGTGCCATATTTAGAAAGTGACACAATACATGCATTGCGCCGCTTTGTAAACCCTTGTGCCACATTATGCCTGCGCCAGGCATTATGCATGCAAGGAGGGAGTTCCGGCACTAGGAGGCCCAAAAACATGTCACAGTGAAACTTAGCAGATTTCACTACCCATTTTTGGCATAATTTTTAACACCTGCTCAGAGCAGGTGTTAAAATGACACATCCACAGTAACCTATAGACATCCTTGCACTTTGCTACACTAGCGTCAAAAATGTTAACGCTAGTGGAGCAAAGCGCCACAATAGTGTAAAACTTGTTGATGCTATTGGGCTAATGACCGCCATGGTGCGCCGTGTAAAAATATGGCATAGCCTTGGTGTGGTTAGGTGCCAGTAAAGGGGGGGCAGAAAAAGTGGCGTATCAGCTCTGATGAGCCACATTTTCTTAAATATGGGCCTTAGGGCGAGATTTAAGAAAAGTGGAGCTACATTACATGTAACACCACTTTTCTTGCGGACTCTACGGCCCCACCCACCTCCACTCGCCACCATGCGTGTGCCGTATTTAAAATACAGGGCACCATGGCACAGCATAGGGGGCAATAGCATCAGAAATTCTGACACTATTGATGTACTGTTCAGGGTTAGGGCCAAAATTTTGGCTCTAACCCTAAACAGTACATAGGGGCCCATTGAAAACAATGACATGCCCCCTCTTAACACCTGCTCTGAGGTGTTAAAAATGCCAAAAAAAATGACCCAAAGAAATCTTTTAGGCTTGAAAGGCCAACAAGAGCGCACAAAAGAGCACAAACAAAATTTGGTCAGATGGGTAGCCACATAACATTATGTAAGTGTTCAGAGAAAAATATATGAAATATGGAATAAAGCTTGATAAGCAGATGAGATTAACCAGCCTTCAGTCTCATTCCTCTCTATATTCATGGAACTCCTCAGTGACTTGCAGTAGCCTTTTAATGTACGGCAGGGGATACTTTATCCCATATATACATAATAAACCAGTCATTCACAGTCCCCAAGCTATAATACATTATGAATACACACTGGCTTCCAAATAACTGGAGTAAATATATGCTGTTCCTGGTTCAGATTTTGTGCTTAGTACTCTTGGCAAATATCTT
Source organism: Pleurodeles waltl (assembly GCF_031143425.1). NCBI lineage: Eukaryota > Metazoa > Chordata > Amphibia > Caudata > Salamandridae > Pleurodeles > Pleurodeles waltl. The sequence goes on from NC_090449.1 coordinate 89,015,482, forward strand.
CTAATTGATAGTCAAAGACAGTTTCTGAAACTTGTAACAAAAAGTGCCACGGAATTTTTTTTATTTTTTTAAGATCAGAAAAGAAACAACCCTAACCACATTTAGTGATGACACCAACCACTGCGCAGGGCTTCTATTCTACATATTGAGTAGGACATGAGGGCAATGCAGAATTCTTAATTAGGCCTTATCTTCTGGGGAGAACGAAAAGCCCAGGTTGAACGGGAAACCAGGTGTGAATACTCACACGTGCACCTGCTGTTATCTTGACAATGGCATCTTGTGGTTTGTGGGTGGAGGAATGTATTTATCTCTGTCGAAAACTGGTCCTGAGTCCCACATTTGTGCGGAGATATTCGGATGCTTAGGAATATGAATGAAGATCTCAGGACAGAGAGCCGTCCTGCTGTGCGGTTTAAAATGAACGGCAAGGAAACAAAACACTTGTGCAACTCATTTAGTGTTACATTTGTTATTTTATTCAGTTATCTGCGTTGCATGAATTTAAAATATAATGTTTAAGACCCGCAGGATTTTGTGACACAATTTATTTTGTGAAAGATACAACTATTAAAGGAGAAACAATGCCTTTCAGTGACCATATAATAACATTCGGTGTTTTGTAATTTCATACCATTATTTCACAAAACTTTTGGGTAATTTATCCATTCCTTTTCCTCACGGAAGTGACGTCACTGGTAGCCCGTCATTTTCACTAGGGTCGGGTACCTGGTGCGATGGGTCATGCACTTCTCCCTGTCAATGAACAGACTGTTCTCCTTGATCGCTATCTCCTTCACAAAAGACAGTCGTGTGTCTTCCATGTTCATCAGCGACTGCTCCGCCTCCTCCAGCTGCTGCTGCAGGCAGCGGATGGATTCCGTCAGCTCCTCGACTTCGTTGACCAATCTGAGTTTTGAAACACACAAAAAACATTTGAAAACGATCTAACAAATCCTTTATGACTCTGTATCAAAACAATGCATCAGTTCGCCCATGTGAAGCGTCCTCTCATCACTCCAAGACTTTACACACAACTACATTTACAGTTCTCCTACGAGGTATCTCCCTCCACTAGCCTTCAGTGATCCAGTGCCCAGTACACTGGCCGATGGGGCTGCCTTTATCACCATTTAAGGTGGATTACATTGGTGTAGAGTGATAAGGGCTAAATACTTGGCATTAGCACCTTTTCCATCTTCAATGTTACAGTTCTCATTTATTGAAGTGAATCTATTGCAAGGCAGCACTCATTTGTTTATAACCAGCCTTCCTAAAGCCCTCTCCTAATAGGAGGGTATCATTATTCTCACTCACTCCCCATGGCTGCCTAGTTTGTCTTTTCGGCACACTTAGCTATTTCTACGTCTTGAGTATTAAACAGCACATGCATTGACTGATGCATGATATATTGTCAGCTTACATTGGAATTAGAGTCCCCCCCAGCTTATCATTTGTTGGCTTCATTATTACTCTCATTTGTTTTATTCTTATTCATAAGCTTGTGAGAGTTTTACTTCATCTAAGTGCATTTGTCCCTCTCCTTGAGCATTGACACATTATCTGTTTCCTTCCACTACCCACTTTTCAGCCGCTACAACTTTCTAAGAACTCCCCATGAGTTTTTCAACCTGTCTCGATTGTGTACTCCTCCCCTCCATCGTATTTGTGCCACTCTTTCTCTGCCCGTAACTTCTCCCCACCCTCACTCTGTAATGCCCTTGTGTGCTTCTCTCTCACATTGCTTTCTCCTATGTGTGCTTCTCCCTACAACTCCACATTGTGCTTTCGCGTCCATTTGCTTAGCCCATACCACATTCCTCTGTTTGCTTCTCTTCCTCCACCCTCCATGTTGTTTGCCCTCCTACGCTACAGTGTTGCTTCATCCGCCCCTATATTGCTTCCCAACGTCTTCCTGTTGCTTCCCCACCCTTGGCCTCTATGATTCCAACCACCCCCTCCGTGCTGCTTCTCCGTACCTGTGTTGCTTTCCCAAACCCATTTGTGCTACCTTATTTTCTTTTTGTATTCCAATCAAACTGAGACAACCCTAAACAAGTTAATCTTTCAAGATTTCTAAGGAATGTGGTGATCTTAGGGCTCCATGAAGGATGAACGGTTTGCAGCTTTCCGAATCACTGTTGTAGAATTTCATAGATGTACCCCAGCCTAACAGTACAAGTTATTCGCAGGTGTGGCTACTCTATAGTAACATGATGTAGAAGAAATTGGTTATTGAGTGTTGGGGTAGAACCTGTTTAGGGATTCTCTGTTACTTTGAGTTTCCTTCTGGTTGGCTTACCGTGTAGAGTTACTGATTAATGCAGCGTTCTACACATTTCACACTCATTTCTCCATTAGAGAGAGAATGGGATCCATACTGATGCCGCAGACCATGAGGGACATTGTGATGGCAAAGGAAGATCATCCCTTATGCCTCCTAAGGGGAGAGCAAGTGATAACACTGACAAGTATCAGAACTAAGGCCACTGCACTTGTTCAAGAGGGTCATTTGGCCTCAAAAAAAGAAGGTTAGTTATTATTATTGATGGCTGGGAATGAACTTGGAAATTGATAATTCTGGGTCATATGTGCAAAGCACTTTTTTATGTAATATACGGGCCATTTCTCAGAATTGGGCCATTTACGACCTCAATTTTTTTTTTTAAATGTACAAACACCAAGCTGCAATTCAGTAACACATTACCAAATCGCAATTTGGGCTTCAGACCAAATATCGATTTGGTATTTGGAAAGCACTTGTTTAGGGCGTCCCTTCCAAATTTTCAATTAATTGTGAAAGAAATGCTGTTGCAAAACATTAATACTTTACTAACACCACAAAAGAGATGGTAACTCTTTTACAAACAGGAAGGGGACCCCAAGGACCTACTCCTAAAAACTTAAGGTCCAATGGACCACTTCCTACTCTTAAAAAATAAAAATGTATCTTTTTTTTTCTTTGAAAGCATCAAGTTTTCCTTTAAGACAAATGGGTTGCATTTAAAGAAAAACATACTTTATTTAAAAGCCACCGTAGACATGGTGGCCGACTTACCTCACTGATATTCATGAGGTAGGTTGAATGGGACCTACTACAAATAAGTAATTTGGAAACCAACCTCACATAGGTCACTTGGAAGATTATCAAACTGGTCGAAAAAATACTGGTCATAAGCTGCGACCAGTATTTTGTGAACAGTTGTACGTACATCTGACCCCCGTCATGTTTACCTGACTATAGTGCCACAAGTGAAGCTTGTTGAAATTCAAGATATTATTTGTGTTACACAAAATTTATGTTGGGTCTTGCGGATTATTCCTTGCATAAAGATGCTGTACGTTTTGCTAATGGGTTTAATACAATGTTCGATAACGAGTTGTTCTGAAGGTGCCCCCACCACACCCCTCTACCCCACCCCCTGATTTTAGTGGTGGACAATGGAATCCATTTTGTTGAGATGGAATTAAAGCAGGGCTTAATTTGTGCTTGTTGTTTCCGGTGCAGAATACCGGCACTTATTTTTGAGGGCCGGCACTTATTTTTCTGCCTCAAGCATTTACTGCGAGCAAAATACACTTATGGGAAAGACGGAAGAAGAGAACAACGAAAAAGCGTTACAAAGGGAGAAAGAAGAAAGCTGCCAGACTGAGCTGAAGGGGCAGGGAGTGGCTTTAAATGGTTGGAAGAGGCCCAAGATGGCTTCAGGATTACGCTGTCTCAGTATTCCTGTTCGCACATTGCAGCAGACGAGTGTTTAAGAGGAGAGCTTTGAGCACCGGCACCTTTTTATTTACAAATTAAGCACTGAATTAAAGATCTTGAAAAATATGACTTTGTGCATCATCATACTCTGTGGTGCAGATGCTGCGGTGGCACCAAAGCAGAGAGGCATGACGAGCCCCAGCGTGCCTTACACTGACAGTTCATTTCTGAGACACAGTATACTTTTTGTTTTTTGACAAGGGCCTGTCCGAGGCCCAGAATTATCTTTACACTGGCATGGGTAGTAAAGGAAAAGAAGAAGAAAGGAAATGGTGTCGTTAAGGACAGAAGTAAGGAGATGAGCCAGAGTTTGGGAGAAATCAGTGAAGAAGATCTGGATGGATATGGATGGGAAAGAGGAAAGGAGTGAGGGGGCAGAGAGCGCAAGGAGTTTAAACGGAGGTCTGAAGAAATAGTACGAGGCTGAGGAAGGAGGGAGAGGATGAGTTGGCAGTGGGAAGAAAGGGAAGGGGGAAAAGAAGGTAAAGAGCAGCAAAGAGATGAGACGAAAAGTTGAGGAAGGATACCAGGAAATAAGGACAAGTGAGAGAATGGGATCTAGAACACGTGGGCGGGATAGGGAAGAGAGAGTAAAAGCAAAAAAGGAGGGATGAGGAGAGACTGATGACGTCAGGCACAAGAGAGGAAAGACAAGTGGATTGCTGTCTTGTAAACCTGCCTTGGAATGTTAACTGGGTCCACTTTGTTCTTGCTTGCGTTAGGGCCCATTACACCCTAGGACCATGCACGCCAATTCACCGAAACAGGGGTAACGAAAGTGACATCACATGCCCTTTGACCTCCACTTTTACTCACACATGCTTACACATACAGACAAATTCACACTCGCATACACTCTCTCTCATGAGCACACTCTCATCCGCAATCACGCACACAACATACATTTAAAAGCATTTTTTGCTTACCGGATCTGCAATTGGATATCCCAGCTAATTGTACCCCAATTTGTTTTACACTGATATTGAATAATATATTATTATTCACTATTAATTTAATATAAAATTTGACAGAAAACAAAGAGAGTGGAGCCTCAACTGAAGTCCATAATGAAGCCACTGTGCTTCTGGCACTGAATTTGCCACCTCTGAGGCCAGTGGTTGCACAGGCAGTGCCATGGGTAGCAAAGGGCAAGCCAAGGGTCGCAGCTGGGACCCCTGGCAAACCCTTAATGTTGTCCATGGCCAGGACTAAAGTGATAAGTAACGCTTGCTTGCAGTTTGGATTGACAGGAAGTGGTCAACAAAATACTTTACGTGTGTCAACATCACTAAACCTTCAACCGTGGGAAAAATTCATTTGAAGTCATGCATGGGAGACTAATGGGTTCTCAGGTAGCTTTCTGCAGCTTGACTAAGAGGATCTAAGGGAAAGTAAGGAAGCCTTTTACCAAGAGCCAAGAACTCTGATACCTTGTAACCAGTACCAAGAGAATATTATAATATATTATTAATTGAGTTTGTTAACATTACACATTTTGGCCCAGATTTAAGAGGACCTAGTGCCTCCTTGCACCACATTAGCGTAATTTCTTATGACCTAATGCAGCCCAACAAGGCCAAATTCACCACACCACTTTGCAACCCCTTGCCCCACATTATGCCTGTGCCAGGCATAATGTACGCAAGGAGGGGGTGGGTCCCTCACCAAAATGTTGGTGCTAATCCTGCACAGTACATCAATAGCATCAAAAATTTTGACACTATTTGCCCCACCCTGCGCCATGGTGCACTGTATATTAAATACGGCGCACACATGGTGACATTAGGGGGGCGCTAAGGGGCGCAAGAAAAGTGGCACTGCATTGGATGCAGTGCTACTTTTCTTAAATCTGGTCCTTTATTTCACAGGGAAACCCCCAAACCACTGTCTCGCTACACAGGCCACATACCAGTGCCGACCATATCTTGGTCAATCCGCTCCCAAAAAACTATTGTACTTTTCTTGGTAATTGGTTTGAGATGATGTATTTCTTGTTATTTAGTATATGTTTTCACCCAATGCCAGACTGAAGAAGGGGTCATCTGGATGCTCATGTTTTGCTAGTCTTGACGAAGGAGAAAAGTGTGAAGGCCCTCATGGAAGTGTGGGTGATAATGGGGCAAGTGCCAGGAATTAGTGGATTCCCTGTGTGCCCACCTCTTGGTGCCCAGAACTCCTTTATTGGTGTAGGAACAGCTTAGTTTTCACATGTGGAACCTCTGCTCCCAGAAACTCCTTTGAGGCAGGTTAGATGCTGCAGGTGCACTGACTGAATAGCGCCACAGGCTATATTTATGGCTGGGCTTCTATCACAGTTTTTTCCCTGCCTTTTTCTGCCGCATATGGCATGGCAGGGACACTGGGAGAAAACTCATAAGAAAACTCTTAATGCAAATAGGCCATTAATTTCTTTTTAGAAACCAACCACTTCTTTGAGGGGAGATCCTTGAAAATGAAAAAAAATGCTGAACAGTCCATCATGCCACCATGACAAGGTGGAATGGTCAGCATTGACCTTTCTGCAAAACCCGTTTACTATACTGGCTGGAGTACTTTTGGCAATGAAATCCTCAGTAGCGCAGCAGGGATCTTCAGATGTGGTGGCTAGGCTTGGTTAGTCAACCTGTCAACATCTGAATGATCCTCTTAATCCTATTATGACAACAGGAAAAGGGGTAAAAGAGAAGGTGAATGTGCAAGGATGTGCTAAGATGCTGTATGGGTAGGTCGGTATTTTGAAAACCTGTAATTCTGTGAGAAAGCCTTGGTTGGTTTTGTAACATGATGGAAGGTAGGATCCATGTATGTGCAGTTGGTTGCCTTATTGATGCAGACTCCTTTTTTGACTCTGCTTAGGGCATAAGTCGGTGTTTAATTTGAGCCGGTGGTTTCCTGTGCATACCACCGGGGCGTAAGACAGTCTGCCACATGGTGGTGCTGCTTGTCTAATTTATAGCTGACAACAACAATTATTCATTCATTATATATTCATAAAATTGTACTGATACCTGATGGCCAACCCATTCTTATAGCTTTGGGGCATGGAATGGTCTGAATCATCACACCTGTAGGAGTCTGGTGGTTAATAGCCGGGTTGACACTGTCATTGGCAGCGATGTCAAAGGTAATAGGTGGTGCAAGCTGGAGTGACCTCCTGATGAGGGCCCTGGCACTTATTGTTTATGAATTAAACATTGGACACAGTTCCTAGAATATATTGGGATTAGCGCTATTGATTATGTGGGTTATGGCTTTTGTAATTACATATTTGTTGTCTCAGGTACATTTGTCATCTAGAGTATAGGTTTTAGCATAAGTGTTAGAGTGTGTTGGCTACCAACCTGCTTCTTGTCTATAGTGTTGAATGTATCGTTACAGGGGAGCAGACAGTAGGAATAAAATGGTGTGGCGGAACCTTGGGTGTCAATCAGCACTGGCCAATGCTACCATGGGGTTTGCTAATAATACATGTGGCATTCATATTTATGCCTCTGAGCCATTTGTCATGTATGAGCAACCACAACCCGATAAAGGAGACTGAAGCATTTTTCCAAAGTACAAAACATACTGTGAAGGGACTTTTTATCTTATCCGCTCTGTGCTGAAACTGGGTGAACTCCTGCAGATAAATTAGCAGTGCCATGCTAGCTATGATAACATTAAGTCCTTAAGAGCTGTACTTATTCGAGGGTGAAGCAGTGTCCAAGTGTCCACAAGGGTCACCAGGTACATGAAGATGTATTCTGCATTTACCTGAACTGTACTGCGTCCTTGCAGAGCTCCACATTGGGCCTGAAAGATCTCTGATACAGCCTGGTCTGGGCAACTTTTAGCGGGGCCTCCTTGTCCTTGATAGCCTGCTTCAACGATGCAATGTTCAGCTCCTGCTTGCCGATCTCTTCCAGGGTCTGCGGTAATAGTAAATATTAAGCACCATGTTTAGCAATCAGCAGTGAGCACAAGTCACAGAAATGTAGGTGCATTCCATGGTACATCCAAGCATGGGGAGGATAAAGAAGGATTAACAGACATCAAAGGACTATATAAATTGCTTCTTTTTCATAAACACATTTCTAATGATAACAGGTGAGCTATCAGCCTGTAAAATGCCCCTCCTGTTCGTCAGGCAAGATTTGAGCCTCATTCAGGGTACCCAAGTAAAGTGGGGAGGTAATACTGCTACTGGTAATACCAGTACTGCAGGGTGGTGCTGTGCTACTTCCCCATTATGAGTTCCAATGACCAGAGTGAGTCTGCACACAGGATCACCACAGACCTTCCCTGATTTGAGAAATTTCTCCCCATTCACAATGCACCGGGTTTTTCCTGACGAAATGTGAAGGGAGAAAAATTGCAAAGGTGCAGAATGAAGGATTCTTTTAATATGTTCTAACAGAAGGTAGATGAAAGGTTTGAGCCCTCTCAAGCCTTTCCCTCTACATTAAGTTCCACTCCTTTGTCCCCTGTCACCACAATGTCTAAAGCCAGCACATTATGGACATCATAGGTGAGTCCATAATCTCCTACCGCTCAGTTCGTGATGTGCAGTCATTCCTGAGCTAGTCATTTTTAAACTGTATTGTATCACTTATAAAGTGCTTACTACCATTACCTGGGGGGCCAAATCACTTTCATACGAGTAGTATCTTGCACCATGTAGCCTGTGTGTTTGGTAGAGTGCTGTCTTTATTTTGGTCTCGTGTGGGGAGTGTTTCCATGTTATGTAATATGAACACGTTGTAGGAGGCAGCGCTTAGCACTGAGATGGATGACATATAGATATACAGATGAAATATATGGCTGTCTATAGGCTGGCAGCTTTGAACAGCTCTGCAGACCCCTTTATAATATGTCTTTCGATCATTGTCCATTTAGTTGGTTACCGCACTGGGTTATCCATTCTGAGATTCTTGGCTGAAAGTTTATTGGCTGAGCAGGCAAAGAATGGAGGAAGAGCTGGTGGAGATATTTGCTTGTATGGATTGTGTTACCATCATCCCATATATGATTGTCACTGTGAGATGTCATGAAGTGGCTGTAGTATGTAGCTGTTTGGGATATGAGGTGGTGGACTAAATGAAGTCCTTTGCAGGCCGGCAATATGTGGCAGATCTTTTCATGTAATCTATACCTTTTCAGTTAGTGATGGGTGGTTAATTGCTGGGCATGAACACAGTACTGGGTGATGAATATGACCTGTAGGGGAGCAGTCTTTTGTGAATATAAGAATGTCAAGCAGAATAAGGGGATTATTTGAAGCTTTTTTGAATTGTAATTACTTTCCCAAATGCTGAGTTTTATGGTATTAGTGTGACCCAGGCGTGTTATATATATGAATTGACATTACTATGTAATGTCCAGGCTAGACATAGGTCAGCCCTTCATAATTTACCTAGACACAGAAAGTTGTGTGCAGGTTGGGCTATTCTATATCTGTGGATTGTAGACTGAAGATCGTACTTGAAAGAGCAATTGTTATTCCAGTATTCTGTCCCAGGGTTCTGGAATGAAGTAATTATCTTAGAAATGACCATGCTTTTACCTCTCTTTTGAAGTGTAAATGCTCCAGAATGCTTTAAATCTTGGCTTGCATGAGTTTCAGAGCTTGGAGGGATGTACTCAGAAATCCGTGCCTCCTATGTATTTCTTATAATAAGGTCACATGAGCTGCCAGCCTAGAGCGCAGTGTCCTATTTTGTATGTATTTTGGATGTGAGCTATATTTGTTTGATAAGGATGAGGCAGTGGCGGCCGGCAGTTTTAGGAGGGAGGGGAGCGGGCAGCACACTTGCACTCATTCTTTCACACACACGCATGCACGCATGCACATCCATTAACACCCATCAACATTCAAACATGCACGCATGCACCAAACATCCAGTTAAGAAGATTATACACACAAACACACACACACTTACCTTCAGCCTCGGTCCCAGGAGGGTTGGGACTGCTGCCTTCCCTCACTGGCTGACCTTAGGTCAGGCAGCAGTCCCAACTTCGTCACAGAGTGGGATGGGGTCAGTGAGACTGCTGACCCCACCCCACTCTGTGACGAGGTGTCACGATTGACACTAGCCCTGGGTGCTTCAGGGCTTAAACCTGAAGCGACCAGGTCGAAGTCAATGGGTGACGCTTTCCTCGTCACCTGGGGGAGGGCCTCGAGGCACCTTTGCTGAGCCGAGGAGGTCACGCCCACAGGAGCTGTGACTTCTTCAGTCCAGCAAAGTTCATCTCAAGCAGCCAGGAGTCTGCGCTAATCGCACATGTCTGCTCCTGGCTGCCAGACAAGAACATGAAGAGTGTCTGTCAGGCTGACCTTTGTTCAGCCTGACTGACACACTTCATAGGGGAAAAATGGGAGGGCCTGGCCCCTCCGCCCTAAAGGACGGGCTGCGCCTGGGATGAGGTCTAGCGTGATTTCTGAGAATAGTTGAAATATGCTGAAGCAGTTTTGTTCATGGCTTTTTCATAGAACAGAAAGCATTTTAGTTGTTGGATCTCTGTTCTCTTAACCTGATGGTGCTTTGTGGAGGTATATCTTAGTAAAGGAGGAGGAGCAAAGGCATATGGTGTATCGGTTGGGTGGGTTAGGGGTAGAATCTTACTTAGTTTGGGCAAGAAAATGAGATTAAGTTGTTTGGTTAGAGAAGTCTGGAATTTGAGAGTAGGGCGAAGGGGGGTGTTGTGGAAGGTGGAGGTGATTTACCTGCAGCATTGTATGGTGGTCTAATTGTAGTGTAGCGAGTTTAGAGGGAATGCAAAATCAGGTAACCAGGAGATCATTTGGTTGCACCTTTCCTTGATTTTGAAATTTCTCCTGTGAAGTTACCTTGTGTGTGTCAGTTGTTTCGGTTGTGGTCTTCAGTTAGTGTACTGTTTGTGATAGTCTGAGTAGTTTAGCTGTGGGTGGTTGGCTTCATTGTGGATGAAACTATACGGTTGGTGTGGGTATTGGATTTAGTTCCTTAAGTCCATGGGGAGTGTTGCTGATTATATCTGGGGGTGAATAATCTTGTTTTATGGAGCTGCCTGTTGGTACATGTGGCTGCTGCTGGTAACTGAATGGTGAGATAGTGGTCTGGGAGTAATTTTATGGAGTTGGATGTGGGTTGCTCCTGTGCTGAACTTCTGGTTAGTTAATGTATGGGGAATGTTAGCCAAGTTAGTAATATTTGTTTAGTGGTTAGGTGTGATAGTCACCTGTAGATCAGTATTAGTTACATTAACCCTGTGAGTGTATATGAGGGTTGGTACTTAGGATTTGGTAGCATTTAGGAAGTGGTTGTTGATACTGAATGTATTGATGAGTGTTTGCTTACCTTAAATTTGAGGATGGAGATGAACAGTTTCTGATCCTAGGACCTTTTTAGGGCCTAAAATTCTCAAATGTGCAGCACGCTCAACCCAAAGCACATCACCTGAACTTGGGAACTTATGCATCAACCAGTTTCCAAGGGTGATTTAGTCTGACTCATGGATCTTTTGTTCTAATGATAATAACCCCAAAGCGCTCCAGCCACTCAAATGACAATAACACTTACCTTTGCCAACTGATTTTCAAATTTGTGCCTGGCATCTTCCACCTCCTCACAGCGCTTGGCAAAGGCCCTGTCCACGGTGGCGCACTGCTGTCGCATGTCTTCCGCTGTGTCTTGGAGAATGTTGTCGATTAGGGTCCGGAGATTAATGGAGGCCATTCTCTCATGCTCTGCTTTACAGATGTTGTTGTGACTAAACTCGGACCAGGATTCTGGAGTAGAGGCACTGGATGAATGGAAGAGGGCAGATCAATATACAGTCTTGCGTGACTGTGAACAGGTATTTACCATCTATGTCCTGTTTCATCAAGAGGACTTTGAAATTTGAGAACACATCTGCTCCCTTATATGATCTTTAAGCTGCCTAGGGGGCTAATTTCATGATCCCAGGGTTTACATGTTAAAAAACATTCTAGTACAATTTGTTGGCTGAAAATTGGTATCTTAGTTAAAAATTTAGCATTGATTCATCATCTGTAAAATCTGCTCTTTTTCCATCTTTTTGATTCAAGAAGTCTCCCGCCAGCCTTTCCCCGTATTTAAATGTACGAGGCTGCTCTAGGTGCTAGGATCCCCCGTACATGTTAAAAACATCTGTAAGGACCTGCATTAAATGAGTTTTTCAAGCATGTGTTCTTAAAGTGCACAGGAAATTCTGCCCTCTTCAAAAAGGTGCACTGAAAATATTGGAGATGGTCTGTGTCTCTAAAAGATATAAGTAAAAGGGGTAAGACTGTGTGTGGCCAGAGTGCGGCAACAGACTGTTTCCCATCATGGAGTGTATCTCTGCTTGCAAAACAGTCCAGAAGAAAACAGGTCTGGAGTGTGTGGACGAGATGTAAAAAACAAATATGTCATTATAAAACTTTTTATATTATTATACAATCAAACAAGAAATGCACATTTAAGACATGCTTAAAATATATACATATGAATAATAGTAAAACAGCACAGGCATGCACAAAAATGGTTATGTATTTTTAACTTAGTAGCAAAGAATCTATGTATTATGTCTAAAAGTAGCCGTAAAACACGAAATGGCACATTGCCTTCCATGAAGATGCGCTGTTTCACTTCGTGGAGATCTGGCCCATTATGTACACTGTTTGATAATCCCAATATAGACTTTTTTACGTACTGGCGCTGGAATGTATAGGACACAGCGGAGATGTGATCCAGTATGAAAAAAATAATTGTGAAATAGAACCTGCCGAACCATTGTGCGCTGTGAGCTGCGGAACCTTTATTATTCCTTGCAGGAGTATTGAATCGAATGCAGGTCGCAGCTACAAAGGATTTCACGAATTATGAATATGTAAAAGGCAGCATACATCCCACGTTTTACTGCAATCTCCTCGGGCACAACAGCTATGAATTGAACAAAAGATACTACAACCGATGACACATAATTACACTTCTCGATTGGGATATTATTTTGAAAAACTGCTGTTCACTACAATTGATATCCGGAAATTAAACCGCCGCCCACATGTTGCATGAAGAAAAGAAATGGAAAACAGACAGGTAAGTAATGTTTTGAATATTTATTCAGAGTACAGGCGCCCACGCCAAGAGGATCCGCTCTGCCACAGAGCAACAGCTGGGTACCCGTCAGGTCTGAAATGCAGGAACCAAGCCGCCTTTCCAAACTGGCAGAGATAATCTGCGCTAGCCAGACCAAGGGAAACTGGCCATTGTGTTGAGGCCTGCAGCTGACTGTCCAGTAATGCTAATGGAAAGTGAATTGGGAACAGCTGCTAATATTTCAAAGAACTTCAGTGAAGCATTTGATGATAGAACAGGATGCGTGAAAGGGTTTGAGCAATGCCTTAAAGTTTATGTAAAGGTGCAGTACGTGATGAGCACAAAGTTTAGGGATGGGCTATTAAGTTCACATAAAGAGTTGGAAGATTTAGAGAAATAAATGAGTGCAGGTAAAATTATCCATCGGGTGAACCCATGTCAAAATAGGTTTTAGCAGTGGTGATTGTTTAAGTGGTGATCTTCACTCATTCATTAAAATATCATGATAAATGGTCGCCTTTTACCAAAGATCCAGAAAATGTTGGCCTAACTTGGTAATGCAAGTTTTTCTTTTTACCAATATTGGCTTGAAAGCGACCTACCACAAGGTAGTTGTGTCTTTCGACTCGCAAGCATACGTCAATTTTGTTGCACTGTTTGGGGCTTAATAATGTTGTGCTTCCATTTGGTCTTGATTCAGCTGCTAGTGTATTGCAGAAATTAACAGATGTTTTATTTAAGGATGTTCCTGGGCTTCACATATTATTTCTTCAAATATGCAGCAAGAGCATAATGTTAGGTTGAAAAGTTATAAACATTTCATTTGACTGCATGCATGGATTTGGAGTCCATCCTCATTATGAAAAGTTGCAGGTTGAAATGACAAGGGTTTAAATAAGCAAGTAATTTTTTTTAATGATTTATTGAGTGAACAAGCCCCCATGCCAAGACGATCCACTCAGTCGCAGTGCACCAGCCAACAACCTTCTGGTGTGGACACCGGATCCAAGCTATCATTCCATGCTAAAGATTCCAGAATGTGGCTCACATATACCAAGGCAAAAATTAAGCATTACTAAGAATACCACACTGTACACCCTCCATACCCAGCAACCCATGGTAGAAAGAAACCTGTTTCTGTGTAGTCAAGGTATTACCAATTCAACCTACGGACATACAATTAGTTGACTAAATATAGGCTTCTGCCTTGTGTTTTCAGTTCATAACGATCTACGATGGTTAGCCGGCTCTGGGTTAGCCCATGAAAATCTTGGTTCTCTTGAGTAGAGGTATGGGAACCACCTTGCTTCTGATGTTTGCCTAACACCATCCTCAGGGATACCCCAGTTTCTTGGCGGCTGGCTCAAGAAGGGCTAAATGAAGCCCTACAGATCCAGTCATTCGCCTGGGACCATGACTGCATCTACATTGATATTCTGTGCAGCTTAGAGGACAACTGAATCAACGAGGCTTGCCAATTTCAACTGCATAAAGCAACCTTTCTTGATTGTGGCTGTATGTTGGTGTTACCACAACTATACAAATATTGGTGTAGTTTCAGAACATGGATTATGCTCACTCTGTCATATGCATAGCTCAATATATCAACATAATTCAGCAGTTGAGAGGTTATATTGTCAAGTCATTCATTAAATGTGACATCATTAGCTGTATGAGCGTATTTGATGCTCATTCCAGAGATCCCATAGGAATGGTATTAGTGATAATGGACTGTGGAACCATTTGGTCATCGGGAATCCCAGAGAGCAGGATTTCATGTAAAGGAACATTGTCATCTGAAATCTAGTACTTGGTTAGGAGACTCTAAAGAGGTCATGTTCCCAAGAATTAACGTACACTTCCGAAATCAGCGAGCTTTCAAGTACAAGAATCTTCCATGTGTGTGCTCTAAGAGGACACAAATACAACACAGATTTTTGTCGTTCAAGTAGTAGCAATGACCCTATTCCTCTATACTGGCAAATTGGAAATTTTCATTGGGAGTCTCATATAAATGTCGCTGGGAGTCACACATGTTTACCTGTGGTCATGAGGAAGATGAAGCACTTTGTGTCAAGTAGAGTGTTCTCAATACATTTCAACTGTGATTCGGTGGAGAAACATAGCTAAAAGGCATTTTAAATGACAGTGGCAGGCCATTGGCTGTTGTCATTCACATTTTTCTTCCACCCACTACAACAATGCTGGGGCATAGGGAAGCCCACTACAGCCATTGGAGAACTACCCTGTGAGTGCCAGCATTCTGCTCTTTAACAGTGACTCCCCCCATCACACAATGTAGCTGCATTTGGCGCCACGGTCTACTTTGGCAGTGCATGCTTTTTGAAATCAAAAATACTTTTTTTGCTTTTAGCTAATGTTTTTTGTATTGCTGAGGCCCATTAGATCCACCTATAATAAAGTTTTACAAAAAACATGACAAGCATTGGTAAAATCAAAAAGTTAGCAACCAAAGCTAGACTAATTGGCTTTACCAATGTTTGTTTATTTTGGATAATCTGACAAAAGGCAAGAGTACAAAGGAGATTTTCTTTTTGTGTGATGAACCAAAATAGATTTGAAAGTTTTACTGTAAAGGGTAAACACCAGGGCCTACATCTTTCTTATCAAATAGCTTTGGGTTTTACAGTACTAATCCCTCATGGGACAACATTGAAATTGTAAGTTAAGGTGGACAGTTTCAAACAATACATATTTACTCAAGTCTCCAGTCAATCCTTTTTATGATAGAGAATTTAATCAGGGATCTAAAGGTTCTTAACAGATCCTAAATATGCCCATTCATAATGGACCATTAGTGTGCCACCTTTTTTTTTGCCTCCTTATGGGGCGCAGGCTTGAGGCCTTTTCAAGGCTTTGCACATATAAGAGCAAGAACAACCAACATTATAAAGATATTCATACCAAAATTCAGCAATAAGGGAAATAAAAGCCATTCCAGTAATCGAAATAAAATAAGATGAACAATAACACAAATAATAACTAATTACATAATAATAATTGTAAATATCAACAAGAAACAACAAGCACAAATAGTATTTAAGATCAACTAAAACAAGGGACAAATGAAAAAGACAAAACGCACCATTATTTTAATAGAAAATTGGAATTGTCGACATTTAGTGATTATTCCTATTTACTAAGTAACTTGCAAATCTTTTAGAAATTCAATTGTTGCTATATTTACTTTAACATTTAATGTAAAAGTCAGAGGGCCCTTATTGTGTGAAAAAGACTGCACTTCTTAGTGGGTATGACAAATAAATCATACATGTGCCTTGTATGAGGCTAAATGATAGGTGCGAAGGATAAAGGAAAATAATTTTGAGAGGTACCCAAAATTATTATGTATACCGTCCGGTACTATAATTGAATCTGTGAAAAATAAAGTGCGGTTTTAAGGAATCATAGAACTCGAGGCAATTCGGTGTAGGAAAGTAAATGCATGACTAATGAGGTCTTACAAGGCTAAAAAAGAGCATTAATCATCTGAAATGAGAAAACAAAGAGAACCGCAAGGGGAGATTTGCCTATGCATCAGCACTTAAAACGTATATTATCATGCCAAATTGAGACGTAGGACGGCAAATGTACCTCAGAATAATCAAGAACAGGTGTGACCTCTGAGGTCAGAGATGGCAACATTAACCAAGTGGTTCCTGTGGTACTCTGTGGGCAGCTCGGAAAAAAAAATTAGTTGTGTCCAAAAAACGTTAGCAAAGTCATATGACTTCGTGAAACAAACACAGCGGACCACACACACACACACACACACAGATATATATATATATATATATATATATATATATATATATATATACAGTCCAAACGAGTATTATAAGTTTCAAAATAGAAATCTAGTTGAATTTGAGACCCAAATGGATTAATATTGATACTATTTTTAATGTAAAAGGTCCTGATAGAACTAATTTAAGAAGAAAACTAAGGGAGCCGCTTTGATAAGACTGCCAACAAGAGGTCACGTGACTTCGCATAAGAAACACAACAGCCATCTTAGGATATGTATAATGTTCAATGAAATCCTAATGAAGGAAATAGTTTTTATCACATATTAGTCATCCAATGATTTGGTTATATCTTA
Source organism: Pleurodeles waltl (assembly GCF_031143425.1). Lineage (NCBI taxonomy): Eukaryota > Metazoa > Chordata > Amphibia > Caudata > Salamandridae > Pleurodeles > Pleurodeles waltl. The sequence continues at coordinate 89,032,433 of NC_090449.1, forward strand.
ATAGTCATTGTAGTACTATTAAAAGGATCTATTTACTGGCCAATACAATAAAAATAGCTAAATGACAAGGGTTGGTCATGCCTTGTCATATGCATCAGTCATGTGACCTTGCTACACCATGTAAGGGGTTGATAACGTAAAGTTAAAATAGAAATGTGGAGATGATGAGATAAGGATGAAAAACTACGGCAGCCATTTCTAAAAGTTTGTGTTTAATAAGTAGAAGAGAGAGACAATACGGTATCTGTCCATATTTTAAGTATATGGTAAAGCAGTAGAATGGGGAGATAAAACAAAAAGTATATGATTAGATTACTAAAACAAAGTAAATACTAGGTAGATAATGGAATTAATAGCAATAATTGAGCAAAGATAGCACTCAGCAGGCAAATTGGAAAGTGCCTAAGAAAATTTAATGGAAGATTGAAATAATGAAATGAGTGATGGTAAATACTACACTGAAAAATTATAGTAAGTAAGTGGCAGTATTAGTACGTGAGGTACCCTCTAGGAGAGGAAAAAAAAGAGAGAGGCACAGTGAAACAAAGACAGTGGGAACGTTTGTTTGAGAACCAGTGTTAGAAAAAAGTAATTCCATGAAGAGAATATAGTGAATGAAGTCTCATAACGTGATTAATATTATGTAGATCTATAGCATGTTTAAAAAGTATTAGTCAGAGTGTCTGGTTTAGGTTGTCACAATCACCTTTCACCTCAACAGGTTTGGAGTTTGGCTGAGGCACGGCAAGCTAGCCAGGAGTTAGGCCGACAGCTATCAAGCAATGTGGGCTGCACTCAGTCTTCCACACTCCGTGGAACTGCCGTCCTAAACATGCAGTCCTTATTACCAAAGTAAGAACCACATAACATGGCACCACAAACGTATCAAGGGCAGGTATTATTTAATGGATCTCCTGAGTAGTTCCCTTGAGTAGGCCTGTTAGAAATGGGGTTTCTGGTTGGCTAGGGTATGCATCTCAGCCAGGCAGAACTTACCCACTCTAGTCAGGGCAAGGGAGTTACACGTCCAAGATAACCCCTGCTCACCCCCTTGGTAGCTTGGCGCGAGCAGTCAAGCTTAACCTGGAGGCAATGTGTAAAGCGTTTGCACAACATACACAACACACGTGACGCAATATCCCCACCACAAAGGAAACACAACACCAGATTATATGAAAATATACTGTATTGTACACAAGGCAAGTATCAGACCAAACATCACATATCAGTACTATCCTGCTACCTTAGCAGTTGTCAGAACGTTACACATTAGTTACTCTGCAACCTAGCAGTAGTCACACATAACACACAGGTTACTCAGTATTCTGCAACATAAGCAGTAGTCAGGAAAACACGTTATTACATCACAGCACTTGTCATAAGAATATCTTAAAATGCCCATAGTAGGAACATTAGAAAACACATGGCAAGTTAGAAAAACATATTAGCAAGCATGTCCATAAAAGGAACATTTGCAAACACATATGTAAAAACATCAAACACAGGTAGGTAATATATGAATCAAACAAAAGTCTGTAGAAAGAACTTTGGATTGCAACTATATTGGTCCTTTAAACAGTACCTGGTTGGATGAAGGCACCTCCAGTGCCTAGAAGGCGAACAATGGGGCCCCCGGCGCTCCTATGCGCAAAACAGGGGCCTCCCTTATACTCTGGGGTCAGAGGAGGGCGACATGCACCTCCTCTCTTTTATAGACAGGCCCCTCTGGGGACCGTGATTGCTGGAGTTCCCCCAGGGCCTCAACCGGCCCTCACGAGGGGGGCCAAAGCCAGCAAAAACAACTTAGAGCAGGAGGGGGCACCACGCATCCCCTCCGGTTTAAGGACAGGCCCCTCCCGGGACACGCGATCTCTGGGGGCCCCCCCGGGCCTCCACTGGCCCTTCCACCAAGGGGGGGGGCACAATAATGCCCGTTTTTCCTAACAGCAGAAAAGGAGCGTCCTGCTCCTAACGCAGAGGCCAGGGGGAAGGGGGCACTCCCCGCGCCTTCCCCTGGTCCTGCCGTGAAGCCACAAGGAGATCGGACCCCTCCTGGGGCCCGAGCAGACACTCGCCTGCACCCGATGCGGTGCGTGAGTGTTCTTCCAGCTTCCCAAGCCGCTGAGGTGATCTTATTTAAAGGGGCACAATGCAGCAAGGAGCCTACGTGCTCCCAAGGCTCCATAAGCACGCTGCAATCAGTGCTATGGCAGCCGCAACCACGGAGAAGCACCCCTCGTGAAGAAATGGATGCAGGGGTCAGGGGCCACAGCACCCTGCCCCTGGGGAGCAGAATCTTAAGACAAGGTCCTCAGGTGGAGGGCCCAGCTACAGGCCAGCACAAGGGAAAGGCAGCAAGTGGCAAGTCCTTCACAGTGACCAGGCAGGTCACAGGTCAGAACAGCAGCAGCAGTCCATGGAAGTTCCTGGTGAGTCCTTTCAGCCTTTGGTGTCCAGTTCCAAGATGATTCCAAGAGTCTCCAAATTGTGGTGAAAATTCCCCTGTACTTATAGTCAGTTCTTACAATGTTTTACAATGGTAGGGAGAGGAGGTTCCAGCCAGTTACAACTGGTTCTGGGATTGCCCTCTCTCTCCTTTCAGCACAGGCTCCAAACATCAGTGGGGGGTTAACGACCCTATTGTGTGAGGCCAGGGCACAGTCTTTACAAATGCAGGTGTGCCCCGCCTCTCCCTTCTCTCAGCCCAGGAACACTATTCAGTATGCAGATGCACCTCTGTGAAACCTCCACCCTCCCTGTGTACAGGCTGTCTGAAAAGTATGCACAAAGCCCCAACTGTCACTCTGCCCAGACGTGGATTTGAGTCAAGCTGCAAAAAAACACCAGAGTCATAAGCACAGATAAATGCGCACTTTCTAGAAATGGCATTTCTGTGATAGTAGTAAAAAATACACCCACACCAGTAAGCAGTATTTATTATCACCATCACAACCATACCAAACATGCCTACGCTACCCCTCATAAATCAGACAATACCCTTTACACATAAGGCAGGGCATTTCTAATGCAATCCTATGAGAAGGCAGCACTCACAGCAGTGAGACACCAAGTTAGGCTGTTTGTCACTACCAGGACAGGCCATGTAATATGGCACATGTCCTGCCTTTCTACATACATGGCACCCTGCCATAAGGCTAGCTAGGGCGTACCTTAGGGGTGACTTACATGTAGTAAAAGGGGAGTCCTGGGCCTGGCAAGGAAGTTTAGATGCCAGGTCCCTGTGGCAGAAAACTGCACACACAGGCCCTGCGCTTGCAGGCCTGAGACAGGTTTTGAAAGTTTACTTCAGTGGGTGGCGCAAGCAGCGCTGCAGGCCCACTAGTAGTATTTAATTTAGAGGCTCTGGGTATAGAGATACCACTGTACAAGGGACTTATAGGTAAATTAAATATGCCAATTAGGTATAAGCCAATCATACCAACTTTAGACGGGAGAGCACCTGCACTTTAGCACTGGTCAGCAGTGATAAAGTGCTCGGAGTCCTAGAGCCAACAGCGAGAGGTCAGAAAAACCAGGAGGAAGGAGGCAAAAAGACTGGGGATGACCCTGCGTAAGGCAAAAAGTCCAACAAGGCCTAAGGTACCCTATTCACCTTTGTACAGAGACATCTGTGGTGTTAGGGAAAATCCTCCTCAGCTATAGGTAGCACCTATATTAGGCTGTGGGTCACTCAAGCTTGAACCTTAAAAGGATACCCCATTTGGTGTTTCTTCTCTGAATTCAATTTAAAATGGAACAACCAGTAGTAATTCCAGTAAATTATAGACATGCTGTCACACAACCTTTAATTGCTAATGGGGGTGGAGATGTTACATTTGCGGTTCTGACACATAATGCATACAGAACAGAAACATTTTATTCATGGTTCAATTATCCCGCATTTGATTCTAATACAAACACATTTCACACATACACAGTGGCTAACACACCAGCACAATACAGACCATACAATTACTTAGAAATACGATGAACATACCAGGAACATCAAAATAGGTTCCAAGGCACCCTTTCCACACGTTATTGAAAACGTTAGATTGGGTCCCCCCAGTAATGACGGGGTCTCGTGGCCAGTTCTGGCCATCTACACACTATATCCAAATACACAAAATTTACAGGCAACATACTTCCACCAATTATATAATTATTTAGTATGATTATACAGAAGCCTAATGAACAAGTTATTTACCTTCAGTAACAAATTATTTGGAAGAGACATATTCTAGTTGCAGATTCCTTATCTTAGAATTTCCCCCCGGAGTTATCTCAAGAAACTATACCTTGTGCCCTAAGGTAATTATAACTCACGACCCAACCATGCACTGGTTTGTCATCAATAATTTATTGGAAATGTTGCAGTGATATTATCAATGATGTCATAGAAGATGTCATGACTGATGTGGGGTAATTAGCAGTGCATTGTGAAGGTGCAACTTATACTTACCTGAGGGCATGAGTTATAGTTTCTTGAAATATGTATAACTAGTGTCTATGGGTTTGTGTGTGGAAAATCAGAACAAAACTATAATGCTCCTGTTACCTTTGTTTTTTTCAGTGAATTTCTACTTTTGTAATGCTATTTCCTAACTATTACGCCCCTATAATCTTTGTTTTTTTTCAGTGAATTTCTATGGTTTTTAATGTAAAATAATAGTTAATTACCAAATGTTAATCCTATCGCTGCCGCGCATGGCCTTTGAACAACTGCAGCATGCAGTCAACACCACACCGTTGACGGCAGGTAGTTGTCTGCAGGGCCTAGCCAGCATCCAGGCCCTGTGGCCAACCTCCACATGCAGCCAACCCTACACTGCACACAGTTGAAGGCCTTTATGGGTGTGGGTTTGACCACAGTGCTTGCGGCCAACCCCACGCATGCAGCCAACCCCACACTGTGGACAGCCTTAGGCAGTGTGTGGCAGGAAGCTGGCTGCAAGACCTGGCCAGGATCCAGGCCCTTTGGCCAATGCCCCGCATTCTGCCAACCCCATGCCAAACACGGTCAAAGGCCATGCACGCCGTGGGTTTGATCACAGTGCCTGCTGCAGCCCGACACATGCAGCCAACCCCATGCGGTGCATGGCCGGGGTGTTGGCCGCAGGGCCTGGCCTGTGGACAGGCCCTGTGGCCAGGTCAGCTTCCCACATGCAGGCAACCCGGGAGAGGGACAAATAGCCCCTGTCTACAGCCTTATTTTGTCCCTGGGTACCCCATTGCCCGGGGCCTAGCTGTAATCAGAAAAGGGGAGAGGAATATGCTGCCCTCATACCAGGCTCCTTTCAGCCCCAGGGTACCTATCAACCAGGATTAATCCATGTAAAAAAGGGAGATAGGGCATGCGGCCCCCATCCTGGGCCATCCCCTGGGGCCTAGCCATGTATGAATAGAGGAGGGGGCCTCTATCCCAGGGTTGGGTCATGTGCTATGTCCTGGGGTGCCCACACCCAAGACATAGCGGTTTCCCTGCCCACACTGGCGCAGACAGGGGAACCTGTGTTGCTCTTGTTTGGCAGGAGCAATTGCAATCCCACCAAGTGAGAGCAATCACAACGTTCACTCACAGGGGGGCGGGAGCTTGAAAAAATGAGAGATTATAAGATTGTTCCTGCCCATTGGGAGCAGCATTTTTAGCTGCCCCCTGTGGATGGGATCAATGCTGGCTCGCACTGGATGCAGGGAGCCAGCTGGAGCCTCAGGGGTTTTAGGGCTTCCCTTAGATCACACAATGAAAGTGTAGTGGGTGCCCTGGGTAGGCGTCCACCTTTTGTTGGCTGAGCTCCAGGTGATGGGTCCCTGGGAACAAAATTAGCCTGGGGAGTGTGGCCACGTGCCCTCTGCCCCTTATATATGTTGCCAGGTCCCTGAAGATGGGGTCCTCAGGGGCCAAAAGTGGCCCTTGGGGGTTAGCGTCCCCATCCTCCCAAAATGAGCCAAGCCCAGGTGGGCCGAAATCAGCCCCAGGAGAGGGTGCCACATATCCCCTCCCCTTAATTTTAATTAGTGGCTGGGGGGATGGAGTCCCCAAGGCTTTAATAGGTTTGAGGGGGGGGGCCATGTGGCCAACCTCCCCGCTGTACAAAGCGAACCCTTCACTGCACACGGAATTTGGCAGTGCACAATGGGAGTTTGACTGCATGCAAGTGGTTGGTCACAGGGCCTGGATGCATGCCGAGCGTTGGCTGCATACGAGGGTTGGATTATCTTAAGGTAATTAAATATTTCTTCATGGTAAAAAAAACCTAGAAATTCACTGAAAAAAAACAAAGGTTAAAGTAAAGTTATAGTTAGGTGAAATGTTCAGTTTTAAACTAAAAAACTGAAATTCACCAGTTATAGTTAGAGTTATCTAAAGTAACTATAAATTGTGCCCTAAGGTAATGATAACTTGTGCCTCGTCGTACACTGCTAATTACCCTAGATATTACATCACTCATGACATCTTCTTTGACCTCATTGATAATATCAATGCATGCATGTGCATGGGTTTGCATGAGTTATAGTTACTTTAGGGCACACGTTATAGTTATTTGAGATAACTCTAACTATAACTGGTTAATTTCAGTGGTTTTTAGAGTTTAAAACTGAAAATTTCACTTAACTATAACGTTACTTCAACCTTTATTTTTTTTCAGAAATATTTGCATGGCCCTCTGACACAACAGAGGTTCTAGACACATCAAGGTCTGCATCACAATTAGGATATTGCAGCATTTTGCATTTATTGGGGGATGGAGCTGTTAGACATGTAAACGTCACAAATATTTGTACTGCTGTGTTACACATTGCTCACTCATCCTCGTCCTTCCAATAGCTAAGGATGTAAAGTGAAAAATATATAAAAGATGTTGTGTCACAGATGGATGAAACAACATGACACACAAAACGCCGTGTTGTGAAAAGGATGACCGTAGATCAAGAGTGTCCAACACTTATTCCGGAAACCAGAATCCATGCAATATTTTCTGAATGTCCACATAAATTAAATAAACATACAATTAATGTAAACTGAAATTAATCCATAATCGTCTGTTGTCCTGAAAATAGGTATGAATCTGACCACAAAGTCCTATTGTGTACAGCTGCGCTACAGATTAAAAGGATAAGAATACAAAAAATGTGATGGATGGAATGCTTGAAATAATGTCTGGTAATCACTTAGAGCCGCATTCCAATCCATCATTATTTTGCATACCACGTCACCTCAGTTTGGACCCAACCATAAGCAAAATCACACTGTTCACCCTGCTCCAGAAAGGAACAGTCCAGTCCGAACTGCCAAGCCAGGTCCTCCCTCCTGAACCAGAACACAGGCATCCCAGGACCTGTTTCACCTTAGTTATTGGCTTATCAGCTGGGTACAGCTTAGTTCCAGTGACACAGTGTGCACAGGACCCACATCTGGGCATACCCGTCCCACTTAGGGTGACACAATACGTATACAAAAACAGTGATGGATGGAAGGCTTGAATTAATCTCAGCCACTGGTAATGGCCGCAACCCAATCTGACTGATTTGCATATGGCTGAGTCCAAACTGAGGTGGCACGGTGAGCCGAAAAACAATGGACTGGGATCGAGCCAGAGCAATTGCCAGTGGCTGAGATTAATTCAAGCAATTTATCCATCACCTTGTTGTTTTTGCACAGATTAAAAGGAAGCAATGATCTTTTCTATGGTTTTGGAGATATTTAGACAGAATAATGGAAAAAGAAATATTGTGAGCCATAATATTGTGTCAAGAATATCGGGAATACAAATATCATGAAGGTAAGATTCTACACGTAAGCAAAGTTTTGCTATATATAACTCCAAATATATGTGCATTGACTATATATATTTACCCATTTGCACTTACCTTCTCAATATTTTGGTCCTCAATATTTTTGACACAATATTATGGCCCTCATTCTGACCTTGGCGGTCTTTTCGCAAGACCGCCGAGTTACCGCCGCGGTGAAGACCGCCGACCGCGGCGGTGTGCCGCTGTGCGCATTCTGACCGCTGGGAGCGTTCCGCCGGAAAACCGCCAGCAGCCACACTGGCGGTCGGCGGGAAAGTGGAGACTGGTCAACCTCCACCGCCACGCCAGCAGAACACCGCCCACAGAATTACGACCCACATTTCTGTGTGGCGGTCTTCTGTTGGCGGTCTTCTGTTGGCGGTCACGTCCCTATGGCTCCCGTCGCCTCCCGGAGGACCAACGCACAAGGTAAGTTGATCGTCCGTGAGGGGAGGGGGTGGGGGGGTGTTGTGTGATGTGTGCATGCATGGGGGTGTGCGTGTGAGTGTGTAGAGGGGGTGTGTGAGTGCGTGTATGCGGGCGGGGGGTGCTGCTGTGTCTATGGGTAATGTGTGCTGTTCGGCAGGTGCGCATGTCGGCATGTATGTGTGCGGGTATGTGTCCCCGTTGTGTATGTGTGTGTAGGGGGTGTGTATATGTGCATGTTGGGGGTGTGTGCATGTCGGGGTACATGTATGTGCATGTCGGGGTGGGGGTGGGGAGGGGGTTCGTACCACCTCTGGGGGGTGGCAGGGGGGTGGAGGGTGTGGGGTGAGGACTCGGGTGGGTAGTGGGGGGTGGGGGAGACCCCTATCAGTGCCAGGGAAGGAATTCCCTGGCCCCGATAGTGCTTACCGCCATGGTTCGCACGGCGGTTCCCGCCCGCAAGAAACCGCGGCGGTAGGCAGGGTCATAATACCCTTGGCGGTCTTGGGACGACCGCCGGGCCGGAGTGCGCAAACTCCAGCCCCGCGGTCATGACCGCCGTGGCGGTCGGAGTGGAGAAGTAGCGGTCGGTCGCGGCGGGGACCGCCATGGTCAGAATGCCATTTTTAATACCGCCGGTCTGTTCGCGGTCCGACCGCCGTCTCTCCGCCGACCGCCAGGGTCAGAATGAGGGCCTATGTCCACTCAATTTTTCTGTTTCCGATAACCTGTCAGTGATCGGAGTTGGCAAAAATAACATCTTCCCTGAAGTCAGGACATTTTTAGATTTTGCCTGCACAGCGCTTGTGCTGTGCTTGTGAAGTCTCTTGTATTAAAAAAAAAATCTTAGAAGGGGCTTAGAACCCATCCCTTACTTCCTAAACTTACCATTTGTTTGTTCAAGCATTGCGCTATTTACATGCTTCTGATTGACCAGCACATCATCTGCTTTCACTTCCTGCTCCTCTTTGCTGTCCATGCTGTCTTGTGGAGCCTGGACCAAGTACAGCTTCTGCTCAAAGGACATTGGCTACTGGATAGTTTCCTTCCACTAGCTACTCACTGTGAAGGTACTTTTGTTCCATTTATGACAAGCAATCCGTATGCGTGCATTTGCAGGCTGTCTCTCTCTCTCTCTCTCCTCCTAGCTTGTTGTCACCTTCCCTACCCCGTGTGCCTGCAGAGGGACTTAATTTTTAATCATAATTTTTTGCACCTTCCCGTAAATCACCTTGGGCCAGATGTAGCAAACCATTTGCGACTCGCAAACGGCGAAAATCGCCGTTTGCGAGTCGCAAACGTGGGTTTGCCATGCAGAAATGCATATTGCGAGTCGTTACCGACTCGCAATATGCATTTCCGACTCGCAAATAGGAAGGGGTGTTCCCTTCCTATTTGCGAGTCGCAGTGGGATGCAATACCATTTGCGACCGCGTGCGCGGTCGCAAATGGCATCACAGTTACCATCCACTTCAAGTGGATGGTAACCCACTCGCAAATTGGAAGGGGTCCCCATGGGACCCCTTCCAGTTTGTGACTGGACCCAAAAATATTTTTTCAGAGCAGGGAGTGGTCCAAGGGACCACTCCCTGCCCTGAAAAAATACCGAAACTAAAGGTTTCGTTTTTTTTTTAAGTGCAGCTCGTTTTCCTGTAAGGAAAACGGGCTACACTTAAAAAAAAAAAAACTGCTTTATTTAAAAGCAGGTCACGAACATGGAGGTCTGCTGACGTCAGCAGGCCTCCATGTTAGCGAGTGCCTATACTCGCTATGGGGCCGCAATTTGCGACCCACCTCATGAATATTCATGAGGTGGGTCATTGCGACCCCATAGCAAGTCGCAGTCGGTGTCTGAGACACCGTACTGCATAGCAATTTGCGACTTGCAAATTGCGAGTCGCAGGGACTCGCAATTTGCAAGTCGCAAATTGCCGTTTTGCTACATCTGGCCCTTAGTCCCCCTCTGCTGTTACCCCACCAACACCTCCCGCCCATTGCTGCTTTCCCCTGCTAAAATCTTGTTACTGTATACAGATCCTCTACTTCCCCTCAGATTCCCTCCTCCCCCCTTGACCTTGCTTTGCCCCTTTTTCTAGCACTGTTAAACAGCACAAACACCACCCGGAGATATTGGAGGGCTTTACATTCTTATTGTTTGACTGAACATATTAAGGGTGGAAGTAGATTGTAGGGGGTAAAACATTTTAAAAAGAAATTCATGGTAGGTGCCAAGGTGGAGTAACCAAATTTGCAACACTGAATATGCCCAAGGCAGTAACTCATGGCATCACTTCCTGCTGAAGTGGCCATCTATCATGTAGAAGTGCTGTTGCAGCAGCTATCCCACATTACCTGCTTCACTGGCCAATACTATTAAAGTGGTATTAAAGCAGGTCGCCTATTGTCCATGCAGCAATGGCCAACCATTCTGTATAACAGCTCTGCTGAGGCAAGAGCAACCACCCTACTCAATGAACTTTGGCACCCCACGTGGGTCCAATGCACTGTTGTTTCCATGTGCACCCATTACACCCCGATGTAAATCTTGTTGGCATTCTCTCACTAGTGAGGTTGCTCTGCTGCACACAGAGTAAAAGAAATTTGGTAAAAAAAAGTAAGTGCTTGTAGCTGTCTGATGTAAGACCCTTAAACCATTCCAAGAGCATGTTGCTTCAGTAACAAAAGACTAACTCAAGTAACTCTGGCTTCTCTTATTAGACCAGTTTCTTCAGTAAAGGATAGGGGAGAGGTTGTGGCGTAACGACCAGTGCTGCCAACTTCGGAGCTGGGGAACCAGGTACGAGTCTTGGCGAGGGCTCAACATCCTGTGATTCTGGGCAAATCACTTAGTCTCCCTATGCCTACCAAAAAATGTATGTGTTCCTGTGTAACATAATTGGTACTAATCTAAAGCACTCCAATACCTTCAGGTTAAGTTCACGCAACATACAATTGCAAAAATAAATATATATATATGGTAGCCACACCACTTGATCAAGATCATTATGAAAAGATGTAACATACCCACTAGTGTGGCATTTTCCTTTGACAGCCAGAACAAGGGTTCTCTTTTTGCCTTCAGTTTTATGACGGTGTTAAGAGGACCTGTCAATCATAAATGCTTGGAAGGTTGATGCGCGTGCAACAGATCTTAATCCTGCTCAAGGCACTCATCTCCAGACTAATCGTTTTTCACTAAAACTGCCCTGCCTAGTTAAAAACTGACCTCATAATCCTTGCTTGCTCACACTTTGGGCCTTTTTCATATGAAAGTCTCAAATTAAAATGGAGGCCAAGTGGGGGCATTTTGTGTTTTTTACAACCGTTTTGTGTTCTGATTTGATATTTTACTAAAAAACTATGAATATTCCTTGAAACAAGCCTGTATATGGGTGCAAGAACAAAGACGACCTCCAGAGGTCAAAATGCTGTTTGTTAACATTCTACACTGCTCAACATCTGAAATACATTAGTATTTACCTGCAATAGTATCTCTAAGTAAAATCTGGCCTGCGGGTATCGAGCTGAGTTCCATGAGTTTGTTGACCTATGACGTTTGGTGCGTGGCTCATAGAGAGTCCCATGCATGCATCTGCCATACTCTTCAGGGACATGGTGGGCCAGATGACAGATGATTGCTTACCTTCATACCAGATACAGGAAAATAAATTAAGGGGCATATTTATGAGCCCCTAGCACCACCGGAGCATCATTTTTCGTGACGCTCCGGTGACGCAATGCCCTTAGCTGTATTTACAAGGTGGTGTTAAGCCTTGTAAATATGGCTCCTTCACATGCAACCCTTTGCGTAGAAGGGGCTTGCAATGGGTGTTGCTGTGGGCGTGCCACAGCAACACCCATTGCATTTTGACGCTGCCTCAGATTTACAAGTTTTTGTAAACCGGAGGCAGTGCCAAAATTTAACGGTGGTGTTAGTAAGGCGCAATGAGGAGAAATACTTTTATTCCTCCTCGTTTAAAGAGCAAAATGCCAGACAAGATTGTTTATGTGCAGGAAGAAGAACCTTCCTGCACATAAACAATCATTTCAAAATGATGCTTTGGCACTTCTGTGTGTGCTGCATTCTGCAGCACACATAGAAGTGCCAAATTGCCATTAGTGATTGTTTATGTGCAGGAAGGGACACCTACCCACACATAAACAATCAAACCCCTCAACGCAGACATCCTTGCACAATGGTCCAAGGATGCCTGCGTTGGTGCCTGGCAGCTCTATTTAGCGCCAGCCAAGGAGACAACACAGGTATGGGTTGTATTCAATTAAATACGGCGCATCCCTGTGTTCTGAAAATGACAGAGCACAGAACTGCCAATTTTGGCGCAGCGTCGTGCTGCATCATTTTTCTTTAAGTATGGGCCTAAGTAACACTTTTTCAGCAACTACAACGTATACTAATCACAGTGGAGCTGACCTTAGAAAAGTATACTGCACCACCCTAAAATCTGCAGCAAATGTTTACTTAGGAGACACATTGCTGGATATCATAATTTCTGGGAAAAAGAGACAAAGCCTGATTCTGAAATGTTTTTCATCTACGTGCACTGTTGCAGATCTGGGAAAAAACATATATTGTTCAAAAGCTAAGCGACAGAGAAAACTTGGCAAGTGCAAATGAGATGCTTGCACACAATCGATTTAAGCACAAATATCGTGCCCTCCTGCTGTCCATGAAAGGTGGGACATGCTTTCGCCCGACCCCCTCCCTCTGTTGCTTGCCCCGGGGCAGCTTTTACCGAGCCCATCCCTCCATTGCTTGCCCCATAAATTTCACTTGCCCCTTCCCTTGTCCTCTGCTCTTTTCACCCTCCACTCCCTCCGTTGGTTGCCCTTTGCTGCTTTTAACCACCCTGCCAAGATTCACTTCAAATTGGTGAACAGAGGAGACTGCCTAGCCACTTGGACTGCAAAGTAAAGAAAGTGCATATAATCACCCCTGCCCTCTCTGCACATAACATTCACCTGATCATCCCCATGGCAGAACTAATACGCGGATAACTCACTAACAGACTATGCAGCACTAATTCCAATCCTTGGATGTCAATGGTAGTAGCCTTGCTGTCTGGGGTCTGATTGCTAAGGTAACTGTACTTTGTTAACTTTTGAATTGAACTTTTAGACTGATTTAGTTGTTTGTGCATGCTGCACTTCAGTGGTTTCCCTCTGTTATGGCGGTGGCCACTTACACATCTGTCCCATGATGGACAAGGGTATTGCTTGTGCTCTGGTTTACACAGACAAGTTAATTGGTGCCTCCTCGACGGAACACGGACCTTGTGGAGAGTCACATGTGCTGGGACGTGGCACCTTGTGCTGGTCTCTGCTGGTAGTAGACACCTTCATTTATTTATTTATCTATCTAGTACAGGGGCCCCAATCCAGCCACAGTAATCCCAGAGGCGCTGCATATATTACACACAGGCGGAAACTATAGGCTTTGCCAATGCTTGTTCGAATATGATAACCTCCTGTACTGCCCGCAAGTATCAGGACATCGACAGCCCTTAGTGAGCTCTCAAATTCCACAGGTTCAATCGTGAGTAGCTCATCTAGTCCAGGGTTATGCTTGCCATTCTGAGAATTGTAGTCCCAGTTTACGCCTCATTAAATCAGAACTACAAGTCCCAAAATGTAATGGAAGAAAAACCTGGACTGGATGAGCTACTCACGTATGGACCTGAGGTACTCGAGTGCCCTGCCTTTACTGCTTTATGAGCCTACTACAATGGGCTATGGGTACAGCAGCTCCTTTCTCCCGGCAGCAAACACTCCTCCTCTGCAGACGAAGGCAAAAGCGGAGTCACTTGGCATTGCAGCCCTAGTGAGTAGAGATGTGCACAATGCTTCAGGGGAGGTTAAATGGTTCCCACTCTCTGTGTTCACTTTTTCTGCAGTGCGCACAAACCCCTCACACATGAACTCCCAAAACCGGATCAATCACAGAATATCGAAACAGAAATATTGTGTGAACATATCGTGTCAAAAATATTGAGGCCCTCACGAGCGCAAAACAGCCCTACCTTGCGTAGAGAGAGTGTTTTTTAGATTATTGCAAGCACTAACTAGATTCGTCAGTAATCTGTGGGAAAATGCATTTCTTGCTTTTTGTTTTTATATTATTTTTAACTTTTTAATGAGCTGTTTACGTTGGTGCAGCTAGGAGAGTTGAACCACAGTAATGCTGCATTTGTTGTCATTCCGCAGAATGACTATAAATTACTAATATCGACCAGTCTGCGCTTTGTACGTGCACATTTTAATACAGAAAACGTTTCAAATTGGGTCCGCTGTCTTTTCAGGATGAAAGGGGAGATAATCACATCTATTTTGTGGTAAGTGTTCTGTCCTTGCTTCTTCTCTGTACATCTGAGTCACCGCGTAGTCTTGGATGTGAATGCAACGAGGCTATGTAGTATTATTCTGCCACCTACTGGAACTGCATGTTGTCTTTGTTTGCAACACTTACTGCTCTAACAGGAAAACACACATACATACATATATTTGTGTATATATATATATATATATATATATATATATATATATATATTTTATTTTTTTATTTTTTCACTGAAAAAACTAAAGGTTACAGGGACGTTATAGCTAGGAAATAGAATTTTTTTAAAACAGAGAAATTCACTTAAAAAAAAAAAATTACAGGGACGTTATAGTTAGGCTCACATTTTAAACGCACAAAACCATAGAAATTCACCAGTTATAATTAGAGTTACCTCAAGTAACTGCAACTGGAGCCTTAGGTTAACTATAACTCGTGCCCGCCGCCATGCAGTTTTTTCATCAAAAATCTTGCTTTCTATAGTTTTCTATAGTTTTGTACATTTGAAAGGTGAGCCTAACTATAATGTTCCTGTAGCCATTGTTTTTTAAGTGAATTTCTATGTTTTTTAAATTCTGTTTCCTAACTATAACGTCCCTGTAACCTTTGTTTTTTTCAGTGAGTGCATGAAGGTGTCAGTGGATCTGTAAGTGGGTGCGTGAGTGGGAGAAATTGATTGAAAAAGAGACAGAAAGAGAGAAAGAAAATGAGAGGGAAGTTAGAGTTTTTTAAGGCCCGTGCTCAAAATTCAGTGCAACCCCGGGGGTAGTGGTCCCCGGGGCGCAGAGAGGCCACAGGCCCCCCGCATTAAGTAGATTTATCACCCCCCAGCATGTTTAAGATTTGCCCTGCAGAGGTGGTGGTCCCCAGGGCAGCAGGGGGGGCTTGCCACCGCATAAAACTCATAAGCCCCAGGGAGGTGGCGGTTCCCAGGGATTTAGCCCACCCGGGGGCATTATAGTAACGAACCATGGGAGCCTGTGCTTAATTTGTTTTTTAAACTTTTAAAGCGGACCCGCTGATCCACCACGACTCTGTCCGTAAAATAAAAAAAAAGCCTTTTAGCCCGGAGGGGAGTGGGGGGGGGGGTGCCTTTGGGACCCCACTACCAGAACTAAGAGGTCAGGGGGTTTGTGCCCTGGTCTCTGTTCTTTATTTTTCACTTTTTTGGGGCACTCTGCTTCAGCTGAGTCCCAAGATGGCTGACAACACTGCAACAACTTCTGTTGTTGGAAGTGTTATCAGCCAATCAGCTCTCTGCTCGAGATCGGGAGTGATCACAAATCCATCATCTTCCTAGATATACAAATTTGGATTTTCTTCAATTTCTCTGAAACTACTGAACGGAATTACACCCAAACAAAAAGCACTCCTTCTGGACCAGGACCTACCTTCCTGCCAAATTTGGTGTAATTCCATCCAGTAGTTTTTGCTCTCTGTACAAAATCCCTTTGGAAAATGTAATGGGAAAACGTGTTTTGGAACCCCTCTTTTTCTCTGCCCCTCTGGATGGATCACCCCAAAATGTTCCAGGCAGAAGCTGACGGGAGTGGCACCTTTTTATGGACAGTTTAGCGAAGATTCGTCAAGTGGAGCCAAAGATATAGGCAAGTAAAAAAACGCTTTTTATATAGAAACTAAGCTAGGTCCTAACTATAACTACTTAGTGGTGACAGCTACTAGGTATAAATATATATATATATATATATATATATATATATATATATATATATATATATATATATATTATATTACTATCTTACCAAGTAGCGGTCACCACTAAGTAGTTATAGTTAGGACCTAGCTTAGTTTCTATATAATAAGTGTTTTTTATATAGTTATACACATTCAGTGTATATCACACTCCAGGAACTAAGACACATTGTAAATCCTTAGAGTTACCAACAAGCAACAAACACGTTTTGCTTCTCCTGGTCTTTTTTTAGGTAAGTAACTCCTTTTTTACTCTCATTTTAGTACTCATATCCATTCTGCATGTCATGGTGCATTGTAGGACTTGTAATTTTTAACACATATATTAACAAAATTTACTATAAAACCAACTGTTTGTTATTAGCATTCATATTCAACCTCAGTGATTTAATTCTATATCCCCTCAAAGTCATTGATCCATTTAATAAGGGATCAATTTTTGTTCTTCGACTGAGGACACTCATTATTAGTTTCAGCATCATCATGTTACCCATCTCTCAAATCATAAACGACTTCAGTGTTGTATCTTACAACGTTTTTGGAAAGATCATAGTCCCTAAGAGATTGGCCTCAGTGGCTGCTTATTTTTCTCATTTTCCAAAACATAAGTGGTGTATTAAATACTGCAGAGTACCCATATAGCTTCAAAGGTCACCCTAATTATATTGATTAATTACATTTGATCTGTTGACCTTTCTAAATGTACCCAAAGCTTGTCATCATTGTTAAGTTATGCAGAGTCTTTGTCCTTAATCTGATAATGTATTTGGATTCAGGTTGGCAAAGGTTTTGTGTTCTGTCTCTGCCTCTTTTACTTTTCCAGACCAAATGATCATAGTTCTCTAGTCGCAAATGTTGTACCTAATAGAGTTTTCAGTGATGGCGTAGCTCCCATGTTTTCTTTGGACTGCTCTTACATGCTCAAGGGGCTAAAGAGAAAAAATCTACAGAACCATTGATAACAAAAAGAGAACAATGTTTAGAAAACAAATGGGTAATGTACAAGACAAATCCTCACATACAGCATGCAAAGAGGTGAGATTCGAAAAATCTTGAAGAAACACTGGAACATAATAAGTCAAGATCCAGACATGGGGAAAAGTTTGGGAAATCAACCTCCCAGGTATCAGTTAAGAAGGGCCTCTGCCCAGAACTGGCAGTCCCATTGCATTCTCCAAGCAGAAGTGTTTCCTACTGGAGTCAGGCATAATAAATGAAGGTAACACCCCTGTTGGCACAGCGCTACAGACAGTGTTTGACCCACTTTGAGGAAGGCATACCGCCACTGTCCCCCAAGCATTATGAGGATTTGGAAACTTCATGTCATATAAGGAAGCTACATTTTTAAAAAAGTAAAACTTATTCCTATTAGGTGTTTATTGAGAATACTCTTAATGGTCATAAAAAGGCTGGCTTTAGGTAACTATTTATACTTAACAGGGATTCAACTCTAGCATCTTTGTGAACATCAAAGCTTCACTCCAAAAGCACTCTGAGATCACATGTTGTATAATGATTGGGAAATAAAATGCTTTTAATTTTTGAAAGACAACTCAAATTTTGAAATCTTGAAAACTGTAAACTTTTAAAAAATAGCAGTGAATAAAAGAAAGCACCATTCAGTGTGTACACTTTAAATTCAATATGAATCAATATGAATACGTTTTTTTTAAATTCTAAATATCCTCACAATTTTAAGGGAGAAACATCAAAAGACACTGGACTTTTAGGAAAAACAAGTACCCCTATTAATAAAAGCCACGATATGCATTGCCTGCTACAATAGTGATGTCTTCAGGTACGGCCTGAAAGGGACAACTGTAAAGAAGGCCTGATGAATCTCATCAAGCCCATGAGTGAAACACAATCTGATACATGGTAGAAAGCTTGCATCACGACATAATTGAATTTAGGAAGGAATGGTTTTAAACCCTAAGGTTATTCAAGCGTACTCACTGTGAACATGCAATAGACAACGTATATATCTTACTAGTCCTCAAACTTTGAAGAGTTATGATGAAACTGGATTTCAGTGCTTTGATTATTGTATCTGCCACACTTGTCATCGATGTCATAGGCTTCGACCTTATCCGACCAGTCCATCTCAAGAGTTTGCTTGGCATCCCGGTTCAACCTGAAAAACAAAATAATTGTAGATTCAGTGGTAATAATTAGTTTTGAGGCATGTTTTATGAAGTTAAGAAGCGCCTAATGCCACTGTGGGTAGCTTCATGATGGTCAGAAGTAGACAACAGGAACAGAATAGCGAGATAAAAATACAAAGATCTAAATAAATATTGATAGTGATTAGGTAGCATGAAAGATAAGGAAAACCTAAAATATTACAGTATATAATTCTTATTTGTGAGTGTTGCCAATGAAGCTTCAGGTGTGTCCTGAAGAGCATAGGGATCACACAAACTGATCCTGTGTGGGGTGATTGAAATTAAGATCATCTGGTTTCATATTCTTTATACTCCTTATCAGACTACATCTGTATCAGGAACTTAGTAATACAAATCCACATTCTTCATAACACAGTGCATAAGTTTAGAACTGTTTGAAACTTCAAATGAACAATAACTTCAAAGTATGACACTGCAATTCTTTTATTTGTAAATGTCTTCATATTGATATGCAACTTTTTTATTTGTGCATTTCTTCCCATTGATATTCTGTTCAAAACACAGCTTTCCACAATAATTACTTTTCACTATTTGTTTTAGAAGAGTTTACTCTTTTATTCTTCACCTGTGTATTTAGAACATGTTTCATCAAGCATCTTCAGCTGATCAGAACTGTATACGGTGGGTCCAGGTGGCGCTTTCACAAGTGGAAAGACTGGGGGGGAACGGATTGTCGCTCCTCCTGGTGGTCTTTCACAAGGCTTTTGACACCCTGGCTTGGAACTTTCTGGAGGAGGTCCTGGTGCAAATGGGCTTCGGCCCGCAGTTTAGGAACATGGTCCATCTTCTGTACCACAACCCTTCGGCGCAGGTGCGGGTCAATGGTATTCTATCAGATCCCTTCCCGATCAGGCGGGAAACACGTCAGGGTTTGTCCTAGCCATCAAGCTGCTGGCTTGCCTCCTCCACTGTGACCTACTTATTAGCGGTTGGAGGTTGAGGATTGGCCAGGAGGACAGAGTGTCCCTATACACGGATGATGTCTTGGTGTTTCTGGGGCGGCCCCAAAGCTCCGGTCTTTATTGGCTTGAGCTCCTGAAATTGTATGGTGAAGGCTCAGAGCTGCGCTTGAACCCCAGGAAGTCACTGTTGGTGGAGGTGCCAGGAGCCGTGGGGAGAGAGGAATGGTGCCCAGATATCCCGGTAAAGGGAAATTCCTTCAAATACTTGGGGGGGGTCATCTCTCCCCGCTCCTGGTCCTGGCATATCAATTGAACTTCCAGCCCCTATCCCGTGCTCGGATGGGTGACCTGACCCACTGGAGTCAATTGCCCCTGAACCCATTGGGTCACAACGCCCTCTTCAAAATGATTTGCCTCCCCCGCTACTTGTATGTCCTGACAAACTTTCCCTATTTGGTGACCCGTGCCTGGTTCTGAATCCTCACTTCCAAGCTTACCTCCTTTATATGGGGGGAGGGCACAACTGTGTAGCTTTCTGCTCCACATGGAAATCTCCCTATAAGGTTGGATCGGGAGTGCCAGACCTTTACTTCTATTACTTTGTGGCCCAGTTGGTTCCAGTCAACAAGTGGTTTACTGGGGGATGGGATGACCCGGCCTATCGCTTAGAGCTCTGCCATCTCGTATTCAAGGGCCTGTTGGGATTGCTGATTGCACACCGGTGGTGATGCGGTGTTCGTGGGCAGCCCTGCGGTTGACAGCTGGGACCCGCACCTCAGCAAGTTGACGCCCTTGTGGCAGGGTGCGTGGTTGCAGCAGGTGTCCCAGTTGGAGGGTTTTAGGCAATGGGATGCCATTGGAATTACTTAGCTGGGGGATGTTTGCACTGGTGACAGTCTGATGTCCTTTCAGCAGCTGAGGGAGCATTATGCCCTATCCAACTCCCAGGTTTTTTGCTTCCTCCATAGGCGCCATGCCCTGCGGGCCTATCTGTCACCAAATTTCTCCCTCCCTGATCATAGCCCGCTCGAGGCAAAACTGTTGATGGGGTGCTTGAGGAAGGGTGCCATTACCCAGTTCTATCATTCCTTGCTTACTAACGCAACGGATGGCTTTGCCAGGATGCGGGACAGGTGGGCAACCTGAGTAGGAGAGCAGGATGAGGATGATTGGAGGGAGGCCTGCCTTTCATCCAGGGATCTTGCTATATCTACCAGGTTAAGGATGATCCAAACAAATTACTTTCATATAAAATACCTGTCCCTGCGGCGATTGTGACACATACACCCGGCGACCCCCCCCGCTGCCTGAGATGTGGTAATTTGGAGGCGCACCTACTGCACGTAGCACGGGAGTGTCCGGGGATGCGTCCCTTCTGGGTGGGGTGGAGAGGGAGATCTCTGAGGTCCTTGGGCATTCCTTCGGGTTGAATGTGAGGGTGGTGCTGTTGGGCCTTCTGGAGGAGCTGGGGGAACCAAGAGCTGACTGAATATTTGTGGGGATTGCCTGCCTGGTGGCCAAAAGAGGCCTTGCACAGCTTTGGAGAAGCCCGATGGTGCTGTCAATTTCGAAATGGCCAGCCGGAGTGGACTGGTGTTCTCAACTAGAAAAGCCAATTTATGAGGCGCGTGGCTGCCCACAAAATATGAGAAAATCGGGGGGAAATGGCAGGCACACCGGGGGTTGCCTTTTTGAGTAGTGTTGCTATGATCTGGTTGGAGAGAAGGAGAGTGTTATCAATCGTAAGAACTGTATTGACCTGTCTCAATCAATGGTGCTATCATGTACTCACTGTTATGTCTTTGTTTTTCCTTTCTTTTTTTCCCCACGTTTAAATAAACTAAAATTGGTCATAAAAAAAAAAAAATCAAAGTTACTGCGTTATTCGGAAGACTGGAATGCTGAAGATGTAACTTTAAAAACACCTACGTTACCTGTTGTTAGAATAATTCAGAATAAATGGTGAGTGGTGTTCTGTTTTTCAAAAAGTGATAGAAAGTATATTCCACAAAGTGTGTATTTACTATTCATTCATTACAATTTGTTCATTACAATTTTAAAAAAAACCCACTTCAAAACAGATCTACAAGAAAGTGGCATATCGGTCCTGATGCACCACTTTTCTTGCGTCTCCCTACCAGCAACTAACAACACCATGGTTGCACCATATACGGCGCAACATGGTGTTGTTAGCACAATAGCGTCACAATTTATGATGCTATTGTGGCGCTTTTGCTGCACTAGCATCAAAACTTTTAAAGCTAGTGCAGCAAAGCAAAGGGAGGCCGATAGGTTAATATGGGTGTGTCATTTTAACACCTGCTTTGAGCAGGCGCTATAAATTGACAGAAACACTGGTGCAGTGAAATCTTAAAAATTTTACTGTGCCATTTATTTGGGACTCCCTGCGTGGGAATGCCCCCCTTGCATGCATAATGTGGCGCAAGGAGTTACACCACTTTCTAAATATGGCGTGGAAGTATGGCCTACTTAGTGCCACCTTAGAGTAAAAAAATTACGCTAAGAGGCGTTAGGGGCTTGTAAATCTGCCCCTAAATTCAAAAATGCAAATTGAGAATCAGTCCCCATTTTGCATTTTGTCTTTACAAATAAGGTATTTGTCTGCTTTATGTAGACCAGTGGTTCTTAATGTAGTCCAGTGACACCTGGGGGCCTGTAAAGTCTACTCAGGGGGCCGGCAACTGCTTAGAAAATCAAATAATATTGGCAGGTTAATAAAATATATATAACTAAAAATGCAACGTGTATAACTGAAAAATTCAAAACATTCTGTAAATGTGAAGAAGTTTGAAATTGAAGGCTCAAGATTGTTCAGTTTGATTCAGGGGAGCAGTGCAAGTGGATCTGTAATATGTATCATAATTTAATATGGACGAGGTGCTATCTGAAACGGATTTAGAGAAGATCCAACCTTCCCATTAAAATATATTTTCAATTTTTTATATTTGATTGTAAATGAAATAAAATGTAATCATTTCTAAATGCATTTGCTGAATGCTTCCAGTAAGTACTCAGCATGGGGTCCCCAGATTCCAATAATGATTCAGTGGCAGTCCCCGGTTCCAGTAATGATTAAGTGGGTGTCCACAGAAGTCAAAAGGTTAAGACCCACTGATTTAGACACTATCATCAGAATGAGGACAGTTCCTGTCTCCCTGGGCTAAAAACATAAAGAAACACACACAATTTCCTCTCTCTCTCTTTCATACACACACACACACACTCATGTGAGGCCTGCCACGTGAGGGTTCTCATGAAATCTTGTATAAATAGTTCCTCTGGACCAACTAATAGGGTCCCAGCATGGAGCTGAACGTTAGCAGAAGAGGCGACTCTGGAAGGCCCCATCTCTAGGCTGCCATTGTGGTGTGGCCTGCTTCAAGTCATGAACAAAATGTGGTATCTACTGTCATTGAGGCATATGTCTGATTCTCTGTCTGAGGTTTGGAGTGCATAAGAGTGTGTATGAGAGAACGGATGCACAGGTAGCGTAAATGCACATATTCATTGGGTTACTCATCATGCAATAAACGTAGAAGGAATTAAAAGGATTGAGGTGTAAATGTGCTAAACCACAAGCCAGGAAAGTTCTGTTGCCACAGATGATGGGGGATCTCTTGAGTGAGTTCAGGAGGACCGCTAAAAGTTCAAACACTGCATTGATTTAGGTGATAACTTAAAGGTTGTGTTACTGTTAGGCCAGGCTTTCACCAACAGCAAAAACTAGACGATTGAAGACAGAATTAAAGTAGCATAAGATACAGCCTGTTTTTGAGAGCAAATAAAGATGTTCCAATAATTTGGCTTTGGACTTTGTTATAATAATCACATTGCCATTATGTGTTTAATCTTTAAATTGTAGTCAAACCTGGGGACTTATTTGAAGCAGTGTTCCTGAAATCTAAATATGGAGGTCTTAACGTGGTTAAGTTAGGATCCCTTTCCAGGACCCAAAGTGCAAGAATTCCTGACATCCTGGCATATGCTATATATTGCTCAGTAAACCGCAATATATATATTTGCAAGGTCCTTGGCCCTTTATCTAAGGCTCGGTCTGTGGAAAGGAGAGAAGGCCTGGTAAGGTGTTCATGTGACCTCTCCATGGGTAGGAGACTCCCTAAGATTTATATACTGTAAGAGTGAAGGTTTTCCTTCCTGTGGTGTATTCCATTTTCCTGATTCCAAGATCTCTGAGTCTTCTCAAATTCATTCTACCTGTGCCTCGTTGAACTGTTTTATGAGCACACTACTGCAGTCCCAAGTGTGGCATCCATTTCCGGGTCCTTTCCTTAATGTTTCAATGTTTCCAATCAAAAGTGTTTGCAGAGAGCTCACCACAGTCTCCATCCATTTGTCCTCCAAACGTAGGCCCAGATATACCAGGATATGGTGCAGGGCAGCGCAACAAGTTACCCTGCTGCGCTGCCCTGCGCCAAAATGAAAGGGCAGGAATGCGTTGTATCTATGGCATACGTCACATTCCTGTCTTTTCCCCCTGTGTTGGTGCCGTTTTAGCAGCCTATGGCCAATGCACGCACCCCTGCACCATGGGGCAAGGGTGCCTGCATTACATGCAGGATTGTTTTTGTGCAGGAAGGGGCACCTTCCTGCACAAAAGAGATCTTAGGAGGCTTTTTCCTCTTTTCCATGTGTGCTGCAAAGTACAGAGAAAGAGAAAAAAAACAAGGCAAAATAAAGATATTTCTCTTCGCTGCGCCTCGCCTGGGGAGACATAAGGGTTACATGAAATCTGGGGATGCATCAAAATACATAGGTGTTGCGTGGGAACACTCACCGCAACACCCATGGAACACCTACCTAACGCAGAGTATGGCAGCGCAGCAATTTGCGCTGCCTCGCCTTACTCCATATCTCTGAGGTCATTCAAAGCAAAGCAAAGTGGCTTTGCATGGTCTCATAAATATGGTTGAATAGTTTGCACCGCTGCTGAGTCACTAAAAGTGACGCAACGGTGTTGCAAGCCTCTCATAAATATGCCCCTTGTTGCCCCCTGGATTTGATTCAGTCACACAGCTCCTTGTACATCTTGCACTGCCAACTACATATATCTCCATCCTCTGATACTCATGATTCTCTTCCACGGCTTTGAGCAGCTGTTTGCGATCTCCTCTGTTTCTCTTATATTACCCCAGTCCCTGTGCTCTTTCCCTCTGAATGTGTCTCACTCCCAGTCTGTAACCTGTGGCCTTCTAAAACACAACTGCCGTGCTTAAATGCTATGCTTCAAGTAGTTTCAGTTTAGACAACCTAATCTGGTGGCAGGGCAAATAATGCACACAATTACAATCAGAAATGGGTTTAATTAGCTTTATAGGCGTAGTGAACAAGGAACAAGGCCTTAAACCTACACAGCTTTGCCACTTGAAGGTAGTGCAAAGCTAACACAGTATATGCCTTATACAATAAACTCTCATCCAGAGATTAGCAGACACATCCTGGAATCGTTGGAAGGAGGTCAAATGAAGGTTAAGTAGAGGTTTGTTAAGATTAATCAAGTCAGGACAAGGCAAAGTCACACCATCCCCGCTGGTGGGAAAACATCAGGAAGTGGATGACATTCCAGAGGGTTGGTTACTAGTCAAAAAAATACATTCGTATATCAGTGTCAATCTGTTTGACAAAAGGGATCTACCTCTTCCCACGAAAGATCAGGAACAGAAAACACTATCCAGTTACCAAACGCTGGAGAATCTCCTGCTTGGAAAAATATATGGGGCGGGGACGGAATCCCAGACTCTGTATGTTGCATGCACACAAAGTAACAGAATCCAGCAGAACTGCACAAATGGAAAGTGGTTTTATTTGGCGCAAGGCATATACACACATATATATATATATATATATATATATATATATATATATATATATATATATATATCAGTCTTCTTTGGAGAAGACTCAGGAACGCACTCTCATTGGTTGATTGATGTATTTATTCTTCTGTGACTGATCGCATTTCGGTCTTGCAACCTTTATCACAGGATACCTTGGATACTGAACTACCATTATTTTTGTTTACAGTCTTTTTTCTGTTTCTTTACGTGAAACGCCCATTTCTCCAATGAGCTTTCCAAAAGTCCACCTTGTGTGTTCACCCCGAGGTGCAAATTACTATTTGAAAGTTCTTCAATGTGCTATGTCAATTTATATGGGAAAATTGTGGTTTGCTAAAGTTATAAGCAAAAAAGTAAAACAGCAGTTTATTACACCAACTTGGCAGTTCCTTCTCGTTTCCTTATTTTAGTTTTTCATGCCACATTAACCCATTCAACATGCATTGTGGGTCTTGTAGTCCAAAAGCCATTATCATTTTTATGGTACCGAATACTTTACCATGTTTGAATTTTATCATTATTATATCCACACTAGAGTTTGTCCAATTCACTTTCTTATCACCCTGGCATGATCAAATATTGTTTTTTAATATCACAGTATACCTTATCCTTTTTCAATTCATTGTGTATCATTAACCCATTATGCATGCCTTGTGGGTCTTGTAGTCCAATTGGTCTGTATCATTTATTTGACCATTACGATTACTGTTTAGATGAGACCAGTTCTCTGGCTAGCTCGTGCTGTGTTCAGGCACCAGTGGAATATTAATAACCAATATGATTTATTGCTGTTTGTGTGGCTTGCGTTGCCATGATTCCCTTGTAGGTGCACATGGAGTTCTTCATCTTGATTCTTTCCCCGAGGGACAATAGTTCAAAGTGACAAGATGTATTTAGATTCCTTTTGTCTCAATCTTTTAACTCTGTCCCCCCTCTCTCTGTTTTCTTCACCCGATCAAGGGTATAGTATGTCATTTCTATCCGTTTACTTTCATGTTTTGCTCCATATGTTTCGCCACAACATTCCTGCGGTGTTTATGAGTTGTAGTCATTATGTGTTCCATTATTCTCTTTTTAGTTTCCACATATTGTACTTCCAACATATTTTAATTTGCATGGACATTCAATGACGTACACTGTGAATTAACTTTTACATGTAATATGTTGTTGTATTTTATGCTGCTGGCCATCTTTTGTATTATATGTGTGTTTATTGGTTGCTATTTTCCAGGCCTTGCATTGATGGGATTTGTGAAAAACAGATTTTTTAAACCATTCATCTTTTTTTGTGACATAATGACTGTGTACCGATCTGTCTCTTAGATTGGCCACTCGTCTGTAAGTCACTGGTGGATAGTCTAAAATTATTGAATTCAGAGTTGAGTGCAATTTTAATATTCCCCAATGTTTTTCCAGGGTCCTACGTATTTTCTTACTTTCATTAGAATATGTCAGAATACACTTTTTAAGTTACTCTCTTTGTTGTCTTTCATTTTTTTCATTTTTTCATTATTCTTCAGATTTGTCAGGAAATTATTAAAATTTAAGAAATTGTTTGCTGAAAAAGAAAATGTCGGCAGCAGACAAAGTCATGGTATACCAACACCAAGCACTGACGTCACAGGAGAAGACAGGGAAACACTTGTAACACTATTGACCTTGAATCAAGAAGAAGAAGAGATTTCTATAGATGAAGAAGAAATGTTACCAGCATTAGGGGCAGGCGTAAGTGATATGAAACCCAAGTCCAATTTCTGTCCAAATCTTCCAGTTCAAGAAGTTCATTTTTCATGTTGTCATGTGACGTGCAAAGTTATTTGAAGTGCAAGTTGGTTCTTTTGCTCTCCGAATTAAGAGACTTGTTTAATCAATAGCTACAAATACGTGCGAGTCTACAAGAAATAGGTGGTTAAGCATGGTTTCATATGATCTCCCAATGCAGACATCTTAATGTCTGCTTCGACTAAATATAGTGATTTTTGTGGGCTATAACGATATCAAGGCCATGCTCATATCCGACAATAAACACTTTGGACATTCATATGAACTGTTTATTTTCAGAAATGTGCATGTGTGCCTTAATAGTTCCCATACTTTGAAGACAGGTTGCTGAATACATTTTGTAAAGCATCTTATGGCACCATTCATTATATTTAGTGCAAGTATTCAAACACTCAGTTAAGTCAAATTAAGCGTCAGCAACTTGTGTGCACGCAACTTAGGCACTTCTAAGATGTCTCTTAAGAGCAGTGCTTAATTTATAAATAAAAACGTGGCGGTGGCCAAAGCTCTCCTCTGAAACACGCAACTGCTGCTATTAAATGTGCGAGCACATAATCTTGAAGCCATCTCGAGTATCTTTTATCCATTGGCAGCCACTCTCTGCCCCTTCCGCTTACTCTTGTAGCTTTCCGCTTTCTCCCTTGGTGATGCCTTTTCGTTTTTCTCTTCCTCTGTCTTTCCCATGTGTCTTTTGCTTGCAGTAAATGCTTGAGACAGAAAAATAAGTGCCAGCCTTCAAAAATAAGTGCCGGAACCACTGGCTCAAATTAAGCAGTGCTTAAGAGTCACTTTTAAAAAATCTCTAGGGGTGAGTAAGGGCCCTGTTTAAGGAAATTCCAGACAAAGAAGACACCCACACAGGTGAAACATTTTTGGGATTTACAATTTTGATTACACTGTCCACACTTAGCTACACACTTAATTAATTGTGCAAGATACAGGCGAACTGCTGCAGCAGGTGTAGGAAGGAGCGCAAATTACCCCAGTACTCAAATGGGAGGGGACAGTGTTAAGTAAAAAAAAAGGACACAAGCAATGATATTTTAAAGTGAGAGTAGGAAGGATTTACAAAGTTAATTTTAAAATGTGGAAATTTCCCAATCCTGATCAAGAAATACACAATTGTAGGACTATGAAAAGTCATCCATATCTACTTTTATTGAATTATATACATGTTGGACCATCCCTCAAGATAGACAAAAGTTACGCCTGCAAGGAAGAGAAATTTAGTAAATAGGATCAACGTAATAAGAGGCTTTGCTGTAGCTTCATAGATACAACTGATATTTATTAAGATTTAATGGTTTTAATGTACTTTCTATAAAGAAATCTGACAAGTTACACCTTCTGCCCTGCTGCTAGTAGGCCCTTTTTGATGCCAAGGTTTTTCTATCAATTGTTTGATGAATCTCTATGGGATTAAAGCAATACCTTCAGCTGGGATGTTGTTTTATGGTACCTACTATGATAACAGGACTGCCAATTAGGAAAACGGAACTTCGGATTGTGGGTGACTAAAAGCCTAATTTAGATTTTGGCAAAGGGATTACTCCATCACAACGGTGGTGGATATCTGTACACCAAGATCTAAATTCCATTGCATCCTATGGGGTTTAAATTTCAGCGGATGGGATATCTGCCACCTTTGTGACAGAGAATCCCCTACGCCAACATTTGAATCAGCCCCTAAGTCTGGCCACACCATCAGAGACTGTTGGCCTAATTCCTGGCTAGCTCACAGTGCCTCAGCTGAACCCCAAACCAACCGGAGGGGAAGGTGATTGTCTCAACCTGAACATGACACTCTGCCTCCCCAGGGAAGTCATGGAAACTGATTTTACGCTTTGTTGTATTACTCATGCATGGCCAGGCGAGACACAAAAGAGGGATACGTTTTCAATACCTTTATTGAAACAATCGCAATCTAGCATAAAGCATATGAGCTCTGATAATTAAGCAGATGAAACAAAGCAAGGTAATCAGCATTATAGACCTGGTAAAGAAAATAAACAATCCAACCATGGTGAATGTGATTCTAGATGTTCTAGAGGATCTAGAAGTTCCTACCTAACCCTAAGACAATACTTGAGAGCATAGTGGGTGTACCCTTCTGCCTGGCCCAGTCTAAGGGACTAGCCCCAAACCCATACCTGAGGATCGTGTCAAGAGTCAGGCTACGGTATACGGGGAAGTCTTTTAGGGGGCTGGTAGATTATCAGGCTGGAGCATCCCAAACAGCATTTATCCAAGGACAATTGTGACCGAAATGTCCTCTGCCTCTCCTGGATCAGTGCATCACTTATATAATAAAACCATACTGTATTGTAGCACAGTCCTGATGTAATGCTGTATCTAGGTGTTAGAAGCTGTCACATGAACGGGCTATACAAACTAGTATATCATGTACAGTGTTCTTAGCCTTGGACAGAAATTACTGATTACATTTCATACAGAGGCTAACTAAACAAGCAGCTGTAGTGAAATGTGTGCTTTGACCACTGACTTGGTGTTGCACCACTTTGCACCTGCTTAGCTGTCCAGTGTTCACCAGTTACAGACAAAATTTTGTATTCAGTTTAGCCTTAGCTTCATTCTGCCAATTGAATTTATCGTAGCATTAGACACTGCCATGTTAAAGGCTGCCAGTGATTTTCCATGTTGTCTGTCTGTTTTCATGCTTTTTTATAACACAGATACATATATTTGCTGTGTATATTGCAGTAGAGAATCATTCATGTATGTTTTCATTTAATTGCTGTGACTATTTTTAAACCTGTGATTTCAACATGCTAATCTCCCTTTAGGAACCTTGCATAGTGAAATAATAAATGTCTTCTTTGGACTAAGAAGTGCATTCCAGAGATTTTTTTTTAGTGCATGAGTATTTCAGCTCGGTCATTAGTGAAAAGCAAAACAGCAGCGTGTTCTCCATATTCCTAGAATAAAAGCAAGCTGATAAAATACGTAAAAGGTCATTGCTAAAAGCAGTCTTACTGAAACGAATGAAGTATGAAATGTAAAGTGAATCAAAATGGAGCTTCCACAAGGGGAACCAACACTGATTCAAGAGGTCCTCACAACAAAGTAAGACCTTGTTCTTATTGGTACAGAGAGACCGAAGTGAGTGGGATCTACATAGAACAGTGTGCTCAAACTTTTTTTTTAGTGTTATGAAAACGGTTCCCATACTTTTTGTTAAAAAATAACATCACTGGAAGGTTAATGGTGAACTAGAGGTGTCTCTGGCTGAAAGTGACAGGAAGAGAAGTCACCTGTGCGGTCAACGGAGGTACAGAGAGCTAGGGAAGAAACAACAATCCTTCTTGTCAGAATGCCTGCTACCTCAAAATATGTAAATGTGTTCAGTTGGTTAATCAGCAAATGCAAAGTTTGCTGGGGTGTCAGAATAGAATTTAATTAACCGATGGAGTCACTTGAAGCTTCATGGAGACAAAGATTGTCTCTTTTTTGAAAGGTAATGTAAGTGGGGAAACAGGCTTCTCAATGCAGTCTTTACCACACGATGCCTTTACCATGCAGATAGGTACCACACAGGCAACTATTTGTACCTTTACCATGCATGCCTTTACCACATAGGTAAGTATTTTTAAGTAACATAATTATTATGTTATTTAAAAAAACTTTTAGTTGTGGAGAGGGGTAAATGGAGGTAAGGATAGTTTTATGGGGTGGGTAGTGGTATATGGAGGAAAGAGTAATGTTAGGGTTTAGGGGTCAGTAGAGGAAAAGGGGTAAAGCTAATTTTAGGGTTTAGGGGTGGGCAGTAGTAAAGGGAAGTAAGGGTAATTTTAGGGATTGTGCTGGATAGAGGTAAAGGAGTTAAAGGTAATTTTAGGATTAAATGGTGGGTAGAGGTAAAGCGAGGAAAGGGTAATTTTAGGGTTTAGGGGGTTAAGTGATAAAAAGAAGTAGAGGTAATCTTAGGATTTAGGGATAAGTAGAGGTAAAGGGTGTAAGGGTAACTTTAGGGTTCACTGTGAATAGTGGTAAAGGGTGGTAAGGAGTAAATGAAGAACATGGAGGATTTGGGGGTCCCCCAAAAATAAACAATTAAAATAATTGCATGCATGTTAAAGTGATTTTTCCATGGAAAGTGTTACTAATTGATTTCTGGAGTGTGTCCTTTTTATGAACAGCTATAAAAATGTTTGCACAGTGTTCCAGTCTGACTGTACTAACATATATATTTTGAAAGCATTTATTTTATCTTAAATATTGACTCTTTTTCCATACTTTTTGGCAGCCTATCTTATATTGTGTGTAATACATGAATACAATAATGACTTATATATGTACAGTGCTTTCTGATGCAGGATTGGACCTCATAGCACTATAAATAAACAAGTGATTATTTCCCACTGCACCAATCGGGATTGCATTCCGTGACTCGGACATATGCTGTGATAGAATTAACGGAGTTTCATAGCTTAAAAGAGTGTTTTTCCCACTGGTTAGTTTAACTCATGACTCAATTCACCAAAATGTTAGGAGTAGCGAAAGTGACATCACACCCCCTTTGACCTTCAATTTCACACTCACATTCTTACAGATACACATTTACACTTATAAACATACTCTCTCACACATGAACACAAACTCTCCTGCAAGCATGCACACAACATACATTTGAAACCATGTGCTTAACTTAGCTGCCAGGGAAGGATACATTCCCGCTAAGTGTACTCCATTTTTTATTACTCTAACAGTGAATAATGAAACATTATTCCTTATTAGTGTGTTATAAAAAACATTGTGAGAAAATAGAATGGAGCCCCAACCGACGTCGATAAGGACGAGCTGCCACCAGCACTTAATATGAGCAGGTGGTTTGCGGTGCGGGGCACTGGCACTTATTTTTGAGGGCCAGCACTTGATTTTCTGCATCAGACATTTAGGCCCATATTTATACTTTTTTTGCGCCGCATTTGTGTCGTTTTTTGACGCAAAAACGGCGCAAACTTGCAAAATGCCATTGTATTTTGTAGGTTTGCGCCGTTTTGCGTCAAAAAGCGGCGCAAATGCGGCGCTAAAAAAAGTATAAATATGGGCCTTACTGTGAGCAAAAGAGATATGGGAAAGGCAGGCGAAGAGAAAAGCGAAAAAGGGATGCAAAGGGAGGAAGCTGCAAGAGTGAGCTGAAGGGCAGGGAGTGGCTGTAAATGCATTAAAGAGGCCCGAGATGGCTCGCACATTTAAATGCAGCAGCCCCGTGTTTCAAAAGAGAGCTTTGGGCACGGCACGTCTTTATTTACAAATTAAGCACTGGCTACCACTGTGTTCCTGGCACTGCTTTTGCCACCTCTGCAGCCAGGGGTCGCAACTGCAACCCCTGGCGACCCCTACATGACGTTCATTGTTTAACTTTATTACATTTTTCATTTAAGTCATGCTACCTTAACCAAATCTTCTTGATGCGATAGCTCTGCCCTCT
This sequence comes from Pleurodeles waltl, assembly GCF_031143425.1. NCBI lineage: Eukaryota > Metazoa > Chordata > Amphibia > Caudata > Salamandridae > Pleurodeles > Pleurodeles waltl. Next base: position 89,064,919 of record NC_090449.1, read on the forward strand.
TAAACAAATTGTTCAGACTACATGAGCTTTTGCATACTTACATAATATACAATCAGTTAATAAGGACAGAAAGTCTTGAGCACCGCTTAAAAGGAGATTGTCCTGATCGTCTTTCGCCACTGAGAGGCAGCATAACATAAGGAATGATACAGTGTCACTCCTATGAGAATGCAATTTGTAATATCTTAATAGTAGGAACGAAAAACAGAATTGATTTTGAAGTGTGCAGTAGTAGAGTCGACATGGTGAGACGTCTATGGCTCGTCAGTGGAGACGCCAACCTTCCAATGGCAGGAAGTGTGGGTCAGGCATGTAGGACGAGGCGACACGAAGTGAGTCTATGGAAAGCAGCAAATAGGCAGCCAAAATCACGAAACGGATCCTCAAACTACGTGCAGAGAATGCAATCTCCGACAGAGCGTCCTTTCATGGTTCCCGAAACTCGCTTATTCTAATAGAAGTGCGCCTAGAAAGCTGCGCAAGGCTACACCTGCGAGTGCTGAAGTAATTTCCCTTTGGGAGTCATATTCCCCCTCTACACAGCACAGCATAGAATTGCCGTGCATCTTGTAAAGAGCTTCTCTTGGCGGGAATAACTGTATGGCCGTTTCTAGGGTGGGAAAGGGTTGGATCAGGGCTTGAGAAACTAGACCTGTGAACAGTGGTACTGGGACAATTTTCCACATGAGAGTGCTGGCCTTTGGCGACACCACACACATGCCAAAGGAGCTAGCAAAACCGATGTCACGGCGGAGCCCCTAAGCCTTTCCAAGGCGCTAGATAGATTTTCAGGATCTGAAAAGTAATCCTTAGCAGGACCTTCAAAAGTATTTATGTGCTCATTGGACACATTTTGTGCTGCCTTGAGTCTGTAACCTTCCACACTAGGCCTCAATGCGCTCTGCGTGAATTTCACCCAGTTTCTTCAGTTTGTAAGAATGGAGAAAGAAAGCAGCTGTCTGCAGGAAGGTCATGGAGGGTGAAGCTGGACCAGCTCGTCCGCAGTTCAGCCCAAGCAGCTATTTCTGGTTAGGGAACCACCGGGCTGGTATCTTAGCTTGATGTGAGGCATTTCTATGTTCAGGTCAGATAAAGAAAAATGGGAAAAAGCTGCAAAAAGTAGTATGTTTTGCTTTCAAATGTAAACATAAATACAGGACATTTACATATGTTTAAAATCCTAGATTAGTTAGGAGCTACTACTTTTATAGGATTTATGTAAAATCTTTTATACTCATTCCTAGCTGTTAGTTCTGCTTCTGTTTACATTACTGGTCGTTTACAACTCTTGTAAACATATGTAAAATGCTGTTAAAGTGGTCTTATCTCACATTGTATATTTATGTTTACATTTCAGAGCAAAACATACTAACCCTGCCTTTGATGTATAGGGAAGCGTTACAGCTCTTTCAGTTTTAATTGAAAATGATTATCAGCAAAAAAGCGAACACGAAGGTTTGTTTTTAGTCGCAACATATTTAACCTTTCTTTCAATGAAGGATATCAGCTTGAACCAACAGTGATTAAGAAACCAAATCAAAAAAGTCCTTAAAAAATTATTTACTTTTTCTACGTGAGAAATGCCCCTTTTTTATTTAATTAAACAGCCATGTATTCAGCTGGAAGAATACAGCTGACCATAAATAAATGTTCAGCTCCTGATCAGATGGATTACGTTTCTACAGTGAAAATGGCCATTGAAAGCACTGCCGGTGCCTCTCTTCTAAAGATAATAATTATCATTTTAAAAAGTGTGCAACAGAGTTGAATGGGGCTGTAACACCTGCTGCACCCCACCTTCCAGCATCACTGCCTTGGAAATCCCCCTTTCCACCTCCACAGTGGGATGTGTGACTGCAGATCCTTCCACATTTGTGGTGAAGAACTGTTCAGTAGTGATCCCATTTACACCTGCCGGAAATCCATTTGTGAAATGTTAGCAGGTGTAAACAAAGGTTTTTTCGTTCATGAAAGTTAGCCCTGAAAGCCTTAGAGTGCTCAACCCCCAACTTTTTGCCTGCCTCCCTCCGTTTTTTCTGATACTCTTTTTGCTGGTTTTAGGTCTCTGCACACTTTACCACTGCCGTCCAGTGCTAAAGTGCATATGTTCTCTCCCCTAAACATGGCAACATTGGTTCCGACCCAATTGGTATCATTAATTTACTTGTAAGTCTCTAGTAAAGTGCACTACATGTGCCCAGGCCCTGTAAATTAAATGCTATTAGTGGGGCTGCAGCAATGATTGTGCCACCCACATAAGTAGTCCCTTAACCATGTCTCTGGCCTGCCATTGCAAGGCATGTGTGTAAGGAAATGCCTCCTTGGCATGGTTACCCCCTGACTTTTTGCCTTTGCTGATGCTAAGTTTTGATTTGAAAGTGTGCTGAGGCCTGCTAACCAGGCCCCAGCACCAGTGTTCTTTCCCTAACCTGTACTTTTGTTTCCACAATTGGCACACCCTGGCATCCAGGTAAGTGTCCCTTGTAACTGGTACCCCTGGTACCAAGGGCCCTGATGCCAGGGAAGGTCTCTAAGGGCTGCAGCATATGTTATGCCACCCTGGGGACCCCTCACTCAGCACAGACACACTGCTTGCCAGCTTGTGTGTGCTGGTGAGGACAAAACGAGTAAGTCGACATGGCACTCCCCACAGGGTGCCATGCCAACCTCACACTGCCTATGCAGTATAGATAAGTCACCCCTCTAGCAGGCCTTACAGCCCTAAGGCAGGGTGCACTATACCATAGGTGAGGGCACCAGTGCATGAGCACTGTGCCCCTACAGTGTCTAAGCAAGACCTTAGACATTGTAAGTGCAGGGTAGCCATAAGAGTATATGGTCTGGGAGTCTGTCAAACACGAACTCCACAGCACCATAATGGCTACACTGAAAACTGGGAAGTTTGGTATCAAACTTCTCAGCACAATAAATGCACACTGATGCCAGTGTACATTTTATTGTAACCTACACCCCAGAGGGCACCTTAGAGGTGCCCCCTGAAACCTTAACCAACTACCCGTGTAGGCTGACTGGTTTTAGCAGCCTGCCACACTCGAGACATGTTGCTGGCCTCATGGGGAGAGTGCCTTTGTCACTCTGTGGCTAGTAACAAAGCCTGTACTGGGTGGAGATGCTTATCACCTCCCCCTTGCAGGAACTGTAACACCTGGCGGTGAGCCTCAAAGGCTCACCCCCTTTGTTACAGCTCCCCAGGGCATTCCAGCTAGTGGAGTTGCCCGCCCCCTCCGGCCACGGCCCTACTTTTGGCGGCAAGGCCGGAGGAGATAATGAGAAAAACAAGGAGGAGTCACTGGCCAGTCAGGACAGCCCCTAAGGCAACCTGAGCTGAGGTGACTCTGACTTTTAGAAATCCTCCATCTTGCAGATGCATGATTCCCCCAATAGGGATAGGAATGTGACCCCCCTCCCCTTGGGAGGAGGCAAAAAGAGGGTGTAGCCACCCTCAGGGCTAGTAGCCATTGGCTACTGCCCTCCCAGACCTAAACACACCCCTAAATTCTGTATTTAGGGGCTCCCCTGAACCTAGGAACTCAGATTCCTGCCACCTAAGAAGAAGAGGACTGCAAAGCTGAAAAACCCTGCAGAGAAGACGGAGACACCAACTGCTTTGGCCCCAGCTCTACCGGCGTGTCTCCCCACTTCTAAAGACACTGCTCCAGCGACACTTTCCCCAGGGACCAGCGACCTCTGAACTGAATCCTCAGAGGACTGCCCTGCTCTAGAAGGACCAAGAAACTCCCGAGGACAGCGGCCCTGTTCACCCAAGACTGCAACTTTGTTTCAAGAGAGCAACTTTAAAACAACTTGCGTTTCCCGCCGGAAGCGTGAGACTTGCTACTCTGCACCCGACGCCCCCGGCTCGACTTGTGGAGAAACAAAACTTCAGGGAGGACTCCCCGGCAACTGCAAGACCGTGAGTAGCCAGAGTGGCCCCCCCCAAGCCCCCACAGCGACGCCTGCAGATGGAATCCCGAGGATCCCCCTGACCGCGACTGCCTGCTTCCCAGATCCCGACGCCTGGTAAAGACTCTGCACCGCAGCCCCCAGGACCTGAAAGATCGGAACTCCAGTGCAGGAGTAACCCCCAGAAGGCCCTCTCCCTTGCCCAGGTGGTGGCTACCCCGAGGAGCCCCCCCCCCTTGCCTGCCTGCATTGCTGAAGAGACCCCTTGGTCTCCCATTGATTTCTATTGGAAACTCGACGCGTGTTTGCACACTGCACCCGGCCGCTCCCGTGCTGCTGAGGGTGTACTTTCTGTGCTGACTTGTGTCCCCCCCGGTGCCCTACAAAATCCCCCTGGTCTGCCCTCCGAAGACGCGGGTACTTACCTGCTGGCAGACTGGAACCGGGGCACCCCCTTCTCCATTGAAGCCTAGGCGTTTTGGGCACCACTTTGACCTCTGCACCTGACCGGCCCTGAGCTGCTGGTGTGGTAACTTTGGGGTTGCTCTGAACCCCCAACGTTGGGCTACCTTGGACCCAAACTTGAACCCCGTAGGTGGTTTACTTACCTGCAAAAACTAACTAACTCTTACTCCCCCCGGGAACTGTTGAAAATTGCACTATGTCTAGTTTTAAAATAGCTATATGTGATTTATTTGAAAACTGTGTATGCTATTTTGATTATTCAAAGTTCCTAAAGTACCTACCTGCAATACCTTTCATTTGAAGTATTACATGTAAAATCTGAACCTGTGGTTCTTAAAATAAACTAAGAAAATATATTTTTCTATACAAAAACCTATTGGCCTGGAATTGTCTCAGAGTGTGTGTTCCTCATTTGTTGCTTGTGTGTGTACAACAAATGCTTAACACTACTCCTTGGATAAGCCTACTGCTCGACCACACTACCACAAAATAGAGCATTAGTATTATCTCTTTTTGCAACTATCTTACCTCTAAGGGGAACCCTTGGACTCTGTGCATACTATTCCTTACTTTGAAATAGTGCATACAGAGCCAACTTCCTACATTGGTGGATCAGCGGTGGGGTACAAGACTTTGCATTTGCTGGACTCCTCAGCCAATACCTGATCACACGACTAAATTCCAAAAATTGTCGTTAGAAACTGATTTTTGAAATTTGAGCTATTTTTCTAAATTTTTTAAAGTCCTGCTAGGGCCTTGTGTTAGTCCCTGTTAGCATTTCTTTTAGAGTTAAAAAGTTTTGTGAAAGTTTGAATTAAGTTCTAGAGATAGTTTTAGATTCTTAAAAAGTATTCCAACTTTTAGAAACATAGGGGCTCATTCACCGCCGGGGATGCGGGAGCACCGCCAACAGGTTGGCAGTGCCCCGCAGGGCATTCTGACCGCGGCGGTTTGGCCGCGGTCAGAACAGGAAAACCGGCGGTCTCCCGCCGGTTTTCCGATGCCCTGAGGAATCCTCCATGGCGGCGCAGCTTGCTGCGCCGCCATAGGGATTCCGACACCCCATACCGTCATCCTGTTCCTGGCGGTTCGCCCGCCAGGAACAGGATGGCGGTATGGGGTGTCGTGGGGCCCCCATAAGAGGGCCCCACAAAGAATTTCAGTGTCTGCTCAGCAGACACTGAAATTCGCGACGGGTGCAACTGCACCCGTCGCACCTTCCCACTCCGCCGGCTCCATTCGGAGCCGGCTTCCTCGTGGGGAGGGGTTTCCCGCTGGGCTGGCGGGCGGCCTTCTGGCGGTCGCCCGCCAGCCCAGCGGGAAAGCCAGAATGGCCTCCGCGGTCTTTTGACCGCGGAGCGGCCATATGGTGGCTCCCTCCAGGCGGGCGGCTCCCGCCGCCCGCCGGGGTCAGAATGAACCCCATAATGTCTGGTGCAGAAGAGAATGTGTTGGAACTCGACCTCACACCTTACCTCTATCTTAAGATGAGGGAGCTATGGTCTCTCTGCAAAATAAAGAAAATCCCAGTTGGCTTAAGACCCTCCAAACAACAGCTCCAGGAGCTGCTGGCAGAGTTTGAAAAAGCCAACCCCTCTGAGGATGACCTCCCAGAGGATGAAGTTAGTGACGTGGAGGAGCCCCCCCCCTCCAGTCCTAATTAGGGAGATCAGGGCCCCTCAAGCCCTGTCTCCAACTATAATAGTCAGAGATGCTGCTTCCCTCACAGGAGGGTCCAGCACCTCTGTAATCACTGAGGAGAGCCTCAGTGAAGATGACCTCCTGTTAGCCAGGATGGCCAAAAGATTGGCTTTAGAGAGACAGCTCCTAGCCATAGAAAGGGAAAGACAAGAGATGGGTTTTGGTCCCATCCATGGTGGCAGCAACATAAATAGGGTCAGAGATTCTCCTGACATGTTGAAAATCCCTAAAGGGATTGTAACTAAATATGAAGATGGTGCTGACATCACCAAATGGTTCACAGCTTTTGAGAGGGCTTGTGCAACCAGAAAAGTAAACAGATCTCACTGGGGTGCTCTCCTTTGGGAAATGTTCACTGGAAAGTGTAGGGATAGACTCCTCACACTCTCTGGAAAAGATGCAGAATCTTATGACCTCATGAAGGGCACCCTGATTGAGGGCTTTGGATTCTCCACTGAGGAGTATAGAATTAGATTCAGGGGGGCTCAAAAAACCTCGAGCCAGACCTGGGTTGATTTTGTGGACTACTCAGTGAAAACACTGGATGGTTGGATTCAAGTCAGTGGTGTAAATGATTATGATGGGCTGTACAATTTATTTGTGAAAGAACACCTATTAAGTAATTGTTCAAATGATAAACTGCATCAGCATCTGGTAGACCTAGGACCAATTTCTCCCCAAGAATTGAGAAAGAAGGCGGACCATTGGGTCAAGACTAGGGTGACCAAGACTTCCACAGGGGGTGACCAAAAGAAAGGGGTCACAAAGCCTCCCCACGGGAAGAGTGTTGAGACATCCAAAAACAAAAATAGTAAAGAGTCTTCTACAGGCCCCCAAAAACCTGCACAGGAGGGTGGGCCCAGAGCCTCTTCACAAAACAATTTTGGGTACAAGGGTAAAAACTTTGATCCCAAAAAGGCCTAGTGTTGTAGCTGTAATCAGCCTGGACACCAAACTGGAGACAAGGCCTGTCCCAAGAAAAGTACCACTTCTAACTCCACTCCAGCTAAAACTGGAATGGCTAGTCTCCAAGTGGGATCAACAGTGTGCCCAGAGCAAATCAGGTGTCACACTGACGCTACATTAGTCTCTGAGGGTGGGGTGGATTTAGCCACACTGGCTGCCTGGCCTCCTAACATGCAAAAATACTGGCAGCAGCTCTTAATTAATGGGACAAGTGTAGAAGGCCTGAGGGATACAGGTGCCAGTGTCACTATGGTGACAGAGAAACTGGTTTCCCCTGGTCAATACCTGGCTGGACAAATTTATCCAGTCACCAACGCTGACAATCAGACTAAAGTACATCCCATGGCTATGGTAACTTTAGAGTGGGGAGGGGTCAATGGCCTGAAACAGGTGGTGGTCTCCTCAAATATCCCAGTAGACTGATTGCTTGGAAATTACCTGGAGTCCTCAGAATGGGCTGAGGTAGAATTGAAAACCCATGCAGCCATGCTGGGTATCCCTGAACTGGTGTGTGTCAAGACAAGGGCACAGTGCAAGGCTCAGGGTGAAAAAGTAGAGTTGGAGCCTGGAAAAAGGGCCCAGCCTACCAAGAGAAAAGGAAAGACAACTGGGAAACCAGCTGCAACACAACAACAAAAAGAGAACCTCTCTTCCCAGGAAGAAGTTCTGCCCTCTGAGGGAACTGAGCCTATGGAGTTAGAACCTTATCAGGTTGAGCTCCTAGGCCCAGGGGGACCCTCAAGGGAGAAGTTGTGTAAGGGGCAAGAAACCTGTCCCTCTCTTGAAGGCCTTAGGCAGCAAGCTGCTGAAGAGTCCAACGGCAAGAAAACTGGAACACATAGGGTCTATTGGGAAGATGGACTCCTTTACACTGAGGCAAGAGATCCCAAACCTGGTGCCACTAGGAGAGTGGTAGTGCCTCAGGAGTTTAGGGAGTTCATACTGACCTTAGCCCATAATATTCCTCTAGCTGGGCATTTGGGACAAACCAAGACGTGGGAGAGACTAGTCAACCACTTCTACTGGCCCAACATGTCCCAGAAAGTCAAGGAGGTTTGTGTCTCCTGTACCACCTGTCAAGCCAGTGGTAAGACAGGTGGACACCCAAAGGCCCCCCTCATTCCACTTCCAGTGGTGGGGGTTCCCTTTGAAAGAGTGGGTGTGGACATAGTGGGTCCACTTGAACCTCCCACAGCCTCAGGGAACATGTACATACTAGTAGTAGTGGATCATGCTACTAGATACCCTGACGCTATTCCCCTTAGGTCGACTACTGCCCCTGCAGTAGCCAAGGCCCTCATTGGTATTTTTACCAGAGTGGGTTTTCCTAAGGAGGTAGTGTCTGACAGAGGTACCAACTTCATGTCAGCATACCTGAAACACATGTGGAATGAGTGTGGAGTGACTTATAAATTCACTACACCATACCATCCACAAACTAATGGCCTTGTTGAGAGATTCAACAAGACATTAAAAGGCATGATCATGGGGCTCCCTGAAAAACTCAAAAGCATGTCCTCTTGCCATGTCTGCTTTTCGCTTACATAGAGGTGTCTCAGAAGGGAGTAGGGTTCTCACCCTTTGAACTTCTGTTTGGCCACCCTGTAAGGGGACCACTAGCTCTTGTGAAAGAAGGCTGGGAGAGACCTCTTCATGAGCCTAAACAAGACATAGTGGACTATGTACTTGGCCTACGTTCAAGGATGGCAGAGTACATGGAAAAGGCAAGTAAAAACCTTGAGGCCAGCCAACAGCTCCAGAAGTTTTGGTATGACCAAAAGGCTGCAATGGTTGAATTTCAACCAGGGCAGAAAGTCTGGGTTATGGAGCCTGTGGCTCCCAGGGCACTTCAGGACAAATGGAGTGGCCCTTACCCAGTACTAGAAAAGAAGAGTCAGGTCACCTACCTGGTGGACCTAGGCACTAGCAGGAGCCCCAAGAGGGTGATCCATGTGAACCGCCTTAAGCTCTTCCATGACAGGGCTGATGTGAATCTGTTGATGGTAACAGATGAGGACCAGGAAGCTGAGAGTGAACCTCTCCCTGATCTCCTCTCCACAAACCCTAAAGATGGCTCAGTTGATGGAGTGATCTACTCAGACACCCTCTCTAGCCAACAGCAATCTGACTGTAGGAAGGCCCTGCAACAGTTTGCTGAGCTCTTTTCCCTAACCCCTGGTCAGACACACCTGTGTACCCATGATGTGGACACAGGAGACAGCATGCCTGTCAAAAACAAAATATTCAGACAGTCTGACCAAGTTAAGGAAAGCATCAAGGTGGAAGTCCACAAGATGCTGGAATTGGGAGTCATTGAGCACTCTGACAGCCCCTGGGCCAGCCCAGTGGTCTCAGTCCCCAAACCTCACACCAAAGATGGAAAAAGAGAGATGAGGTTTTGTGTGGACTACAGAGGACTTAATTCTGTCACCAAGACAGATGCCCATCCCGTTCCAAGGGCCGATGAACTGATTGATAAATTAGGTGCTGCCAAATTCTTAAGTACCTTTGACTTAACAGCAGGGTACTGGCAAATCGAAATGGCACCAGGAGCAAAAGAAAAGACAGCATTCTCCACACCTGATGGGCATTATCAGTTTACTGTTATGCCCTTTGGTGTAAAGAATGCCCCTGCCACCTTCCAAAGGTTGGTGAATCAAGTCCTTGCTGGTTTGGAGTCCTTTAGTGCAGCTTATCTTGACGATATTGCTGTCTTTAGCTCCAGCTGGCAGGATCACCTGGTCCACCTGAAGAAGGTTTTGAAGGCTCTGCAATCGGCAGGCCTCTCTATCAAGGCATCCAAATGCCAGATAGGGCAGGGAACTGTGGTTTACTTGCGACACCTTGTAGGCCAAGTTCAGCCACTCCAGCCTAAGATCCAGAGTATTCTGGACTGGGCAGCTCCAAAAACCCAGACTCAAGTCAGGGCATTCCTTGGCTTGACTGGGTACTACAGGAGGTTTGTGAAGGGATATGGATCAATAGTGACAGCCCTCACAGAACTTACCTCCAAGAAGATGCCCAAGAAAGTAAACTGGACTGTAGAATGCCAACAGGCCTTTGACACCCTGAAACAAGCAATGTGCACAGCACCAGTTGTAAAAGCTCCAGATTACTCCAAGCAGTTCATTGTGCAGACAGATGCCTCTGAACATGGGATAGGGGCAGTTTTGTCCCAAACAAATGATGATGGCCTTGACCAGCCTGTTGCTTTCATTAGCAGGAGGTTACTCCCCAGGGAGCAGCGTTGGAGTGCCATTGAGAGGGAGGCCTTTGCTGTGGTTTGGTCCCTGAAGAAGCTGAGACCATACCTCTTTGGTACTCACTTTGTAGTTCAAACTGACCACAGACCTCTCAAATGGCGGATGCAAATGAAAGGTGAAAATCCAAAACTGTTGAGGTGGTCCATCTCCCTACAGGGAATGGAATTTATAGTGGAACACAGACCTGGGACTGCCCATGCCAATGCAGATGGCCTTTCCAGGTTCTTCCACTTAGAAAATTAAGACTCTCTTGGGAAAGGTTAGTCTCATCCTCTTTCGTTTGGGGGGGGGGTGTAAGGAAATGCCTCCTTGGCATGGTTACCCCCTGACTTTTTGCCTTTGCTGATGCTAAGTTTTGATTTGAAAGTGTGCTGAGGCCTGCTAACCAGGCCCCAGCACCAGTGTTCTTTCCCTAACCTGTACTTTTGTTTCCACAATTGGCACACCCTGGCATCCAGGTAAGTCCCTTGTAACTGGTACCCCTGGTACCAAGGGCCCTGATGCCAGGGAAGGTCTCTAAGGGCTGCAGCATATGTTATGCCACCCTGGGGACCCCTCACTCAGCACAGACACACTGCTTGCCAGCTTGTGTGTACTGGTGAGGACAAAACAAGTAAGTCGACATGGCACTCCCCACAGGGTGCCATGCCAACCTCACACTGCCTATGCTGTATAGATAAGTCACCCCTCTAGCAGGCCTTACAGCCCTAAGGCAGGGTGCACTATACCATAGGTGAGGGCACCAGTGCATGAGCACTGTGCCCCTACAGTGTCTAAGCAAGACCTTAGACATTGTAAGTACAGGGTAGCCATAAGAGTATATGGTCTGGGAGTCTGTCAAACACGAACTCCACAGCACCATAATGGCTACACTGAAAACTGGGAAGTTTGGCATCAAACTTCTCAGCACAATAAATGCACACTGATGCCAGTGTACATTTTATTGTAACCTACACCCCAGAGGGCACCTTAGAGGTGCCCCCTGAAACCTTAACCAACTACCCGTGTAGGCTGACTGGTTTTAGCAGCCTGCCACACTCGAGACATGTTGCTGGCCACATGGGGAGAGTGTCTTTGTCACTCTGTGGCTAGTAACAAAGCCTGTACTGGGTGGAGATGCTTATCACCTCCGCCTTGCAGGAACTGTAACACCTGGTGGTGAGCCTCAAAGGCTCACCCCCTTTGTTACAGCACCCCAGGGCATTCCAGCTAGTGGAGCTGCCCGCCCCCTCCGGCCACGGCCCTACTTTTGGCGGCAAGGCCAAAGGAGATAATGAGAAAAACAAGGAGGAGTCACTGGCCAGTCAGGACAGCCCCTAAGGCAACCTGAGCTGAGGTGACTCTGACTTTTAGAAATCCTCCATCTTGCAGATGGAGGATTCCCCCAATAGGGATAGGAATGTGACCCCCTCCCCTTGGGAGGAGGCACAAAGAGGGTGTAGCCACCCTCAGGGCTAGTAGCCATTGGCTACTGCCCTCTCAGATCTAAACACACCCCTAAATTCTGTATTTAGGGGCTCCCCTGAACCTAGGAACTCAGATTCCTACAACTTAAGAAGAAGAGGACTGCAAAGCTGAAAAACCCTGCAGAGAAGACGGAGACACCAACTGCTTTGGCCCCAGCTCTACCGGCCTGTCTCCCCACTTCTAAAGACACTGCTCCAGCGACGCTTTCCCCAGGGTCCAGCGACCTCTGAATCCTCAGAGGACTGCCCTGCTCTAGAAGGACCAAGAAACTCCCAAGGACAGCGGCCCAGTTCACCCAAGACTGCAACTTTGTTTCAAAGGAGCAACTTTAAAACAACTTGCGTTTCCCGCCGGAAGCGTGAGACTTGCTACTCTGCACCCGACGCCCCCGGCTCGACTTGTGAAACAACACTTCAGGGATGACTCCCCGGCGACTGCGAGACCGTGAGTAGCCAGAGTGCCCCCCCCCCCCTGAGCCCCCACAGCGACGCCTGAAGAAGGAATCCCGAGGCCCCCCCTGACCGTGACTGCCTGCTTCCCAGATCCCGACGCCTGGTAAATGACTCTGCACCCGCAGCCCTCAGGACCTGAAAGATCTGAACTCCAGTGCAGGAGTAACCCCCAAGAGGCCCTCTCCCTTGCCCAGGTGGTGGCTACCCCGAGGAGCCCCCCACTTGCCTGCCTGCATCTCTGAAGAGACCCCTTGGTCTCCCATTGATTTCCATTGGAAACCCGACATGTGTTTGCACACTGCACCCGGCCGCCCCGTGCTGCTGAGGGTGTACTTTCTGTGCTAACTTGTGTCCCCCCCGGTGCCCTACAAAACCCCTCTTGTCTGCCCTCCGAAGACACGGGTACTTACCTGCTGGCAGACTGGAACCGGGGCACCCCCTTCTCCATTGAAGCCTATGCATTTTGGGCACCACTTTGACCTCTGCACCTGACCGGCCCTGAGCTGCTGGTGTGGTAACTTTGGGGTTGCTCTGAACCCCCAACGGTGGGCTACCTTGGACCCAAACTTGAACCCCGTAGGTGGTTTACTTACCTGCAAAAACTAACTAACTCTTACTCCCCCCAGGAACTGTTGAAAATTGCAGTGTCTAGTTTTAAAATAGCTATATGTCATTTATTTGAAAACTGTGTATGCTATTTTGATTATTCAAAGTTCCTAAAGTACCTACCTGCAATACCTTTCATTTGAAGTATTACATGTAAAATCTGAACCTGTGGTTCTTAAATCTTAAAATAAACTAAGAAAAGATATTTTTCTATACAAAAACCTATTGGCCTGGAATTGTCTCTGATTGTGTGTTCCTCATTTATTGCTTGTGTGTGTACAACAAATGCTTAACACTACTCCTTGGATAAGCCTACTGCTCGACCACACTACCACAAAATAGAGCATTAGTATTATCTCTTTTTGCCACTATCTTACCTCTAAGGGGAACCCTTGGACTCTGTGCATACTATTCCTTACTTTGAAATAGTGCATACAGAGCCAACTTCCTACAATGTGTGTGCAGTTTCACTGCCACTTCGACTTAGCATTTAAAACTACTTGCCAAGCCTTAACCCACGCTGCCTTTTATACATATTAGTTACCCCTAAGGTAGGCCCTAGGTAACTCACAGGGTCCTGGCAGACAGGACTGGGTAGAAAGGGGAACTATTGCACTTCAAACCCACTCTTTGAAATTTCCCCCACTTCAAAGGCATTTTTTAGTATATAAACTGGGTCTCTGAGCCCATCAAATAAGACACATCTGGACCTACAACTGCACTCTGTCAGAGGAACTGCCTGGCTGACCAAAGGCCTCAACTGGATTGCTTTGCTGAGAAGCACTGCTCTCCTACTTGTTGCCCTGCTGTCTTGCTGGCATTTGACTCTTCTGGAAGGACTCTGCCTTCCACCTGAAGTGCTCTCCAAGGGCTTGGATTGATCTTGCCTCCTGTTTCTGAAGTCTTAGGGCCAACAGAGACTTCACCCCTTCAAGAAACTCCTTGTGCATTGAAAATTGACACAACACCTGCAGAAATCAACGCAAAGTCTGCATCACGGCTAGGAAATCACCGCACCGCTGACCAGAACGACACAGCCCCGACCCCCAAAGGGAAATTCGACGCAGCGCCTGCCTTGCGATGGAAAATTAGACGCATCGTCTACCGGATCGACGAAGGGCCTGCTCCTTCTACCAGCATGTCAACGATTTTAAACGCGTCGTCACTGGGCGTCAAAATATCTCCGCATTGCAGTGAGGAACCAAGCCTCAAAAACAATGCAACCCCTTGCCACGTGGAAAGAATTGATGCATCATCTATGCCGCGCCAGAAAATCCGACACGACACCTTATTTTTCCATGCATCTCCTCCTCTGTGGTCTCCATGCTTTGTTATTTTTTACGCATCCCAGGAACTGTGTGTTACAAAGAGACAACTATTGGTTTCTAAGGACAGAGACTCTTTTAAACATTTTAAAAGTGATATTTCAACTGGTGCTTATTGGATCTTTGTCATTTTGACCTTGTTTCATTCAGATAAATATTATCTATTTTTCTTAACCTGTGTGGTATATTTTTGTGGTGTTTTCACTGTGTTACTGTATAATTTATTGCACAAATACTTTACACATTGCCTTCTAAGTTAAGCCTGACTGCTCAGTGCCAAGCTACCAGAGGGTGAGCACAGGATGATTTGGATTGTGTTGTGACTTACCCTGACTATGATTGTGGTCCCTGCTTGGACAAGGGTGTATACCTCTGCCAACTAGAGGCCCAATTTCTAACAATGAACCTGCATTTACACCTGAAAATTCCTTTGTGACTAGAACCAAACTCTGACCCACCAATGCTGAAGCAAATAGTGGTTGTCACTGATATTGCTGTGAATACATTATTCAAATTACACTTTGTCTACAGTCATGTGTCAACATTACATTAGCTTACTTATTACACTGGCAATCAGGCAGAGCCTAGGACCATGCATGCACCCAACTGTTGACCAGCTGAAGGGGTCTTGTTCCTAGGGTGCCTGATACTGCTAAGGAGTGATATCTTACTCCAGTGATTCAGTGAGAGAGAGACTGGACTGGACCCAAGGCAACATTCAACATTCACATTCCTGTTCCGGCTACAACTATGATGATGGCATGATGGGTCTCCAGTATACTGTGCTGGTCCTGACACCAATACTTAGTATTTGAATTCCAGTGAGACACTGATAATTAAGGGGGCTTGAAGACAACCTCATGGAGTACTTAAAAATATAGGCTATGAAAGGTACCTCAGATACCCTTTGCATCATGAGTCCATGAGTGCTCCTGTTGTAAGCTTGAACTCCCTTGTCAAGGACTCTTATTTTGGCACACACAATGCCAGTGAGGCTCTGAAGTTGGAAACCATTGTTAGCTGTGAATCCCCTGTGTTCTAGAAGAAGCTTTTACAGAACCTCACACAACTTGAGGACATTCCCACAATGGCAAGCGGTATGCATACTGGAGCATGTAAGGAATAATTGCAGAGACTGACTAATCATGTGATTAACTATGTTGCATAAGGAGAGAAGCACCTCTCTGGATGCAAGGAGGTAAATGTGTCACACTGTGCATATCAACTCCCCTATTATTTTATGTTATGTTAATATTGCTTATACAACGCTCAACTCACCCCAAGAGGGGTATCTCAATGCCAAAATGATCACAAACCTGACTACAAGCAGTTACACTCTAAACAGCACAGTTTTCAAAAGCTTCTTAAATTTAAGGTGGTCCTTCCATTGCCCCTTATGGAGAGGAAGTTCATTCCGATATCGAGGAACCAGAAATGAAATGGCTCTTCTACCTGATCTAGCCTTCCTAATCTGTGGAACTGAGAGCAACTCTCTACTGAACGAGCAAGGTGGTTTTGTAGTCCGGGCCTTTTCAATTCAGCGCTTTATGGGTCAAACAGCATACTTAGAAAACAATTCTCTTGCGTATAGGCAACCAATGGAGGGCACTCAAGAGGGGAGAAGATGCTGATCCAGATGGTAAATTATAAATAAGCTGTGACCAAGTATTCTGTATAACTTGAAGTTTGTTCAGTACAGTGTCATTAGCAGATGCCAGTAAGGCATTGCGATAATCAAGGAGGTTAACCACCAACGCGTGAGTCAAAGTTTCCTAGCCAAAAAAGGGAGCAAGGGAAAAACTTTCCCTAATAACTGAAGCATGTGAAAACAATTTCCAGTCATGGTCCCAACCTGGTCCATCATTGATAGAGCTTGATCTAGACGGACACCCAGGTTTTTAGTAATAGACTTGAGGCTCAGGGCTGGGGCACAATCTGAAGGCCACCAGTCGAGCGTCCAAAGCTGTTGTGCATTGCCAAACAGCATGGTCACTGTTTTAATCACATTCAGCTGAAAACAATTATCTGTCCCCTTTGTGGATAAGTGGTGTGTGGGGCCCTCTCTCACTTCTTTTTGAGACAATGATCTGTCATCCATGCTGCAATGGCTGTCATGCTTGCAGCAAAATGGAATTTAGCCTCATCTGGCTCATTTTCCAGAGTGCGAAGGCTGCCCATCCCTACCCTGGGAGTACCCGAAATCCTTGTGGAATAGAGGATTATTTGTGGAAAGTATACAAAGACTTGAAGAAGACTCCGTCCTCTTCTCCAGCATTCCCAAAGTGCCCACGGGTGTCCCAAGACAGCATACACAAATCGCAACATAGAGCTCGATTGGTCAGTCTACTACCACAACATAAGAGCTCGATATACATACCGAAAAGCATAAGGACGGAAATGGCATTCCAGTCTGGTTCCCTACTCATCCTTAATGTGGGGGATAGTAACAGTACTCATGTTTAAGCGAGCAAAAGGCATACGCATAAAGCCTGTATGATTGACGGAAATGGCATTCCAGTCTGGTTCCCCACTCATCCTTAATGTGGGGGATAGTAACAGTACTCATGTTTAAGTGAGCAAAAGGCATACGCATAAAGCCTGTATGATTGACGGAAGTGGCATTCCAGTCTGGTTCCCCACTCATCCTTAATGTGGAGGATAGTAACAGTACTCATGTTTAAGTGAGCAAAAGGCATACGCATAAAGCCTGTATGATTGACGGAAATGGTATTCCAGTCTGGTTCCCCACTCATCCTTAATGTGGGGGATAGTAACAGTGCTCATGTTTAAGTAAGCAAAAGGCATACGCATTAAGCCTGTATGATTTCAATGCAATCATGGAAATCCCCACTTTCTGTATCATTGTTGCGAGAATTCAGCAATGTACCTTGTTAAAAGTCTTCCCACATTTGAAATAAGTAACTTTTGAATAATTTCCAAATCCGGTAGTAATGTTCACAGCTTTCAACAGGCCCTAATAATTTTGGACATCAGAGGCAGACATAAAGTCATGTTGTTTATGCTGATTATATGAGCCCGAAGGGATTATCGTTTGTTTTATGCAGAAAGAGGATTAAATGGGGCTGTTTGGTTCGCAAAGCTCTGGGGGCAGAGTTATCATTATTTCACTCAGCGCAGCAAGGCACCTCGCTGCACCGCGAGAAATGGAAAGAGCAGGAATGTGCTGGATTTAACATAACACAGTGCATTCCTATCCTTTCTTTGCATTGGTGCACCATGTGCTGCCTTGCTCCAATGCAGGGGCCCTTGGACCTGTTTCACCAACCCACCACTCTTTGTCCTCAGACATGTGTTTAAGGAAGTCAACGCTCTGTTATATGATCTTATTTTGAATGCAGGGTGACACAGAGTAGCATTGAGGAAGCTCAAATGTCAAGGTGGTTGTGGGCATTTCATATCCCTGATTTTGAGTTGTACTACGTTGCAACTCAGACCAGATGGATAGCTAGATATCCAGGTGGGTGTAATGTACAAGAACTCAGTGAAAAGCTACGAGATAATGGTGGATTCATGTTGCAGAGATGGCTTCTCTCCACTGCCATGCCTCTCCTCTCCCTCCCTGTTTAGAATTTAAGGCCCAACACTGTTATCAGCAGGCACAGCAGAGACTCAGGCAAGGTTTTATGTCCCTGACGTACTACGGAATAGTGTAATGGTGCATCCGGAGCTTCAAAACAGCAAAGGACTAAGGTGCTGGGGGCAGGCAGGATTAGACTGGGTAGGAGATCTGTTTGACAATAACCCTTAACATCATTTCAATCCCCAATGGAGGGGTCTGGACTCCCACCTGGTCAATTCTTGGGACATAGGATCCTGACTGAAGGAATCCACTCTTTGTGGAGGATTACAGATACAGAGCAGCCGACTCATGAGTGCAATTAGGTCATCATCATGATGGGCTGTGGCAGGAGGCCAATCATCTGAATACACAAGGCTCTTATGGGCACGGGAGGTGCACAGGTGGGCATCTTAAATGATGAAAGGGAAGCTGACTTTAGCAGACCCTTCCAGGAAAAAGAATGGGACAAGGTATTGGAATATCACAGAAAGTATCTTTCAGTGCTAGACTTCAATATATTCAATATAAATAGCTGCACAGGGCCTATTTGCCCCCCAAAACACTAAGTAAAATGTACCCCCACAGGGTCCTGGAACTGCCTGTTGTCACGTGGATCAAGCAGGTTTTGTCTACATGGAATGGGAGTGTTCAAGAGAGGAATAATTTAATCAGGCTGTTAGTACATACAATGATAAAATAATGGAAAGAAGCTATATTAAAATACGTTGGAGGTCTGTATACTGGGCCTAGCTCCTATCACACAATAGACAAGGCTAAGAGACTTGCTGATCTCCTACTAATGCAAAACCTACTATTGTCATGATATGGACGGCCATTTCAGACCTTTCCATAAATCAGTAGTGCAATGTTGTTACATGATTTACAGCATGTAGGAAGTTGGCTCTGTATGTGCTATTTCAAAGTAAGGAATAGCATGCACAGAGTCCAAGGGTTCCCCTTAGAGGTAAAATAGTGGTAAAAAGAGATAATACTAATGCTCTATTTTGTGGTAGTGTGGTCGAGCAGTAGGCTTATCCAAGGAGTAGTGTTAAGCATTTGTTGTACATACACATAGACAATAAATGAGGTACACACACTCAGAGACAAATCCAGCCAATAGGTTTTGTTATAGAAAAATTTATTTTCTTAGTTTATTTTAAGAACCACAGGTTCAAATTTAACATGTAATATCTTGTTTGAAAGGTATTGCAGGTAAGTACATTAGGAACTTTGAATCATTTCAATTGCATGTATACTTTTCAAGTTATTCACAAATAGCTATTTCAAAAGTGGACACGGTGCAATTTTCACAGTTCCTGGGGGAGGTAAGTTTTTGTTAGTTTTACCAGGTAAGTAAGACACTTACAGGGTTCAGTTCTTGGTCCAAGGTAGCCCACCGTTGGGGGTTCAGAGCAACCCCAAAGTTACCACACCAGCAGCTCAGGGCCGGTCAGGTGCAGAGTTCAAAGTGGTGCCCAAAACGCATAGGCTTCAATGGAGAGAAGGGGGTGCCCCGGTTCCAGTCTGCCAGCAGGTAAGTACCCGCGTCTTCGGAGGGCAGACCAGGGGGGTTTTGTAGGGCACCGGTGGGGACACAAGCCCACACAGAAATTTCACCCTCAGCGGCGCGGGGGCGGCCGGGTGCAGTGTTAGAACAAGCGTCGGGTTTGCAATGGAAGTCAATGAGAGATCAAGGGATCTCTTCAGCGCTGCAGGCAGGCAAGGGGGGGCTTCCTCGGGGAAACCTCCACTTGGGCAAGGGAGAGGGACTCCTGGGGGTCACTTCTGCAGTGAAAGTCCGGTCCTTCAGGTCCTGGGGGCTGCGGGTGCAGGGTCTTTTCCAGGCATCGGGACTTAGGTTTCAGAGAGTCGCGGTCAGGGGAAGCCTCGGGATTCCCTCTGCAGGCGGCGCTGTGGGGGCTCAGGGGGGACAGGTTTTGGTACTCACAGTCGTAGAGTAGTCCGGGGGTCCTCCCTGAGGTGTTGGTTCTCCACCAGCCGAGTCGGGGTCGCCGGGTGCAGTGTTGCAAGTCTCACGCTTCTTGCGGGGAGATTGCAGGGTTCTTTAAAGCTGCTTCTTTGGATAAAGTTGCAGTCTTTTTGGAGCAGGTCCGCTGTCCTCGGGAGTTTCTTGTCGTCGTCGAAGCAGGGCAGTCCTCAGAGGATTCAGAGGTCGCTGGTCCCTTTGGAAGGCGTCGCTGTAGCAGAGTTCTTTGGAAGGCAGGAGACAGGCCGGTGAGTTTCTGGAGCCAAGGCAGTTGTTGTCTTCTGGTCTTCCTCTGCAGGGGTTTTCAGCTAGGCAGTCCTTCTTCTTGTTGTCGCAGGAATCTAATTTTCTAGGGTTCAGGGTAGCCCTTAAATACTAAATTTAAGGGCGTGTTTAGGTCTGGGGGGTTAGTAGCCAATGGCTACTAGCCCTGAGGGTGGGTACACCCTCTTTGTGCCTCCTCCCAAGGGGAGGGGGTCACAATCCTAACCCTATTGGGGGAATCCTCCATCTGCAAGATGGAGGATTTCTAAAAGTTAGAGTCACCTCAGCTCAGGACACCTTAGGGGCTGTCCTGACTGGCCAGTGACTCCTCCTTGTTATTCTCATTATTTTCCTCCGGCCTTGCCGCCAAAAGTGGGGGCCGGGGCCGGAGGGGGCGGGCAACTCCACTAGCTGGAGTGTCCTGCGGTGCTGTCACAAAGGGGTGAGCCTTTGAGGCTCACCGCCAGGTGTTACAGCTCCTGCCTGGGGGAGGTGTTAGCATCTCCACCCAGTGCAGGCTTTGTTACTGGCCTCAGAGTGACAAAGGCACTCTCCCCATGGGGCCAGCAACATGTCTCTAGTGTGGCAGGCTGCTGGAACTAGTCAGCCTACACAGACAGTCGGTTAAGTTTCAGGGGGCACCTCTAAGGTGCCCTCTGGGGTGTATTTTGCAATAAAATTTACACTGGCATCAGTGTGCATTTATTGTGCTGAGAAGTTTGATACCAAACTTCCCAGTTTTCAGTGTAGCCATTATGGTGCTGTGGAGTTCGTGTAAAACAGACTCCCAGACCATATACTCTTATGGCTACCCTGCACTTACAATGTCTAAGGTTTTGCTTAGACACTGTAGGGGTACAGTGCTCATGCACTGGTACCCTCACCTATGGTATAGTGCACCCTGCCTTGGGGCTGTAAGGCCTGCTAGAGGGGTGTCTTACCTATACTGCATAGGCAGTGAGAGGCTGGCATGGCACCCTGAGGGGAGTGCCATGTCGACTTACTCATTTTGTTCTCACTAGCACACACAGGCTTGTAAGCAGTGTGTCTGTGCTGAGTGAGGGGTCTCTAGGGTGGCATAATACATGCAGCAGCCCTTAGAGACCTTCCCTGGCATCAGGGCCCTTGGTACCAGAGGTACCAGTTACAAGGGACTTATCTGGATGCCAGGGTGTGCCAATTGTGGAAACAATGGTACATTTTAGGTGAAAGAACACTGGTGCTGGGGCCTGGTTAGCAGGGTCCCAGCACACTTCTCAGTCAAGTCAGCATCAGTATCAGGCAAAAAGTGGGGGGTAACTGCAACAGGAAGCCATTTCTTTACACAGCATGTAAGAGTATGGCACTAAATACAGAATAAGGTCGAAGCCTCAGGGTTTTTTTTCCAATTACCTGTGACTGGCATGAGCTGATGGTTTCATTCTCCCAGATGGTGAAAAGTGATGACAGACCTCCCTAGAGATGCTTACCAGCATACCTATTGATCAAGAGAAACTCTAACACTTCCTGGTAATGCATCTATACCAAGTGGCTTACATAATACAAGCCTCACAAACTCACTGTTAGGGCCAACATCTCTCACCTGTATAAGGGACCATGTTAGGAGGAGCCTATCTGCTGCTCCCCTTTCTCTGGTCCCTGCCCTACAATCCCCTCATTTTTACAGACTTGCACTTGACCGCTGTAAGAAACTAGGCTCTTTAGGATGCCGTACCACACTTTTTGCCCCCATTTAGACTACTGAGACTGTTGTTTTTTATCTGAATGTGCACTGAGGCCTGTTAATCAAACCTCAGTGCCAGTGCTCTCTCCATTAAGTGGTACTGTGATTTGGTAAACCCAATTGGCAAGGACTTTAACACCCCTATAAGGCGCTAGTAAATGGTACCAGTGGTACCCAGGGCATGGATGTAAAGGGGTCACCAGGGCTGCAGCACTGACTGTGCCACCCTGCTTGGGATGAGTAAAAGCAAAGGCCACAGAGCTGCCATGTCAGCCTGCACAAGCAGCTTGTCTGCTCGGGTTTGACTCTGCCCACACTAGGTGCAGGCAGAGTCCCCTCACCGCCCATAGCACAGGTCCGACACACTAAGGCAGGCCTCCTATAGCCAGAAGGAAGGGTGCACTGTGTTATGAGTCCTGACATATATGCATGAGCATATATGACCCTGTGATAGCATTTTAAACAATGCTACCACAAGTGACCGACTGTCCATATGATTACATGGGCTGGCACTCAGGAAAATCCCAGATGTCCACTCCATGATGGCCTGACCAATTTCCCCCATGTTTGGAGTCAAACACCATGCTTTTTAACCCTGAGCACGAATCTAATGCCCAGGGTTACCTACTATGTACCCTGGTGGCATCCCTAGCAGATGCCCACCACGGTGCCAGCTTTTCCTTGACTTGGCAGGCTCCCCCGAGATGTTTGCCTCCATGACAAGAGTCTGCCTTCCTATTGGTTGTGCTAACACTTTCCCCAGGACAGAAACAGAAGACCTGGGCAGGAAGGAGGTCACACCTCCGCCCTCCCAGGATGGCTAGTGCTTACAGTAATCAAGGCGGTGAGTCTCAAAGGCTTTCATCGCCCTTGATATGTAATCTCTCGTCCCCCAATCGAGGACAATGCCCTTCCTGCCCTGTCCAGGGAAAATTTGTTATTCAGGAGACGTACACCTCCAAGATGCTAACCACACCTTTAGGGTGGGCTAGAAAGTCTTACAGCCGGTGAAAGGTTCTGCCATGTGGACAAACCTTGGAATTAGAGGGTTCTGGGTAGAAAAGTGACGTACTTTCACAGAAAGTCGTCACCTCGGGCAGACTAGATGCAGGGACCAGTAGCCCATTGGCCACTGTCCGTCACATCTTAACTTCCCCATAACTAGGATTTAAGGGGCTCCCATTGCACCAGAACCTCAGTTTCTGACTTTGAATCTGAGAAGAGGCAGAGAGAATATGCCATCACAGACAACAGGACTTAGGACTCCACCGCAGTGCAAAGAAAGAATACTTAAGTGCCCTGAGGAGACCATATACTGGAATTCTGTGTATGAAGTGTGCTCATGACAAAAACTTGTTGCTTCCAGCAAGAGGGACTCCAGTGGATACCAAAAACTGAAGCAGACTCCCCTGACTGGTGGAACCAGTCACCTGCAACCTGCAGAAGAATTGGCATGCTCTTTCACAAGACGTCCAAATCATTGGGGCCCTTTTGAGTGAGCCCAAAGAAAAGTGGTGACCTGCACCCAGGTGTTCAAGTGAGGCTCACCCCAAGTTTCTTCTAGCCGCTATACCTCTACGGTTGACCTCCAGTCCTTGAAGTACCCATGGATTACTTTTGCCGCTGCCAAGGCTTGTTGGTCACTAGCCCAATAACCGACCCATCCCTGGGTGTCACCAACTCCTGAGCGCCTCCCAGCAATAGTGACTGACATCGGCAATGTCCCCACTGCTGAAATCCTGCATCCTGAAGAAGGTGACATCTACTAAGTTGCAAAGCATCTTTGATGCAACCCTCCCGTGATTGACAGCTGCAAGTCCACCTCTGCACGAGGAGCTGCCGAAGGTGACCGATTGTACATTGTTCTTTTCCCCCATTCAGTTCTACGGTAACCGTTTGTTAAATAAAAGAGCTTCTATTTTCAAACTCCACAACTCTGGTTGTAAGTAAAATGCAAAGTTTGTTTTGGTGTCTAAATTAAGATAAAATTCTGCTCTATTTTTCTAAATTGGTGTAGTATTTCTTTAAAGTTGTGTCAATTACTTATCATCCATGTTGATGTTGTGTAATGCTTTACACATGTTCCTTTAAGTAGCCTGACTGCTCTTTGCCACACTACCAGGATTGAGCTAAGGTTTACGGGTGTGAACCTGAGGTCCACCTCTGGGTAAAGTGCTAGTATTACATGGTAAGACCCCACAGTCATACCACCTAATTACTGCCACTTTGCTACAAACACGATTCTTGCTGCCTGCGCCTCTCACTTACTCAGCACCTTGCTTTCCAATTCGAATGAAATATGTCACAAAGTTGGTTCTCAGTCGATCTCCAGACTATTGGGAGGGTAATGTAGAGTTGCACATTTAGTTACAAAGCTAAAATGCCATATACCTCTTGCTCAGATATGTAACCACATACATTTGTTGGCACAGTCGAGAATAGGGGTCATGCTCCTTCTATGTATAACCCAGAGTGGTGCAGAAGACTCATTATCATACTTATGGGCAGTTATGCCAGAGAATACATTCTTTAATAATAGTTAAGATACTGTTTGTTTAGGGATAACAACTCATCTATCATGCAATCTATAAATGTCTGTTGTATCAGAAATGCCAATAAACAATTGTTTAAAAAAACTATGCTCAATGTGCTCTCCATTGATCACGGTTTTAGCTGCAAGCACACTTTTAAAGATTTTTGTGCATGCATGTTTCTTGTCTGTTGTTAATAACATACAGAATTATGTGGTTTTACCATTCATTATACATGTGAACACTGATATGGTAAAATTGTCTTTAAAGCAAATTTCCTATGTGTAAAATTGTGTTTTCCTACCCCTTGTAAACCAGGCTTCAATTTGGGCCTAGCAACCATGTTTTACAAAATTGATTTTTCCCTTGCTTTTCCTCCTGCACATTTCACGGTTTGTTATTTCTGCAGCACAGTCAAGCTGAATCATGTTTGTTTGTTTCCACTGTCATTGCTCATACTGTTCTCGATGAATCTTCCCTGGCCCAGTCACAAAACTGTCAATTTACTTTACGGTCCTTCCACTAAATCACTGCACTATATTCATTCATTATAGCTTTCTGTTTTCATGTGTTTACTTTGTTCCACCATCTCTGGGTGACATTATCATAGAGTGAACAGAATAAATATTCATGTAGTGGGATAGTGGTTAGGGGCCAGATGTATCAAGCAGTTTTGCCCATTCTGTGTCTATGAGAAAATGTGTTCGGACATATGGCCCTAGGTGCTGAAGCGATATGACACTTAATAAAATTGTGCTCTGACATGCCGAGAATGTAAAACATTTGATCATAGTTACAGTGATCAAGCTTTCCTCGTGAATCTCAAGAGCTGCAGTGTTTTATTGATGTAATATGGACTACAGCTCATGTGATTAATATTAGGCTTTGATAAGGGCTTCTTGCATTTTGTCGAAAAAATGTTTATCTCAATGATACATACATATAAATGTGGGGCCTCTAATATGCAAACTACTGTGACTGACTTTCTTCTACGTCTGCGGTCAAGGATAAGTTGGTGGTCACAAGGTGACTTATTAAGTCACATATAAGTATACATAAAGGCTGTATTAAGAATTGCAGGGGACTAGTCAATTTTTATTCACTAGTCATTTTTTTTTGTATCTAATGTATTAATTCTGTTTGATTTTGTGAATTGGAATTATAGTTGGTAATAATTAACTCACAGGAAACTATTTGAAACTACAACACCTTCCATGTCACATTCTTGACTTTCTTGAGTGGTTGCATAAAGATTAAATCAAATGCAGTGTCAACAGGCCATCCGGGTTGCTGTAGTGTGTCATGTTCCTGTAGATTCAAAAGCTCTCTCTTTGCTTAACTCACTGGAAAGAGCAGTCATGTTCCTGTGTTTAAACCAATAATGTTTGGGGATCTTGTATGAACATTACCTACTTTATATCTATACATTTTAAAATACTTTCAATGCTTTCTTAATATTTATTTTAAAAGTAATTCCTATCTCTAAATTCATAACATAGAGCCTTCCTCTGGTAGGCCCTTTTGTTTCCTTTTCATGTGGACATGTGTGCTAAGCACTAACTACCGCACATCGGCCAAACATGGAGTCTGGATGCTGCCTACTCACACTAGAGCCCTTACTCTCTGTCCGTTGGTCACCTTAGCCAAAGGCTGATGTTAACACCGGCGATGGGCTTTAAACTCGATGGGAAGTACAGGCTTTAATGGCGCCCTTTACTCTGCAAAGAGTAACAGTGAAGTTTGTCTGGCCCCTAAATAACCTACATTATGGGGCTGTATGGCACACAATATGGAATGAGACTTTCACATACGTTTTTGTTTATTTATGTATTTATTTATAGATTATGCAGCACTGACATTTCTGACAGAAATGTTGTACAGTATGCCATTGTTATTATTACGCAGTATGGTCGGAAAAATTGCTGAATAACCTATATCAAATGAATAGCTGTGGTAGTAAACGAAAATGGCACTGTCTGTCATGAGAACAGCAAATGCACATTGTGGGGTGACACATATGGAATTGCATAATGACCATATTCACTGTTTGGTCTGATGAGTGGAATTACTTTTTTGTTTCTAATCACATGAGGTGGCGCCTACGGTTACTTTTAAACTTACTGAGTAAGAGGTAGGATATATGTATGATGTCCATGGGCTACTATGCCAAGGTGGCCATCGTGGAAAATGGTCACCATGCACAGTTTCTGAGACAGTCACACATATCATGGAGTCAGCAACAGTGACATCCTATGGAAGGTAAAAAAAACGGATGTTTCACCTGACAAATGATGTATTAAGGAGAAACAACTCTGGGCCTCCAAAGTAAAAAAATGTGGCTGACAGTTTTATTGAAAAAAATAGGAAGGGTCTGTTTCTGTGAAAGGGAGGTGAGTCGGAGGTAGGTCCGTAAATGTCCTTTTCAACTTAACATTCTATTGGTCATTTATTTCACAATTTCTTAAAGGCTGTTGAGCTATAGCTTTCCAAATAAGGTAGTTAGGTCAAATGATGCATTTTTAGTTAGGTCTACAAACTCCTGATAGGGTTGATGGATCCGGTCAGAGTTGGCTTCTGGCTGAATGAGTAAAATCCTGTAGCCGCTGCAGCGGTAGAGTGGTCACAGATTTTGACTGAAATTCTGGTTTTGTGTACAGTTTCGAGGCAGTGATGGGTGAAAAGCAGGCCAGCCACAGTAGTGCTCTTAACTTCAGCGCCACTCTCTGGAAATGGAAGCCCTTGCGAGGGAGGACCATAGATTCGAGGTTGATTAAGAGGAACACTCATGCAGCCTGAAAGCACAAGGGCCAAATACTGCCCCTCTACAGGTCAGGAAGGTGAAGTATAGAGGCCAGGATTCAACTTTCTACCCAAGAGTTGCTTCTCACCTATTTTCACACATACAAATAACACCAGACTAGCCTTATGTTAGATGCCCGGGTCTACAAATATACAAGGAATCCACTGCGTCCATGTAGTCATTTAATTAACCTCATAACGCTCCTAAAACTAATGTATAAACTGCTCTCTATGTCTGGCAGTGATCAATCCTTGGTAACAGAGCTCTTGAAAGATAAACATTTAAATAATGCATGTGGACGACAAAAGATCCCTCCCAGAGTACCTTACCGTATCTGCATGACGGTCTGCTCTAAAGTTCTCTTCAGAAGTTCCTGCACGTTTCGGATCAGTTCCATTTCCTGCACAGAAAAGCAGATTGTCCCAATTACACAAAGAGTATGCTCTTTCAGTAACTTCATGTTTTTTGTTGTAATATTGAAGAAGGAAACAAATTTGACAGTTGTGATATATGAAAGGCCTGTGGAAGGCCTAATTGACTTTTGCAGCAATTAATTTAAGGTACTGAAATGCAGTGTAACTCATGAGAGATAACCCTTTCCAAACTTGCAGGTTAAGCAGATACCACACCCACACACTCATACTACACTCTTCAGATGTTCCACTAGTGCAGGGGGTATTTGGAAAGAGGATGTCTGCCGGACTATTGTGGTTATGGTAGGGAATGGCTTTCTCTGGCTATGTATCTGTTGGACAGTGGTGTTGACAGGAGGTCATAGGCTCGCCCTAGCGCAGGGTAGGAAATGTCCTCCATGACTGCTGATTGAGCTGTGAAATACACCAATATTCCAGGTTTAGTGGAACTCCTCAAGGCGCTGGGCCCGGGTGCCACTGCCTGGGTGCGACTGGGTGCTACGCCCCTGCCATGGGTGCTAACACTGTCCTTGGCAGCAGTAGACCGCGACACTGTCGTTACCCGGGGGACTGGCCACGTGCCTCCCCATTCTCTTTTTCTGCAAACGGGTTCTGAGGAAAAGGGGGTAAGGATCAGGAGGAGCAGAATTAGGGTGATATGACAGATAGTAAAACAATTACTAGAGGTGTTGGCTGCCAGCCTTTTGGCTTTGTCGATGTTTGTTGTTCATGGTAGTTGCAGAACTCAGTTGACGGAGGACAAAGGTCAACAAAAGCAAAAATATTTTCGGGTTCAAAAAGCACGGACTGCCATAGCAGTTCATCCAAAGGCGAGAACGACTTTGTGTACTGATGTGCTTCTTGTAAAAATTCAGATTTCCAGTGACTCACAATGAGTGGCTCGTTCGCCCCATACGCCATACCGCATGATGTAGTGGCGGAAGAAAAATGTGAATGACGCAACAACAGACGAATGAATGAAGAGAGGTGGCTGCATCCTCTATAAGTAATTATATCATGTTATAATTTAAGTAAGATCAAAGGGCGTTAATAATGACAAACCTAAAAAAGGAATTAAAATGGTGCTTATCAGGTAGATCTGACGATTATAATGTCACTGCGGGGAAAGCGTGGCCACGTATTCCACCCTCAGGGACGGTTCTTGAGCAGATGCTGTATGTCGTAAATGAGAGATCATTATCACGTCACAACTTAGCTTTCAAGGCGTCATTCCATGGCGCCACTATTCAGGCATCACACAGAGATAAGTCATTCTTCGATATGTAGGTGGGATAAAGTATAACGTTATGGTTTCTTGATCAGTTGTATAGTGCCTTATTTTGCTCTAAGGTGCTGTCATTATTTTCGTACAGATGAAAATATCGATTTCTAAACAATGGGGTGCTAATTATGTTACTGCAGCAAGTGAAGCACTTAGATGTCAATACGTGGCAAGTACCAGAGACCGATGTCAGTGTTAGTAAGGAGTGATAAGGACCAGTGCTTGAAATGGAAAAATTAAAGTGCCGGTACTCTGTGCCAGAGTACCTGCTTGTTCCTGAGAAGTGCCGGTACTCTCCTATTAAAAGTATTACGTTTTTCTTGAAATGTGCCGGTACTCTCCCTCTCAAAATAAAAAAGTACCGGTACTCAGTACCGGACAGTACCGGCCCATTTAAAGCACTGATAAGGACAAGATGTGAACAATGATTTGGGAGTGATTGAGATATGACAAAAATCGAGAGGTTAAGAATTATGATGTCACCAGAGAATTGTAATTTTAACGGAAGGGGGATTTATTAGGTCAAATGATTGTAGAAGTCTCGCATTGTTCTAACTAAGGCTGTTTTGAGAAATAAGTAACGAGCTTTGAGCTGAATTTGCATCTAACAAGGTATCTATGACAGGTAGCCTTTTCCTTTCCTGCATCACTGATGAAGTAAATAGTCAACACCCTTCCTGGCGCTCTTTTCCCACCATACTACGCACTGCCCGTCAATGAATCTGGACTTGTGTCTCCCCTCTTTATAGAAATCAATGAACTTACCCTAATCAGCTCCACCTCCACCTCATCTCGCACCAGGTCGGGCCCCAGCCGCCGCTCCCGGCACTGTAAGTTGTCGCTGACGATGCTTGCCGGGGTCTCAGTGGCGTCCAGGGCCCGCTCCAGCCGCCGCTTCTGGGCCAGTAGCAAGTCGGTCTCGGCTGTCAGGTCCCCGATCTCGCGACACAGCTCGGAGCGCCAGAAGTGCAGGTCCTGCAGCCGCTCGCCCAGGCCCTTCGTCACTCCGGCCTGGCTGCGCTGAGACCTCGCCTCGGTCTCTGCCGCCAGCAGCTTGGACTCCTGCCGCCCGCGTTCCGAGGTGTCTCGGTCAGCGAAGGACTGCGCGAAGCCGGCCTGGCACCGCACCGCCCACTCGCTCGGAAGGTACTTAGCGGTGCGAAAGCCGGCGGTGGCCAGGCCAGAGGAGGGCAGCGGCAGGGCGGGCTCGCATGGTCCCGGGGGTGGGATGGAGCACGGCGGGACGCTCTGGGGGACCGGTGGGCGAGAGATGAGCACCGGCCGCGGAGGGACGGGGCACGGAGCGCTAGGGGGCGGCACACAGCACACCGACATGGCTACGAGGCAAGACCGGCTCTCAGGACTCGGAAGCCGGCGGAGAGAAACAAGGGAGCCCGCAGCTCGGCTGCAGGACAAAGCGTCTCTGCGGTGTCAAGGAGACGGCTGTCAATGGAACCGCGTCCGTCGCGTTGCTAGGCAGCAGCCAATTAACGCCTGAGCGACAGAGGGGTAACGAGCGAGGACGCAAAATGCTGAAACTCAGTAGAAGAATGTATAGTCTTGTAGAACTTTCTAACATATCGGGATTGCTGAACGGAGAAAAACTAGTCAGGAAAAGTATATGATTTTTTTCTGAGCTTAACTTTTACGTATAAAATTAAAACGATTTATGTGCCTTTACCGTTTAAGCCAATTAGTGAACAGGTGTCATTTTGTTCACATTCATTTAAAGTGCACGCTCGGCGCAGTGCACTCTCTTGAAGCAGTATTGAGCACCTAGGGCCAGATGTAGCAAAGTTCTGTGAGTCGCAAATGGCCTGAATCGCAATTTGCAACCTCGCAAAATCCGAAATGGGATGCAAAAATCCCATTTCCGAAATGCAAATAGCGATGCGACACAACAGCGACTCGCAAAAATTGTGACCTGATTTTATAACCCGAAAATAGGAAGTCACAAATTGCGAGTCGCAAACCATATGCAAAAGCCAGTCGCAAATTGCGACTAGTCGCAAAAAGCCCATTTTGCACATCAAGATTACCACTGATTCAGAGCAGGTGGTAGCCAGAACCAAAGTATAAAAAGAGACCCAGAAGACATCTGGGTGACTCAAAATGGCTGAACTGTACGTGATAACATGGAAGAGGAGAGTCTAGGCCGCCCCGCAGAGGAGCAGGAGGAGGAGGAGGCAGAGACAGGAGAGGATATACCGAACCAGGCAGACACTATTACAACAAACTGAGGAGGAGATATATGACAAATATAGACTGAGCAGTGCTGTAATCTTAGAATTAATTGAACTACTGAATCCTCAGCTTGAATGACAGACAATGTGCAGCAGCGCCATCCCTACACATGTGCAAGCGCTATGCTCACTGCGCCTCTTGGCCTCGGGTAGCTATCAGGGGGTGATTGCTGTGGCAGGTGGGGTATCTCAAAGTGCACTCTCACGATTCTTCAGATGTTTCCTAGATGCCATAGTCACACACATGTCCAAATATATATACCTACCCAAGAATGAGGCAGAAATTAACAGCACCAAGTTGGACGTCTACAGAATTGCCAACTTCCCCCATGTAATAGGGTGTGTGGACGGGACACATATACAAATTTGCCCTCCTGCAAATCTGGAATATGTGTTCCGCAATAGGAAATGTACCCACTCACTAAACGTCCAGGTGGTATGTGACCCACATAATGTCATTACTGACATTGTAGCTAAATATCCAGGGAGTACACATGACTCATACATATTCAGACACAGTGGGATGCACCAACGCCTAGAGCGTGGGGAGTTTGGAGACGGATATCTATTAGGTATTGCTGACTACACCCTGAAGCCATACATACAGGTCACTGTGTAACCCTGTGATGCCCTGCTAAATTTGCCTTTTTTGTCAAACAGGTGACAGTGCATATGCCCTGAAACCATGGATACTCACCCCGTACCTAACACCTGGCAATCAGAACAAGAGGCGATACAACATTGCACATCGGCGGACCAGAACGTTAGTGGAGAGGACCTTTGGCTTGTTAAAGGCAAGATTCAGATGCCTCCACAAAAGTTGAGGTGCACTCCAGTATGCCCCAGAAACAGCATGCAAGATAGTTGCCGCCTGTGCCATCCTACACAACATTGCCACCAGACGTGGGCTACATCTCACCCCTGAAGACACAGACATGGAGGAAGAGGAGCAAGAGCTACCGCACCGACAGCCTGGGGATAGAAGCATCGCAAATGAGGGCAGACAGAGACGGAACCACATTGCAACCCAATACTTTGGCAGGTACGTGGCAACTGTGACCACACTTACTACTGTCAGACACACATAGCCCAGTTGTGTAGTCACACAAACAAAACCTTTTTATTTCAAAACTATGAAAAATATAGAATTGTGCTGTATGCCACAGTCTTGAATTGTCCATTGTCATTTAAGACACATTAATTGTACGTGCCTTATTCAGAGTACAGTTTGGTGGCTCACACCCTCCTCCTTCCATGGCCACCATGGCTCATTCCTGGTGGGTCCCCTGACCCCTGCTGTGCACTGCTACTCCGCAGCACACGGGAATCGCTGGCAGATATACTGCTTATGGTCGACCCCTCCTCGCGGTCCTGCGCGGTATCCCCTGTGCCCCTTGCAGCCTGCCTGGTCTCCATTAGGTCTACCGCATGGCTGATGCGGCCAAGTCCCCGTGCCACATCCCCTGCGAAATGACCTAGTTCAACCTGCAGGCTGACAGTACGCCTTGGCAGGCATGTGGTTTAGTAGCAAGGCGCCCAATGGATGCTGCCAGTCTGTCAAAGCGGGCGGCAGTGTTGCGCCTTGTCTGTGCCCTGTCTGCCACAAGTTCAGTGACCAAATGTTCAATGGCCTGTGCCAAGTTCCCCAGATGTTGGTTCATGTGTTGGAACTGGCTGTCCACATTTGCCATCCCATGGGTCAAGGTGGTCTGCAGTCTATTAAGATTCCTATTTATTGACCGCAATTGTCTGTTTTGCAGGCGCTGACCCTGAACCAGTGATGCCTCGAGTCCCGCAAACTCTATGTCTGCAACATCATCCCGGGGCACAGACTGCACTCTGCCGCCGGCGTCTGCGCACTGCTCCAGCTGCTGGCTCTGTGCGTCTCTCTGTAGGGCTGGGCCCTGGTGCTATCCCTGCTGCCTCCATGTCCCGCGTTGGATCTTCCATGGACTCTGGTGGTGTTCTGCTGTGTCACTGGCAGGCTCCTGCTGTGGGTCTGGCCCAGGTACCTCTCCCTGTGTGTGTTCGCTGCTGGGGGTGCCTTGTGGGAGACCTGTGGGACATAGAAGATACACTGTCAGTCTTGCACATCTGTTTTATGCCTCATAATAAACATTTGCCTATATTTGAACCACTGTACTACATTGCCCATAATGCACTATTCTAGAGGTTGCTAGACTGTAATGGAGCTAGTCTGGTGGTGCCTGCTGCTGTGTACTGGGATAGTGCGTATACTGCATTTGTGGGTGTCAAAGCATATCTCATGGTACTCACTTTTTGATGTCCCAGGCGCTGAACTGTCCAATTCACCCATGCCCACTACAGCCTCTGGCTCCAGTATCTGCTCCTCCATGCTTTCCAAGGCTGTGGGTGGTGGTACAGTGGATGGGCCTCCACCTGTGCCCCTCATCTCCCTCATGCGCTCCGCAACCCTCTCCTTGGTCCTGGAGCGCTGGTCATTCCACCTTTTGCGGATTTCCTCTAGGGTGCGGTGGTGTACCCCAATGGCATTGATTTTTTCTTGTATTTGTTGCCATATTCTTTTCTTCTGAGTGTCAGGGACACTCATTGCTGCCTTTCCGAAGAGTTTGTTATGGTGCAGGCAGCACTCTTCTGTAGAGACCTCCAACTCCTTGTCTGAGAATTTCATTTTTCTCCTTCTGCCAGCACTGCCTGTCTCCTCCATGGTTGCTGCAGCTCCTCTCCCCTGGGTGTGGCTCAGCAGTTTGGGATGGGTGTGGTCCTCCCTCCTCCCAGTTCTATTTGGTGACTTCCTGGTTCTGATGTCATCACCAAGAGCCAGGAAGTGGGTTTCCCAACTGTTATGTTGCACCTGCAGGCAATTTGCGATGCAGTCACAATTTGTGAAAAATCGGACCTCACCCTTCGTGCAAATTGCGAGCTCGCTTTTAGCGAGGTCGCAAATTGCGACCTTGCTAAAAACGGGAGTCGTAAAATGCGGTGCGACACCTCTGCGACTCGCAATCTGGTATCGCGAATCTTTCTTGCATTTGGTTTTGCGAGTCGGAAATAGCGATTCGCATGGAGTCGCTATTTCTGATTCGCACAATTTTACCTACCTACATCTGGCCCCTAGTGAGGTCATCAGAAGGCTGTCAGCTGTGTCACCGGGACTCTGCTCTGTGGCTTGTATTCGATTCAGGTGGAGCTGGCTGATCCACTGAAAGCTCGAGCCAGGCGCATCGATCTGGCTCAGCGCGAAGGCCTT
This sequence comes from Pleurodeles waltl, assembly GCF_031143425.1. NCBI lineage: Eukaryota > Metazoa > Chordata > Amphibia > Caudata > Salamandridae > Pleurodeles > Pleurodeles waltl. The sequence goes on from NC_090449.1 coordinate 89,099,143, forward strand.
TTGAAGCCTCTAGCCCAAAACGAGACAAGCTTTCATGTGGCTTCTGCCTGCCGCCCCCACTCTTACCCCACGCACAAAGATTTAAAGCTAGAGCAAGCATTACACTTCTATATCAATAGAGAGAGAGAGATGCCCACCTAGTGCAAAATGTCAAACCAGTAAACCTGGGATTAATCTTGAGCTCCCTTGTTGATCAATCTGTGTGATGCTAGGCAATTATGAGCCTCCTTTTTCTTCATTATGACATAATTTCCAAATATGTGACTTTCAGGACGTACGATGTACAAACACCTCTTGTGTTTGATTAAGCTCCATGCATAATAGCAATATGGACCACATACTGTACAAGAGGAAAACAAAATTCTCCCCAATGCTATACTTTCTCACCCCATACCTATCTAAATCTATCCTCTGACTCATCCCACACCTAATTCTACTACTACTATCTCCAAAATAATCCTCTCTAGACTCTTCCCCTTTCTATCCCTCCTGGCTCACCTAAACCTCAGTTTACTACTATGATCTGCAAAATAACTCTACCAAATTCTTCCCTCGTGTCTCTCTCCTTTGACTCATCCCAAACCTCATTTTATTACTATGCTCTCCCTAACCCTTTTCTACAGACTCTTCCCTCCTCTATATCTCCTTTAACTCATCCCAAACCTCTCCCAATTAAAACTTTCTAGATTCTTTCCTCTACTTTCTCTCCATTATTCTATTCAATCCAATTAACAGACTCACATGTCCCCTGCTCAAATTAAATCATATTTCCCTATTGTAAGGAAATGCCTCCTTGGCATGGTTACCCCCTGACTTTTTGCCTTTGCTGATGCTAAGTTTTGATTTGAAAGTGTGCTGAAGCCTGCTAACCAGGCCCCAGCACCAGTGTTCTTTCCCTAACCTGTACTTTTGTTTTCACAATTGGCACACCCTGGCATCCAGGTAAGTCCCTTGTAACTGGTACCCCTGGTACCAAGGGCCCTGATGCCAGGGAAGGTCTCTAAGGGCTGCAGCATGTCTTATGCCACCCTGGGGACCCATCACTCAGCACAGACACACTGCTTGCCAGCTTGTGTGTGCTGGTGAGGACAAAACGAGTAAGTCGACATGGCACTCCCCTCAGGGTGCCATGCCAACCTCACACTACCTATGCAGTATAGATAAGTCACCCCTCTAGCAGGCCTTACAGCCCTAAGGAAGGGTGCACTATACCATAGGTGAGGGCACAAGTGCATGAGCACTGTGCCCCTACAGTGTCTAAGTCAAACCTTTGACATTGTAAGTGCAGGGTAGCCATAAGAGTATATGGTCTGGGAGTCTGTCAAACACGAACTCAACAGCACCATAATGGCTACACTGAAAACTGGGAAGTTTGGTATCAAACTTCTCAGCACAATAAAAGCACACTGATGCCAGTGTGCATTTTATTGTAACATACACCCCAGAGGGCACCTTAGAGGTGCCCCCTGAAACCTTAACCAACTACCCGTGTAGGCTGACTGGTTTTAGCAGCCTGACACACTCGAGACATGTTGCTGGCCACATGGGGAGAGTGCCTTTGTCACTCTGTGGCTAGTAACAAAGCCTGTACTGGGTGGAGGTGCTTCACACCTCCCCCTGCAGGAAATGTAACACCTGGCGGTGAGCCTCAAAGGTTCACCCCCTTTGTTACAGCACCACAGGGCACTCCAGCTAGTGGAGTTGCCCGCCCCCTCCAGCCACGGCCCCACTTTTGGCAGCAAGGCCGGAGGAGATAATGAGAATAACAAGGAGGAGTCACTGGCCAGTCAGGACAGCCCCTAAGGTGTCCTGAGCTGAGGTGACTCTGACTTTTAGAAATCCTCCATCTTGCAGATGGAGGATTCCCCCAATAGGGATAGGAATGTGACCTCCTCCCCTTGGGAGGAGGCACAAAGAGGGTGTACCCACCCTCAGGGCTAGTAGCCATTGGCTACTAACCCCCCAGACCTAAACACACCCTTAAATTTAGTATTTAAGGGCTCCTCAGAACCTGGGAACTGAGATTCCTGCAACCTAAGAAGAAGAGGACTGCTAAGCTGAAAAACCCTGCAGAGAAGACGGAGACACCAACTGCTTTGGCCCCAGCTCTACCGGCCTGTCCCCCCACTTCTAAAGACACTGCTCCAGCGACGCTTTCCCCAGGGACCAGCGACCTCTGAATTCTCAGAGGACTGCCCTGCTCTAAAAGGACCAAGAACTCCAGAGGACAGCGGCTCTGTTCACCCAAGACTGCAACTTTGTTTCCAAAGGAGCAACTTTAAAACAACTGTGTTTCCCGCCGGAAGCGTGAGACTTGCTACTCTGCACCCGACGCCCCGGCTCGACTTGTGGAGAAACAACACTTCAGGGAGGACTCCCCGGTGACTACGAGACCGTGAGTAGCCAGAGTTGCTCCCCCTGAGCCCCCACAGCGACGCCTGCAGAGGGAATCCCGAGGCTCCCCCTGACCGCGACTGCCTGTTCCTCAGATCTCGACGCCTGGAAAAGACTCTGCACCCACAGCCCCCAGGACCTGAAGGATCCGAACTCCAGTGCAGGAGTGACCCCCAGGAGGCCCACTCCCTTGCCCGGGTGGTGGCTACCCTGAGGAGCCCCCCCCCTTGCCTGCCTGCATCGCTGAAGAGACCCCTTGGTCTCCCATTGATTTCCATTGGAAACCTGACATGTGTTGCACACTGCACCCGGCCGCCCCCGTGCTGCTGAGGGTGTTCTGTCTGTGCTAACTTGTGTCCCCCCTGGTGCCCTACAAAACCCCCCTGGTCTGCCCTCCGAAGACGCAGGTACTTACCTGCTGGCAGACTGGAACTGGGGCACCCCCTTCTCTATTGAAGCCTATGCGTTTTGGGCACCACTTTGAACTCTGCACCTGACCGGCCCTGAGCTGCTGGTGTGGTAACTTTGGGGTTGCTCTGAACCCCCAATGGTGGGCTACTTTGGACCCAAACTTGAACCCCATAGGTGGTCTACTTACCTGCAAAAACTAACTAACTCTTACTCCCCCCAGGAACTGTTGAAAATTGCACTGTCTAGTTTTAAAATAGCTATATGTGATTTATCTGAAAACTGTGTATGCTATTTTGATTATTCAAAGTTCCTAAAGTACCTACCTGCAATACCTTTCATTTAAAGTATTACATGTAAAATTTGATCCCGTGGTTCTTAAAATAAACTAAGAAAATATATTTTTCTATACAAAAACCTATTGGCTTGGAATTGTCTTTGAGTGTGTGTTCCTCATTTATTGCCTGTGTGTGTACAACAAATGCTTAACACTGCTCCTTTGATAAGCCTACTGCTCGACCACACTACCACAAAAAATAGCATTAGTATTATCTCTTTTTGCCACTATCTTACCTCTAAGGGGAACCCTTGGACTCTGTGCATACTATTCCTTACTTTGAAATAGTGCATACAGAGCCAACTTCCTACACCTGTATTAATCCATCACAAATCCTTTTGGGTTCCGAGCAGAGTTCTACCTGCTGAAAAACGCTTTGATGCCGCATCATCAATACTAAGTGCTATACAAATACATTTACAAAATAGGCCATATATAGGGTGCACATGATGAATGACTTGCCCCTTAGTTCACTACGGTTACTGTCCTCGTGGAGTGTGGGTGACCTTGATTGTTTCTAAATTCATATTTAAAAACTATCTCAATGAAGCAATTTAATCTGATGCACTAAGGTAAAACGCTTCCTCCTGCTAAACACATATGCATTTTTTGATTTTTAAGATACTTTATCATATTTTTACATGATGTTTGTTCCATGATTAACATGCCAAATATGTCATGTCTCGGTTCATGCATGGGCTGCTAATGCCAAGCCAATCCATTGGCTCCATTCTGGCTCAGCTCTCTCTGCCTGTTGGCTTGCTCCCCTCTAGGTTCAGGTGACAAAGCCATTTGGTATGGATTTAGTATGGTAATGTATGCTAACATCCTATGTACAAGCCTTTTGTTGTGTTTGTATGTGTTAGTACATTACGGTAAAACCCTCTGCATTATTTTTAAACATTGAAACAACCTCTCCCGGCTACTTAAATACTGTAGGACTAGTGTAGACAGCTCTAAAACATTTTCTTCAGTGATCTCTTACTATATTTGTTGTTTTAACTGTATGTTTCAAGTGGTGGAAATACAGGGTTTTGCTGATATAAAATAATTGTTCCAGCCTGCACAACAAAATACCAGCCTTACTGGTAAAATACTGGCCTGGTGGAAGTTCTAAAACATGATGCAATTTGCTCTTCAGAGGATTGTTCTGATTTTTCACTGATTGTTCCAGTCACTGTCAGTGTAGCGTCAGCAGAGCAGAAAATGGCACCCACATTCATGAAGCCAGAGCATGTTGAGAAACAAGCAGTAGAAAGTATAGGTTAGACCTGTCAGCCTTAGGGTGGTCAGCCCTAACTTTGTGCCTGCCTCCCTCCTCTTTTGGGACACTGTTTTTGCTGGTTTTAGGACTCTATGCACTTTACCACTGCTACCCAGTGCTGAAGTGCATATGCTCTCTCCCTTCAAACATGGTAACATTGGTTCACACCCAACTGGCTTATTTAATGTACTTTTAAGTCCCTAGTACAGTGCACTACATGTGCCCAGGGCCTGTAGATTAAATGCTACTAGTGGGCCTGCAGCACTGATTGTGCCACCCATTTACGTAGTCCCTTAACCATGCCTCAGGCCTGCAATTGCAAGGCCTGTGAGTGCAGTTACACTGACACTTCGACTTGGCATTTAAAAGTACATGCCAAGCCTTAAACTCCCCTTTTTCTACATATAAGACACCCCTAAGGTATGTCCTAAATAACCCATAGGGCAGGGTGCTGTATAGACAAAAGGCAGGACATGTACCTGTGTAGTTTACATATCCTGGTAGTGTAAAACTCCTAAATTCGTTTTTGCACTACTGTGAGGCCTGCTCCTTTCCTAGGCTAACATTAGGGCTACCCTCATATATTGTTTGAGTGGTAACTTCTGATCTAAATGTAGCAGAAAGGTCATATTTAGTATGGTCAGAATGGTAATACAAAATCCTGCTGACTTGTGAAGTAGGATTTAATATTACTATTTTTGAAATGCCACTTTAAGAAAGTGGGCATTTCTCTGCACTTAAATCCTTCTGTGCCTTACAATCCATGTCTGGCTAGGTTCAGTGACAGCTCCCTTGTGCATTCACTCAGACACACCCCAAACACAGGGTACTCAGCCTCACTTGCATACATCTGCATTTTGAATGGGTCTTCCAGGGATGGGAGGGTGGTGGGCCTGACACTTGCATGTCAAAGGACAGTAGCCTGCTCTCACACAAAGGACTGCCACACCACCTACTGGGACCCTGGCAGACAGGATTGAACTGAAAGGGGACCTTGTGCACTTCTAAGCCACTCTTTGAAGTCTCCCCACTTCAAAGGCACATTTGGGTATTTAAACAGGGCCTCTGCCCCTGCCAACTCAGACACTTCCTGGAGAAGAGAACCTGAACCAGAACCTGCATGCTGCCAAGAAGACCTGCCTGGCTGCTCAAATGACTCACCGGTCTGCTTTCTGTGGAGGACTACTGCCTAGCTGTTGCCCTGCTGCCTTGCTGCTTTCTGGCTGTGGTGAAGAAGTGTTCTCCAAGGGCTTGGATAGAGCTTGCCTCCTGTTCCCTGAAGTCTCAGGACCAAAAAGACTTAGGCGGTCATTCTGACCGCGGCGGTCACCGTCATATGGCCGCTCCGTGGTCAAAAGACCGCGGCGGCCATTCTGGCTTTCCTGCTGGGCTGGCGGGCGCCCGCCAAAGGAGCGCCCGCCGGCCCAGCGGGAAAGCCCCTGCAACATAGAAGCCGGCTCCGAATGGAGCCGGCGGTGTTGCAGGGGTGCGACGGGTGCAGTTGCACCCGTCGCGATTTTCACTGTCTGCTAAGCAGACAGTGAAAATCATGCTGGGGCCCTGTTAGGGGGCCCCTGCACTGCCCATGCCAGTGGCATGGGCAGTGCAGGGGCCCCCAGGGGCCCCACGACACCCGTTCCCGTCATCCTGTTCCTGGCGGTAAAAACCGCCAGAAACAGGGTGGCGGGAAGGGGGTTGGAATCCCCATGGCGGCGCTGCTTGCAGCGCCGCCATGGAGGTTCAGCCCTGCCAGGGGTATTCCGGCGGGAAACCGCCGGATCCCCTTTTCTGACCGCGGCTTTACCGCCGCGGTCAGAATGGGCACTGAAGCACCGCCAGCCTGTTGGCGGTGCTTCCGTTGCCCGCGGCCCTGGCGGTTTAGGACCGCCAGGGTCAGAATGAGGCCCTTAATCTCTACAAGAAGGACTCCTTGTACGGTGAAATTCGATGCACAACCTGCACTGCAGTGAAACTTTCACCACACGCCGAACCGGAACGACACAGCCCGACTTCGCAATGAGAAGATCGCTGCAGCACCAGTGAAGCGACTTGAAATTCGACGCACGGCCTCACCAGATCGACGCACAGCCGAGCCGAAACGATGCAGCCCGACTTCCAGTGAGGAATCGATGCAGCACTTGCCATACGGTAGAAAATTAGACACAACGCCTACCGGTCCGACGCAGCTCCTGTGACTTCATCCTGCCAGCGCCTTAAATCCATGCATCTTCCCCAGGGCGTCTGAAAACCCCGCAACCTGAAGAGGATCCACGACCGAGTGCCAGAAATCGACGCACAATCATCCCTGCCGTGAAAACTAAATGATGCACTGCCGTGTGCGGCCCGAGAAATCGACGCACACCCCTTTGTTTCCACGCATCTCCTCCTCTGCGGTTCTTTGCATAGATTTTTCCCGCTAACCAGGTACTGTGTGGTTGAAAGAGTCTTTGTTTTGCTTTTAAAAGACTTAAGACACTTTAAATCACTTTTCAGTGGTATTTCAACATGTACTTATTGCATTTTAATCGTTTTGACATGCATCTTATCAGATAAATAATATATATTTTTATTAACACTGTGTGGTGTATTTTTGTGGTGCTATATTGTGTTAATGTATGATTTATTGCACAAATACTTTACACATTGCCTTCTAAGTTTTAGCCTGACTGCTCAGTGCCAAGCTACCAGGGGTTGGGCACAGGATAATTTGGATTGTGTGTGACTTACCCTGACTAGAGTGAGGATCCTTGCTTGGACAGGGGGTAACCTGACTGCCAACCAAAGACCCCATTTCTAACAGTATGCAACTAAATGCCACAGTAGTACCACAGGTCCAAAGGTCTGCTATTAAACCATCACAAGGTGTTGCAGTGGGGACAAGGGAGAAAGTGCTGCAACTGCCACCATTGCAGCTCTCTCAGTTTCACTGGTCTTGTCAGTGGCATAATGAAACTTAAGGGGGCCCGTCTGCAAAGTACCCTCCTACCTGGACTAAGTCAGAAGCCTGCCGCCCTTGCACAGTGTACTCTGTTGAGGGGGCCCCCTGGAGCTCAGGCCCCCACGCTGCAGGGGCTGTGGGTGGTCTTTGTTACACCACTGGTTCTTGTATTGTTTTTCTCCCTTCAAGAATTATTCCTGCCGCTCGCCTATTCTCCATATCTGTGATAGGCATTGACAAGCCGGGCAGTGACTAACAAGTGGGCTTTGGGGAACATTTGAAAACTCCAATTTGGGAGAATGAAGGGAGTATCAGGGTGAGGTTATCACCATAACAATCCACCAAACTCAACAGAAGGCCCTCAGTGTTAGAATCAGAGGCACTGGAATTATGCTGTTGTGGAGGACCAAATTATGCAAAAGGATTTGATTAAATGACAAAATTAGGCACCAAAAAGGCAAATTATGTAGTGTAATGCAGAATATATTGTGATGCTGTTACTTCATTATTTCGTCATTTTTACGCATGGTAACATTGCAACGTCAAATACTTTGCCTCAGTACTACTTAAAAACCAAGTACTGCAATAAGAAACTGAAAGATAAGAAGTCAATCTTCGTTAAGGGCCTTTCTCCTCTGTGTGGACAAATATTGCCATATTTTAGTAACTCATGTTCCAATTGAGCTAGAAACAACATTTTTGTCGGTAAACTCTGCTGATTAAACAGGAGATTTCGCAAATGTTGCAAATCCATAATTATTTGGAAAGTACCACAGCATCAGGTTAGCATAATTCCAGTGGCCGTGCATATAATCTGATGAATTTGGGACATATCAGACGTGAAAGATTAGACTTTGTACTTAGGATATCTTTTTGATATGTCGGCAATATTTAGAAAACATGCATATACACACAGTGGGCAAAGCGGTGTCTGTAAGCATGCCAAACTGGCATTACGTATGCAACATGCAGTCGACATGACAGATGAATTAATGCACCTATACTGAATGAAATGAATCACAAGGGTGAAAAACATACTACATAATGTTTGAATAAACTTACATTTTGTTTGACAGCAGTGTGTCCCCTGCATAATGTACATGGCCACCACATGTCCAGCACCTACAAATGCAAGGTGTATACAAACACTGTTTATGTCATTTTTTTAACCTAGCCTCACAACAAACCCATGTGTGTGTGGAGGCTTAGGTCTGTTTTGGGAAAAGAGTGTAGACATGCACCTACCCAGGACCTGGATGTCCACTATAAGCGTGCCCTCAAGTACTGGCTATAGAATATTGTTCTTGTATTACACAATGGTGGTAGCACATCGTGTTTTTCAGAGATCTGAGCGGGGGCAAGACTTTTCGCCAGCACCACATAACTGCCAGCCTATTGGCCCACCAAATTACATTTGTGCTGATATTGATGAACTTGCAATCCTAGTGCAAAGCAAGAGTACACATGTCGGTGTGCAGTGTTTGATGAGGGAATCACACAATGTATGTTGATATAAGTGAATCAAGAGTGTAATTTGCCAGTGGTTTTGATTTTGGATACCAAGGCCTGCCCCTATGCACAAGTTGAAGTAGAAGTTGCTTACAGACACAGGGAAATGTATTGCTAACAATCATGAAGCTAGAGGGAGGAAACTTGTAAACTGAGTGAGGGAAAAAGAAGACAGACTCCCCCTTAGCAATTAAGGGCGATCTTTACACTTTGGTGGATAGGAGATTCAGTCAAAGCATAGTGGATAGCCAGTCCTCCATATTTCAACTGCAAAGCATCCAATGCACTTATAATAATGTGGACTGAGTATCTGCCACGTTTTGATAGTGTTTCCTGTCTGCCAATCTCTAAAGAAGGTACATAAGCCTATTACAATTACAGTTACAGTTACAGTTACTCAATGTAACCCAACAAACTATAAGAAAGTTATTGTTTTGGCAGATACCTGTGCATAATGTATTAGTACATTTATTAAAATAGGAACATGTTAGCATGCAAAGTTGCATGCAGATAATAAGTTAAGCATTGTTAATCGTGACACGGAAACGTTTGTCCCAACTCACACCAAACATCAATTGTTATAAAGTGGATCCAACACATTCCCGTGGCCTTCAGCTCCCCAACCAAGTCGGGGTAAGTGCATGAAGAATGCGGTGCATCATGGGGTTCAGCATCCGCCACACCTCCTTTTTCTGCTCAGAAGACCTTCCCAGTTGCTTTAATGCAATGAGGTGGATCCACCATCGATTGTCCTCCCAGAGTTTGAGGCAGTGTATACCACAGCAATTATAGACCCCTTCCCTGCAGAGCACACTCCAGGCAATGGCCTATCAGATTTTCTTTTTTTTTAATGTGGGCTGACCTATACAGAGGGAAACAAGAACAAAAAAAGAAATCCAGTTAATAAGTAATGGGAAACATCACAAATTTAAACATACAATAATGAAAACAAAAGTGAACTAAACAATTGGCTGATGATTCAAATTTCTTTTCAAGGATTGCACTGAAACATTTGTTGTGGCACATGGGGCCTTAGAGTCTTCCAGATGGGCTGCTCCCTCACAAATGTGGCAGACATCCTGTCTATCATATTACAAGTATATTAGAACCGACTGTCCTTGTGAGACAGTGGACATGCTGTCCACTACTATCCCATTCACTAAACTCTAAATAAGCCCCTAGGTAACAAGCTAATTAGTTATCTTATACATAAATCAGATCGCTCTTCTTTTGTATAATGAAATATTTTACAAAAATCCATATTTTTTAGACGATTGTAAATAAAATGCTTCTTTGTATACAATATTCGTTACTCGAGTGAGCCTTGGCCTAAACCCAAAACTAATTGTTGGCAATAATCAATTAAACATATGCATGTGTTAGTTCCATCACAACCAGAAATCAGACTGTGCACAGGTCACGGGTCAATGGCGTCTTAAATTTGTAATTTACAAATGTTTCTTCACTATAAAGTTCTACCATGTGTATAGCATTATCTTCAAGTAATTGCACTTCTATTTTTCAGATACGTCCATGTAATGAAATTTAGTCCCATTTAGTCTACCCAGATATTTCACTTTTTGATCATCCATTTTTGGACCTTTACTCTGGGTGAGCCTCACTCTTAAAGTCTCACCGACGTAATCACATGGTAGCTGGACTAAACATGTGTACCGCCGGGGTCCACCTTTTGGGATAAGCTAGGGTAGGGGACACCAGACTGGTTACATGTGAACACATGAACATGTGTATGTGTGCCCACCAATATTATAAGGCTTACCTCAGGTCAACATCTATCCTTGCAGAGTCCCTTCTGTGCCAGACTACTTGTGCACAGTTACCAGGCTGCACACACCTTTAATCTCACATATGTAGCCCGCATATAGGCCCTTATAAGTGGAACTAAAATGAGTAATCCAGGATGTGGCCTGAGGAAAGAGAGGTTGATTCCAATTCGGGAAAATGTTGAAAGATTCCAATCAGCACACACAGTGGGCGATGTTTATGTGGCCAACACTTTGTGTGCTGATAGGAATCTTCCAACATTTTTCATTGCAGTCACCCCTGACGAAGGGAATTCTCCTTAAATGCTTTGGGTACATGTGACAGTGGATGGCATTTACTTCGGCATATGTTGTAGAAATTAGCCTGAAGCAACTCTGTACAGTTTCTGTGTATGCCTTTATTCGTGAATAAAACACGGAAGATCTGGAAATATTAATCTCATATGTAATAATGATAAAGACTTTGATAAAACTATTTAGGATGTTCAAAAATGTTTACAGATACATGAAAATGATGGAGCGGCGTAGTTGTGGCTGTGTGTGCTGGCCTGATGCACCATTTAGATCTCCAGTTTAAAAAAAAAGATATGTGTGTTTGGACGGAACACGATCAAACCTTGCACGTCAGAGCGTTTGACTAAATGTTAAACTTTCCCCTTTGAGCGTTTACGTTAAGATTGGTGTGCATTCTGTCACATATATATAAATAAGTATTTTCACCTCTGTCACCAGCAGTTTGCACCCTATGACTGTTTAAACAAACCATATGTACCTTAACATATTGAGGATTTGCCATCATCATTGTAATCATAACCTTTTGTGATCATTAATTGATAGTGAGGTCACACAGCACACAAGCAGCCAGCATTGCATTCATATTTCATTTCATTTTTCAAGCCTTATTTTATTTCATTTATGTGAACTTTTATATGTAGCACATTATAATACATATGGTAACTCATGTTTTAATATTGTTTGCAAAGTGTATGTTTGCAGTTAAGCACTAACTTAATTCACGGCGTTCACTGTGGGCTTAGTGTTTTGTTTGTTTTCTTTACAAGCACAGGTCCGGTCTGGGGCTAATCAGGTTCGTTTCACCTGGTTTCCTCATGGAGCAGTCGTTGGAGGTCCACGCGCCAGCGACCAATTCATGGAATCTTTGTTTATTCCAATAAGATGTGTTTAAATACATTTGGTTCCAGCAGTTGGCTCGGTATACTTTTTATCGGCTGGAAATATATATGTCATTAAGTTAGACTATTGCAAAAGTAATATATTGCAAACACATTATGTTATGTCCCTTTAACCTTTCATTATCTTTTCTTCATCCCATTCCCTTTAACTTTTCACTTTCATTGTGGTTTCCATTCATTTCTGTCGATGTTAGCGCTGGTTTAACGGTTTTAAACTCGCCAATTCAACTTTGTTTTTGAGGGCGTTCAGCGTTCATTATGACGTGTTAGGTTTGATTTGGGTTGATGCATTGTTTATTATTTGAGGTGATTGTGAGCAGGGATTTTTGGGTGGGTTATTTAACAGCTGTTCTTAAATTTTCGTCATGCGTATATGATTTGATGCAATTGTTTTTATAATTTTTGGCCGCATAAACATCGCCACCTTTGTGTGCTCATAGGAATCTTTCAACATTTTGAGGGTGGAGCCTGCCAGTGCATGCACTGCAGATGCGTCTCGTATGCGAGACGTTGTTGTGTTCAGTAAAGGGCTTGGATCCCGCCTGTCACTCACCATTTGGTGGTTTGCGTGGCACTCTTCTTTTCAGCCTTGTAATTCGTCAAGGCATGTCTGGCATCATTTCCGTTCCTCTGTGTGGAGCAGGGATCATGCACTAATTGATTTCAACTTAATGAGTGCCCGTCACCTGCTGCCGACGTGATTGAGGTACTATTTTGTTCTAACTTCCAGTGCCTCACAAACATAAGGCTTGTGACAGGTAAAAACGTGCCCAGCCGGACAAACAAAACTGCAAAGTTTTATTTTTTAAAGCTAACTTTATTTTATTTTGTTGAGTCATCGTTTCTCAGTTTCCACTCATGTTTTTTTTCGTTTTTGCTCGTGGGCACTATTGTCAAAAGTTGACAATTAACTTGTTCGAAATAAGCGAGATCTACTGCATTGCAAATGCTTGTTCATTGCAGTCAACCCTGGTGAAGGAAATTCTCCTGAAATGCATTGGGTACATGTCAAAATGGATGGCATTTACATCAGCATATGTTGTAGAACTAAGCATGAAGCGGCTCTGTGCAGGTTCTGTGTATACCGCCATTCATGAATAAAACATGGAACATCTGAAAATCCTCATCTCGCATAGTTCGAATAATAAAGACTTTAATATAACTGGTTGAGATGTTAAAAAATGTTTAAAGAAAGGTGAAAATGATGGAGCAACATAGTTATGGCTGTGCATTCTGGGCCTGATGCACCATTTCGGCACCAGCTTTTGCACAAGATATGCCTGTTTGGGCGGAACACGATCCAGGGTTGCACATCAGAAGTATTGGCCTTTGAGTGTTTGATTAAATGTTAAACATTTGCCTTTGAACGTTTATGTTAAGATTGGTGTGCATTCTAGCATATATATATATATATATATATATATATATGTATATATATATATATATATATATATATATATACATATATATTAACCCCTTTGCCAGGTCAGGTATTTAATATTATAAAGAGGGATAAGTTACTTTTATGTTTAACATGCCCTGACAATGAAAACATGAAATTGCTGTTTTCACAGTAGCAAAGCTGGTGGTCACATTGGCTAACATGGAGTTTCAGTAGCCACCACCAAAACTACTCATTTCCATTTAAGACCACAAAAGATATTACTCCAAGGTATTAAATTATTAGTTACACTAAACTTGACTCATAGCTGAGATCATATTTAAGGTAACTTATTAGAAAGGAAACTTTAGAAAGTATACAAAACAACAATCACGGGTATACTACACCTGGTTAGTGGTTGCCACTCAGAAAAGATTGTTTTGTTTTATATATAACTCTCACCCACTCTAGAAGTGGCATGCTTTATCATCAGGTTCACCTCGGCCCCTAAAAGCCAGGGTAGGCTCAACCGTGTTCCAGGGAGCCTTTTAAATATTATGTTGACCTGGGAACCGAAGTGAAATAAAAATGTCTCATCCACACCCAGGTATCCCTTTATTAACAGGGTGGATGGGCACAGATTAAAATCATTAACAAGGGGCAATGAAGGATGCTATTGGTCCTATGATCCTAACAACAACAACATGTTTCTGCTGTACACCATGGTCTAATAACAGGTTGGGCATTTGTCCAAACGAGTTAAAAAAAGTCTCACCCCTGTGACAAACAGTGACCAGCTCTTCGCAGCTGTATGCTGTTCCTTGAGCATGCAAGGTGAGTACTATATCACCTGATCACAGTGTAATACTCAAATAACTGACTAGTAGTACCTAAGGAGGAAAACTAACAAGTCACTAATGATCAGAGTGCATTGGTTAAGACCAACCAAACTAGTGATCCTGCAGAAAACCACCACCTTTGTGTTCCTCAATTACGCTTTACCAGAGCTGGAATATTCTCCTCGGTCTGGACGCCAGACCTGTGATACTCTTATGAGCCTGTGCACCTCATCACCACGATCAGGGAAAATAGGTGTGACCACCAAAAAGATACATGCTCTCTATAATCATCGTGCCTGTGAAAGCTACCAACAACCCCACACTGTATACCCTGTTGTGATTGGTGAGCCGTAAAAACACTATTAGCAATTCAGATAGGATGGCATGCTAAATAAAAGATAATAGATAAATGAAAAGTGAAACAGAACTTAAAGTAACCATTATAAATGTGCCTTACCAAAAAGTGCAAACTGTCAGGCCACAATGGGAAGCAGGAGGAGGTTTGTCCTGTAGTCAAATACTGTGTCGTCTATATGCAAATAGCAATCAATGTGAATTGCACCACATACAGATCGCAAACATAAATAAACACACACTTAAAAATAAAATCATGTCCGAGGACTTCATAAGTTCTTTCATCCTAAAGTACTGTGAGACAAGCCTCTCTATAGTCCTTTTTGTCTTTTATGACCTAAAAGATAAAAGACAATTAATATATTTATTATAGCTTTCAGTTGTTTGTTGATATGTTACATGACAGTTTAAATTACACACACAGCATCTTCAGAAAATAATGTAAAATTACATTATGAAATGTAAAAAAAAAATATGAATTGCACATGAAATATACCAAATTTCAGCACAACACAATAGAGTAGAGAAATCTAAGAAAAAACATTCAAAGGCCTAACAAGGTAATGAGCGGAGAGTTAAACAACTTTGTAGAGAAATAGCATTAGTCATCATATGATCATTGCAAAGTACATTAATTTTTTTCTAAAACTTATATTCAGCTTACAAAATAACATAAATTTAAAGATAACAAACTTTGATAAGTGAGACAGAAACCATCAAATCAAATAAGTATCATATAAATGAAAATATAAAAAATTAAAGAACATCACATTTCCCAACATAGCTTAACATGGAGACTGATAAATACATTACACTTATACCTATGTGTTAATATGTAAGATAAGAGAGATTGACCAAAGTAACATTTCAATATTATTTGAACAAACAAAAAATAAGGCATCATTGTAGTTGTAGTCATCTCAATTAAACTTTAACAACACTTGCAAAATTGTAAGTGATACATACGTAGTAAAGATATGCAGTAGAAAAAAACTGACATTTCTAATATGGTACACATTTAAGAAATTTGTTCAGAGGTGTAGAAGCACTCACTTGCACCATTACATATGGTACAAATTGATGGAGTTTGAAACATGTAACCCAAAATTAAACAGAATACATTCATACAAACAACGGAAAATAAATATGAAACATGGAGAAAAATTCCAGTATTGAAAAAACATTTTCAGTATTAGTTAAACAAGAAAAACAAAAACAATACTACAAATTTCCACTAAAAGGCAATATTCTATTTTAAAATATAGGTTGATGTTTATGAAAAAGGCGGAAAAACATTATCAACAGCTAAAATAAAAGCAAAAATTACATTTAGGTTTAGTGACACATTCAAAAGAATAACTTACGATTCTCCACTCCACCAGGGATTCCTGTCAAGCCTTCAGGATGTAGGATCTGCAAGACCGTCTCCTCCCAAGGATATAGTTGTAAATGGGGCTAGGAGAACCACCACTACTCCTCTGAGCCTCCTGGTGATGCTTAGAGGCCAGGAAATGTGCTCTCCCCACAGGTTGTTCCACTTCTTCTTAATTTCCACCTGTGTGCACAGCTTGTTTGCTACAGCATTCACTCTGTCAACTATAATGGTCACATTTGCCTTTTCCCATGCTATAGTTGTATTTTGTGCTTGAGCTCCAAGGTATTGTGGCTCTTCTCTAATGATTTCATCCACCATGACTGACAATTTTCCCTCTGTGCAACAGGGATTTCTTCTCCCTGTTATTATGAGGAGAATTAATTAAATTAAATTTGGAAACCACACGTTAATGCAAAAAACTATAAGACAAAAGAACAAGAAACAGAGGGAACAAACAGACCTGAATTCTGTGAAACAAATTTGGTGGGAAACTGTTGTGCTATGGTAGAATGTCTGAGATGAAGTGTGTTTCATAGTGTGAATGCTGGTGAAAACAATTTGCCAGAACATTTTATGTGGGTGATACTAGCATCCATCCAATAGCCAAAGGCATTGTACTATCTTGAACACGTCCTGAGATGGAATCCTGCCATCAGGAATTCGCCGCTAAGACAACACCAGCATAACTATGAAATCTAAATATGGTCAGCGCAATCCTACCACCCTGATAGTGATGGAGTAATGTTAGCCAGCAGAGGTGTCCACTGCGTTGTCAGGGGTGCATCCCTTACGTGAAGAAAAGCACTCTGTCAACATGGACAGAGGTTCATCCAGCAGACATCTAAATAGGGTGGGTGGGAATTTGTCCGCTTGATGGAGTTCTTGTAAACGCCACCTGTAAACGCCACCATGGAGGGAAGACTGGAGTCTCGCCAAGATCTAAATCAGGCCCTTTGTTTTCCTTCTGTGACCTGACCTGCTTAGATGGCCGGTCCATGTGTCTTCAAAGTAATTTAGAAGTGGGGCCAATTTTTCATCATTTTGTGTAAAATATTCTGATGGTATAGTTGAAGTGTTGAAGTCAGCTACACACGAAGTACAAAACACAATGCAGTTCGTTTTTTCAGTTCATATTGAAGTTTACTATTTGACATATAATTCTTAGCTAAGGATGTTTTCTGAATTTGTCGCCAATATGTCTGGGGAAAGTGAAAAAAAACCTTGAATTTGGGTGCTAGGATAAATTTTAATAATCGTTTTAATTATTTGTAATTCAAAGTCAGTTTCAATTTTCTTAGGACTTTTATTCACTGTTTTAGATTTTGCAATCGATAAAAACCCAGGGCCTGATTACAAGTTTGGTGGTCCGTGGACTGCCATGGCTTTGATGGTTGTCAAACTGCATTCGGCTTGGTGGTTGGACCACTGTATTACGATGCATGCCGTTCCATAGAGGAAAGACCGCCACAGTCCAGCTGGCACCGCCAGGCAGCGCAGACTGCAGCGGTGGCGAGACAGGCCAGTCAGGCCGATGGAGCCAGTGTTTCTGCCGAATAAAGGAAGGAACTCACCTGCAGGCAGCATTACATGTCCTGTGCTGCCATGGAGCCCATCACACACGTCCTGCCGCTGCTCCTGCTCATCGATGGAGCCAAAAATCAATGCAGCCGTGGACGCAACCAATAGTAAGAACACACACCTTCCAGCTTCATTAACCTCAACAACAGATCGTCCCACCGTCATCCACATGATATGGGGGTCACATTACATGGACCAAGTACCTTTGTCATTGTATCGTGGGTCAGAGTCATTCACAAAGAATGACAAATTCAAAGCTATTAAATCCCTCCCCCCCTTGGGCAGGCACTGACACTGCAACTGCCCAATAAGTATGGGGGCATCAATAGCACTCCTGGAGGGATGCTGCCCTGGGAAATATTTCACTTTGCACATGCCCTAAAACACCATTTGCCCAGGAACTGGCCCTACATGTATCTCAGGGACAAACAATAGTTGGGCCAAGTGTTATGCCTATCTGCCAAATGTGTAAGTGCAAGTCAAGCAAGCAAATACACCAGCAATAGCATGGGCCATACATCTTGATGAAGTAGCTGCAAGGTACACACATCAAAATGGACATGTGATCAATCAAATGTAAAGGAAGTCAGCACAACTGGACACCCTCCATGTATGGACAAACAAAACTCTAGCTTCCACACATGAGACAAACATACAATCCATATCAGGGGGACAATTCTAGCACCATACATGCGGACATTGGCCAACCTAAGATGAAATACTTACCATTGCAAGCATAACATAATGCAATGACACCCCATTTGGATTAACAAACACATATCCATACAATGAACATCTACCCTTGTACTGGGTGACACCAGCAGTGCCCACAAAATCAGATTTTACAAACAATAGCAAATGGATCAGCAATCAGGGTGAAACACACACAACCGTAGGCATACAACTCAAGTTACTCCGTAACAACAAAAAGGTACAAAAGTAATGGCAGGACAAATGTGTACCCAACAAAACAACAACTTGGGATTATTAACGCCAAAAGACGTACTTTAAAGGCCGTTGGCCAGTCCATATTAGTCCATGCACACTACTGTGCTCAAACGTGACTCCAATCACTGCTCGGGAACCTCTAGAGGAAGGGTCATCAAGTGGGCATGCATGCACCTCAGGGATCTTGCTTGGGTGGGGTGCGGTCGCATTTGGGATGGGTGAATTTGTGTTTCGGAGGGGGCCTTTTTCTTCGGCGGGTGGGCTTCTTCTTTGGGAGGAGGGGGGTGCTTGCAGGAGGGGCAGGTGTGACACAGTGGACTTTGATGTGGAAGGGTTGGGATGTGGGTGGGGGCCTTGTGGGTTTGGGAGTGGGTGGAAGGAACCGGGGAACGGGCAAGCTCAAAAAGGAAACATTCCTTGGGAAAATGGGTAGGGTCACCAGAAGGGATTGGGGATTTAAGGGTTGAGTGAGTGGTGGTCTTGTCTGTAGATGTTGATGCCTTGGGTGTGTATGTGTGTGTGAGGTATGCTTTTGTTTGGGTGGTGTCTTTTGTGTGTGTGAGTGTGGGAGTTTGGGTGTCTTGGGGCAGTGAGGTGGAGGTGCTGTGTGATGTGGGAGTGGTGGATGTGTGTGTGCCTGTTGGGGTGGTGTCTGTGGGTATGGAGGATGAGTTGGAGGTGTCTGTGTGTGTTGGGGTGGTATATGGGGTACGGTTAATGTGGTGGATGTGTCTGTGGGTGCTTTGGTGGTGTCTGTCAGTATGGTGTCACAGGTGAGTGGATCTGTGAGGTGTTGTCTGAGTGTCTGGTGGGTGTGGTGGATGTGTCACTGGCTGTTGTGGTGGTGTCTGTACGTATGGTGGTTGTGGTGTGTGGGTCAGTGGGGGCAGTGTCAGGGTCTGTGGAAATGGTGGCTGTTGTGGTGTCTGTGGGTGACTGTTGAGTGCCTGTGTGCCAGTGTATCTTGTGGTGCTTGTGTCTATGTGTGCTGCTTATGTGTGTTGAGGTGGGTGCGTGCTGATGTGTCTGTGTGCTTGGGACAGGAAGGGGAATAGGGAATTTGGATTGGGAAGAGGTAGGTGTTGGGGAGAGGATTGTGGGGGTGGATGGCTGCTGTCAGTGAGGAGGCTAGGGCCTGAGAAGATCTCTGTAGGCAAGACCTGCCACTATGAGTGCCTTCCAGGTACGCATTTGTCTTCTGAAGTTGGCTTGCAAAACCCTGGATGGCATTCACAATGGCAGTCTGCCCCACAGAGATACTCCTCAGGCGGTCAATAGCCTACTCACTCAGGGCAGTAGGGGTAACAGGGGTGGGGGGTGAGGTGCCAGAGGCAAAGGAGACACCCACCCTCATAGATGAGCTGGCATGGCCAAGTGGGTGGGGAGCAAGAGGGAGGGTGGCGATAGAACTGTGGGTGGTGGACAAGGATGGTACAGGAGCAGGTCCTGATGAGTCTACCACCATTAGGAAGTGGCCACTGGATGTAGAATCTGAAGATGAGGAGGTTGATCCTGTGTCCTCTGTGGCACTCCTCTCACACTCCAGACAACTGGTTCCCTCCATATTGGTGGTGTCATGACTGGAGTTACCGTGGCCAGACGCTTCTCCACTTTGTTTTGCCCTGTCTCCTTTGCTTGCTTGGGATGGTGCTCCAAAGGCAAAGAAGAGAAATAGGGTCGCCACATGTTCCTGATCACACTTGAATAACAGCAGTGAGTAGCAAACATTACCATAACGTCAAGTAGGCCCGAGCAACAAACTACCCCGAAGTGGCTCCTATATGTACCACAGCATATGCATGCATGCCACATGAACTGTCAACAGTTTCCACAGGAAAATCATAATCTCAGACAACTCAAATTACATGGGTGAAGTTGTGTAACCATTGGAGGACAGCTCCAGGCGGATCTCAGCAATCTTTCGTGCCTAGCATCTCAGGTTCTACCACCTCTTCAGTGGGCGTTCTGCCTGCTATGGACCCCCCAGGGTCTGCACCTTCTGGGCGATGGCTCTCCACATCCCCTTCTTCTGATGGGTGATGACCTGTATGGATGCAAGGGACAAATCAAAAGATTACAAACACACGTTTTTGCATCAATGGTTGTGTCACACACGTCAGAAACACCAAGCACAAAATGGGCAATGTGTCAACACACCACAGGTGTAAAGCACACATGCCAATAAGTACAGGGACATGACTACACACTTTTGGAGTTATCTGAGGGCTAACCCACTACCCTTCTCATGGCCCACAATGACTATCAAGCCTACTGACATCAGGTAGCCCAGGCTCCAGCAACATGTACTATGATGTGAACCAGAATGAAACACTACACACCAATGCAGCTTCTGAAGAGTAAGCTCCTTAAGCATGAATGGACCAACATATTTACCCTCTGCAACATTGACTCAATGCATACAGTCCCTACAGGCAGCTACCATAGTACAGACTTCACCCTAAGACTTGAGTGACATTGAAAGGGCTGGCATGGTGTGTACAGAAAGTCTCTTTCCTGTGCATGTGTGGACGTGTGGCCTACCCAGTGCAGACTCATGCCACTTCAGGGGGGGGGGGTCTGTGGCATGTACCTGTACCACAGCACACATCATTGAACATATGTTGCAAAACTCAGAGATGGCATCCAACATACAAATATATGTTTGGTTCAGTTTCTGTTATGTAACCAAGCTACTGAGTCACATGTCATGGGCTCCCTAGAAGCTACGCACTATCTGCACGGTGGGGGTTGTCATTTGTGCAATTATATGATGGTGGAAACAGAATGCACATATAGACTAGTTTATGGACCAGTTTATGGATTTACCTCAGTACCCATTCCTAATCTAGTCAATGGACTGAGGCATTTAGGGCAAGTTTTGCCACTAGAGCCTCATATTGGCCACATGACAGGATCTGCAGGTCTACAGGGAGTGGGCAAAGTGCCACAGTTGCATAACCACAGTGACTCTCCCACAGCCTGGAGTATGTCACATACTAGGAGATACATTTGACAGGCCCGGGTCTCTGCAAGCTGGCCATACGGAACCTACATAACACTCATATTTCATTTCCATCACTTCCATGCATGACAATACATCATGTGGCCATCAGCAATGTGGCCTGACGCTTGTGTGGGGTGTAAGATCTGTGGCACTATACACATTGCTTACAAGATCCTCAAATGACTCAGACAAGATGCAAACACAGCTCATGCTGTCATGCACATACATGTTGTCTAACATTTACAACTATCATAAACAAAGAAATGTCATTGTGTGGCAGTAAAGTCTCCTTGCCTAATTATGTGCATCCAACACAAGGAGGATCCAGGGCACCCAAAACATCACACAACACAATGTGAATGACCACAAAATACTGGTCTCCAATACCTGCACTATGTAGATCCCATTGATGCCACACAAACTGCAACAATGGGCACACAAGAAGTCTAACTGGCACACAGTAGCTCATTATTGCCTGTGAGAAGGGAAAGGATGGTGTTGAATAGAGTCAATTGTGCCTATGATGTACTTACCTGCTCCTCTGGTGAGCCTTAGAGCTGCCCATACAGGGGAAGGACCTAACCAGCTCCTCTGGAGAGAAGGCAGGTGTCCTTTCCCCTGCTGAATATGACATGATTGCTTCAAGGGGCGGCACACAACAACTGAAGTGGTGCAGGCATTGCTGCCAGCAGTGTCAGGAGTCAAGTGACTGATTTTGTAAAATGCGGCTACACGTGCACAACATAAGCGGTCATCTCAACTGATGGATACAGCCATTGGCCTGCAACCGCCACAGGCAACAACATTGGCCTATGGCTGTGTCCGCTGCAGTTGGTTCTGAAGAACCAGAACCTTATGGGCCTGGCGGCGCAGGGTACGCCTGAAATCTCCTTGGATTCACCTGCCTCAACTAACAGAGACACGGGACACTCTGTCAGGCGTAAAAGATCAGATTTATTAGCTGCAGCTAGTACAGTTGTCCAAGAAGTACACAAGGTATGTTCTCAGGAGACTGCCACTTTACTTTGTGGCGCACAATCTTATATACCGTATAAAAACATTTATTAACTACATACACTCCCAGAACACATAGAAAGGAGCCAGTAAGAATGATGTAAAGATAGAACAGAGTCAATAGAAATGTCGGAAAACAAGACAGAGCAAAGTATCAAGTGACTTAAGGTTGCCTCCCCTCCAGCTGTGTTTGTCACCCCTCCCTTGAACTTAATTCATTAACCGATCCACAACGAAGTTTGCATGTGGTGCGATAAGTTTGTGTGCGTTTGGAAGACAGTTGTGAAATGAGAGAATACTAGCAAAGGACAGCGAAGGCCAGACGATAAGATAAGATCGGCGGAGATTAGTGTACTCGGTCAGACCTTAATACCAGCCTTGTAAAGATAGAGGCAGAAAGCTGTTTTGAACACCATGTTGCAGAATAAGCAGAAAAGGCAGAATGGACTTCGTTCGCTGTGCTGCCTGAGTGAAGGCAACATAAAATGGCGGCGGGCCACAAAATGGCGGGTCGATACGATCGTATTAAAAATCGAATTTCCTCAGACCCTCCTTTTGCCAGAACTCAGGCAAGATACACAAACTCATGTTAGTCTGAGTCGATGTCTATGGCCATGAGGTCATCAAGCTGTTGCTGTACCATCATTTTGATATTCTCTGCTCTTTGTGACTTGGGTTTGGGAATACATGCAGTAGTACATAGGTTGCAGATGGCAGGACCGCAGTGCATACAAAGACAACAAGAGAATATAAAAGCTAAAATTACTCCAAAGAATGTCAATACCTTCCAACCCCATTTGGACAGTAATCCCCAAAACCACTCTGAAAAGGACCAATCTCCTTCGTCCTGATGAATCGACTCGGAGATTATGTGTAACTTAGAGATAGCTTGGTATACTGTCGGAGCGTCATTAGGTATGAAAATACAGCAACTTGATCCGATCAATTTGCATACTCCACCACGGTCCGCAAGAACAAAGTCTAAGGCAACACGGTTCTGCAAGGTCATAAGACGATCAGCCTGTAGTTCAGCTGTAATGTTACTTAAAGCTCCTACAGTGATGTCTATGGTGGTTTCTACGACACGAACCAATTGCCTTATATTTCTGCTGTTGGCCATTGGACCCCAGAAGGGAAGAAATCCTTTGAGGAAATCTCCTCCCTCTTGTCCTGCTGTGTCTTTCGAATCCACAATCCCTCTGCCATATCTATTTTTATGATGGTTCGCAGGAGCGGTGTATGTAGGGGGAAGAAGAAAGGCTATATAACAAGTACCAGAAAAATCAGCTGGCAACCATGTATAAGCCCTATCGTGGCAAACAAAGTATGTACCTTGAGATGGTACTAACGGCGGTGAATTCAGGGCTGAATAAACATATGTATGGGAACATAAACTTTCTCTTTGTCTGGTGTTTGGAGTTCTTCCATTTATTTGCAGACAGAAATTTCCTTGTTGGGGTATGACCCGTATCGGAGGAGATTTTCCTTGCTCAATCTTATCATTGAGGCTGGAAATGTAATTAGTTATGTTCCAATTGGTATATGCTTTTCTTTCATCTATGGAAGCTTCACTTTTTTTCATGATTTTAGCCATAGCTACCATTCCCTTTATCAATAAACTATGACTGAAATCTGAACCAACACTATGTGAACTGACAGGTTGTTTAATTTTACTTTGATATGCATTATTGAAAATGACAAAATAAGCCCAAGCGGAACCTTCATAGGAGAATGGAAGAACTAAATATGGCATTCCATTTTCTACTGTATGTGGTATGAGTCCACACACCCAACAGTCAGTTGTATTGATCACTAACTGATGTTGATGTAACAACTGGACGAAGGAATTGTTAAAGTATTCAGTTCTTCTGATGAGTTCATGCTGGGGAAGAGTGTGAAATAGGTGCGGAGAGATAGTAGAAGAAGATGTAGAGGTAGGAGAAGAGACAACTTTTTGCTGCAGAGTAATAATGATCCAGTTTACAGATGCCAAAAGAATACACGACAATATAATGACGCATAGAGCAATACTACAACGACTACATATTTCTTTACAATTATTCTTTACATTTTTACTTTCTCTTTTATTTAATGTAGCCTCCATCTTTCTAAGTGGATGCTCACGGCAATCTTCCTCAATCACTGTAGTCACGATTATCTACCGTCCTATGACACTGTGAGGTCCTGCAGGCCTATTGCCACTTACTCAGGTCGTGACTAAGACTCCTACCGTGACCCTGCAACCGGGATAGAGTACTACATAGGAGAGAAAGTTACAAGTTCTTTGGTCTTGGTCTCAAATTATAGCGTTCCTGTCCAGAGGCAGTCTGGTTTTGAAACAATGTTCCTGGATTTGTCGTGTTCAAGCGTCGATGCGATGGTATTGCTTCTTGAAGGATGTCGTCGTCCTCTTTCTCAGAAAGTGTTCCAATTAGACGCGCATCACTGAATGGTACAAATTGCGGAACTTTCTCACTTTCAGAGTCACTGATGCCTCTACGGACCCACTGATCGAAAGGCAAAGGCAAAGGCACTTTCTTGCAGTGCACGGCATGCACCCAGTTTTTCTTTCCTTCGACTTTAACTGCTGTTCTTGTGGTCAAAAGAACCAGGCGTGGCTCTCTCCATCTGGGCTCCAAATTTCTCTGTCGTTGGAAATTTTTCGTGCAGACCCAGTCACCTGGTCGGATGGAATGACCTGGGTCTGTGGAAGCCTCTGGTAGAGCACTCTGAACCTGTTGATGAAGAACACGCAATTTAGTTGTAAGGTCATGCAAGTAGTCAATCAACATCGGGTATGGCAAGTCTGAGTATTTCTTAGGGCGAGGAACTCCCCATACATTAGCTGGGCGACCAAATATCACGTCGTAAGGGCTAAGCCCCAAACGAGAGTGTACGGCTGTTCTGATGGACAGAAGAGCCAATGGTAAAGCATCAGGCCAATTAAGTCCTGTGCTAGCTTGCACCTTAGCAATTTTAAGCTTCAAGGTTCCATTGTAGCATTCTACTAAACCAGCCGACTGTGGGTGATTCGCCGCGTGGAACTTCTGTTTTATGCCAAGACCTGCACAAACTTTTTGCATGACTTGACCCACAAATTCGCTCCCATTGTCACTCCAGACAATGCGCGGCAAACCAAACCTAGGGAAGAATTCTTTCAAAAGTATTTTGGCAGTTGATAAAGTAGTATTGTCCTTCAGAGGGTAGGCTTCTACCCATCTTGAAAAAGCACATACTACCACCAGAACATATTTGAGGTTGTTGCATCGTTCCATGTGAATATAATCGATCTGCAACACCTCAAATGGATATGTCGGAGGAGCAAAATGACCTGCTGGAGTTGGGGTTCCCTTTCCCGGATTGTACATCAAGCAAACAATACAATGTTTTACTACATTATTTGCACACTTTGGGATCCCCTCATTTTGCCACACTGGAGCCAGAAGTTTACATATTCCTTTTGCACTTAGGTGAGCTGGACCATGTGCCATAGTAACTACAGGTAGTACATAAGCATCTGGTAACAGCCAACGTTGATGTTCTGATAATTCAACCCAACATCCCATCTCATCTAACATTCCTGTACTTTCCTTCCACTTTCTCAACTCATTCTCCGTAGCCTCTCCTTGAATTGATTTCACACTCTCTACTGTATCTTCACACATTCCCTTTTCTCTTACGCAGTTTGCGGGACCTGCAACATACATTCGACTTGTGTTGTCTCTGGCTGTCTTTTTCGCTACCTCATCTGCAAATGCATTTCCTCGACCAACATCGTCCACAATCTTTTTGTGTGCACTACACTTCACAATCGCTATCTGAGTAGGCATTGTAAGTGACTCAAGAAGTTCAGTCACTAATTGACCATGTTGTATCTTAGTACCATGGGAAGTAAAGAATCCTCTTTCCTTCCATAAGCGCCCAAAGTTAAACGCTACACCAAAAGCGTATTGGCTATCAGTGTACACGTTTACTCTTTTTCCTTCGGATAACACACACGCTCTAGTTAAGGCTATCAATTCAGCTGCCTGAGCTGAATTATGTCTAATGCGTGCTGTCTCCACAATCGTATGCAAAGTAGTAATAGCGTAGGCTGAAACTGTATCTCCATTCGGGAGCTTGAAACAAGAACCATCTACCCATAGTGTTCCATCTGGATTCACCAATGGCGTGTCTTTTAGGTCAATTCTACCCTTAGTCTCTTCTTCAGTACGGAGAAAACAATCATGCTGTTCAGAGACATCTCTCTCTTCTGGAAGAGGCAACAAAGTAGCTGGATTCAGGGTATTACATCGTTTGATGTGTATGTAACTAGCCAAAAGCGTCAGCTCATATCCGGACAACCGAGCACTCGTAAGATGCTGCGTTTTTGTCCTATTTAGTAAAATATCCACTGCATGTGGCACCATAACAATGAGAGTATTATCTAGCACTACTCCAGCAGACTGTCGGATAGAAATTGCTGCTGCCGCTGTCGCCTTAAGACAACTAGGCAATGCTTTAGCTACTGGATCTAACGTAGCTGAGAAATATGCGCATGGTCGCTGTTGATCTCCAAAACGCTGCGTTAAGACTGACAATGCACAACCCTCTCTTTCGTGGACATAGAGCGTAAAGGACTTACTGTAATCAGGAGTACCCAATACAGGAGCAGAACACAAAGCAATACGCAAATCAGTAAAACTCTTCTGACACTCGTCAGTCCACGGAAGAGGCTGAGGCGTATCTTTTAAAGTTAGCGCCAACAGCGGTTTAGCCAATAAAGAGAAACTCGGAATCCACTGTCTACAATAAGAAGTAATGCCCAAAAAGGCACGTACCTCTCTTTGTGTGGATGGCACTGACATTTGTGCAATTGCCTGAATTCGTTCGGGGGTCAATCGTCGTCCCTCCTTTGACAAGAGATGACCCAAATAAGTCACCTCGCGACAGACATATTGTAATTTAGAAGGAGAAACCTTGTGATTCAGATCAAACAAATGACGCAACAGTGCAACGGTCACGTTTTTGCAAATCTCCTCTGAATCAGCGGCAACTAATAAGTCATCCATGTACTGAATGAGAGCGGCACCGGACGGTAAGGAAAAGGCATCAAGATGACATTTTAGAGCTTGACTGTAAACAGAGGGACTTTCACAATAACCTTGAGGTGCGCGTTTAAACCGGAAGCTTCGGCCTCCGAGGGAAAAACCAAAAATATCTCTACTCTCTTCGGCGATGGGAATACTAAAGAAAGCATTCTTTAAATCGATAACTGAAAACCAAGTCGCTGTAGAAGGTATCATCGTCAACAGAGCAGTGATATCTGGGACTACAGGAAACTGCGGTACGACAATCTTGTTTACCTCCCGAAGATCAATTACAAAACGATAAACAGGAGGCTGAGAAGGATCAGTGCGTTTAAGAACCGGAAGAACAGGACTGTTACATGTATTTCCTCTCGTTTCCTCAACCACACCCTTTTGAATCAAATCATGGACAATTTCCAGAAGTGCTTTCTCACCTTCAGTAGAGATTCTGTATTGCGGAATACGTGGCATTTCAGCATTGGGTTTAAGAGTAACAACATAAGGTGGGATCTCAAGACAACCAACGTCATTCGGACCCGTAGCCCAAAGCGTTTCGGGAAGAGAAAGCAATTCAGGTGGGAATTGATCTTTTGATAAGTACATTGGACTAGTCATTTTCTGTCCTAGAGTGAGGTATACACCAGAAGGTGAACAATATATCGTAGCATGCATTCTTTTTAATAGATCTAAACCCAACAGATTTTCACCACAACCATTCGTCAGAAGAAGCGGAGCTTCTAAATCATAAGGGCCTATTGAAACAGGTAAAGGGCAAGAAACTGGATTGCGAACAGGGGCGCCAGAAAATCCTACAGATACATTCGTTAAGCCAGACAAAGGTGCGCCAGGGAGTTTAGAATGAATGATAGAGCTTCTCATGGCACCAGTATCTAAAAGAAATGGCTCTGAAACACCCATTGTAGTGACATTAACATAAGGTCCATTCTGATCCACTGGAATTGACGTAACCCTCTTACTTTGTCCATGGCTGTCCTATTCAAAATGAAGACTTTCATTCTCTCCTTCAATATACTGATCCTCACTGTAATACTGTGTAGACCTAACATTTTGCTGGTCAAAGTAATTTCCGGAATTTGGAGGAACAAAAGAACGCTGCCCTTGGGTTAACACACCTCGACCTCTACCTCTATTTGCTGACTGAAGACCACCACGACCTCGTGAAGCAGATGTTGCTCCATTACGCTGCAACAATGCCGGACAATTGTTCTTAAAATGACCTTCCTCCCTACAATAAGCACATTGATTGGGACCTAGCAAAGGTCTTGGAATGAATGGTTCAGGCTTTTGATACAACCTCTGAAACTGCGGAGGCTGTTGAAACTGAGGCTGAACATAACGAGGAGGATAACCCTGTTGCAAGAGAACTTTAGTTTTTAATTCTTTCGTCTTTTTCTCTTGTTTTTCCCTTTCTTCTTTGTCTCTATTTTCATAATATTGTGCAGTAGCCAATATCTGGGCGGAAGAAGAAACTGCCCATGAACTCTCGGAGTCTTTTAGCTTGTGTGATAGTTCAGGAAGCAAGTTATATACGAACTTATCCACAAATAATCGCTGTCCCCCTTCTGTAGCCATATCTTGACCACTGTGATCAATGAATGTCTCCTCAAATCGGGTAAAGAAATCGGAAACACTTTCATCTTTCTTTTGTTTACATGCTGCTAGCTTATCCCAATTAACTCTCAAAGCAGGCATCATTGTTTTCATTAATGTAATAATCCTACCAGGGAGTTCTGAGATCAAAGCGTCGGGTTTTGCACCACCTACTTGACCTCTATCTGCGGCAATAATAGCGTTCCAATCGCCGCCTAATTCTTGAGCGTGATCCTCTCTACGAATTTTAGCCCATATTGTCTGTGGAACTACATTTCCCATCAACATGTCAATATCTGCTAAATTCATAGTACATGCATCAACTGTTTGCGACAACTCTTTATAGTAACCAGCAGGATTTTTGCGTGAATCTGGTAGTGACTGTTTAAGTGCTAAAACTTCAGACCTTTTCCAGGGGACATGTATCCATATGCGCTGAAAATGCGCAGGAATAGCTGGATTAGCACCTGCTGCTGCAACTTCTTCCTTCCATATTGGAGAAACCTCTCTCATGGGATAGTTTTTCAGTGCTGTCCTAACTGAAGGATCAGAATCAGGAAAAGTCTGTGAGAACAATAGGGATCTGAAAGAAATAAGTGTTCTGACAGCGTTTTCAACCTTAGGACCCACAATAAGTCCTTTGTCAAAGTCAGCCTGAACATCTAACAGATCCTGTGGGACCGAACCCAAATTCATATCCTCCCATTCTTTAGCGAGAGTATCGCACATAACTTTAAAAACATATCTCTGCGTAGGTGCATTCCATTGCAGAAAGGTGGACATAATATCAGACGTACTATATTGGGGACCCTTCTTGATCCATCTACAAGCAAGTGAGTCCAATTTTTCTCGCTCTTCGGAGTCTGGGAATTGACTACGAGACTGTCTTCGAGAAAAAGCTGGAGACACATTTAAAGCTTCAAAGAAAGGTGATAAGAGACCAGAGACAGTATCTGCAAATCGCTTACGCGTAGATGGAGAATTTGACATAAGGATAGGGGACAAGGTATTAGGTGAATTAACTAAAGGAGCATTAGGAATTGCCAAAGGAGCAGAAGGCAAAGGAGTTAAAGGCAAAGCTGGCATAGGCAATACTTGAGGAGGCAAATGTGGAAAAGCTGGAGCAGGCGGAAGCACAACTGGCGGCTGAACAGGCTGTAACATCGGGGGTGCATTAGCACCTTGTACATAGGGCGGAGGCAATTTCAATAAGTGGGACATTAAGGAATCTTCCTCAAAATCTTTTCTTTTATCAAGGGAAGAGATAGGCAACGTCGGATAGCATTTATCTATTGCCATTCGATGCTGTCTGTCTGAAATTTCCATTGCATTATCTATTTCATCATCTTTGAATTGCTGAGCAGCCTGTATAATCGTCATTCCCTGTGTTTTCCTATCTCGTTTCGCTTGTTTAATTTCTCTCTGTTTGGCTTCCTTACGCCAAAGGCGAAAAGAGTCAAACATTGCCGGCCGGGCTTTTCTTTTAAATAACGTTGCTTCTAAATTATCTAGCACATCAGTTTCGAAACTACCATTTTCTGGCCATTTTAAAACACCATCTTTCTTTGTATATCGGGTCCATGTCTTATTAAAGGCAATAGGACCAACACCATGTTTAGAATAGAGCTCATATGTGGGAGTTCCAACCGAAGGAATCGGACAGGAGTCCTCAAGCTGGGAGTCCCTATTACAACCAAAGCAACAAAGTTTTCCAAACTTAGTCAGACCAGACATCTCACGATTTTTACTGGCTGTTCACAAACATCAAGGGGGTAAAACTTTCAGTTTACACAGCACAAATGCACTTACCCCTCGGCTTTGGCCACTGCAATGGCCAAATCTAAGAACCTAAGGACAAAACAAAGACCAAAATTTGTGGGCGCGACCCACCAAATACTTAACTAAGGATGTCTTCTTACACCAACAGAGGCCCGTCTATCGTCTCGCTTTACCATACATCATCAAAGAAAGGGCCAAGGCAGGGCGGCAGTCAGGGCAGCAGTCGTCAGTAGCCGTCAGGAAGGAGTAACCGCGCTGAAAAAGACCTTCGGACCACTTCGACATACAGGGGTCGCTTGACGTGGCTCGCGATTCCTCCAGAATTTTCCTGCGGGGTCCCTCACGACCTTCAGGCAGAACCGGTACCGCTGAAGCCGCCCCACGTTGGGCGCCAGTTGAAGAACCAGAACCTTATGGGCCTGGCGGCGCAGGGTACGCCTGAAATCTCCTTGGATTCACCTGCCTCAACTAACAGAGACACGGGACACTCTGTCAGGCGTAAAAGATCAGATTTATTAGCTGCAGCTAGTACAGTTGTCCAAGAAGTACACAAGGTATGTTCTCAGGAGACTGCCACTTTACTTTGTGGCGCACAATCTTATATACCGTATAAAAACATTTATTAACTACATACACTCCCAGAACACATAGAAAGGAGCCAGTAAGAATGATGTAAAGATAGAACAGAGTCAATAGAAATGTCGGAAAACAAGACAGAACAAAGTATCAAGTGACTTAAGGTTGCCTCCCCTGCAGCTGTGTTTGTCACCCCTCCCTTGAACTTAATTCATTAACCGATCCACAACGAAGTTTGCATGTGGTGCGATAAGTTTGTGTGCGTTTGGAAGACAGTTGTGAAATGAGAGAATACTAGCAAAGGACAGCGAAGGCCAGACGATAAGATAAGATCGGCGGAGATTAGTGTACTCGGTCAGACCTTAATACCAGCCTTGTAAAGATAGAGGCAGAAAGCTGTTTTGAACACCATGTTGCAGAATAAGCAGAAAAGGCAGAATGGACTTCGTTCGCTGTGCTGCCTGAGTGAAGGCAACATAAAATGGCGGCGGGCCACAAAATGGCGGGTCGATACGATCGTATTAAAAATCGAATTTCCTCAGTTCCAACTACCACATGGGAGACTTCCACCAGTGGACGCACACGGTTCCTGATGTCCAGTGGAGTAGGCCAGGCATCCGTATTTTGGTGTTTGAAATACTGTCTATGGCCTGGTTAAATGCATCACAAATACAGTATATGTGTAGAATCATCACAAATATCCTAAATCTGTCTTGTTAGCTTGGATTATGTGATTTTAGATTACTTTGGTGTGGTATGTGATAAGGCTCAAGCTGGTGACATCAACCACTTCAATGTTTGCCTATTGTACAAAACAATGTCTGGAAAATCTTTTCCTTCAGTGGTCTGGGGGTCTGTACCTGTAAATATGTTCATTTACTTAGTATGAGTCAATCATTTATGATTTCCAGTAGTTCAGACATATTCACAGCCTATGTGCTGAACACTGAAATAACATTTTTAGTTTGACCAGACACTTGTATGCATGTGTTTGTGTGGTATGGTTGTAATTCTGAGCTGGCCACTGTCTACACGCAACATTCCCATCTTGAACAAGTACCTTGGATCATCACTGTATGGTTCACATGATCTGACATATCTATATGGCTAAATATGAAATCAAAACTAGCAGACAATGGTGGTCATTATGCTTTTGGCCAATACCTGACCGCCATGGCGGCAGTGGTGGTCAGTCTGCCATATTACGACTTCAGCATAGACAAACCACTGAAAAGCCGGCCGTACCGCCAGAGCGGTCGGACCACAGGCTGGAGGTGAGCACCTCCCGCCAGGCAGTAGTTGCAATACCACCATCGGTATTACGACTCTGTACTCCACCAGAATTTTCGTGGCAGTCGTACCGCCATGAAAATGGTGGCAGTCATGCACCTGGTGCCAGGAATCTCCATTCCTGTCGCCGGCACCCCCCCACGACCACACACCTACATACATGCACCCCCACTCACCCACTCATTCACTTACATACACCCCCACACACTCGAACCCAAACACTCACTCAGATACACCCATTCACTCGCATGCACGCACTCAGACATACACATTTACTCACATGCACGCACTCAGACATACACATTCACTCACATGCACGCACTCATGCACTCTTTCCGCCCACATTCACAGAAACATATAGGCACTCACACACAGACACCCATTTCCCCCACGTTCACACAAACATACAGACACTAACAAACAGACAAAGACATCCCCTCTGCCCCTGCATTCATACACACACGCAGACACCACCCACATTCACACAACATCGCCCCACCCTCCCACCACCCCTCTTCGGACGATCAACTTAGCTTTTCAAGCAAGGTGGTCATCAGTGAGGGGATGGATCCTGGCATTTTCCACCGCCAGCACCACACCGCCAACAGTACTATGCCACACCGTATCATATATCATAATACAGCAGGCAGAGTCTTGTTGCTGGTGGTGGAACCACCTCTCTTCCTTTGTTGGCCAGGCCGACGGGGTCGGATTTCAGCCCGTGAACGGGCAGAAATCCTACCTAAGTCAAAATATGGCAGTCTGCGGACTGCCAGCACTGGCGGTCTGATGACGGCAGCAGCTTCAGCGGTCTTGGAAAAAGACCGCCAAAGTCGTAATGACCACCAATGAGTTAGTGATAGGTGATTTTATTGTGAAGCTATGAGTAACAGAAAATGTATGTGACATGGCTCAACAAAAAAAGAAATGTCAAGGGGTCAGTTATGATGAATGAAATCATTGGAGTAGATGCCAAACCACTGGAAGTCCAGAGTCCACAGTTCTCCTCCCATTGGAAATGGAAGAGGATTATTGATGGCACTGGTGGATGTCTTGCCATCTGCACCTCCTGGATTTTTTGCTGGATGTCCCTGCTTGCAGGGGTAGGGGTCAGCTGCTACTGAGGCAGGGGTGTCTGTGGCTGGTTGTTCCTCTGACAGGGCCTCCCTTCCTGCGGCTGGCACTGATGTACATGGGCTTGATGTTGATGAGCAAAAGGAAGGGGAAGATTGGTTTTCAAAAGCCCTGCTCAGGGTTGTGTGAATGTCCATCAGCACTCCTGTTAGAGGGACCATGTTTCGATTGTGGGCGTCCATTTATTCACGAATGTCCCTTTGCATGTTCCTCGGTAGCTGCTTGGTTTCCCAGAGTTCATTCAACACCTGGCCCATCCCGCCTTGGGACTCCTGATAGAACCCCAAAGACGTGGCTGATGGTGTCATGGTCAACAGCAGCCCCAGTGGCCTTATTCTGCTGGCTCACAGCCCAGAGTTCTCCTCCCATTGGAAATTAAAGGTGGTTCAAGATCAGTCCACAGAGTGAATGTGAGACACACAAAGGAGGACCTTAGGAAGAGGATTATTGCTGGCACTGGTGGGTGTCTTGCCATCTGCACGTCCTGGATTCTTTGCTGGATGTCCCCACTTGGGGGGGTATGGGTCATCTCTTACAAAGGCAAAGGTGTCTGTGGCTGGTTGTTCCTCTGACCGGGCCTCCCTTCCTGTGGCTGGCACTGATGTACATGGACTTGATGTTGATGAGCAAAAGGAAGGGAAAGATTGGTTTTGAAAAGCCCTGCTCAGGGTTGTGAGAATGTCCGTCAGCTCTCCTTTTAGAGGGGCCATGTTTGAATTGTGGGCCTCCATTTATTCACATGTGTCCCTTTGCATGTTCCTCTGTAGCTGCTTGATTTCCCAGAGTTCATTCAACACCGGTCCCATCACGCATTGTGAATCCTGATAGACCCCCAAGATGTGGCTGATGGTGTCACGGCCAGCAGCAGCCCCAGTGGCCTCATTCTGTTGGCTCACAGCACAGAGTTCTTCTCCCATTGAAAATGGAGGGTGCATCAGGATCAGTCCACAGAGTGAATGTGAGACACACAAAAGAGGACCTTAAGGAAGAGGATTATTGCTGGCAGTGGTGGGTGTATTGCCATCCACACCTTCTGGATTCTTTGCTGAATGGCCCCGCTTGGGGGGGGTAGGGGTCATCTGCTACAGAGGTAGAGGTGTCTGTGGCTTGTTGTTCCTCTGACAGGACCTCCCTTCCTGTGGCTGGTGCTGCTGTACATGGGCTTGATGTTGAGGAGCCAAACGAAGGGGAAAATTGGTTTTGAAAAGTCCTGCTCAGGGTTGTGTGAATGTCATTCAGCACTCCTGTTAGAGGGGCCATGTTTGAATTGTGGGCCTCCATTTATTCACATATGTCCCTTTGCATGTTTCTCTGTAGCTGCTTGATTTCCCAGAGTTTATTTAACATTTGGCCCATCACACCTTGGGACTCCTGATAGACCCCCAAGACGAGGCTAATGGCATCATGGTCAACAGCAGCCCCAGTGGCTACATTCCGCTAGCTCACAGCCCAGAGTTCTCCTCCCATTGGAAGTGGAAGGTGGTTCGGGATCAGTCCACAGAGTGAATGTGAGACACACAAAGGAGGAACTTAAGGAAGAGGATTATTGCTGGCAGTGGTGGGTGTCTTGCCATCCGCACCTTGTGGATTCTTTGCTGGATGTCCCCGCTTGGCGGGGTAGCGGTCAGCTGCTACTGAGGCAGGGGTGTCTGTGGATGGGTGTTCCTCTGGCAGGGCCTTCCTTCCTGTGGTTGGCACTGATGTACATGGGCTTGATGTTAATGAGCAAAAGGAAGGGGAAGATTGGTTTTGAAAAGCCCTGCTCAGGGTTGTGTGAATGTCCATCAGCACTCCTGTTTGAGAGGCCATATTTGAATTGTGGGCCTCCATTTATTCACATATGTCCCTTTGCATGTTCCTCTGTAGCTGCTTGATTTCCCAGAGTTTATTTAACATTTGGCCCATCACACCTTGGGACTCCTGATAGACCCCCAAGACGAGGCTAATGGCATCATGGCCAACAGCAGCCCCAGTGGCTACATTCCGCTAGCTCACAGCCCAGAGTTCTCCTCCCATTGGAAGTGGAAGGTGGTTCGGGATCAGTCCACAGAGTGAATGTGAGACACACAAAGGAGGAACTTAAGGAAGAGGATTATTGCTGGCAGTGGTGGGTGCCTTGCCATCCGCACCTTCTGGAGTCTTTGCTGGATGTCCCCGCTTGGGAGAGTAGCAGTCAGCTGCTACTGAGGTAGGGGTGTCTGTGGTTGGTTGTTCCTCTGGCAGGGCCTCCCTTCCTGTGGCTGGCACTGATGTACAAGGGCTTGATGTTAATGAGCAAAAGGAAGGGGAAGATTGGTTTTGAAAAGCCCTGCTCAGGGTTGAGAGAATGTCCGTCAGCACTCCTGTTAGAGGGGCAATGTTTGAATTGTGGGCCTCCATTTATTCACATATGTCCTTTTGCATGTTCCTCTGTAGCTGCATGATTTCCCAGAGTTCATTCAACACCTGGCCCATCACTGCTTGGGACTTCTGATAGACCCCTTAGAAGTGGCTGATGGTGTCTTGGCCAGCAGCAGCCCTAGTGACCTGTTTCCATTGGCTCACAGCCCAGAGTTCTCCTCCCATTGGAAATGGAAGGTGGTTCAGGATCATTCCAGAGTGAATGTGATTACACAAAGAAGGGCCTTAAGGAACAGGATTATTGCTGGCAGTGGTGGGTGTCTTGCCATCCGCACCTTCTGGTTTCTTTGCTGGATGTCCCCGCTTGGAGGGGTTGCGGTCAGCTGCTACAGAGGCAGGGGTGTCTGTGGCTGGTTGTTCCTCCGCAAGGGTCTCCCTTCCTGTGGCTGGCACTGATATACATGGGCTTGATGTTGATGAGCAAAAGGAAGGGGAAGATTGTTTTTGAAAAGCCCTGCTCAGGGTTGTGTGAATGTCCGTCAGCACTCCTGTTAGAGGGGCCATATTTGAATTGTGGGCCTCCGTTTATTCACATATGTCCCTCTGCATGTTCCTCTGTAGCTGCTTGATTTACCAGAGTTCATTCAACACCTGGTCCATCACGCCTTGGGACTCCTGATAGACTCCCAAGACGTGGCTGATGGTGTCATGTCAACAGCAGCCCAGTGGCCTCACTCCGCTGGCTCACAGCCCTGAGTTTTCCTCCCATTGGAAATGGAAGGTGTTTCAGGATCAGTCCACAGAGTGAATGTGAGACACACAAAGGAGGACCTTAAGAAAGAGGATTATTGCTGGCAGTGGTGGGTGTCTTGCCATCCGCACCTCCTGGATTGTTTGCTGGATGTCCCCACTTGGGGGGTTGGGGGTCAGCTGCTAAAGAAGCAAAGGTGCCTATGGCTGGTTGTTCCTCTGACTGGGCCCCCCTTCGTGTGGCTGGCACTGATGTACATGGGCTTGATGTTGATGAGCAAAAGGAAGGGAAAGATTGGTTTTCAAAAGCCCTGCTCAGGGTTGAGAGAATGTCCATCAGCACTCCTGTTAGAGGGTCCATGTTTGAATTGTGGGCCTCCATTTATTCACAAATGTCCCTTTGCATGTTCCTCGGTAGCTGCTTTATTTCCCAGAGTTCATTCAACACCTGGGCCATCACGCGTTGGGACTCCTGATAGACCCCCAAACGTGGCTGATGGTGTCATGGCCAACAGCAGCCCAAGTGGCCTCATTCCGCTGGCTCACAGCCCAGAGTTCTCCTCCCATTGGAAATGGAAGGTGGTTTGGGATCAGTCCACAGATTGAAAATGAGACACACAAAGGAGGACCTTAAGGAAGAGGATTATCGCTGGCAGTGGTGGGTGTCTTATCATCCGCACCTCCTGGATTCTTTGCTGGAAGTCCCCGCTTGGGAGGGTAGGGGTCAGCTGCTACGGAGGCAGATGCGTCTGTGGCTGGTTGGTCCTCTGACAGGGCCTCCCTTCCTGTGGCTGGCACTGATGTACATGGGCTTGATGTTGATGAGCAAAAGGAAGGGGAATATTGGTTTTGAAAAGCCCCGCTCAGGGTTCTGTGGAAATCCGTCAACACTCCTGTTAGAGGGGCCATGTTTGAATTATGGACCTCTATTTATTCACATATGTCCCTTTGCATGTTCCTCTGTAGCTGCTTGATTTTACAGAGTTCATTTAACAGCTGGCCCATCACGCCTTGGGATTCCTGATAGACCCCCAAGACATGGCTGATGGTGTCATGGGCAGCAGCATCCCCAGCGGCCTCATTCTGTTGGCTCACAGCCCAGACTTTTCCTCCCATTGGAAATGGAAGGCAGTTCAGGATCAGTCCACTGAGTGAATGTGAGACGCACAAAGGAGGACCTTAAGGGAGAGGATTATTGCTGGTAGTAGTGGGTTTCTTGCCATTCACACCTCCTGGATTCTTTGTTCGATGTCCCCATTTGGTGGGGTGTACGGGTCAGCTGCTACAGAGGCAGGGGTATCTGTGGCTGGTTGTTCCTCTGACAAGGTCTGCCTTCCTGTGGCTGGCACTGATGTTCATGGGTTTGATGTTGATGAGCAAAAGGAAGGGGAAGATTGGTTTTCAAAAGCCCTGCTCAGGGTTGTGTGAATGTCCATCAGCACTCCTTTTAGAAGGGCCATGTTTGAATTATGGGCCTCCATTTATTCACATATGTCCCTTTTCATGTTCCTCTGTAGCTGCTTGATTTCCCAGAGTTCATTCAACACCTGGCCCATCACGCCGTGGGTCAGGTCACTCCCTTAATTACACATATTATACATATGTATGATACATATGACATCCTCATAGGTGAGTATACTTCAATTGAGAGTGAAGACACAGGGGTAATTGGGCAAGTGTACACTTGGCTGGTGTTTAGAGTTATAGTAACAGGGCCTATTGGGCTTAGCAGTCATGCCCCACCCTCTACTTCCCAACACTTGATAAATGGTATAATCCCAGGTGAGGAAACTTCATTTGAGAGTTCACAAACAGTTATATTTGGGCAAGTGAACACTGGGCTGGTGGCTGGAGTTAGAGAAACAGGGTCTCCTGGGAGTTGCTTTCAGGTCACTTCCTCTATTACACACTCTATACATATGGTATATGGGATCCTCCCAGGTGAGTACACTTCAAATGAGAGTGAAGACACAGGGTAATTGTGCAAGTGTACACTAGGCTATGGTTTGGAGTTACTGAAACAGGGTCTATTGGGCTTTGCAGTCAGGTCACTCCCTCTACTTCCCAACACTTGTCAAATGGTATAGTCCCAGGTGAGTAAAGTTCATTTGAGAGTTCACAATCAGGTGTATTTGGGCAAGTGAACATTGGGTTGATGTTTGGAGTTAGAGAAACAGGGTCTTCTGGCAGTTGGAATCTCTCTACTACAAAGACTTTACAAATGGTATCCTCCCAGGTGAGTACACCTCCTGTGGGAGATCACTAACAGATGTATTG
The DNA here is from genome assembly GCF_031143425.1 of Pleurodeles waltl. Lineage (NCBI taxonomy): Eukaryota > Metazoa > Chordata > Amphibia > Caudata > Salamandridae > Pleurodeles > Pleurodeles waltl. Next base: position 89,138,289 of record NC_090449.1, read on the forward strand.
GGGCACGTGAAAACTGGGCTTGTTGTTGGAGTTAGAGAAACAGAGCCTTCTGGTAGTGGCAATCAGGTCACTCTCTCCACTACACACACTATACAAATGATATCCTCCCAGGTGAGTACACCTTGTGGGAGTTCACTAACAGATGTCTTCCTACATCTGGCCCCTGGTTATTATTTTACATTTATATGTCATGTTAAAAATTTTACCTGTTTAATTGTTGCTTGTTCTTTTGTAATCAGGGCTGATAAGATGGTATTCTTGGATTTGTATAGGTTCTTAGATCCAGTCTACTAAAGTGAATAAGAGATTTAAAAAATGTCGGTTCATGAAATTCTTTGATTACATTTAAAAAATTGAAAATATACATGTATTTTATCTTACGTTATTATCAAATTTGAGAAGGGTCACAATTGGCATTGTTTTTGTGTTTTTGAAATTCCACTGAATGAATGTCTGAAAATGTAAAGCAAAATGTTTCTTTTCTGTCTTTATCATATACTTTGATATTTGTACAGTTATAAATTGTGTAAGTTATACTTACAGTGATAGTGTTTCAAAGAGAGTCTCATAAACAGTCCTCTGCACTCTGGTTTGTATGGTCACTTCAGTCTGCAGTGTACCACTGAATACAAAATGGTAGATGCTTTAATTTTTGTGTGTGTTACAGGTTAACCATCATTTTCAGTAAAATAAGTGTTGTAACTATGGGCCAGATGTAGGAAGCCTTTTGCGCCTCGCAAACGGCGAAAAACGCAGTTTGCGAGGCGCAAAAGGCCTTACGCGATGCAGAGTCACATTTGGCGAGTCGGTACCGACTCGCAAAATGTTATTCCGACTCGCAAATAGGAAAGGGTGATCCCTTCCTATTTGCGACCTCATCGCAATGTTGAGTTGCTTTGTGACCGCGAAAGCGGTCGCAAACCAACACGCAGTTACCATCCACTTGAAGTGGATGGTAACTCATTCGCAAAAGGGAAGGGGTCCCTATGGGACCCCTTCCCCTTTGTGAATGCCACAAAAAAGTATTTTTCAGAGCAGGCAGTGATCCTATGGACCACTGCCTACTCTGAAAAAAATGAAACTAAATGGTTTCCTTATTTTTTCTTTTTGCAGCTCGTTTTCCTTTAAGGAAAAAGGGCTCCAAAAATAAAAAAGAAAACTGCTTTATTTAAAAGCAGTCACAGACATGGTGGTCTGCTGTCTCCAGCAGGCCACCATCCCTGTGAGTGCCTAGACTCGCTATGGGGTCGCAAACTGCGACCCACCTCATTTGATATTCATGAGGTGGGTCTTTGCGACCCCATAGCGAGTCGCAGAAGGTGTCTGAGACACCTTTCTGCATTTCATTTTGCAAGTTGCAAATTGCGAGTCGCTAGTACTCGCAATTTGCAACTCACAAAATGAAACCTACCTACATCTGGCCCTATGGTCCCCATCACAAGTTTGGCGGTCCGTGGACTGCCATGGTGGCGTTGGCAGTTCGACCACCGTCGGGTTGGCGTTCGGACCACCGTATTACGAGTCATGCTGGCCTATAGAACAAAGGCTGCTGCAGTCCTGCCAGCACCTCAGGTAGCAGAGACCACCACGGTCACGAGGCTGCACAAACAGGCCGGCTGAGCTTGTGTTTTCACCTTACACATTATGGGGTTGCAGACTGCAATTGTGACTGTGGCAGTCCAACCACCACATCTCAGCCGGCGGAAACGGGGAGTATAAAGGGAGACACTCACCTGCAGGCAGCCTTACATGTCCAGTGCCACATGGAGCCCATCACACATGTCATGCCGCTGTTGCTGATCATCGATGGAGCACAAAATCCACATCACCATGGGCACAACCGACCCTAAGTACTCACAGCTACCTGTGTCATTAAGCTCAACAACAGTTTGTCGTGCCGTCAGCCACATAATATGGGGTTCAAGCTATGGGCACTAAGTACACGTCTCAGAACCAGACACAAAGGACACATGCACAGTCACAATAGGCAGATCACTTACACTGCACCGCAACACTACACATAAAGACATGTCTGTTCACCTCAGGCAAAGGGATAGTGAAGTGAAGTGTACACAACATTGTCCCACACAACACCAAAAATACAACAACATCACTTCTACAAATACAACTCACACACCCACATGTCATGGACTGTCATCACATTCAACACACATATGTATGAATGTGGCATGGAACGCAATCAACACTCCCAGTAAACAGCCCTGCAATAGACACACACATAAGCCTCATTGCAACACAATGGAAGGACAATGGGATGCACAATAGTCAGAGAGACAAATATCCCAAGCTCACTTTGCAAACAATACCTGCACAATAGGGATGGGGTCAGCAGGAACACTCAGGGAAGGAGGCTGCACTGGACACATATCATTTTGCACATATCCCTTAAAGAATATTTTCACAGGAACTTGCCCTTCGTGTATTTCAGGGACAGACAGCACTGTACCCAAAGACATGCCTAACTGCACATTGTGGTAGTGCAAGTCAACAAAGCACATGCAACTCCAACTGCATGGGACATACCTCTACATGAAATAGCTGCAAGGGACACACAGCTAAATGGATGCATGCACAGTCAAAGTTAGCACAATTGAACACCTACCATGTCTGCACAAGCAAAACACAAGCTGTCACACATTAGATGAAGCTATAATCCATATCATGGGGACAAGTCTAACACCATACATGCTCATATTGAACAACACAAGATGAAATACTTACCACACATACCAAACAGAACACAATGCTATGACACAACCATTGCATTTACACCCACACATCCATACAGTTAACATATACCCTTGTCTTGGGGGACACCAGCACTGCCCACAAAGTCAGATACTGCAAACAACAGCAAATGGAGCAGCAAGCAGGCTGAAACACATCGAACTGAAAGGAATTGTGGGACAAATGTATACACCGAAGAAACAACTGTTTGGGTTTATTTTCAAACAACTTTCGATAGTCCAAGGCCATTGGCCAGTCTGTATGTTTTGGTATAGGCACATCATGGTGCCGTCACTTGACTCCTAACTTCCAGGGAATCTCCACAGGAAGCAGCATCAAGTGGGCAGACAGGCACCTCAGGGGTCATCTTTGGGGTTTTGTGGTCTGTTTTGGGATGGGTGGGTTTCGGCTTGGGTTTGGCAGGGGTGGACTGCTTCTTGGGAGCGGTGGGCTTCTTCTTGTGGGGGAGGGCTATATGTGCTTGCAGAGGGTAGGGGAGAACTTGGAGGTGGAAGGGAGGGACTGGGAGGTGGGTCGGGCCTCTTGGGTTTGGGACGGGGGTGGAGGGAACAGGGGAAATGTCAAAAACGTTTTTAGGGGCCTGGGGGTGGTCAGCAGAAGGGGGAGGGGATTTTGTGGTTGAAGGAGTAGTTGTCTGCTGTGTTGGTATGGATGTTTTGGGGGCATGCATGTGGGAGGTATGCTTGTGTTTTAGTGGTGTCTGTGTCTGTTGCATTGGTGAGTGTGTACGTTTGTGTGTCTTGGGGGTCTGAAAGTTAGAGGTCCTGATGCATGGAGTGGTGGATGTGTGTGGGTGTCTGTTGAGGTGGTGACTCCGGGTATGCTGAATGTGGTGAATGTCTGTGAGTCTCTTTGGGTGGTGTCTGTGGGTATGGTGCTTGTGGTGGATATCTGTGTGTCCTTGGGGTGGTGTCTGTGGGTGTGGCGGGTGTGTCACTGACTGTTGTGGTGGTGCTTGTGGATATGCTTGATGTTGTGTGTGGTACACTGGGGTGGTGGGGGTGTCTTGGGAAGTGGTGACTGATGTGTCTGTGAGTGTCTGTTGTTTGCTTGTGTGACAGTGTATTTTGTGGTGCTTGTGTCTGTGTGTGCTGCTCTTGTGAGTTGAGGTGAGTGCATGTGGATCGGTCTGCGTGCTTGAGGTAGGTAGGGGAAGGAGGGATTTGGATTGGGAAGAGGGAGGGGGAGAGTGGATGGAAGGTGGGGTTGACAGGCTGCCATCAGTGTGGAGGTGAGAGCCTGAAAAGATCTCTTTATGCCAGACATTGCACCATGAATGCCTTCTAGGAATGCATTTGTTTGCTGGAGTTGAGTTGCCAATCCCTGGGCGGCATTCACAATGGTTGTCTAACCCACAGAGATACTTCTCAGTAGGTCAACAGCCTCCTCACTGAGAGCAGCAGCAATAATAGAGGCTGGCGCAGAGGTGCCTGCAGCACAGGAGACGCCCACCCTTTTGGGTGAGCGGGTACGTCCAACTTGGTGGGGAGCTACAAGGTGATAGAATAGGGGGTGGTGGACAAAGATGGTACAAGGGGTGCCTCAATGGGTCCACCACCACTAGGGAGTGTGCACTGGAGGAAGATTCCGATCATGAAGAAGATGTTCTGGTCTCCCCCATGGCATTCCCCTTGCCCTCTGGGCCACTGGGTTCTTCTGTGACTGTGGTGTCTTCACCCAAAATCCCATGGCCAGATGCTTCCCCACTCGGCTGTGCCCTGTCTCTTTCATGCTAATGCTGCATATACAAAGATAAATAGGGTCATCACATGCCCATGATCACACTTGAACAGAAGTTGTGATTAGCAAACATTACCATGATGTCAAGTAGGCCCCAGCTGCACCTAAGTGGCCCATACATGTGCCATTCAATATGCATGCAAGCCATCTGAATTATCAACATCTGCCCACAGGAAATTCATGATATCAGACAGCTACAATTGCATGGCTAAAGTTGTGCAATCAAAGTCACCATTCAACAAGTAGGAGACCTCATCACCCTCAAAGCTTTGCCCCTTGGAGAAGACCTCAGTTACCTGTTGGCATACAATAGTAGGCCAATGCCAAATGCATCCCCATATAGCCCACACAAGGTCATGCACACATCTATGTGTCACATAGATAATGACCCAACAATAAGAAATGATGCTCCAAAACCCTGCCATGTTGATGACAAAAGTACAATGCCCTGGAGAAGGCGACATGGAAATACTCATGTCACACTGGAATCATATCAACAATGCACACTTCACCAAGTGATATTTGCCCCAATAAAGTCATGGAGGTAGTACTCTTTTGCTCAGATAGGCCACATATGTGTCATGGAAATGGAAACTGCAGACATCATGTGCAATATGTCAGGGAAAGATTTCCCCCAAATCAACAACACAATGAATCAGCAAGCCCCAGGATAATCACCACTGAAGTCTAGCACCCATGACAATGACATATTTTGAGTGCATAAGTAGGCACTATTAGCCCCCTGGATGTTGGAGAGGCCCTGAAATGTTAAATTACTTGTTGAAGGCCATCAACATGTGTCTCAATTGGAATCTACATCATTGTCTCCAATATGGTCATGCAGACCCAGATGTCTGTCTGTGGATGAATGCTTGTACCCAAACACATGTGATTTCAACATAACTGCAAATCACTCCGTGATCCATGCAAACAGCAAGCTGCAAGGTCACAAATGTTACCCATTACACATTTGCAGTGCACTTTTCTACATGCTGCCATACCAATGGTTTAGCAATGCATATTGTGACTCAAAACCATAGGCCGACCTGTCATGTCCCTTATTGCTACTGCAGTTGTACATGCCTAATGACATGCTATGATGCATGAGGGAATGTGTCAGCCAATAAACAATGGTGACACACTTCTGTATGTGGCACAACATGAGATGTAACCCCATTGTAAACGGCTTATTCCCCACACAGGTCACCATGCACATATATGTGAGGGAATACAGACATCATCCTATCAACATAGGTAGACCGTGCATGGAACAGCAGTTTACAAATGTTTTCCAAGCGAGAAAGAGACACATGCTGACATGTAGGCACAGTGAATGTTGGCAACAGTGATGGCACATAAATGAAGTCAATGGACATTCCCCACTTACAAGGGAAAGTATTGATCTATAGCTGTACCCAAAGTAGAATGTAGGCTCTGTCACATATATGATGGCCATCTTCACATTACAGACTGCAGTGAGGGACCACTACCCATCATCCGCTGAATACAACTAGCCTCTGGGAGGCAGATGCCAATATACTCATTTACCCAGACACATTGACACATATATATGGCTGCGGTCTTCCTACCTTTATTCACTTGTCACTCTGGGCACCCACAATGAAAGAACTATGGATAGGAACACAACAAATATGGCACCGGCCTGAAACAGTGGTATCGCGACGAGGGATTCATCCCCGGACTCAGATCCTTTGACATTTTCACCTATGAATGGGTAAGTGGTCTGACACCAAGGGCCCAGAATGAGATCTTCTCAGTAAGCTCCTCATTTCTCTATGCATAGAATTATAAGCCTGCCTTTCTGACACTGCCACACGCTGCTTTGCATTTTACTTTACATTTTTCTTAGATCAGTAAACAATTGACCAACATGTGATTTCCCTTCAAGCGAGCTACAATTCCATTTTATGTGGCTGCCCTATAACATAACATGTTTACAACTATTGTTCATGTATATAACTATTTGTACAAACATTCTTTACAATGATTAACTTTAGCCCATTTACTTAACCAAAAGCCAGTCTAAGCTTTACTTGAGAGATAAGATTGTTTGTGAACTAGATGAGATGTATGGTTCTTTATTTTACTATATTTTATACAACACTATCTTTTTCTTAACAGATTAATTATAATGATCTACTAATAAGTGTTCCTAGATAATGGAGTTACTATGATAACGTTTACTATGTATGTGTTGTCTCTTCATATCACCCACTGGTTCTACAACAACGATATACTAATCTGGTGATATTACAACTATAAGAGGACAGGTTACTAATCACTCATCTCTAGCATCTGTTTTACTAACCAATAGCACATTCAGACGTGCATGACCTACCTATAACTGATAAAGAGAATCATCATTTTTTATCTGAATCTTTCACATCTAACTCACCAATAACATTGGATTTCTTTTCATCTCTTCTCCTGGATTTCACTTATACTTCTATCCACACAGAGATGCCCTTAATCACATCTTCTTGTATCTGCACCGAATTCACTAAATACCCCTTAGGACTCTCCTCTCTTAGACACAAAAACGGATACACATGACACAAAGCTTTTAGTCATTTTAATAGCCTTTTCACTTTTTTAACCTTTACCATCTATATCTTTGAAAAAGCCCCAGGTAGAACCTCCAAAAGGGGTGAAACACGTGTCGGCTCTCTGTCTTTTCATCTCAAACATCTACGACCTTTGCTTATAATGAACACTAATAAATAAGTTTGGACCTTCAGATTCTTGGATCATATGTTCAAAGAACTATATCTGAACTGGAATAACTTGAATTCACTCATTGGGTTTTCAATCCTTCATAACTTCAAGACTTCTGACCAGGGGAATAATTGGCTCACAGCCCACCTGATTACCCACTATATCACAGAAAAGGGCATTCAGATAGGAAGAGAGAGTTGGGCCATGGCAACTTGATATCTGGAATCACTCCTTTGGGTATACGTGTCCATCCTACAAAGATGGTATGCAACAAACAAAGGCATGCATTGTACAGTTTCTGCTATGTGACCAAGCTACTGAGTCACATATCATGGCTTCCCAGGAATCAATACACTGTCTGCACTGATTATGCAATACGCCTGTACAGGACAAATATGACCTGCGGGAAGGTGACAAAAGAGCTGTGGGAGTAAGGGATCTGTCAAGGGTGTAAAACACACACTGATGATGCTAAGTGCACATATGGACTAGATTCATGATTTACCTCTGTACCTAATCCTAATCTAGTCAAAGCTCTGAGGCATTCAAGGCAGGTTTTGCACCAGAGCCTCATATTGGTCACCTGACAGGAACTGCTGGGGTAGAGGGAGTGGGCACAGTCCACAGTTGCACAGCCACAGTGATTCTCCCACAGCCTAAACTAGATTCCATACTGGCTGACACGTTTGACGGGCCCTGGTCTCTGCAGGCTGAGCTGATAGAACCTACCTTACACTCCATTCCCATCACGTCCATGCATGACAGTACATCATGTAGCCAACAGCAATTTGGCATGTGGTTTGTCTGGCAACCTGAAGGGCAGAGTGAGTCATGATAAGCCTTCCTCACAACAGTTTAGGTGTGTTTTGAAAGATCTGTGGCACTATACTCATGACTCTCAACTGACTCATACAACATGCATACTCCATTCATGCTGTCATGCACATACATGTTGTCTGAAATTTACAACAATCATGAGGAAAGAGATGTCATTGGATGGCAGTAATGTTGCTTTACCTAGGTATGTGCATCCAAAACAAGGCTGATCTAGGACCTAAAAACCTCACACAATACAATGTGACTGAACTTAACATATGGCGCCGGTCACCAATACCTGTACATTGTACATCCCATTGATGCCACACAGACTGTAACAACAGGCACACGAGTAGTCAAACTGGCACACATGGGCACATCCTAGCCTGTGAGGAGGGAAAGGATGGTGAAGTACAGGGAAAATTGTGCACTTGAGGTGCCTACCTGCTCCTCTGGTGAGCCATAGAGCTGTCCGTACAGGTGTAGGACCTCAATCACTAGCCTCTCCAGTTTCTCTGGCGAGTAGGCAAGGGCCCTATCACCTGCTGGACATGGTATGATTGCTCCCACAGGCAGCACACAGCAGCTCAGGTCATGGAGGTGTTTCTGGCAGCAGTGTCAGGAGTCAAGTGAGTAAATCTGCAGAACATGGCGGTCACGTCTGCCACGTATGTGTTCGTCACCGCCGCTGGATACAGCCATTGGCCTGGGGCTGCCACTGACAGCAATGGTAAACTATGGCTGTGTCTTCTGCAATCACAACCACTTACTGCTATGATGACTTCTGCCAGCGGTCGCAGTTGGTTCCTAATGTCCAGTGGGATAGGTCAGGCAGCCACCATTTTGACAGCCTGAAATGCTGTACTGGGCTACATAACCTGCGTCACACCTGTGAAAATGGGGTTTGACCTTACAAACAGGATTATACTATCTTGTCATGTAGGTCCTACTACTCAAACACCATTTTAGTATGTTGCAAGGCACAGATGACATTTAACAGTGGGGCACAGTCCACCACTGCTGTTGGTCATTTTGGGGGTAGGGATATCCAGTCACAATTCAAGGGAAAATCATTTTGCACATCTTTGAGTTTGGTTCATATACATGTTGTGACCACATGTGTGGAAAACCATGGTGGTCACATGTGACCGTTGTGTTATTTGCAGCTGTGATGTGTCCTGGTTGCCATGTCTATCCATTCAGAAATGCCTTGTCAAATGATATCATTGACATGCATCACATATTTTGCTGCGGTCTCACTGACTAATGTTAGAAATCATATCTTGTCATACATAGGTACCCAGGGAAAGGGAGGATGCGACAAACTCCTGTCTACCCTTCACTGCCAGACCTTCAGACCATGGAAGAATGCTACATCATCCTGCTGTACCATCTGAAAACGCACAAAATAGTGGGCTTATGTTATCAGTTGGAGCCAGATCTGATGCCAGCTATTAGTTATCCAACCAGCATACCACCCATAGTACAAGTCATGTCAGTATTGCACTTCCTAGCCACAGGGTCCTTCCAACAGATAGTGGCCCTAGCTGCTGGCATAACCCAACCTATGTTCAGTCTGGTGTTGAAGGATTTCCTCTCAGCAATGTTGAAACACCTGGACAGCTATATCCAGTTCCCCCAAAGTGAAGATTTAGCCCTTATGAAGGCAGATTTTTTTGGTTTTGCACGCATTCCACATGTGGTGGGGGCCATTGATGGCACACATGTTGGCTTGGTCCCACCGCAGGCCAATTAAAAAGTATACAGCAACAGAAAGAAGTTACATTCCATCAACATGCAAGTTTTCTGTTTGGTGGATCTCTACATTTCACAGGTCTGTGCCCCTTACCCAGGTTCAGCCCATGATTCCTTCATTATGCAAAACAGCACCATACCCGAGCTGATGTCACAACTGTACCCAGAGAGGGCCTGGCTGGTTGGTAAGTAACATCTGTCCTGTTTGTGGGTGTGCAATGTCTAGTGCTACATCATGAAGTGAGTGACTCATTGTTGCACATGTGTCCTAGTCCTTAAGAGGAGACTCTGGTTATCCAAACTGTCCTTGGTTGTTGACGCCATTAAGGAATCCAACTATGCCAGGGGAAGTCAGCATCAACGAAGCCTATGGAAGAACAAGGCGGGTAGTGGAGTGGGCTTTTGGGCTCCTGGAGGCCAGATTTAGGTGTCTTGGTTGTATTGGTGGAGCCCTCCACTATGCACCTAGAAAAATGTGTCATAGCACTGTGGCATGCTCCACAACATTGCCCTGTGGAGCAATATCCTGTATATCCCAGAGGAGGGAGATCTGCAATGCCACCAAGTGAACTCCCTATAATGACAAGTGAGAGTGACAGTGGTGAAGAGAAAGGGTATGATTTGCGGGAAGATCTCATCAACAGCTACTTTTAATGAGTGTAAGTATGTGATGTGATGTAATGACTGACTGTACAATGAACTGTAGTTGTGAGAACGTGTGGAGTTAAGTGTTTTAACAACATCTAGGGAGCTGATACTCTGCAATATTCAGCCAAAGGCTGCTTGAAGAGTCAGCCTTTGACATATCCCCACCTTGATGATACTACTTTGTTTGTGTCAGTCTCATTGCAATGCGATTTGCGTAATAGGTATGTTTTCAAGCCTATGCTCCTTGTTTTGTGTTTGTACAGATACCTTCACCATGACATGCTCATTTGGGCATTTCAGAGTTATGACATTGGCAGGTGTCTGATACCATTCTGACATACAAAGTGGACATGGATTGTGCCAGGTAATGTAGGTCACAGATCTGGGGTGTATGAGACCTGTGCCAAAGGAGCTTGAACAGTGTTTGGGTGAAAGTTCTGAAGTGCACATTGGACCTGTTTAGTGTGCTATGTTGGGCCGATTGCATCATGGGTGTCATCATGTGGGCATGAAATATGCAGTCATCAATTGCAAGCAAGATATTCACCTTTCACATATGCTAAACACTCTTCTTGTATGACCTGAATGTAGCCGTACCTGTGTTCCATCACTGCAGGCCACAGTGCCTGTGCCACAACACTGATATATGTTTGTGTCATACCACCAGATGCATGGTCATTGTATAATGATTGACGTGTGATCAGGGACTGTTGTACTGCCATCTGTCTGTGTCTTGGATTATGTGATGTTGGATTACTTTGGTGCAGTATGAGATAAGGTTCAAGCTACTGATATCAACCAATTTAATGTTTGGCTATTCTACAGGACAATATCTGACAAATACCTCCCTTAGTGGTCTGGGAGGGCTATACCCTGGAATGTGTACTTAGACTCAGTATGAGTCACACATTCTTATGTTATGTTAGTTAATTTGTTGGAGAAGTTATAAAGTGCATGGCTGCTCAGAAATAGGACTTCCCAGTGCTAGCCCCAACACACATCCAACATGACCAACTGAAAGAGGCAGAGAATAGAAATGCCCCAAGCATTCAAGACCAGAAAAGCTAGGTCTTCAAGGCATTCCTAAAAGGCAGATGATTCTGGAGATTCCTGATAGCAAGGGGAAGACAATTCCATAGATAAGGGGCTTTGACCTGAAACGAGCAGCCTCCAGCGTGTACTCACTCAAAGCGAGGAACAGCCACCTGCCTCAGACTAGTTGAGCGCAGAGGATGAGTCAGATGGTAGAAGGTCATCAAACTTGCCAGAATGGGTGCCCCTGAGATAACAGGATTTTATGGGCAGTGCGCAGGGCTTTGAACTGTACAAACTTCTCCACGGGAAGCCAGTGTAGTTCATAAAGCAAGTCAGAGGCAGTGAAAAACTTTGGGACAGAAAATAGCACCCTGGCTGCAGCGTTTTGGACGTGCTGAAATCTACGGACTATAGATTTACTGGCTCCCAGGTATAACATGTAGTATTCCAAGTACGATAAAATGGCTGCCTGCACAATGATCAGATGGACGTCTGGGGCAAAAAAAAGCTAAGTATAGGTTTGAGACTATGCAAGAGACCAAAACATGCACCTGATACTGCTTTTGCCTTTGCTTCAAACATTAGATTACAGTCCATCCAAACACCAAGATTTTGTACTGTGGACTTGGGTAAGAGATGAGCCCCCAAAGAGGAGGGCCAACAGTTTCTGTCCCAAAGAAGGGGGTCTGTGCTGAGTCTCATTTCCGTTTTATTGGCATTCAGGCATAAGTAGTTGGAGTTCATCCACTCCGCTACAGCAAGCATGCCTCCACGAAGGAGAGCCAAGTCAGAGCTAGAATTATTCGAGAAAGAAAGCACAATCTGGGTGTCATCTGCATAGGACACCATCGTGAGACCCAAGGCTTTTATCTCTGGCACCAGCGGTTGAATGTAGATATTAAATAGAGTTGGGCTTAATGCAGAGCCCTGCTTCACACCATGAGGTAAAGTATGAGTTTGAGAACTGTAGGGGGAACAATGACCTGGAAAGGACGCTCAGCAATAAACAAGGCAAACCAGTCCAAAGCAGAACCACCTATGCCAATCTCACTTAGGCGCTGAAGTAAGATTTTATGAAACACAGTATCAAATGTGGCACTTAGATTGAGCAGGAGTAGGGCCTCAGGCCTACCCTCATCTAGCGTGCCTCTAAGATGTTCAGTGACAGCATGGAGGGCGGATTCAGTGCTATGACCAGGCCTAAAGTCATTTTGTGAGCTATATAATAACTGATTCCCTTCTAAATACTTAATTAGAATAGAGTTCACAAATGTTTCTGTCAATTTAGCCAAAAAAGGCAGCGACGGTATGGGATGAAAATATGTCACAAAGGTCCAGACATATAGACATATAGATGGCCTATGTGCTGTACACTGGAATAACATGTTTGTTGTGACCAGACACTTGTACTGATGTGTTTGTGTTTAATGGTTGTAATCCTGAGCATGACACAGTGCACCTGTGACATATACCTCCTTGCACAAGTAAGTCATGTCTTCATCATATGGTTCTCATGGTCTTACATCTCTACATATCAAAATGTTGAAATTAAGCAAGCAGCCAATGAGTTTGTGATGGGTGAGTTTATTACAGTGCAGATGCATGAAAACGAATTTGGACAGTAAAAAGAAAACTAATAAAGTGAATTGTTTAGTCATGGTGAATGAAATAATTGGAGTAGATACCACACCACTGGGAGTCCAAAGTCCAGAATACTCCTCTCATTGTCACTGGTGGGGAGTTCAGGATCAGTCAAAAGAGTGAATTTGTGGCACACAAAGGAGTTCCATTAGGAAGAGGTCACTTTCTGGCAGTGGTGGGTGTCTTGCCATCTGCACCTCCTGGATTCTTCGCCGGACATCCCTGTTTGCATGGTGGGGGTGATCTGCTGCTAGAAAGGGAGGGGGGCCTGGATCTAATTTCTCTGGCAGGGTCTCTTTTGCAGTGGCTGGCACAGATGAAGAAGGGCCTGGAGTTGATAGGCCAAAGGAAGGGGTAGAGTGGTGTTGTAGAACCTTGCTCAGGGTAATGTTAATGTCCCTCATCACCTTTGTGAGTGAGGGCATGTTGGTATTGTGAGATTCCTACTGTTCACGCATGTCTCTATGGATGTCCCTCTGTAGCTGCTTGATTTCTAAGTCAAGACCTGGCCCATAATGCCTTGCAGCTCCCTGATGGTGTACTGACAAGAGCATCCCCAGTGGGCTCACCCTGCTGGCCCACATCATCCCTCTTATGCACTCTACCCCCACGGCTCTGTGCACTTGCTACAAGGTTCCATCTCCCACTGGGTCCTGGACCCTCATTGTTGGAAGGTTTGCAATGCAACTCAGGATCCAGGACTGGGGGTAGGAGATGGTGGACAGTGTGCTCGGAACACAGACTGGGGGGAGAATGGTTGCCTGTGATGTAGAGGCAACCGGGCTGGTGGGTGTTGATGTGGACACAGTGAGACTCACTAGTGGTGTCTGACCAGTGGGCCATAACTGTCCGACACATACAGATGTCCAGGAGTGTCTTCTTCACTGAGGGCTTCATTCATGGGGGTAGTGGCAGTCTCTTCTGTGGCCTCTGTGTGCCCAGTGGCAGCTCGACCTGTTGATGTGAAAGATACAATTTTTCTGGTTGTATTGTGACACCTACTTTCTACAATTTAGTGTTACATTAAGCATGGATTGTGTCCAAAGTTATTTGGCAGTTAATCTTATTGTGGCAAGTAGCCATGACATTGGTTGTATTGACATGACATTTGTGGAGTACGCCAGATTTTTGTTTGAACGAAGCAGCTGCTGATATGTGCAGATCATTAGCCCTTGGGAGGATGGTCTAAGAATGTCATCTTGCCACCAGTGCAGGCAAAACAGTGGCTAGGCAAGATATGTATTTGGCCATTTTGAGACCTAGTTGTTTGTTATGCAGGCAGACCCAGAATTTTATTTTATATGTGACTGGAATCGTTATGTGGTCAGTGCACTGTGAATGTGTCTGCTGCCAATACCAATCTGATGATGCAGCTTGAGGACTTTTGTACAAACTGGGTAAGGTGTTCTTCCTATCCTCAATAGTTTCATCTTGGTTTAGCTGGGCAAGATGGTGCTAGGTGGACAGACACATCTCAGATGAGCATGATCTGTATCTTGGTCCCTCCATGGGTGAGTAAACTTCAATTGAGAGTTAACACACAAGGCTATTTGGGCATGAGAACACTGGGCTTGTGTTTAGAGTTGAAGAGACAGAGCCTTCTGGCCTTGGCAGTCATGTCACTGCTTCTACTTCATACACTTGATAAACGTCACCCCCCAGGTAAGTGCACTTCATGTGTGATTTCCCAAACATTAATCTTTGGGGATGAGGACACTGGACTGTTGTTTGGAGTTACAGAAACGGGGCCTGCTGGGAGTTGCAGTCATGTAACTCCCAATACTACACACACTGTACATATATCATCCTCCCAGGTGAGTAGACTTAAATTGAGAGTTACCAAACAAGAGTATTTGGACAAGTGAACACTGGTCATGTGGTTTGAATCTAAGAAACAGTGCCTTCTGGGAGTTGCAGTCAGGTCACTCTCTGTAGTACACACACTTTTGACCTACGTTATCCCCAACAGTGAGTAAACTTAATGTTAGAGCTCACCAACAGATGTACTGCGGCATGTGACCACTGGTCTGGTGTTTGGAGTTAGAGAAGCAGTGCCTCCTGGGAGTTGCAGACAGGTCACTCTCACTACTCCCCAATACTTGACAAATGGTATCCCCCCAGGTGAGTACACTTCATTTGTGAGTTAACAAACAAGGTATTTGGAGAAGAGAAAACTGTGCTGCAGTTTGTAGTTACAGAAACAGTGACTCGTGGGAGGTGAAGTCAGGCCGCTCTAACTACTCCTCAATACCTGGCAAATGGTATCCCTCCAGGTAAGTACAACCAATTTGGGAATTGACAAACCAGGGTATTTGGAGAAGAGAACACTGGGCTGGTATTTGGAGTTAGAGAAACAGTGACTCATGGGAGTTGCAGGTCGGTAACTATCTGTAGTACACACACTTCACCAATGTTATCCCTCCAGGTGAGTAAACTTCATTTTAGAGTTCAACAACAGATGTATTGGGGCATGTGACCACTGGTCTGGTGTTTGGAGTTAGAGAAACAGTAGCTCTTGGAAGTTGTAGTCAGCTCACTCTCACTACTCCCCAATACCTGACAAATGGTAACCCGCCCAGGTGAGTACACTTCATTTGGGAATTGACAAACAAGGGCATGTGGAGAATAGACCACTGGGCTGGTGTTTGGAGTTAGACAAACAGTGTCTCCTGGGGAGTTGCAGTCAGGTCCCTCTCACTACTCCCCAATACCTGCCAAATGGTAACCCCCCCCCCCCAGTGAGTACACTTTATTTGTGAGTTAACAAACAAGAGTATTTGGAGAAGAGAACACTGGGCTGGTGTTTGTAGCTGCAGAAACAGGGCCTCCTGGGATTTGCAGTCAGGTTACTCTCCCTACTCCCCAATATCTGACAAATGATATCCCCCTAGGTGAGTAAACTTCATTTGGAAATTGACAAACAGTGGTCTTTGGACAAGTGACCACTGGACTGCTGTTTGGAATTATTAAAACAGGGCCTCCTGGGAGCTGGAGTTATGTCAGTCCCTGGACTATGCACACTATACAAAAATCATCCTCCCAGGTGAGTATACTTCAATTGAGAGTTAGGACACAGGGGTCTTTGGACAAGAGAATACTGTGCTGGTGTTTGGAGTTATATATACAGGGCCTGCTGTGAGTTGCAGTCTGGTCACCCCCTGTCCTACACACACTACATAAGTGTTATCCTCCCAGGTCAGTCCACTTCAATTGAGAGTTCACAAACAATGGCATTTGGATAAGAGTACACTCGGCTGATGGTTGGTTTTACAGACACAGGGCCTTGCTGGCCTTAGTAGTCATGTCACTCTCTCTCTACTTACCACATTTGACACATGGGGCCTGATTCTAACTTTGGAGGACGGTGTTAAACCGTCCCAAAAGTGGCGGATATACCACCTACCGTATTACGAGTTCCATAGGATATAATGGACTCGTAATACGGTAGGTGGTATATCCGCCACTTTTGGGACGGTTTAACACCGTCCTCCAAAGTTAGAATCAGGCCCATGGTGTCCTCCTAGCTTGATATACTTAACTTGTGAGTTGGCAGACAGTGGACTTTAGACAAGTGATCACCGCTCTGGTGTTTGGAGTTGCTGAAACAGTGCCTCATGTGACTCACAGTCATGTCACTCTCTATAGTACACACACTTGACCAATGTTCTCTCCCCAGGTGAGTCCCCTTCAATTGAGAGTTCATTAACAGATGTATTGTAGCATGTGACCACTGTGCTAGTGTTTGTAGCTATGGGAATAGTCCCTCCTGGGAGTTGCAGTAATGTCACTCTGTCTAGTACACACACTGGACCAATGTTCTCCCCTCAGGTGAGTCCTCTTCAATTGAGAGTTCACTAACAGGTGTATTGTAGCATGTGACAACTGTGCTAGTGTTTGTAGTTACATGAATAGTGCCTCCTGGGGGTTGCAGTCAAGTCACTCTCTCTACTTCCCACACTTGACAAATGGTATCCTCCCAGGTGAGTGAAGTTAATTTGCGAGTTCCCAAGCTGAGGTATGCGGACAAGTGATCACTGGTCTGGTGTTTGGAGCTGTAGAACATTTCCTGCTGGGAGCTGTAGTCATGTCAGTCGACGTACTACACAGACTATACAAATGTAATCTACCCAAGGGAGTACAATTCAAATGTGGATTACCAAATAGAGGTCTTTGGACAGGTGGACACAAGGCTGGTGAGTGGAGTGACAGTAAAAGTTGGCAAAAGGTGAGCTGTGCACATGCATGACATAGCATTTTTGTGACATTGTTAGTGTTGTGACTCCCCCCCCCCAGGTATTCCTGTCAAGCCCTCAGGATGCAGGATGACCAAGACATTCTCCTCCCATGGAAAGAGATGTAATGTGGCGCTGGGAGGGCCACTGCCAGTCTTCTTGGCCTGCAGTTGGTGCCTGGAGACCAGGAAACAGACGTTGCCCCTGAGGTAATTCCACCTCTTCCTAATGTCCTCTTTTGTGTGCAGGGTGGTGCCTACAGCAGTGACTCTGTCGACTATCCTGTCCGACATTTCAATTTTCCTACTGAGAGGAGTATGCTGGACTTGTGCTCCCAACAGTTGTCGCTTTACTCCTATGATTTCATCCACCATTACTTTTAACTCATCCTCAGAAAAATGGGGATTGTTTGAACGTGACATGGTGGTATAAAATGTGTGACAATTACTTACTAAAGAGGGGAAGTGCAAAAGGACAAAAGTGTGTGCTGGGTGTGAAAAGAGATGGTGAGAAAAAAGTGGTGCCTAATATCTGTCCTGTGTACAAAGGTAGCTCTGGGCTCAGTGGTTTGCATTGGAGATGCAAAGGATTGTGGAGTGGGAAGTGATGTATTTTATAGTGTCCTTTTGCAGGTCTGTCCAATGTGGCAATGTGTGTCAGATGTGTTGTTTTCAAATTCATCCAATATGCAGTTGTGTTGACCGCGGACAGCTGTGGTTTGGACTGCCATTGGCTGACCATCATGCAGGTCCTCCATGGCGACTGTGTGCTTGTTATATGGTCAGTGGTTGGTCGCGGTGCTGTGGTTGCTAGAGGTCAGACCACCTATTTCCAGCCGTCTGCCCTTTTGTTTGGGGGTCAGCGGTCCTGCCTTTATACCTCGGAAGAGGATGGTCTGAAAGACTGCCAAACTTGTAATGAGACCCTAAGGGCCTGATTCTGACAATGGCGGGCGGCCGAGGCCGCCCGCCAAAGTCCCGCCGACAAATGACCGCACCGCGGTCAAAAGACCGCGGCGGCCATTCTTACATTTCCGCTGGGCCGGCGGGCGCTCTCCAAAAGAGCGCCCGCCGGCCCAGCGGAAATGCCCCTGCAACGAGGATGCCGTCTCCGAATGGAGCCGGCGGAGTTGCAGGGGTGCGACGGGTGCAGTGGCACCCGTCGCGTATTTCAGTGTCTGCATGGCAAACACTGAAATACTTTGTGGGGCCCTCTTACGGGGGCCCCTGCAGTGCCCATGCCATGGGCACTGCAGGGGCCCCCAGGGGCCCCGCGGCACCCCCTACCGCCATCCTGTTCCTGGCGGGAGACCCGCCAGGAACAGGATGGCGGTAGGGGGTGTCAGAATCCCCATGGCGGCGGAGCGCACTCCGCCGCCATGGGGGATTCTGCAGGGCAGCGGGAAACCGGCGGGAGACCGCCGGTTTCCCGCATCTGACCGCGGCCGAACCGCCGCGGTCAGAATGCCCTGCGGGGCACCGCCGGTCTGTCGGCGGTGCTCCCGCCGACCCTGGCCCCAGCGGTCTCAGACCGCCGGGGTCAGAATGACCCCCTATGTTTTTTCTGAAGCAAAACATGACTAGGTCTATAATTTTTTTATGGTGAATTTCAATGTGTTTGTAACCTTCTTTACAGTGTTTGTCCACCATGTTTGTTGGGGACAGGGGCATTGGTTGTGTAGAAATGGAAATGGTCAAGCTTTTATTTCTGCATTGTGTTTTACTGTTGCTGAAAACATTTGTGATGTCTTTTCATATATTGTATTTTATTGTAATATTTTATTGTCCCTGGTCAGCACCAGGGACAAACGCTGAAGGAACCTTCACCAGAGAAAGCCCAGCTGCCAGATATGCTTTCTGCCTCTGGACAACGAAGTGCCTGTTGGGTGACTGGGACCGGACCATCCTGAGGTGTCCCTAAGCCTGTACATACTCATAGTCGAAGTGGACTCTGGTAACCCCCAAAAAAGGATTTTCTCACCTGTAAGAAATAGCTGGACCTGCTATACCCAGGAGAATAGCTGACCAGTAGCAAATGGACCTGCACTGGACTCCCATGCTGCAACAAGGATATCAAGAACCTAACTGGACCTGAAAGAGATTGTGACGTTATTGCTTAGTGAGGCAGCGCCACATGGTAACCCATTTTCCTACATTGACCGATTAATTGCGCAGACCTCACATTCTGCACTACTTATAACCCAATTACCTACAGTTCATTAACCTCCTCAGACAAGATAGAATAGGAAACATCAGTATAAAGCACGTGTGCACAGACCACATCCATATCTATAGACGGTGCAGGATAAAATGTCATTAAGAAGTACGTACTTCAACATAAACATTGAGACTTTGGATCAGCAATATCAATCTGAACAGTTACCAGCCATCAGAATTCAGACTGCCATCCCACCTTTTGTGAAAATCATGGCAGTGCTACATTTTAGTGCAACTGGTTAACTTCAGAAACTTCCATTACAAAATCTGACGTAAAATAATTACGACTAACCAAAATATTGTCAAAATATTACTGATTACAAAAATATTACCATTCCACACTTAATAAAAAAACCCACAATATCGTGCACACAAATATCAAAACACTGCCTACTGTTTTATTATATAGACAATAGCAAAAATATAAAAACACAATAACAACTGCAAAAATATTGCCAAATATAAGGAAGAAATAATATTTTAAATCATGAACTCATTTTTAATTAAATAAATACACAAATACCAAACAAACCACACAAAATAATATAATACATTAAAACAACAAACAGAAAAATTATTCACATATATCGATCTCTATTCACAATACATATACTATTAAAAATAAACATATCTATAAAAACAAACATCACTACAGTATATTAGTAAATATTACAAATTTAACAAAAATAAAATTTTAACCTTCAAAATATATCAATAATGCAACAAATGCACATATTTTAAATTAAAATAGAAACACTCTTTAGGTTCCACTAAAAAGGTAATAACAGAACAAAGCACACACAAAGTGGCCAACAAAATGTACCATAAAAGAAACAAACCAATAGCAATACAAACATAATTAAGTGAACAGTACACACAGAGAACACACCCTCACTAGTTTTCACAGGAAAAACCTAACAACTGCAAGAAGATGACTCTCTGCTGGACTGCACAAACAAAAGCCAGAAGGAAGGTAAATTTCAACAACAATTAAGAAGCCACCTTATTATATAAGTTTAAAAATTGTACAGCCTACAATGTAAACTGACATCACTTTAAAACATAAATATATAAATAAATTACTAACATCTCTTTATTGTTATCTATATTCCTTATACACCAAAGAAGCAGTCCAGGAAAAATGAAGCTCTGCCAACTGAAAAATCCAAATCCATACTAATAAATCTGAACAAAGGCACTTCCCGAGTAAATGCAGTATACACAGTTAAAAAAAAAACCAATCCTTATACTTTAAACTTAAAACTGAAACCCTTCCACCCCCAAAACTAACCAAAACTCTATTTTAACATGTAAATAAAACACACATTTTTACACCAACAGAAAGGGAAAGATCACCTGACCCAAATCTTGACTACAACAAAAAACATTACAAAAAGCTGCAAATTAGGTGCAAATGTTGCACCCTGACGTTCTAACTGTAAATAAATAAAATACCCACCCGCACTATGCTCTATATAACTAAAAACACTACCTCACCAAATAAAATTAACACCATAACCCACACTAGCTAGATTTACCCACATCCTGCTAACCCTAAAACCCTAAATATTTTTTTTTTACTTCTTACCTTGCCATTGAACAGCAACAGTTAAGTGTGACTGACACAAACAAAATCCTGCTCAAAATGACACTAATAGAATCCAAGATACAGGCAGCAGTAAAACAAATGCCGTTACATGAAAATTAAAAAAGGACTATTTTCCTATAGACATCAATATTATAGAAATCAATATAAATATTTAAAAGACTCATAAAAGTATTAGAAATATGTATGAAAATATTATAATTAAATGTTTAAATTTTTTTAAACATTGCATAGGACAAATACAAATCTTTTTGTAAATTACAAATTAACTAGTGCTATAAAAATATAACTATATTAAATATTACTAATTGCTATTTTCTAAAAAAATGCATTATAGAAATGTAAAAATATCATGTACTATGAATAAAAAAATACATGTATGAAAAAATGAATTATGTCCCATTTTTGTATAAATGTTTAAATGAATATGGGGATCATTATGACCCTGGTCAAACCGCTGACACCGCCAGGCTGCCGCCAGCCTGAAGCCTGGTGGTCCCGGCAGTTGTAATCTGCCAGGGCAGCACTACGAGCAGCCGTGCCCTGGGGATTATGAGTCCCCCTCTGCCAGCCTTTCCATGGCAGTAAACACCGCCATGGAAAGGCTGGTGGTATGGGGGCCTCAGGGGGCCCCTGCCCATGAACTTTGCATGGGCAGGGCAGGGGCCCCCATGCACAGCCCCATTGCGCATTCCACTGCCTGAATTGCGGGCAGTCGATTGCGCGATGGGTGCTACTGCACCCGCCGCACCGCCACATTGCCGCTGGCTCCATTAGGAGCCAGCTGCAATGTTAAGACCATGTGCCCCGCTAGGCCGGCAGGCAGAAATTCTGTTCCCACCCACCGGCCCAGCGGGGAAGCAATAATAGGACCGGTGAGGTTCAGGCTGCAGAGGCGGCCTGATGGCGGGATGGCATTGACAGCTGGCCTCTGCCGCCCGCCAATGTCATAATGAGGGCCTTTGTCTTAAAAGTGTTTTAAGAAAATACAGTATGTGATACTATGTCAAACAAGTAAAAAAAAATGGTGCACCATTACAACATATGAAAATTATTAATTTTTTCCTTTCCATAAAGATATACGTATCAAAAATAAACACTAAAGATGTACATCAAATGAAATTAAAAAAATAAACAATCTATAAAGACATTGCCATCTACTGGTTATTATTCTAAAAACTACACCTAATACAAAAGTATAAATTACAAAGGTGTTTGACACAAAAAGGGTAAATTTTAGTATTCACACTTCATTCTAAATCATTTTGGGGAATGTGTCGGACACTATAGGGATCATATTTACTACTCCTACACCAACATCAACCATTTTAGGGAATGTATTGGACATTAAAAGGGTTAATATTCACTATTCCCACTCTAATCTACACCATTTTGCAGAAGGTGTTGAACACTAAAGGGCTTACATTTGGTATTTCTACAAGACAATACATTTTTATATTAAAAAATAGTAATAAAACCAACTACATATCATATACAATACAAATTTACAAAGTATATAAATTACATAAATGGGGCAGGTTTGCCCTGGAACTGCCTATTCACATTGGGATGTCTTCTGAGCTGCCACAAGATTTGGACCCTTTAACGAATCTGATTTGCTCGAATATTGCTGGGTTGAGTTCTAAGCAGTCGGATCCAATTTGATTCAGTTATATTGCAAACTATGATAGTGTGATGTCGCAGGAAACCTGGCACCTAGAGACCTCATTTGAAATGGTTATGAATCATTTATTGTACCTTCCACTCGCTCTGCTGGGGAAGAGACCGGGGAGAGTTGGCCATCGTGATCTGAGTGTCTAAGCTATCTAAGGTAACATGCAATCATCCGGGGGTTCAAGTTTTGTGGACTGCTCCCACCAGCAGGTTTAATTTTTTTCTGATTGATTTTTACAACGCAGTGGTTGAATTGGGTTATCAATTAAGGTATTGTTTAATGTAATTGAAATTTTTAGAATAGGGCTGATTGAGTCTTGAGCGACTTTCTTGTGGTTGTCGGGGTGACTATATTGCTGAGGTAGGCCAATATGAAATCCAGCACAATCCTTTCGCTGTAATTGCCGAGACCTGTGCCAGCACTAGGGTCGGACCACTGCACTCTTGGTGGTCTGACCAATAGATTATGATCCTGGTGGTCAGACCGCCAGGAGACCGCCGCCACCACCAGGATCATAGATCCCGACAGGTTGGCGTCAGTCGGAGTTGTGGTCAGCCACAGCGGTGCAGAGTTCATTACCGATGTTCTGATCACGACTCCACTTTCCACTTTCTACCAGCCTTTTCAAGGTGGGGTCCCCACCATGAAAAGGCTAGGGGAAAGCCAGTGCTGGGGCCACAGGCGGGCCCCTGCACTTCCCATGACCATGTTGTGGGCATGACAGGGGCCTCCTCTGTTAGCACCCTTGGAATGTATACTGTCTGCTGCGCAGACAGTACCCATTCCGAGGGTGCTGGTGTCCAATGGCATTGGTCTTAGCCCCCTTAGGGAACTGAGGCCAATTCCACCACACAGTTTCTGTCGGGCTGACCAGCGGAACGTCGTAATATGATGTTTTCCCTGGTCAGCCAGGTGAGGTTGTTGTAAGGCCGCGCTCTGACGCCGCGTCTCTTTCTGTCCTCGCGGGTGGAACGCGCTACCGATATTCGGAGCGCCGTTCCCCATGTTTTTTGACTATGCTTTCTGGGAAGCATATATTTAGCTTCCGGACACGCTACACTTACTTGTAGCCTTTTTTCTTCTTTTGTAGTTGGTGGTGGGTTTTTTGTTGGTCCTTTTGCCTGTCTCTATCCATGTTGTGTCCATCTTGTCTTCTTCGTGTTTTTTCCCAGCATGCTCTGTTTTTCTTTTATACTACTTCCTTTTTCCTATACTGGTCTATGGGCTTTTCCCAATCCAAGATGGTGTTACTTCCCTTTCCGGTGATGTCACTTCCCTTTTCTCAGTATATAAGTCAGTCCGTCTTGTTCCTCCTTGCGTTGCAAACACTTCCTTCTGGTTGTGCTGTTCGCTCCTGTTCTTTGTTCCTGCTTTTTTGCCTTGGGAGATTTTTGCCTGTTCTTTGTTCCTGCTTTTGCCTTGGGAGATTTTTGCCTGTTCTTTGTTCCTGCTTTTGCCTTGGGATATTTTTACCTGTTCCTTTTTTCCTGCCTTTTACCCTGGATATTGCCTATTTTTGTTTCCTGTTGTCAAGTCCTGTTTTTTCTTGTTTTCCTTCAGGAGTTCCTGTTAGAGGTTTTTTCCCCAGGGTTGTTTTTTTTTCCCTCTGGGACTCCTTCTGGAGGGTACGGTCTGCTTTGGCGTAGCCTGTCAAGCGGCACCGTGGCTACTAGAAGGGGTGGCCCTTATCTGGGAGTATCCAGGACCTGTAGAAGACTTGGGGGGTCATTCTGACCTCGGCGGTAAAAGGCGCTTACCGCCGGTCAGAAGGCCGCCATAACACCGCCGCGGCCGCGGAAAGCCGCCACGTTCATTCTGACCCACAACGGCCAAACCTCCAAAAATCCAACCTCCACTGCAGGCCGCCATATCAGCGGGCAGCGATAAACTGGAGATGACCAAACCTCCACCGTCACGCCAACAGAAAAACGCCCATGCCATTACGACCCACGAATCAACGCGGCGGGCTTTCCAACGCGGTATTCCATTGGCGGTACACACCGCCGCGGTCAAAATACACACACAGCACCAAAACACAGGCACATTGGACAATTACAAATACACACACCTGATACACATACACAACCCACTCCCACACAATCAATCAACTATAAAACACACCCCCACATCACCCACAAACCCCTACGACCACAATTACTGAGAGAAGGAGAGAGAGACACAGCAGACAATCCATAGCAATACACACTGAGGCACACTACACTATCACACACACCACATAGTAGCACAAAGCACCACACACCAACATACTCATCATCACATACACCACCCCACACCTCACCCACACCACCCCATGGCACCCCAAAGGCACCCACGCTTTTCGGACCAAGAACTCCGGGTCATGGTGGAGGAAATCCTAAGAGTGGAACCCCAGCTCTTCGGCTCACAGGTGCAGCACACCAGTATAGCTAGGAAGGCGGAGCTATGGCAGCGAATCGTGGACAGGGTCAACGCGGTGGGACAGCATCCCAGGAATAGGGAGGACATCCGCAAACTATGGAACGACCTACGGGGGAAGGTCCGATCGATGGTCTCCAGGCACAACATCGCGGTCCAGAAGACTGGCAGCGGACCCCCACCCAGCCCTCCCGAATTTACATCATGGGAGCAAGAGGTCTTCAACATCCTGCATCCTCAGGGCCTCGCAGGAGTAGCCGGAGGAATGGACTCTGGTAAGTCCAATCTCAACTACTAGATCCCCCCCACCCCACCAGCATGCCAACCCACACCCCCACCCTCACCCCCAACCCCCCAGCACACATACTCCCTGACAATGTCTCACCAGCACAACCCACCCATCCCAACACCAACTCCTGCATGCCAACACAATCCATGGACACCCATCACCCAAGCATGACCACCGCACTTACCCCCCCCCCACTAACTACCCTCACAACACCTCCCTCAAGGGAATGCCTGCACTGGGGGACGAGGGCACCCATAACACGCACGCTATTGCACACACAGAAACAATAACCAAACTCTCTTACCCCATGCAGGACCCGAACGCCAAAACACCAGCCAGGAGGGTCCAGAAATGTCCATCCCACCCCCAGAACAGGCCCACAGTGAGGACAGCAGCTCTGTCGACACTGAACCTGATGACCAGCCCGGACCATCGGGGACCTCTGGGCAGTCGGTTCCCCTCACCCAGACACAGGCCACACCAGACCCGACCCCCTCTGCCAACACCAGCACAGCTCCCACCCAGCGGGCCCATGCCTCTGTCTCTAGGACACGTCAATCAGCGGTGTGTCTGCCACTACAGGGCACCCAGGCTAACCCAACACCCCAACAACAACAGGGACCTGGGGGCAGTGGGAGCGGGCACACCGTCCAGGAGACAGAGGCCAGGGGAAACCGGGCAGCTCGGAGGGCTGCTGTGCGACAGGGGGGGGAGGAGAGGCCCAGGGAACCCACTCTTCAAGAGGCCCTCACCACCATCATGGGGGCCTACCACCACTCCCAAGAGACGATGGCGACGGTACTGGCCAGGTTCACGGAGATCCAGGCACAGCAGGAGGAACGCTACATGGGGTTCAGGGAGGAGCTGAGAATCATCGGGAGCGCAATGGGGACCATCGTCCTGGCCCTCAACAGGATAGAAGACGCGTTGCGGGACCATGTGGCACCACACAGGGCCCCTGTCACTAGCCCGGACCAGGAACAGCCTACCACCTCCGCCGGCGCTAGTGGACAGGAGGCCCCAACACCACGGCAGGCCACCAGAACCCCACCTCCTGCTGAAGAACAACCACCCCGTAAGAGGAGCCTGAGATCCAAAAAAAAGACAGAGTAGGATGTCAAGACCCCCGCCAGCAGGACATACCCCCTGAACTCTTCCCACTGTCCCACATTGCCACCCTGTCCAACCATGAACTGCCTCTGCTCCATCCTTCCACAGGCAAAAGGACAATGCAACTGTGAGACTGAGAACTGGACTCTGCCATGGACATTACTCCACCCCCACCCATCACCCTTATAATCACATGTACCAATATCTAGCCCTGTAAATAAATCACATATTGCACACAAATCAGTTTGGAGTCATGCTGTATTATTAGCAAATGTATTACATATTACTGTTCAATATCTGTTCTGTCAATTAGTGATGACAACATACCAATGTCAATACGCTGTAGTTCATGGGCAAACCAAGCAGAAGTCAGGCACTGCGTCATACAGCACTGAGAAGGGAAGGGAAAATCAAAAATTACCCAAAAAGATCTGGTGGGAACTACAGAAAGTACAGATGCAGGAGGCTAGAAGCAATTGTGAAATGGCGTGGGTGATTCTTACCTGGGTGTTACTGGAAATACTGTTGTATCACTCTGTCCCTATTGTCTGTGTCGTCCTCTGAGTCTTCCTCCTCTTCACTCTCCACAGGCTCCACGGCTTCTACAACACCACCATCTGGACCATCCTCCTGCAGGAAAGGCACCTGGCGTCGCAAAGCCAGGTTGTGAAGCATACAGCACGCAACGATGATATGGCACACCTTCTTTGGTGAGTACATTAGGGATCCACCTGTCATATGCAGGCACCTAAACCTGGCCTTCAGGAGGCCAAAGGTTCGCTCAATCACCCTCCTAGTACGCCCATGGGCCTCATTGTAGCGTTCCTCTGCCCTTGTCCGGGGATTCCTCACTGGGGTCAGTAGCCACGGCAGGTTGGGGTAACCAGAGTCACCTATTAGCCACACACGTTGTCTCTGTAGCTGCTCCATCACATAGGGGATGCTGCTATTTCGCATCACATACGCGTCATGCACTGACCCTGGGAACTTGGCATTTACATGGGAGATGTACTGGTCAGCCAAACAGACCACCTGGACATTCATCGAATGATAATTTTTTCTGTTTTGGGACACCTGCTCATCGTCTTTTGGGGGTACCAAAGCCACATGGGTCCCATCAATGGCACCAATGATGTTGGGGATATGTCCAAGGGCATAGAAATCACCCTTCACTGTAGGCAAGTCACCCTCCTCTGGGAAAATGATGTAGCTCCGCATGAGTTTCATCAGGGCAGACAACACTCTGCTCAAAATCTTAGAAAACATAGGCTGAGACATTCCAGATGACATGGCCACTGTGGTCTGGAATGACCCACTGGCCAAAAAATGGAGGACTGACAAAACCTGCACCAGAGGGGGAATCCCTGTGGGTTGGCGGATGGGGGACATCAGGGCTGGCTCCAGCTGGGCACACAGTTCATGGATAGTGGCACGGTCAAGTCTGTATCGAAGTATTATATGGCGTTCTTCCATTGTCGACAGGTCCACCAGCGGTCGGTACACGCGAGGATTCCTCCTTCTCATCGCAAGTCCCAGCGGACGGTGCCTAGGAAGGACAACATGGAGCACAGAGTCAGCCAAACCACAGGTACGTACAGACAGCTTGCACAGTTAAAGAATGGCAATGGGTTGAAAGGCGTGTATGTGTGGTAATGCAAGGCCTAGGCCTGTGTGTCGCAGTCAAAATTAAGCCATGTAGGCCCTTGAAATGGCGGCTGCCTGACCTGTGAAGTGGGACAATGGGATGTGAGGTCAATGCGCTGGCGGGGCACACCGTGGCGGTAGGCGGTCGAAGACCGCGGCGCAAAGCCTCATTGGTTAACATTGAAGCCTATGGGTTTCAGGAGCCAATGACGAAGTGCGCCGGCGGTCGCGGTACGCACCGCCGCGGTACGCACCGCCGCGGGCGTAACCGCCATTTTCTATCTGCTTAATCACTCGAGACCTGATCATCCACAGAAGAGGACCTATACTGCAAGTGCTGCTGTGACCTCGGTCTGGAAGATACAATGGCTGCTGCGACTGGGGAAAGGGCCCCTGCCTTCACGTCTGAAGAGTTGGAGAAGCTCGTGGATGGGGTCCTCCCCCAGTATGCGCTACTCTACGGTCCTCCAGACCAACAAGTGAGTACACCGGGTGCACATGGAATGGGCTATGCCTGTGTGGATTGGGGTGGATGTAAGTTGGTGGGGTGGGGGGCGAATGAGGAGTGCAACGCCCGACAGATGAGAGCATGTGCCATATGGCAAAGTTGGTGGGGGGGGCCAATCACATCTAACATGCAGGTCATTCATGATTTCCTCCTTTCCACCCTGTACATGTCAAATAGGTCAGCGCCCATCAGAAGATCGAGATTTGGCGTGCCATCGCCAAGGAAGTCCGGAACTTGGGGGTCCACAACAGACGGGGCACCCACTGCCGCAAGAGGTGGGAGGACATCCGCCGCGGAACAAGGAAGACCGCAGAAAGACTGCTGGGGATGGTCTCCCAACCTAGGAGGGGTGCCAGTCGCACCATGACCCCCCTGATGTCCCGGATCCTGGCGGTGGCCTACCCAGAATTGGATGGGCGCTTTAAGACATCACAGCAGACACAAGGGGGTGAGTATCAGCACATTCTCCTATCTTTCTGCGCAGTGGAGGCGTCTGGGTGGGGGAGGAGGGCTGTGGGTGACATTAGGCCAGGGCGCTTTCTGTAGTGTAGTCCTCTCCCTTAGGCATGGCCCTGTGCCCCCGGCCCCCACCTCGGTAGGGTGACAAGTACAGCCATTGAAGGTCCAGCATCTCCCATGTGCGCGTTTGACGTCTCTTGGCCTGTTGTCCTAGTCAGTAGTACTGAGTAGTGTACCCCGAATGCGCGGCTTAGGGCATTAGGCTCCTGTGTCTGTCCTCTCCGCCAACGGTGTTGACATTGCATGCACTCAACCTGGTCTTCTTTTTTCTCCCCCCACCCTTTCTCTTCATCTTCTTGTGCATGTGTGCATTAGCATCATCAGGCGGAGGAGATTTGGCATCGGAGCACGAGGGAGCTGCAGGACACAAGGCCCCGGTGGGCCCAGGAACAGACACCGAGGGCACCAGTGATCCGGAGGGCGAGGGGAGCACCACGACGGGGACCGCTGGTGAGAGCAGCGACAGCGACACGTCCTCGAATGGGAGCTCCCTAGGGGTGGCGGCAACATCCGTGCCCCCCGCCTCTACAGGTACAGCCGCCACCCAGCGCACCAGCCCTGCCCTCCCAGCAGCCCCTCAGTCTTCGCTCCGTGCCGGTTCGCCCAGGAAGGCGCGCATCTCCTTCGCCCCAGGCACCTCAGCCCCTGCCCCTGTTGCCCCTGCTGCCCTCAGTGCGGAGCTCATTGACCTGGTAAGGACGCTCATTGTTGGGCAGACGACCCTTTTGAATGCCATCCAGGGTGTGCAAAGGGAGGTGCAACAGAGCAATGCGTACCTGGAGGGCATTCATTCGGGTCAGGCTGCCCATCAACGAGCGTTCACTGCTCTGGCCTCAGCACTGACGGCAGCCATTGTCCCTGTTTCCAGCCTCCCTCTTCTTACTGCCTCCAGCCTTTCTCTGTCTCCTGTTCCTCAGCCTATCCCATCCACACCATCAGACCAGCCTGCACACACCTCAACACCCAAGAGCAGCTCATCCAAACACAAGCACCACAGATCCCACAAACACTCACCCAAGCAACACCCAGATGCAGACATGCCAACAGCCACTGCCACCCCTGTGTCCCCCTCCTCCTCGTCTCCCTCCTCCCTCCCTGTGACGTCTACACTCACACCTGCATGCACCCCAACATCAGCCAGTGCTTCCATCACCACCTCACCCTCCAGGACAGTCCACACTCGTGCAGTCACCACCCCCACTGCCATTTACACGTCCCCTGTGTCCTCTCCCACTGTGTCTGTCACCCCCTCTTCCAAGACACACAAACGCAGGCAGACACCCACCCAACAGCCATCCACCTCACGACAGCCTACAGCACCAGCACCTTCACCCAATGACAGCACACCTGACTCTCCTACAACCACCTCCTCTACCTCCACTTCCATCTCCACTTCTCCTACCCTTTACCTTGGCCCTAAAAAACTTTTCCTGGCTAACCTTAACCTCTTTCCCCCCGATGAGCTCCCCCATCCATCTTCAAAGAGTCCCAAGATCACCGCAGCCACCACCAGCCCAGCTTCGGGTGTCACTGTTGTGCCTGGGTTCTGGAGCCCACCCTTTGCCAGCAGTGACACATCGATCAGCAGCAAGGACACGTCCAGCCCCCCCCCCCGGCAAGAGGACCCGCAAAAACAAGGGCCGCCGTGCAGGACCGACAGGGCTGCCCCCAAGGAGCAATGTGCGGCCACTTCACCACCCACACCATCTAGGGGAGGCAAGGGCCCGAGAGCCCCATCAAAGGAGCGGAAGGGCAGCAGGAGCGCGGAGAAGGTGGACCCCACATGCCACATCCCAGCTGGGAAGGAGGACACTAAGGAGGCCAGGAGTCCGTCCCCAAAGGGTCCAGAAACGTCACGGTCCGAGGGCGACTGAGCAGGGAGTCCAGGCCAGGTCTGGCACCCTTGACCTGCTGGATGAGCACCGCTGAACAGGGCCCGCGGTGCAGAAGAGCACCGCTGAACAGGGCCCGCCGTGGAGTAGAGCACCGCTGAACAGGGCCCGCCGTGGAGTAGAGCACCGCTGAACAGGGCCCGCGGTGCAGAAGAGCACCGCTGAACAGGGCCCGCCGTGGAGTAGAGCACCGCTGAACAGGGCCCGCCGTGGAGTAGAGCACCGCTGAACAGGGCCCGCGGTGCAGAAGAGCACCGCTGAACAGGGCCCGCCATGGAGATAGGCACCGCTGAACAGGGCCCCGCCGTGGAGAAGAGCACCGCTGAACAGGGCCCGCGGTGCAGAAGAGCACCGCTGAACAGGGCCCGCCGTGGAGTAGAGCACCGCTGAACAGGGCCCGCCGTGGAGTAGAGCACCGCTGAACAGCGCCCGCGGCGCAGAAGAGCACCGCTGAACAGGGCCCGCCGTGGAGTAGAGCACCGCTGAACAGGGCCCGCCGTGGAGTAGAGCACCGCTGAACAGGGCCCGCGGTGCAGAAGAGCACCGCTGAACAGGGCCCGCCATGGAGATAGGCACCGCTGAACAGGGCCCCGCCGTGGAGAAGAGCACCGCTGAACAGGGCCCGCGGTGCAGAAGAGCACCGCTGAACAGGGCCCGCCGTGGAGTAGAGCACCGCTGAACAGGGCCCGCCGTGGAGTAGAGCACCGCTGAACAGCGCCCGCGGTGCAGAAGAGCACCGCTGAACAGGGCCCGCCGTGGAGTAGAGCACCGCTGAACAGGGCCCGCCGTGGAGTAGAGCACCGCTGAACAGGGCCCGCGGTGCAGAAGAGCACCGCTGAACAGGGCCCGCCGTGGAGATAGGCACCGCTGAACAGGGCCCCGCCGTGGAGAAGAGCACCGCTGAACAGGGCCCGCGGTGCAGAGGAGCACCGCTGAACAGGGCCCACCGTGGAGATAGGCACCGCTGAACAGGGCCCGCCGTGGAGTAGAGCACCGCTGAACAGGGCCCGTGGTGCAGAAGAGCACCGCTGAACAGGGCCCGCCGTGGAGATAGGCACCGCTGAACAGGGCCCGCCGTGGAGTAGAGCACCGCTGAACAGGGCACGCAGTGCAGAAGAGCACCGCTGAACAGGGCCCGCCGTGGAGATAGGCACCGCTGAACAGGGCCCGCGGTGCAGAAGAGCACCGCTGAACAGGGCCCGCCGTGGAGAAGAGCACCGCTGAACAGGGCCCCGCCGTGGAGAAGAGCACCGCTGAACAGGGCCCCGCCATCTCAAGCACCGCTCCGCTGGGCCCTTCCTCTCAAGCACCGCTCCGCTGGGCCCTTCATCTCAAGCACCGCTACGCTGGGCACCGCCGTCTCAAGCACCGCTCCGCTGGGCACGCCGTCTCAAGCACCGCTCCGCTGGGCCCTTCCTCTCAAGCACCGCTCCGCTGGGCACCGCCGTCTCAAGCACCGCTCCGCTGGGCACCGCCGTCTCAAGCACCGCTCCGCTGGGCCCTTCCTCTCAAGCACCGCTCCGCTGGGCCCTTCCTCTCAAGCACTGCTCCGCTGGGCCCTTCCTGTCAAGCACCGCTCCCCTGGGCCCTTCCTCTCAAGCACCGCTCCGCTGGGCCCTTCCTCTCAAGCACCGCTCTGCTGGGCCCTTCCTCTCAAGCACCGCTCCGCTGGGCACCGCCGTCTCAAGCACCGCTCCGCTGGGCCCTTCCTCTCAAGCACCGCTCCGCTGGGCCCTTCCTCTCAAGCACCGCTCCGCTGGGCACCGCCATCTCAAGCACCGCTCCGCTGGGCACCGCCGTCTCAAGCACCGTTTATGGTTCACTGTGCCCACCATGCCTCCTCCTTGACCAGTGGAGACTGTCATCCACCTGATGGACTGTGGCTTTGCACTCCCCAGGATGGTCCAGTGGGCAGCCCACCCACTGTAGAGACATTGAGAGACTGTGGCTTTGCACTCCCCAGGATGGTCCAGTGGGCAGCCCACCCACTGTAGAGACATTGAGAGACTGTGGCTTTGCACTCCCCAGGATGGTCCAGTGGGCATGGTGGCTCCTCGTGGATCTGGCGTCGTGGACTCATGTGGCTGTGGTGCCCCCCCCCTTCCCTTCCCCCTGAGGTGCCTGTAGTTTTTACATCTGATGCCCCTGCAGTGTTCTCTCCAAAGGACTCAGGTCTCCTGTGTGGGCTTTGCCCTTATTTCTCAAGACTTTGGCCCACGGACATGCTGAATTCGTAGGATGTGCAGGACTTGGTACTTCAGTTATACACTGATGTGTATGTCATTAGTTTTGTTGTGAATATCTTTCATGGTTGTACGATAATTTTCTGGAGCTTTTTGGTACATAAATATTTATTCCAAATATGATTATGTCCTAGCATTTTTCAGGGGTGTTTGGGTGGTGTCACTGTGACTTGGTGCTCTGCATTGGTGAGTACATAGTTGGGGGGGGGGGGGTCGCATATGTGTGTGCCCGTAACCTTTCGTCCTCCCCCTCCCGTGTGTCGTAGGTGCAGTACTCACCGTTGTCGTCTGCGCCGGACTTCGTACTCGTGGTAGATGAGAAGGTAGACGAGAGCAGGTAGGATGTTTAATTCGGGTTCCATGCTGTCCTCCTTCCTCCTGGAGTGCGTAGTGGTGAGCGTTTTCCCGTCCGTAGTCTGTTTCCGCCGTGTTTTTATCGGCGGTGCTCCCGCCCCGGAAAAGGTGGCGTATTGGTGAGTTGGAATAGTGTGGGCGGTACATTGTCTGCCGCCTGTCTGTTGGCGGTGACCGCCGCGCTGTTTGTTTGTACCGCCGTGGCGGTCGGAGTGTTAAGGTGGCTGTCTGTGTTGGCGGTTCCCGCCAGGCTCAGAATCCCATTTTTTTTACCGCCAGCCTGTTGGCGGGTTGGCCGCCGCTTTAACACCGACCGCCAGGGTTAGAATCACCCCCTTGGTGTATTCGCCAATCCGAAATCCAGCGGTAAGAAGTCCAGCGCAGTACGTGACAGATTGCAACGTCAAAAGATTCTGCGTTGCGAAAGCGCCATGGAAGATCCACAGGGAGAGGCATCAGAAAATGCTCAAGCCATGTTACAGACTGTCCAACAAAAAGCCCAAGAGTTACAACAGTTACGGGCAGAGAACACTGCGCTACGCCAGGTCTTGTCTTCCCGATCAATGGACATACCACCCGTATCTGCTACTATTCCTCGATATTCCGGAGATCCTTTAAAGATGAAGGAATTTTTGGACGCCCTGACGGTTTTCTTTGCCTTTAGTCCACTCCAGTTTTCTTCAAATAAGGCTAAGGTGGGCTATCTGATCAGCGCATTGTCTGGTCCAGCGCTTGCTTGGGCGACTCCTCTGGTTTCTGCAGATGACCCAGTCCTGGCTAACTATTCCGCTTTCCTGACTGTTTTCAAACAAATGTTTGAGAGACCTGGGGTAGAAGCAGGAGCTGAAGAAGCCTTACGTGACATTCAGCAGGGTAATCAGGATGTACTGCAGTATATAACCCGCTTCAAGCAGCTGGCAGCTGAAACCTCCTGGGTAGAAAGCACCTTCGTAACCCTTTTCTGCTGAGGCCTGCGTGAAGAAATTAAAGATGAGCTTGTACACTCTTCTCCAGCTTGTTCTTTGAAAGAATTAATGGATCAATCTATGAACATCGAGTATAGACTTCGAGAGCGCAAGATGGAAAGACGTAGAATAGAGCTCCATACCAGTCCGGTACCTTCCGTGCTAGCAGTCGGCGAACGGAAGATAGTCCATCTGAAGCCTCTCCACCTTCCCATGAAGAGCCCATGCAGATAGATCTGGTTCGTGGGCCATTGACGGAGTCAGAAAGGGAGGAACGACGACGAAGGGGACTTTGCCTATACTGTGGTAAGGCTGGCCACCTGATCCGTAGTTGTACGGTATGTCCCTCAAGGCCTGCGGGAAACGCCAGCTCCCGTCCCCTGTAAGGAGGAAGGAGACGGGAGGAGCTGAAGTACCATCAATGTGTTCCTCCAAAGAAAGCATGTCCACCCTGTTTATCCTCTCGGTCAAGTTACAAATTTCACAAGATCAAGAAGAACATCTTCTGGCTCTCCTTGACTGTGGAGCCAGTGGACTCTATCTGGATGAGACCTGGGCTACGAGTAAAGGAATTCCCCGCATTCCTAAAGAAACTCCTGAGCAGGTTCACACAGTGGATGTCTCTCCGTTAACCTCAGGACCTGTGGTGGCCTCAACTCCTACTCTTTGTTTGACATTTGGGGGGCATCAAGAACACGTTGCCTTTGATCTCATAGCCTCACCAAATCACATCATGATTTTGGGAATTCCCTGGTTAGCCCGACACAACCCCTATATCAATTGGGAAACACAAACTATATCCCTAACGTCTTCATTTTGTCAACAGAATTGTTATTCCGCTACTTCTTATTAGACTCCAAAAAGGTCCTGTCAGTCAACTAAGGATAACACTAACTCTATCAATATTATCCAGGGGGTTCCAGATTGTTATCAGGAATATATCAGGATTTTTCAGAAACCTAGTAATCCTATTTTGCCACCTCATCGCAGTTATGACTGCTATTCCTTTGATTCCTGATGAAGTCGTCCCCTTCGGTCAAATGTATTCTCTGACAGACCAAGAAAAGAAATTGCTAAGGGAATATTTAGACGACAATTTACACAACGGTTTGATTGCTCCTTCCACATCCCCCACTGGGGCTCCTCTCTTCTTCGTCCCTAAGAAGACTAAGGATCTGCGTCCTTGTGTGGACTTTCGTGAACTCAACAGAATAACGATTAAGGATCGATATCCACTGCCTTTAATCAGAGATATATTGGATGCCATTCAAGGAGCCAAGATATTTACTAAACTAGACTTACGGGGTGCCTATCATCTCCTTCGGATCAAGGAAGGAGATGAATGGAAGACTGCTTTCCGTACCCCTTTTGGGCACTATGAGTATCGTGTTATGCCCTTTGGACTGACCAACGCCCCTTCTGTTTTTCAACGATTTATGGATTCAGTCTTCTCGGATGTACTCAATCAATATGTAGTCATTTATTTGGATGATATCTTGATATATTCCTGTGATCCTGAGCACCATGTAGATCATGTCCTGCAAGTCCTGGAAAGACTCAAGAAGAACCAATTGTTTTGTAAACCTGAGAAGTGTGAGTTCCATAAATCTGAAGTAAGGTATCTCGGGTTTTGTATTAATCAACACGGAATATCCATGGATCCTGACAAGGTCAGTGCCATATTAGATTGGCCTTCTCCAATGTCCATTAAAGAAACGCAATGTTTTCTTGGTTTATCAAACTTTTATTGTCAGTTTATTCATAACTTTGCCCACCTACAAAGTTTCATAACACAAACAATTAAGAAAGAGAACCTGAAGAAGGGTTTCATTTGGACCAAGGAGGCTGAACGCGCGTTTCAAGAATTAAAGACAGCATTTACCCAAGCACCCGTGTTGCGTCATCCTGACAATACCAAGAAATTTATCGTCGTGACTGATGCCTCAGACAGAGCTTTGGAGCAGTTCTGCTGCAGAAGAAAGACAATGATGGATTGGAACATTCTATCTTTTATCTGTCTGATATTCTATCAGAGGCTGAACGAAATTATTCTGTACTGGAACGTGAACTACTCACTCTCAAAGTAGCTTGTAAGGAATGGAGGCATTTCCTGATGGGTTCCAGAGAGCCTTTTGAAGCTAGGACTGATCACCGTAATCTCCAGTGTCTTCGGAACTTTCAGTGTTGCAACAGTCGTCAGGCTCGATGGGCTTTCTTCTTTAGCCAGTACGATTTCGTGATCACGTACATACCTGGATCCCACAATTTAGTGGCAGATGCCTTATCCTGCAGATATCCTGACATAGCCCAGAACTCCTCTCCACATCTTATTGAGGCTAGCAGGATCATCGGAGCTACTCAATCTTTTCAAGAACGCATTTAATCTGAGTACCAGTTTCTGTCTGCTTCAGAATGGGATAAAGTGACTCCTTTTTTGCAGAAGAAGGACAACTACTTCTATCATCAACATGCTCTTTTCCTACCTACCAAGAAAGTGCAGTCAGAAGCCCTGAAAATGTGCCATGATTCTCCTATAGCCGGTCATCGAGGTATCAGGAAGACCCAGGAGCTGCTTCAGTGATCTTTTTGGTGGCCTTCGCTAAAGACAGACACTGAAACCTATGTGTCAGCATGCCCAGTCTGTGCCCAGACTAAGACACCCCGAACTAAGGTGGCAGGTTTATTAAGACCTTTACCGGTTCCTAACGCTCCTTGGTGTACTCTATCCACGGATTTCATATGCTCTCTACCTACCTCCTCTGGTAACCAAGTAATCATGGTGACTGTAGATTCATTCACCAAGATGGCCCATTTTTCAGCCTTGAAGAAACTACCAACGGCCCCTGAAATGAGTCGCATTTTTCAACTGGATATTTTTCGCCTCCATGGTCTTCCTCAAGAGGTCATTTCGGACAGAGAGCCTCAATATGTATCACGTTTCTGGAGAGCCTTTTGTGCCTTCTTTAACATTGAGATTTCTTTATCCTCGGGTTTCCATCCACAAACAAATGGGCAAACTGAACGAGTGAATCAAGAACTTCAGCAGTATCTGAGATGTTACTGTAATGCCACACAAAGCAATTGGTCGGAATATCTTGCTCTTGCCGAGTTCTCCTATAACAACACAATACATAGTGCGACCAAGACCACACCCTTTTATTGTACTTATGGATTTCATCCGAGGACTTTCACTACTGTTTATCGAACATCCTCTTTTGTGCCTGCAGTCACTTCTTTTTCACAACAGATCCGTCAAATCCAGGGCCTACTTCACACAACTCTCCTAGCTTCGAAACAAGCTAGGAAGCGAAAGGCGGATCGTTATCGGCAAGCCGCACCTTTGTATCAAGTGGGCCACAAGGTATGGCTTTCTTCCAGATTTCTACCATCCCAGTTTTCCACCAATAAGTTCAAACCACGTTTTTATGGACCCTTTCGAATTTCGCACATCCTGAATCCTGTAGTTGTGCGTCTCCGCTTACCTCATACCTGGAGGGTTCATCCTGTTTTCCATGTGTCCCAGTTAAAACCCTTTGTTCTTGATCGTTACCATCGTCAGTTCCAACGTCCACCTCCTCTTTCTATCAACGGGCAGCCTGAGTATGAAGTCCAGGAGATCTGAGATTCCAGAATTTTTCGACGCAAGCTACAGTTTTTGGTCCATTGGAAAGGTTACCCCCTCAGTGATTGTTCTTGGGAGGATGCTTCCTCCATCCATGCTCCCTGTTTGGTTCGCCTGTTTTTTGACAATCATCCTGACAAACCTGGTGCCTCGGGGAGGGGACCTACTGTAACGCCGCGCTCTGGCGCGGCGTCTCTTTCTGTCCTCGCGGGTGGAGGGTGTAACGCGCTACCGATATTTGGAGCGCCGTTCCCCGCGTTTTTTTACTATGCTTTCTGGGAATCATATATTTCGCTTCCGGACGCGCTACACTTACTTGTAGCCTTTTTTCTTCTTTTGTAGTTGGTGGTGGGTTTTTTGCTGGTCCTTTTGCCTGTCTCTATCCATGTTGTGTCCATCTTGTCTTCTTCATGTTTTTGTCCTAGCATGCTCTGTTTTTCTTTTAAACTACTTCCTTTTTCTTATACTGGTCTATGGGCTTTTCCCAATCCAAGATGGTGTCACTTCCCTTTTCTCAGTATATAAGTCAGTCCGTCTTGTTCCTCCTTGCGTTGCAAACACTTCCTTCTGGTTGTGCTGTTCGCTCCTGTTCTTTGTTCCTGCTTTTTTGCCTTGGGAGATTTTTGCCTGTTCTTTGTTCCTGCTTTTGCCTTGGGAGATTTTTACCTGTTCTTTGTTCCTGCTTTTGCCTTGAGATATTTTTACCTGTTCCTTTTTTCCTGCCTTTTACCCTGGATGTTGCCTATTTTTGTTTCCTGTTGTCAAGTCCTGTTTTTTCTTGTTTTCCTTCAGGAGTTCCTGTTAGAGGTTTTTTCCCCAGTGTTGTTTTTTTTTCCCTCTGGGACTCCTTCTGGAGGGTACGGTCTGCTTTGGCGTAGCCTGTCAAGCGGCACCGTGGCTACTAGAAGGGGTACCCTTATCTGGGAGTATCCAGGACCTGTAGAAGACTTGGTGTATTTGCCAATCCGAAATCCAGAGGTGAGAAGTCCAGCGCA
Organism: Pleurodeles waltl; assembly: GCF_031143425.1. NCBI lineage: Eukaryota > Metazoa > Chordata > Amphibia > Caudata > Salamandridae > Pleurodeles > Pleurodeles waltl. Next base: position 89,177,714 of record NC_090449.1, read on the forward strand.
GTACGTGACAGTTGTTGGTCCCACAGGCCAACCTCAGAATCAGCCTTGTGGGTTTAGATAGCAGGCAATAAATATTTCCTCCTTGCTGACTACTACTGTCATGGCTAATCATGGCCAGATTCTAGATCATTTGCTAATCGCAGACAATTCACCAAAGTGCAGACTTTGAAAAACGAAACCAATTTATTAAGCCCTACTACAAAATGTTAACATTAATTAGCCGGGTGGTTTGATAAGGATTATAGAGCTACTAATCAAATTTTGCAAGTTGGCCCAAACATCAGTGCTACGGATAGGAATTTTGTAGCCAAAGCTAGCCAACACAACAAAATGACTCTTTAAAGCGGGCCCTCAAGGAGGAAGCCTGAACTAGCCTTATAAACTCAGTCAAGGAAAAGGACACCTGAGGCTTCTGAGCTACAGTGAAAGGAAAAAGGCAATCTGAACACAAAAGAGATGGGATAGTGGTTAACATCAAAGATGACAGCTGAATCAACCACTTTAAAGTTATTTATTCCTTTGTTAATTGCCAGATTGTGTATTCAACCAGAGTTTCAGCTCTTTTTTGTCTTCGGAGTTAGGTTTAACCTCGAAGACGTAAATACTGCTATCTACACCAGTCCATCTATAAAAGCACCTTGCCCAGATGGATTCCCAATGGGTGTCTACAAAGAGAACACTGTACTGTGGGCCCCAATAATTACTAACATCCTGAATGATGAGTTATCCTGGAAAGATTCATGCTTCTTGGCAGCAGGGGGTTATCCCAATATTTAAGTATGGACTGATTTCACTTTTGGATTCAGTGGTAAACGTTGTTGGCTGTATTATCTTGGGAAGGATAGAGGCTTGGATTTCAACAGACTGGTGTTCTTAGCAAGATGCAGTATGGCATTAGAGAGGGATCCAGGACTCAGGAACAGTGCCTTAACCTTAGTCTACCGGCTGGGAAATATCCCATTGCCAAAAAGGTCTCCCTTTACCTTGCTTATATGGATTCAGGCAGTACTTTTGACCATGTGACCAACTGCAGATCATGGCTCATCCTTATCCAGATTGGCATGCCTCAAACCTTGGGGATATTTTATGAGCCCTACATTGTGGGGTTTCAGCAATGGTCAGGTATGGCACAGATGGAGAGTGTACATCTATCTACCTTTAGTCCATCCCATGGTGTTCACCAGGGGTGTGTTTAGGGAGTGATCTTGTTTCTCCTATGTATTAAGCCCTTTGCTGCTGGGCCTTTCCCCCCCCCCCCCCCCCCAGTGCTGAGCCCTTTTTTGGCTATTTGGGGTAGTTTGCATTTAAGGCTTTATAACCTTTTTCAACATAAGCTATACAGGACAAATTTTTGTCCTTTTTTCCATTGCAGTGCCGGTCTGACAAGGAGCTTGCCCAGTGATGAAGCTTGACATCCTATTGGGTTTGTGAGGGCTTTTTTGCTCCTGGCTATAGAGTTCCCCTGTGTTGTCCTTGGGTTTCTATTGCTGGAACAGTGTACTTTATATACGAGTGTCATGGAATATATAGGGCTTCTAGGTTCACGAAGAACCCAAGGTACCCAGAGCCAATAAATGAGCTGAACCTTGCAATAGGTTTTCATTGCTTACTCTGTATACAACAATTAATTTGGTAAAATATAAAGAGTGAAAAATAGGTATCAAGGAAACCTATACATTTCCATAATAGGCACAAGACATAGAGTTTAGAAGCAGTGGTTATTTGCACATCTCTGAATGTGTGGGTCCCCATAATAGCATGTGTATTACAGGGCATTTCTCAAAATGACTTTGTTCTTACACACTGCCTTACATATGGAAGATAAAAATGCAGAGAAGGACAATTGGTAATAACATATGTTCTGCTATTCTGTGTTCCCCCACGTCTCCCAATAAAAATGGTACCTCACTTGTGTGGGTAACCTTAGTGCCTGCGACAGGAAATTACCAAAAACCCAACGTGGACAACACATTTTTCCACTGAAGTGCCTAGCTGTGGAGTTTGCCCTCTAGCTCAGCCAGCACCTAGGGAAACCTAGGTCCTAATTAAACCTGTACATTTTTTAAAACTAGACATCTCGGGAAATCCAGGATAGAGTGACGTGTTGGGCTCTCACAAGGTTCTGCCACCCAGAATCCTTTGCAAACTTCAAATTTTGTCTGAAAAAACTCATTTTCCTCACATTTCGGTGCAGCATAGTTCTGCAATCTGAGGCGAGCCACAAACTTCATTCAACCCAGCATTTCCTAAGTGTCTTGATAAAGATCATACCTCACTTGTGTAGGTAGGCCTAGTGCCCACAACAGGAAACAACCCAAAACACAACGTGGATACATCACATTTTCCCACTGAAAACGGGTGCGTTTTTTGCAAAGTGCCTAGCTGTGGATTTTGGACTTCAGCTCAGCCAGTACTTAGGGAAGCCTAGAAAACCTGTATATAATTTAAACTCTAGACACCTAGGGAAATCCAGGATGGGGTGACTTGTGGGGCTCTTACCAGGTTCTGTTACCCAGAATCCTTTGCAAACTTCAAACTTGGTCTAAAAAACACATTTTCCTCACATTTCGGTGCTGCAAAGTTATGGCATATGAGGAGAGACACAAACTTCCTTCCATCTAGCATTCCCCACAATAGTCCCAATTAAAATGGTACCTTACTTGTGTGGGTAGGCCTACTGCCTGCGACAGGAAACGTCCCAAAACGCAACATGGACACATCACATGTTTACCCTGAAAATGGATGTGTGTTTTTTGTGAAGCACCTAGCTGTGGTTTTTGGGCTCTAGCTATTCCAGCACCTATGGAAACTTAGAAAACCTAACAAACCTGTACATTGGTGAAAACTATACATCTCAGGGAATCCAAGATGGGGTGATTTGTGGGTCTCTCACAAGGTTTTGTCACCCAGAATCCATTGCAAACCTCAAATTTTGGCTAAAAACACTTTTTATGCATATTTTGGTGATGGAAAACTCTGGAATCTGAGGAAGGCCACAAAGATTCATTCCACCCAGCATTCTTCTAGCTGCCCCGATAAAAATGTTGCCTCACTTGTGTTAGTAGGCCAAGTGCCCGCGAGAGGAAAGGTCCCAAAACGTATTGTGGCAATAATGATAACTAAGGTGATTGTACTAATTAGTCCTGGGATAGGGAACCATTTAGGGAAACGTATCAAACCCAGACAATTCTGAAAAGTAGACATCAAGGGAAGTCCAGGGAGATATCCCTTGTGAGGATTCCCCAAAATATTTGTCCCAGAATGCCCTGCAAAGGTAAAACGTTGAATAAAAGCACTATTTTTCCTTGCATTTCTGTGACGTAAACTATAGGAATACAGAGGGATCCACAAACTGCTCACCATCCAGCATTCCCCAACTTGCCCGATAAAAATGCTACCCCACTGGTGTGCCTGGGCTTACTGCCGTGACCCGCCAACCTACCACTGTTGTGGCGCGCAGATGTCACAGATGGGCGGGTGGAGGGAGACACGGAACTTCTTTCGTGTCTCCCCAATGATTTAAAAAAAAATTAAATCCTCCAGTCCAAAGCACAGCAGGATGTTTAAAACCCCTCCCTGGTGTCAGGTAATGTTCGTGGCCCTCACCAGGGAGGGTGTGCATATGTCGGCCATTGACCAACACACGCACTCATAGGGTTAATGAACTAAATTCATTCCTTATCGCTAGAGGCAAAGAACCACCAATGGTTAACCCTACCCCAGTGCCGGCCTTACTTCATGCTGATGATACAGTCTTGCTTTCCTGAACAGCTAATGGGTCCAGAACTTTGTACATTTCATGAATAACCTGGATTTAGATACAAACACTACCAAAACTCACTATGTGCTATACGGCCACCAGAGCAGTAAAGTTAGGGCTATTTCTATAAAGGGTAATAATATCGCTAGGGTCAAAGAATTCTCTTATCTAGGGATGACTTTTAATTCCTAAAGCAGTCTTCTGCCTTGTCTTTCCAACCGTTGTCTTCATTTTAATCACGCCATTGGGCCCTATTTGATCTATCATCCAAACCGATATTGCCCCTGCTGGAAATTTATACATTAAAATGTCTACTTTTGTTAACATGTGGGTCTGGAATATGGGGCTTTTGAGAATGTGCTTGGCTTCAGAGGGAGGAGAACCGTTTTTGTAGATGCTTGTTAGGTCTAGGTCCAGGCAGCGCTTAGTATTTTTTGCACAATGAATTGGGCTTTGCCTATGTTACTGACCTAGTGGGGCTTTCCCCACTCCTCTGGGTTTCAATATGGAATAATCAGAAAGCAACTTTTAACCAAGAAGTGATAGTCAACTGCTTGGCATGTGATTTTGGCTCAGGCTCCCAAGGCTGAATTATACAAAGAAAACAGCATAAGCCTTTGGAAGACCAGATCTATTTACCACACCATGTGCTATCTCAAGAGGGTAAATTGGTAAGATTAGGAAGCTCTACCTGAGGTGGGTAGTCACAAGAAGGGAGGACAGGGAGATTATGGAACCTAACTTTAGAGAGCTGGTTAGCATTAACACTGCTACAGTTATTGAGCCATATCTATCCTATGTCAACTGCCTGGCATTTGATCTTGGCTCAGGCTCCCATGGCTGAATTATACAAAGAAAACAGCATAAGCCCTTGGAAGACCAGATCTGTTTACCACACCTTCTGCTATCTCAAGAGGGGACATTGGTAAGATTAAGAAGCTCTACCTGAGGTGGGTAGTCACAAGTAGGGAGGACAGGGAGATTATGGAACCTAACTTTAGAGAGCTGGTTAGCATTCACACTGTTACAGTATTGAGCCATGTCTATCCTATGTAAACAAAGTTTGGGAAAGGGTACTTTATTTATTTTTTATTTAATTTTATTGAGCAGAATCATGAATCAATTACAAATCCAAAACATGCCAGCTAAATATAACACCTGGTACTGTGACATACTTATATAAATAGACAAGTCACAGTTTAGGACAGTTTATGTATAAAAACTGTAATGCTGAATATAGTAAAAATACAGTAAGGCAAGTCATAAAGTGCCAACGTGCCATTTTAACTCGCCACCACCCAAGATCCTTTATTTAAATCGTGATGAGCAAATGTAAACAGAACTATTATATTACCAGCTATCACAGGTATAGAAAACTTCTATATCAGCAGCTATCCATAAAGTGCCATTTCATCACAAATAACCATCCTTTATGCAAACAGTAATGTGCAAATGTATACAGAACTATCATATTAGGGGCCATCACATGTATACAGAACTATTACATTAGCAGCTATCAATAGGGAAAAGTGCCATTGCAAATAATCCTCACCATGCTTAAAACTCCTCCATTACATGAGAAGATATTTTCAGAAGAACTTATATGCTCTTCATGGAGCCGGCATTGATGCTGCTGGCAGGCTGGGTCCCAGCTCTTCCAATAAATCTATGAACCACCAAGAGGCTTTAAATCTTTTTAAACCACCCAACCTTCTTGCATATGCCTCCTCAAATGTTTTTGTCCTGCACATTTTATTCAACCACTCTTGGATTGATGGAACCTTAGATGATCTCTAGTTCTGTAGGATCAAAGAACAAGCAACTACTGAGCAAACTGAAATAAATACCTGCCCCTACTTGCCAATGCCTGGCCACTGGTCCCTACTGACCAAGCCAAAGAGTGCTGCCTCTGCTTCCGGAACAACCTTTATCCGGAGGGCAAGGCTAAGAGTAAAACAGGCCTTTTGCCAGAACCGTTCCAACATCTGACAAGTAAAATAAAATATGTAACCAGCCCCCATTTCCTGTTACTGACAATGGAAGCACCGATCCTCCACCGCTGGAAACATTCTATGGAGAGCCACAGGATATAATAAGCCCTCCAGCGAGATAAGAAGGAGATTCTCTCAAAATTAGCAGCCCTTAGCACCTTATGGCCTAATAACAAAATAGAATTCCATTCCACCTCCGAAATAGTGCATTGTGTGAACAGGCTGATTGTAGGACGCTGGCTCTCCATATAGCGCATTAAAATGAAGTACACTGTGCAGAGAGTTCAGTGGATCCCCAAAAATTTGCATAGGCAAAAATAGATAGTTCTAGTGCTCTATTTGTGGTAGTGTGGGGAAGCAGTTAGGCTTATCAAGGAGTCGTGCTAAGCATTTGCTGTACTCATACAGGCCATAAATGAGACACACACTCAAAGAATAAATCCAAGACCAATATGAAAAATAACTGTAGGTTTTATATATGCTTTGAACCAAATAACTTCGTTATAAGGTAAGCGGTTTTTAAATTAAAAATACTTTGTTGTTTCAAAAATCAACACAGTGCAATTGTCAAAGTCTTCAATGTAAACCTATAGGAGGAAAATAAGAATGCAGTTTTTACAGGTAAGTACACGACTTAGGCTAGCACCGGGCAAGGTTCAGGGTGCAACCACAGCAGCACGGCATGCAGAGAGCTAAGTCGGAGTCAGTGCCCAATGTTAGTCAAAGGAGACTGGGGGAATGTTGACTCGCTGCTCACAGGTAAGTACAAATGGTGTCAGAGGTTGCTCTCCGAGGGTTAAGGCCAGCACCGGGGGGCCACAAGGCAGCGCCAAGCTTACACTCTAAGCAGCACGGGGTGGCCGGTGCTAACACAACGTTGGGTGCACAATATTATCCAGCGGAGACAGGGGTATCTGCTGGAATGCTGCTTACAGGTGAGTAAAGCGGGGCCAGGGGTCGATCTCATGGAGTTTAGCTAAGTACAAGGGGCGGCCACAAGGCAGCACCAAACTTACACCCTCAGCGGCAGGGGGCGGCTGGGTGCAAAGTGCCAACACACCATTAGGGCCCAATGTTATTCAATGGCAGAGATTACTTTCATAAACGGGCAGCAGGCTCTGGCCAGGATGCAGCCAGCTGCTGGACACCGACAGTTTAGCTCCCCAAGGCCTAGGGGCTCCGGGTGCAGGGGTGTCTTTAGGTGTCTGAATCAAATTACCAGGCAGGTCGCGGTCAGGAAGAGCCCTTGATTTAGGCTGCAGATGTTGCTGGGGAGTCCAACGGGGTCAGCCCATGGTAGACTCTTGGTTGGAAGGGCTGGGGAACCTTCACTGGATGGGTGGGTCACTTGGATTCGGCTCAGGGGTGTCGGGTGCACTGGTCACTTCCGGGTCCTCAGGCAGGCTTCCACTTCTTTAAAGATGGTTTCTTCTTGACAGGCCTACTCTTGATGCAAGTTCTCAGCCGTTCTTGAAGGCAGGCAGGCAGTCTTCCCAAGGCTTTGGAAGTCCCTGGGTTGCAGGACAGTCACCTTCTGGGTGCAGGTTTCTTTTAAGGCTGCAGACAGGCCGGTAGGGCTGGGGCCAAGTCAGTTGGAGTCTCCTCTGCTGGCGATGGGTCGGGGACTTCTTAGGTTGCAGGAATCTGATTCTAGGGTTCAGGGGGTACACCTAAATACTGAATTTAGGGGTGTTACAGGGAGTGCCAGGTGGGTGCCAATGGGCTACTGACCTTTAGGGTGACTACACCCTTCCTATGACCACTTCCTTTGGGAAAAGGCATAGCCCTAACTCTATTGGCCGAATCCCTTCTATGCAAATTGGAGGAATTAAAAAAGTAGTGTCCACTTCAGCTTGTCCACCATAGGGGTGGGAGTGGCATGAAGTGGGCACTCCTCCTAATTTACCTAATTTTCCTACCTGTCCTGCCACCAAAAGTGGGGGCAGAAACTGGGGGTCGGTTTCTTCCACCATTTGCAGAGGCCTGGGTTGCATTTCAAAGGTGGCAAGGCCTTTGAAGCTCTCTGCCCTGGAATATCTACCCTGCCTGGGTAATTGTTCTGACCAATCAGTGCCCACTCTAGAAATTGGTAGGTTTCAAGGGGGCGCCTCTAAGGTGAGCTCTGAGTGCATGTATTAATAAATCTATCGCTGGACTCAGTGAGGGTTTATTAATATGAGATGTTTGATACCAAACATCCCTATTGTCAGTGAAGCCATCATGTGGCTAGGAAACTCGCAATTACCAATGTCCAGAACATGTACTTAAAATGTCTGCACTGTTCACTTACTATGTCTGAGAATCGACAAAGGTATAGTAGTGGCATATCTGTTCATGCAGGTATGCCCTCACATGTAATATAATGCACCCTGCCTTTAGGGCTGGAAGGCCTGCCAGAGGGGTGACTTACATATACTGCATGCAGTGTGCAGGGCACACAGGGGGTCATTCCGACGGGGACGGAGGAAGCACCGCCAGCAGGCTGGTGGTGCTTCTGGGGCAATTCTGACCGCAGCGGTAAAGCCTCGGTCAGAAAAGGGAAACCGGCGGTTTCCCGCCGGTTTTCCTCTGCCCCAGGGAATCCTCCACGGCGGCGCTGCAAGCAGCGCCGCCATGGGGATTCCGACCCCCTTCCCGCCAGCCTGTTCCTGGCGGTTTACACCGCCAGGAAGAGGCTGGCGGGAACGGGTGTCGTGGGGCCCCTGGGGGCCCCTGCAGTGGCATGGGCACTTCAGAGGCCCCCTAACAGGGCCCCATTAAGATTTTCAGTGTCTGCAAAGCAGACACTGAAAATCGCGACGGGTGCCACTGCACCCGTCGCACACCAGCAACTCCGCCGGCTCCATTCGGAGCCGGCTTCATCGTTGCTGGGGCTTTCCCGCTGGGCGGGCGGTCGGCCTTTTGGCGGTCGCCCGCCCGCCCAGCGGGAAAGTCAGAATGACCGCTGCGGTCATTTGACCGCGGTACGGTCTTTTGGCGGTCTCCGCCCGGCAGGCGGCGCCCTCCGCCCGCCGGGGTCAGAATGACCCCCACAGTCTGTGTGCCATGTCGTGTTTTTATTTTAGGTCTGCACCAAGACATGCAGCCTGCGAAGCCAGCGGTGTGTGTCCTTAGGTGAGAGGGCCCCTGAGGGTGGCACAATCTGTGCTGCAGCCCTCATGGACCTTCCTTTAGTACCCCATGCCGTAGGTACCAGGGGTACATTTACGAGGGATTTACAGTGGCAACTAAAGGTTTGCCAATTGGGAAAAATAACTGTGCAGTTTTAGGGAAAGAGATTTGGCACTGGGGACCTGTTTGGCAGTGACTCATTGCACTTTCAGTCAGAATTGCACCAGAAACCAGGCAAAAGGTGGGGGGGGCTGGGAGGGACCATGTCAAAAGAGACACTTTCCTACACTGATTTTATCCACAAAGATTTCTAGCTGATGCCTATTCCCCTGTCCACAGAGAGGTCGTTACCAGTTGCCTATCTCAATTAAATTGTGTCCTCATAAGTAATACCATGCCAATGGGTGGGCAATGAGGGCGCAGATACGGGTTTGGTGGTCTTCAGACTGCCGCACTCCTGTTGGTCCGACTGCCAGATTACGATCCTTGGGGATCCCGGGTTGGTAGTGGTCGAAGTCATAGTCAGCTCTGTTGATCACAGATTCCCTTTCCATCAGCCTTCTCATGGCAGGGTCCCTACCATGTAATGACTGGTGTAAAGGCAGTGCTAGGGGCCACAGGGGTCCTCTGCGCTGCCCATGACCATGTCGTGAGCAGTGCAGGGCCCCCCCGCCAACACCCTTGGAATACGCACTGTTTGCTATGCAGACAGTGCGCATTCCGAGGGTGCTGGTGTGCAACAGCATTGGCCTTGGCTCCTTAAAGAAGCAGAGGCCAATGCTACTGCACTGTTTCCGCCCGTCAGTCCGGTAGAAGGATCGAAATACATGGGGGTGAGGCTGTCGGCTTGATGGTGCCTCATCCCAGGGGGTTCGCGGTTGGACCACCAAACTGGTAATCAGCCCATTAGGCAGAACTTGAGTGACAATTTTCCCTGTGAAGAAAACATGGAAATGGGCCTACTCTCCTTCTATGTTTGAAAACACACACTGCCACTACAGTCAAGCTTTCGGCTGTCAAAAGGGGGAAAATAGTCCCTCTTGATAAGAGAGGCATGCATTGTTCACTCCATAGAGATCCCCTCTGGATCCCATATGTTCCATTCATGCTTAGATGTGCTAAGCATGAAGGGCATGCATGGTGACACCAAATAATCTAAAATATTTAGGAAACTTGCTTTAAGGTAACTTTGGGCAAGGGAGCAAGCTCACAAAACCATACAGGGGACATTCTCACCACAACAATGTTACCAACAGGTGAGATTTACTTTTTTCATTCCACAGACACAGTGCACCTGGAGTAGTGCGCCATTAGCAGATTATCCAGTATACTACTGGCATTGTCATGTGACTTACCTACATATTACTATTGACCATTGCAGAATTGTAGATAAAGTACAAACTTCATGGGGTATAGGAGATGGGATTTCAGCATGGGAAAAATGTTTCCTCATGGAGAAAAACAACAAAAGCACAGTTGGGCTGCCTTTCCCCAGTGCTGAGCTGCATAGCAGACAGTGCGCATTCCAAGGGTGCTAGCAGGGGGGTAGGCAGTGCAGGTGTCCCCCTGGTAGCACCCTTTCCTCTAGCCTTTCCATGGTGGTCGAACCACCATGGAAAAGATGGCAGAAAGTGGAGTTGTGATCAGCACGTTGGTGCCAAACTCGGCACCACCATGGCTGACCACGACTCTGACCACCGCCAATCCATCAAGATCTATGATCCTGGCAGTGGCGGAGGTCTCCTAGTAGCCCGACCGGCAGGATCATAATCTGGCGAACAGTCTGCCAGGAGTGCGGCAGTCCGACCGCCACTGCTGGTTTGGTGTTCCTTGGACCGCTAAACCCGTAATCAGCCCCTAAGACTTAAATTACCTGGTCTCTTTGTACATCCTGCAAGCCTGAAGTATAACTCATATTGGATTGCCACTACAAACATTCTGTACAAGATGGAGATTAGAGGTAGCCTTCCAAAACAGTATTTTACTTTAGTAGCATTCCTGAGACTTCCGTGTGGCCACGGTCTGAACAGAGAGAGTAAGATGTAAAGCAGTACGTTTTTGCTGTGTTGCATCATTTGTTCCCTCAATAGATTTCAAAGAGGGAGAGGGAGGGAGACAGTGAGAGAAAGAAAGAGAGATGGGAGTCTGGAGATAGTGGTCTCCCATGAAGTGCAGGGTAAACCTCTTTCTCTGCCTTCCCCTTTGTTTCCCTTTAATTGTACTGGTCTTACAAGGTTGATTAGTGTCAGACGTCATTGAGCACCATCTATGGGTCTCTCCAAGTTTGTCCTTCTGTATGTCACTATGAGGAGACAAAAAGGTGTCAGCTCTAGAAGAAAGGGGATACACAAAGTGAATCATCTTGAGCGCAAACCATGTCTGAGAAAAGAGTGTAAGAGAAGGACTGAAACTTCCAGTTAGCTACAAGACATTTCACTGACCACAGTAGATTACACACCGCAGAATGTTGGGAAAACCCCCGAATGAGTGGGCTGGTGTTCCTCATTTAAAGAAGTGTGCAACACTCTACTTGAAGAAGCTGTGGGTTTGCCTGGCCTGCTGAAAGAGGGGAGATTGAGGTATCCCTGCAGGATTTCTGCTCAGAGGAAGAGCTCGAGCTGCCACGGACTGGCAGAGGAGCTTCCTAGGACCGCGAACTGGCACTGAAGACTTTGCCGACTGGAAACAAGAATGTGATGGCTGCAGCCTGGAGCTGTGGTGATCTCCCTGCCAATGTGGTATGTGTTTGTGTTACCCTTATCGAGTCTCAAGCTATTTCTCTCTCCCTCACTGGCCTGGGAGAGTTTGAAATAGTGGTGAGCATGAACCAAGTGGGACAATGCAGGAGCGGACCGCATTACGATTTAAATGGGACTTCCTTTGTGACCTTCTCGAGACAGGCTGTGCAGAGAAGTGCAAACGCAATTTGTGATCACAACTGAAACAGTACTATGCTCAAGAAATAGCATATGAAGAACTATTGCTGATGCTGGTCTGAGCACTGTGTGACCATGCCCACTTCTTTCAGTGCATGCTAATCCCAAAGCATGGGCTCTGGGGATTAACTTTCAGTGCTTCTATGAACTCCTTTGAACTTGCCTCAAGACCTGTGGGTGGGTGTAGTGTCCTGCTGGAAACGTTCTAGTGTTTCCACCAGCCACTCTGCTGAGGGCTGGCTTTGCACACATACCCCACATCCAACACAGGCGTCACCAGTCAGGTGACCCTGCCAATAAAAAGGGCTGGGAGCACGTGCTGAGGCCAATTATCAGAACCCAGACTACGTGTGCGTGTCACCTCATTCAGTAGCATGAAGGCCTAGGCCCCCTGCACTACAGGTGGGCTGTGCAGCTTCATTTTGGTGAGGCAAGGGGTTTGGTTTGTGCGTGATGTAAATCGTGAACCACGGCTTCTCTAAAATAGCCTTTTGTGTCTGAGGGAAGGTGGAGCGAGGATCAGACGTGAACTTAATTGCAGGAAAATTATGACTGGGTTGCAGGTATTGGTGCTGATTACGAGTACAAAGGCCCCAAGATTGCTGTGCCAACTTTGGCAGTGCGACCGCCACGTTCTTGGCGGTCCAACCACCCGATTTAGATGGTGGCAGTTGGATGGCCACAAGACGGCAGTGGCACGGGTGTCCATATTCTGACCTGTCTTTCCACTGACCTTTTCTTGGCAGGGGCACCACTATGAAAAGGTCGGCAGAAAGGCAGAGAAGGGTCAACGGGGGCCCAGGACAGCAATTGCCAATGTTGTTGGCATTGCACGGGCCCCCCACCGGCATCGTTGCCCACCCTCTCTGCCATGCACGACATGATGCATGGCATCAGTGCACTCGGCTTGCTGGCTGTACAGTCAGTGCAGCCGGTATTGGTGTTGGCAGGCTTCTGCAGTCAATGCTGGCTGCACGGGCTGTGCCACCAGGAATGTCATATTATGCCAGTTGGGATGCCCTCGGCTTGGTGGCGCCTTCCCGATTGCCCCCACGGCAGACTGGCAGTTCGACTGCCAGACTCCCAATCGGCCCCATTAACTTTTCGCTGAAGCAGCCACTAAATCAGGGCACAAGTACAATGGGTCTTTGAAACAGAAAACTGCTAATTTCTCACAATGTGAGCTCAAACATATCCAGTTTTCCCCACCAATGACCTTATTACACACTAGGTGGAGCAAAATCAAGAAATCTTTAGTAATAATTTCGCTCTGCCTAATTATACGTAGTTACATCTCGTTTTACTGGGTGAGTGAAAACCTGACCTGATTTTTCCAGGCAGCAAATCCGTCTGGAAGAATTCTACAAGGATCTGGCTTCAGCAGCAGCAGCCAAGCCTGAGTCTGCATTTTTTAATTGCATGAAGGAGTTCACAATGCTACCCGGGCAAGAAAAAAGCCTTCCCTCCCCTACTCCAACCACAGCCCTTCATCACTTTCACCCCATTCAAAGGCCTGCACATGCTTTTATCACCTGCACAGAGCTGCTAGTAAATGTATATGGAAAAACCCCATGGAATGGTGAATTCCATGTGGTTTTACAAATTGAAAATCAGCCATACATGATAATTCTCCATTCCGTGGAGGTCTATCATGTGGTACCGGCGGGATTTTCCCAAGTGGTAACGGTAAAATCGCATGCAATTTTACTCTACCTGAATTACTGGAGAATTGGAATCAAGACTTTAGGGGTTTACAACTCCCACACCTGTAGAATTACATTAGTAGTCCCTGTGCGCCTTGGCCTTATTTGTGTGCCTTATTGGGTAGTTTGTGTATTAAAGTAATTCTCATTTTGTAAATTCAAAGAATTTGTCACAATGTTGTCCCAAGTCTCTAAACCCACGTAATCTCCCTGAATAGGCGTGCTTCACTACCTTGATAGTCAAGTGTTAGAGGGGTGTACTTGGTGCTCAGTTGTCTGTGTTCGTAGTAGACATACCCTGGCACATCAGTGGTAAATTGACCCAACTCCTACTTCTGAAACGAAGAACCACTGTGTGCCCAGTGCCCATCGAACTGCCTTTGACAGCATTAATAATAGGAGTGTTTGATCGGACGTTTAGCTTCGGGGAAACGTTTATGCTTCCACTAAGCTAGCCAAGATATAGGTAAAGAAAAATGAGAACTCATAGATGCAAAAATACAGTCCTCATTAAGCCATTTTGGGAAGGCAAACCTCTTGCCTTACGACCCATCACAAGTATTCTGAACCTGGGTAGGCTCATATGTATTTTGAATAGCCCATGTTCAATGTCCCAGGATTATAAATTAGGCCAAAGATTACAGATATCTACGTTGCCAAGTAAATTATATGACTATGAAGAAAGCGAAATAGTCCATTAATATTGAATGTCTTTTTTCCATAGAATTTAGATATGCATTTGTTGAGTATGGAGCAGTTGACTCACAAGTCTGAACTTCTGGAATCAAGTTATTTGAAGTTCGACTCTCCAACAGGATGATTCTACAGGTAAATATTCATCTTCTGAAATCAAGAGATGTGTTGCGTACCTTGCTTCTGGGTGAGGTTTAAATTGTAAACAGTGCATAAGATGGCCATGGAGATGGGGAAGTCACTATTTTTTTTGTTCAATAACATGCTAATGCCTGTTATTTATTATCGGTGCTTACTTATCCATGCATGATTGTATATGTAGACTGACCATAGTTAGTGACTTTGGGGCTGATTACGAGTTTGGCAGTCTGAGGACCACCATGTTCAGTGCTGGGCCGACCGTTAACGGGCTGGTGAACACAAGGAAGTAAAAAAGAGGCCAGTAGAGACCATGTTTCTGCCGGACCTATTATGAGGTTGCACATTGCCAATGTGACAGTGGTGGTTCCAACCACCAGCTACAAGCTGGCGGAAACAGACAGTATGAAGGGAGACACTTACCTGCAGGCAGCCATACACGACCGGAGCCACCATAAATCCCTTCACAAACGTCATGCTGCTGCTCCTGCTCGCTGACATACAACGAAATCAATGCCGACATGGACAACAGCAACTGTAAGTACACACACCTACCTGTAACATCATCTCTTTAAAAATAGCACGCTGGCAAAGACATCATGGGGGGTGCCACTGGCAGCAGCTACACTTATCATTCAACACACATACACTCACATACTGCAACAAGGACAGCCACAAATTCACAACACGCACACTTCAGCCAGCACACACACACTGCACGGCAATACTAATCATTTGTGCATGGCTACACAGCACAGGTTCAAGGACAATGAAGGCCACACAACATTCAGGCACACAGCAACAACATCACAACTACAGCACATATATAAAAACATTCCACACACTCACACCCAACACTGACCAGGGACTGTCCACATATACAACACACATATACATCCATGTGCCTTGGCACACACACAACACCACCGTCAAACAGCCCTGCAATGGATGCACACATCACACACACATTGCACAATGGATGTACAATGCCATGTACAATACACAGAGACAGACAAATAAACAAAAGAGACAAAGCACACCACAACAACAATACATGCTTGGCTGGGATGGGAGCAACAGGGCCATACCTGGAAGGTGGCTGCACTGGAACACATATCATGTAGAACAGACCTTCAAACAACATGCACACAGGAATTGGTTCAAGTTGGATCTCAGAGACAAGCAACACCAAAACCAGTAGTCATGCACAGCCACACAATGGGGAAGGGCAAGAAAACAAAGCATACACAACTCACACTCCACGGGAATACTGCTACACCAAGCAGCTGCAAGGGACCCACACCTAAATGGACACATGCACACTCAAATGCAAAGCAAACTATCACACTCAACACACTCCATGTCTGCATTGACAAAACTCAAACACACACACCACATGTAGATACATAGCCATATCGGGGGACAAGTCCTACATCATACATGCCCACATTGTATAACACAAAAAATACACATACCACAACAAACACAAAACAATGCCATGACACCAGCATTGCATATCCACACACATACCCATCACACAACATACACCCTTCTCTTGGGGGACAACAGCACTGCTCACAAACTCACATACTGCAAAAAGCACCATATGGAGCAGCAAGCAGGTCAAACACACACATCTACAGGCACATAACCAGGTCATCCAGGAACAACAGAAAGCTATGGAAGGAAATACAGGACTAAGGTGTACCCAACAAAACCAAAACTGGTAGGGTTTAATGAAATGTATTTTAAGAAACAAAGTACAAGGCTTTATGGCCAGTCTGAGTATGTTCGTCACCTACTTGACTCCTGACTGCTGTGTAGCCTTCACAGGTAGGGGCATCAAGGGGGCAGGCAGACACCTCAGGGATTATCAGGGGTGGGGAGATTTGGTTTTGGCTTGGGGGGGATACTTCTTGAGAGGGGTGGGCTTCTTCTTGGTGGGAGGAGGGGCATGGGTGCTTGCAGAGGGGCAGGGGAGGCCTTGGAGGTAGAAGGGATGGTCTTGGAGAAGGTTGAGGTCCTTTTGGGTGTGGTACGGGTGGAGAACAGGGGTACGGTCAAGTTCACACAGGAAAAGTTTCTTAGACACATGGGGACGGGAATCAGAAGGGGGTTGGGATTTGGAGGTTGAAGGAGTGGTTGTCTGATGTGTAGAATTGGATTTCTTGGGTGCATGCTTGTGGGAGGTATGCTTGTGTGTGGTGGGTGTCTGTGGGTGGGTGAGTGAGGTAGTTTATGCGTCTTGGGCTGTGGAGGTGGAGGTGCAGGGGGATGCTGTGGTTTATCTATTGGGGTGGTGACTGCAGGTATGGTGGAGTGCTGCATGCAGGTGTGTCTGTGGTTGTGGTGTCTGCGGGTGTGGTGACTGGGGTGGATGTCTGAGGGTCTGCTGGGGTGATGTCTGCAGGTAGGATGGGTGTGGTGGCTATATCAGTGACTGTAATGGTGGTGTCTGTATGTAAGCCACATGTCGTATGTGATGCTGTGGGGGGTGTCAGGGCAAGTTGTGACTGTTGCTGCGTCTGTGGGTGGATGTTGTTTGTGTGCATGCCGGCGTGTCTTTGTGTGTGTGCTCCCCTTGTCTCTTGAGATGGATGCCTGCAAGCCTGTCTGTGTGCTTTGGGTAGGTTGGGGAAGGGGGGATATAGACTGTGAAGAGAAAGGTGAATGGGGGATGGAAGACAAGGTGTGACTTGCTCCTGTCAGTGCGGAGGCCAGAGCCTGAAAAGATCTCTGTAGGCCAGCCACTGCACTGTGAATGCCCTCCAGGAATGCGTTGCTCTGCTGAACTTGGGTTGCCAGTCCCTGGATGGCATTCACGATGGCGGACTGACCCACAGAGATTGACCTCAGAAGGTCAATAGCCTCCACACTGAGGGCAACAGGTGTAACAGGGGCTGGAGCAGAGGTACCTGAGGCAAAGGAGACGTCCACCCTTCGTGGGTGAGCAGGTACAGCCAACTGGGTGGGGAGCAGCTAGGAGGGTGGTGATGGAATGGGGGTGGTGGACAAGGATGGTACTGGGGGGGGTCCCGATGGGTCTGCCACCACTAGGGAGTGGCCAAATGAGAAAGAATCTGAGGATGAAGATGCAGATCCGGTCTCCCCTGTGGCACTCCCCTCACCCTTCAGGTCACTGGGTCCCTCTGTGTCAATGGTGTCTTGATCTGAGGTCCCGTGGCCAGATGCTTCCCCACTCAGGTCTGCCCTATCTCGTTCACCTGCCGGTGCTGATGCTGTCAAAAGAGAGTGAAGTAGGGTCCTAACATGGAAATGAAGACACTTCAATCACAACCCTGAGAGTCAAAACATACCATCATGTTCAGAGCCCCCCCGCATGAAGTGCCAGCAAAGTGGCACCATCATGTGCCAATATAAAACCATGCATGCCACCTGGAATTACAAAAGTAACGCATAAGACAATCTTGGTTTTAGACATCTACAATAGAATGGATGAAGTCTAGCTACCACACTAACCATACCACAACTAGGTGACCACTCCATCCCAAAACCTGTGCCACAAACAGCACAACCCAGAGAACCAGTAGCCAACACTTGATCCCATTGTAAGGTACCCTACCAATTACACAGACACAGGCCTATACAGACATCTGAAATGCATTGACATACTGTACCAAAAAAAACAGATGTTGCTAAGGAAATGCAGACAACACTGGTACAAACGTGCCATCCCTGGATTAGGTCACATGGAAACATCCATGTCACTATGGACACATCACAATAATGTACAGCTCCACAAGTGACACCTACCCGAAATGAGTCAAGGAGATAGTAGATGTGCCCCACATGTGGTGTTGCAAGAAACAACAATGAAATCAGGTCCTAAACCTCATGGATAGATGTCTCCAGAATACACACAAGAATGATCCTGTAAGGCTCAGGATAGCCCCCACCAATGTCTCACCCCCATTTCCATGTTAACATTTGAGTGGGTTTGTAGTAGACAACTGCACAGTGCAGAAAGGAGTGACACAGACTTTGCAGTCACTAACCGAAGGATCCCAACTTGTTCTCCAATGAGAAGCAACATCACTACCCACATCTCAGACATTGCAAGCATGGCATTTACCTATGGATGAATCCCTGACCCCTAACACGTGATCCAAACATCACTGCAAGTCATCCCATGATGAATCCCAACAGTCAGGGCACAATCCCCAATCCACTTAGCACTTAAAACCATCATTCACATCAAGGGTACAAATGATCATGAAGTGGATCCACACCCAGGCCCTACCTGTCATATCCATCATGGCTACTGCTGTTACACGTGACTTATGTCATACTATGAGGCATGAATGTATTTGTCAGACAACATATGTTGGTGACACTGTCCTGTCTGGGGCATCACCACGGCAGGTTTTACCATTACGACAAGAGAACCCCATGCACATATATGTGAGAGATTCCAGACATCATCCTATCCCCGTTGGTAGCATATCCCTACATCTTATCGATAGATATGCATCCTGGTGGGAATAGACCTCATGCGGACACATAGGCACAATGAATGTTGGCTACAGTGTTGACACATCACCCATGACATTGCACATTCCCCACTTACCAAGAGAAAGCAGTTTGCTACAGCTGTCAAGATTTAGCCATGTAAGTCATGTAACATGTATGACGGACACCCATGCATCACAGACTGGCACCAGTACCCAACATACAATGGAAAAACCCACCCCTGGAAGGCAGATGTCAGAGGACAGTGAGCCATGTTCTACCTATCGTACTGTGACATTTGGATGCAGTGATCTGTTGATGAAAACTAACACCCATCTCAGTAGGTAAAGCAGAATATTTGTACACTAAACACAGCCATATGTGCTCCCTGCTGTGCAATTGGCTGAGGGTTCCACACAGTTTATTCCTATGTCCCAGCTCCAAAAGGATGAGCACACCAGTTTGAAACATATGTCCCATCTACACCAATTTGATCCCAGTTGTTCTATGACACATGACACATCCCACATTGTCAGGGGGAGCAGTCTGTCCCTCACTCAATCACCTGGCAGAGGGTCAAGCATGAATTTGCCTTGTACTCACCCCCTTGTGGTTGCTGTGCTGATCTCAAATGCCCATCCAAGGCCAGTTTGGCCACCGTCAAAATGCAGGCCATTGGAGGGGTCATTGTACGACGGGCACCCCAGCTGGACCTCTGAGACCTTCTGGGCCTAGCATCTCAGGTCCTCCCACCTCTTCGGACAGTGGGCACTCTGCCGGCTGTGGACCCCTAGGGCCGGTACCTTCTTGGTGATGGGTCTCCAGATCCCCTTCTTCTGATGGGCATTGACCTGCATGGACGCAAAAGACAAGACATGATATTATGGGGGTCATTACGAACCCCGGCGGTTTAGACCGCCATGCTGCCGGCTGGGGCAAACACCACCACGGCACGGCGGTCTAAACCACCATATAATGGAGACAGTGAGGGCCCCACCTCCACCGCCAGGCTGCCGCCGACAGGCAGTCTGACGGTGGAGGGAATCATTTTCCGATAGGGCAGTGCTGCAAGCAGCGCTGCCCCTCAGATAATGATCCCTTTTTCTACCAGCCTTTGGCTGGCAGAAGGGGTGCTCTGGGGCCCCCGTGCAGTGCCCCACTGCACAGGTCACTGCCCGATTTACGGGCAGTGATCTGCGCGACGGGTGCTGCTGCTCCTGCCGCACACCAACATTGGCGGTGGCTCCGTTTGGAGCCACTGCCAATGTTACAGTCCTTTTGCCCACTGGGCCGGCGGGCGGAAACACTGTTTCGGCCAGCCGGCCCAGCGGGGTAAACATTATGCGGCAGGCAGGGGAGTAGTTGTGCTGAGAGTTTTCTATTGACCGCCAGCGCGGATCTCAGCTGTAAAAACCGCTGAGATCATAATGAGGGCCTATATCTCCAAGTCCCATACAAAATGGCTGAGTCACATACTTGTCAGTGCACCAAGCTAATAACATCTTGTCTTGACCATCCTGTCCACCTGTGGCACACAGCAGTCATTGGACACAGGGACATGACTACAAACACTCCCCAATAGGGTGTCCTGCTCCCCCCCCCAGCTCTGGTCCTGCAGTGACTAGGTAGGCCACCTGTGACTTTTGTGTGACATGAGCTAGCAACATGACATTAACCAGGAACACTATAGGAAACATCACACAAAGTGGCAAGTAACAGGTAAACCATCCAGCAAGCAATGCACACAAATATCCACTATCTCTGAATGTCACCCTGCTGCATACAGTTCCTACAGGTCACAGCCAGCCTACAGACTGAACCATTGCACTTGGTCCTCGATGAAGGGAGTGACATGTTGGGCACAAAGAGTCAAGCCTGTCCATGTGTGGACATGTGAGCAGATACAGATGCAGGCACCTGCTACTTCAGGGGGTGGGGTCTGTGTGTCACATCAACATTACAATACACACTTCCACACATGTGTGTTCACTAAGGCTAGAGTACTTTAAGAGAAACCTGGCCATGCATTGTACATGTCCCACTATATGCCCAAACAACAGAGTCCAATATCATGGCACATCAGTTAACAACACACTGTTTGCAGATGTGCAATGACTAAAATGCAAGAATCCTGCACAGGACACATTAGAGCTGGATGAAAGAGACAACAGGGCTGTGGGATCAAGGGACCTGTCAAGGCTATGTAACACATATTGTCAAAAACAATAAGATCAGTGGACAGTGGCTCAGGAAGGTGCATATTTGCACTGAGGAATGATTTGGCACCACCACATTCTGTGCAGTGTCATACTTGCATTGCAAAAGGGAATCAATACTAGCCCAGATTTTGACTTATTCTGTGAGTAACAATCGACAGGCCCCGGTCTCTGCAGACTGAGCAGACAAACCTACACAAAACACCATATCTGACAATCACATGCATCACAGTACATCAAGTAGCCAACAGCCAATTGATATTGGCTGTCTACGTCGAGAGCTAAGGGGCATAGTGATTCATTACCTGGCTTCCTAACAACAGTCCAACAAGGACAGATGTGGCCTGAGATTACTGGGCCAACATAGACAAAGCTCAACTAGCGATCAACTGACACATGCAACAAGCATTCACCCCTCCTTATGTCAAGCAATCACATATGACCACACATTGATAACATCTTCTGGCAAGAGTTGCCTGGGGATAGCTGTCATGGCACCTGACCTAGTCAGGTGCATCCAACACAAGTTAGGTCAGGGAACACTCAATAAACACTCACCACATTGTCTCAGAATACACTACCTGTCACTTGACATAGAAACATGCCCATTGACTCACCCATTAATGCACACTGACAGCACCTACAGGGCTTTGACTCCACAATCTGACAAACTGGGCCTAAGCCTAGACTACAAAAAGCTAAGATAAGTAGAAGTACTGAGAAAAGTGTGCACATGGGGCACTTACCTGCTCCGCTGGTGCACCATGGAGCTGTCCACACAGGGGTGGGACTTCATACACCAGCTGCTCCAGCTCTTCTGCGAGAAAGCAGGGGTCCTATCACCTATGCGACATGGCATGCTTGCTCCCAGAGGTGGTACACAGTAGCTCAGGTAGTGGAGGTCTTGCTCGCAGCAGTGTCAGGAGTCTAGTGAGGGATTCAGCAGGTGATAGTAGTCACATCCACCAATGACAGCCAAGTGGCATTGGGTGTCTATGTGCAGAGCTGAGGGGCATAGTGAGTCATTACCTGGCTTCCGAACAACAGTCCAACAAGGCCAGATGTGTCCAGAGGTTACTGTGTTAACATAGACAAAGCTCAAATAGCGATCAACTGACACATACAGCATACATTCACCCCTTCTGTTGCCATGCAATCATATGTGACCTCACATTGATAACATCTTCTGGCAAGAGTTGCCTGGGGATGGCTGTCATGACATCTCACCTAGTCATGTGCATCCAACACAAGTTGGGTCAGAGAACACTCAATACACACTCACCAAATCATCTCAGGACACACTACCTATCACCTGACATAGAAACATGCCCATTAACTCAACCATTAATGCACTGTGACTGCACCTACAGGGCTTTGACTCCTCAATCTGACAAACTGGGCCTAGGCCCAGGCTACCTAAAGCTAAGCTAAGTAGATGAACTGAGAAAAGTGTGCACATGGGGCACTTACCTGCTCCTCCGGTGCACCATGGAGCTGTCCTTACAGATGTGGGCCCTCATCCACCAGCTGCTCCAGCTTTTCTGGTGAGAAGCAGGGACCCTATTGCCTGTAGAAAGTGGCATGATTGCTCCTAGAGGCGGTACACAGCAGCTCAAGTAGCGAAGGTCTTGCTGGCAGCAGTGTCAGGAGACAAGTGAGGGATTCAGCAGAAGATGGCAGTCACGTCCACCATGTACGCGACCATCACCACCGGCGGACACTGCCATTGGCCCTGGACCGCCACAGGCAGCAATATTATCCTATAGCAGTGTCCGCCACGGTAGCATCTGCCTACCGCCATCTGCCAGCAGTCACGGGTGGTTCCTAATGTCTAGTGGAGTACGTCAGGCACCCTCCCTTTTAGAGGCATACAGTACAATTAAATGCTATTTTTTTAATGCATCACAATTGGGAAAATGTTGTCCTGATGATTCTTGATTGCTGGCCTTGTCCTGTCATGTAGGTCCATCGTTTTAGTAATCATATTGGTATGTAGCCCAGCACATATGACAACATAAGTGGGAGCACAGTCAACCCCCCCCCCCCCAGGCAATCCAGGATTTGGGGCATTGAATCATAGTCTGAGGCGCAAGTTACATGCACATATTGTTGCTGGTCACATAGATGGTGTGTGCACATATATGGAAAAGCAAGGGGGGAACGTGTTACTAATGTGTAATTGTTAGTGGTGATGTGTGCTGTGTATCATGTGTATCATGTCTTCAATAAATCACGACATGCCACTGTTCGTATATGATATGTATTATGTAAATTGCAAGGGACACAATGAATAACGGCCATATTCTCCTTTTTGTCCAACATAGTTACACTGGGAGGAGAAGAATCACACTATGGGCCTGATTACAACTTTGGAGGAGGTGTTAATCCGTCCTAAAAGTGACGGTAAAGTGACGGATATACCACCAGCCGTATTACAAGTCCATTATATCCAATGGAACTCGTAATACGGCTAGTGGTATATCTGTCACTTTACCGTCACTTTTGGGACAGATTAACACCTCCTCCAAAGTTGTAATCAGGCCCTATGTCCTTTATACTGTCCACTGGCAGATCTGCAGGCCATGGAGGATGGCAATGTAATCCAGATATACTGCCTGGATAGGCAATTGTGGATCTTTGTCGTCAATTGTCATGAGTTGGAGCCAGATCTGATGCCAGCCATCAGTCATCCAAATAGCATACCACCAATTTCACAAGTCATGTCAGTGTTGCACTTCCTGGCCACATGGTCCTTCCAAAATACAGTGGCCCTAACTGCTT
The DNA here is from genome assembly GCF_031143425.1 of Pleurodeles waltl. Taxonomy (NCBI): domain Eukaryota; kingdom Metazoa; phylum Chordata; class Amphibia; order Caudata; family Salamandridae; genus Pleurodeles; species Pleurodeles waltl. The sequence continues at coordinate 89,201,513 of NC_090449.1, forward strand.
GGATGTCCCAGCCTATGTTCAGTCTAGTCTTGAAGGATGTCCTATCAGCAATGTTGAAACACCTGAACAGCTACATCCAGTTTCCTCAACTTGAGGATTTTGTCCATATGAAGGCTGTGTTCTATGTTTTGGCACACACCCCACATGTGGTGGTGGTGCCCATGTAGCCTTGGTTCCACTGCATGCCAATAAACAGGTCTATCAGAACAGGAAGAACTATTATTCCATCAATGTCCAAGTAGTTTGTTTGGCAGACCTCTACATTTTGCTTGTATGTGCCCATTATCCGGGTTTAGTCCTTGATGCTTTCATTATGCAGAACAGCGCTATTCCACAGATGATGACAGGACTGTACCCAGAGAGGGCCTGGCTTGTTGGTAATTAACATATGTCATGTGTGTTTGTATGTTATGTCTGCTGCTAGTGAGACAATACTTGGGACTCATTGTTGCACATATGTCTCTTTCCCTTACAAGGGACTCTGCATACCCAAACCATACATGGTTGTTGACTCAGGTGAGGAACCCAACTACACCACTGGAAGTCCGCTTCAGCAAGGCACATGGAAGGACAAGGCATGTCATGGAGCGGGCTTTTGGGCTCCTGAAAGCCAGATTTCGTAGCATTGACAAGACTCGTGAAGCCCTCTTCTACTCACCTGGAAAAGTGTGTAAGACGATTGTGGCATGCGGCATGCTCCACAACCTTGCCCTAAGGAAACATCTCATACATTCCTGATGAGGGGGAGCTGGCAGTGCCATTGGGTGAGCCTCCTGAAATGCCATGTGTGGATGACAGTGATGAGGATGAAGGTTGAGACCTGTTGGCAGATCTCATCAATCACTACTTCACTTGAGTGTAAGTATGTGATGTTCTGTGATTACTGTGACTGCATGGGGTACTGTAGGGGTCAGGATTTGTTGAGAAGGGTATCCCTGTCATCATGAGACAGGGCATCTCATGCTATGCATAACACAGCCAGGATTTGCTGGCTACATCAGACTTGAAGATGTGACTCTCTCGATAATCTCCTTTGTTTGGGACAGTCACACTGCACGGTCAGTGAAACAAATGAAGTTTGAAATGGGGGTTGTGGCTTATGTATGCCTGTACCTGCCTAAACTCCTTGTATGTCACTTTTTTTTCCTTCCAGGTGCTTTCACCATGCCATCCTCAAGTGGGCATTTTAGAGTTGTGTCATTAGCAGGTGGCTGTTGCTGGTCCGACATGTGAAGTGGATGTGGATTGATCCAGGTAATGTTGGTTGCAGACTTGGGGTGTATGAGTCCTATTCCCAGGCTGCGTAGGCAGTGGGAGGACAGGAATCTGAGCTACACAATAGACCTGTTTGCGTGGTGTGTTGCAATGGTCTCATGTGTGTGATCATGTGGACCTACAATATGTCATCCTGTGCAATCCATGCATCCTACCTTCACATTGTGTTGACATTGATCCTGTATGACGTGTTAGTGGCTGTCTGTGTGTTTCCTCATTGCAGACCAGTGTGCCTGTGCCACAACTCTGAAAAAGATTTGCAACATTCCGCCAGATGCTTGATCATTGTTATGGGAAGGGCCTGGGCTCAGGGTCTATTGTATTGCCCTCTGACTCTGCCATGGTGTATGTTAAGTTGTCAAGCCTGGTTTTGGTAAGTGATAAGGGTCAAACTGGAGACAACATCCCATACTCTGTTGGCCTAATCTACGGGACAGGGTCTCACAAGCCCTTTCTGGTGTGGTCTGGGACACTTTAGTAGTATTGTATTGTACTGTAATCGTATTTATATAGCGCTTACTACCCCTGACGAGGCATCGAAGCGCTTTTCGATGAGTAGCACGCTACTCCGGAACCCAACAAGAATTAGTGATGGATTAGTATCATTTAATAATGAGTACAGTTTTAGTATTATTATGAGTTAATTTGAGCCGCGGATATGAGAGTTTGTTAGTTAGATTGACTGGAGTAATGGAGGGGTGGAGGAGGAAAGAAATCCAGAAGTGTTACTTGGGAGTATATCCTACATTTACTCAATCCAAAGGCTTGGGATGAATAAAGGGGAGTGGTGGGGGGAAGAGTATGTGGAAGGGTTAGGGAGAGCATAGTAGCAGGGTGAGATGAATGCAGGAGAATTTAGTAGGGTTGTGTGGGAGGTCACAGAGGTAGAGTGAGGTTTGGTGAGTTAGATGTGGAGGTGGAGGGAAGAGCTTAGGCAGAGATATTTAGGAGATGAAAGTGGTCGAAGGGATTTGGGATGAGTCAGAGTGAGAATGGAGGATAGTTTGATAGAGACATGACATAAGAGTGATGAAAAATGAGAGCAGAAATCATAGATATCTAGTATAACAACCCAAAAACCAGGAGCCATGCAATGATCCACAAACATGCCAAGCACAGAAACAACATATACACATACATACACATATATATATATATTTATACACACACACATGAATACACACACATATGCACATACAATACATAATTAGAATCATGGGTAAAAAATACTTAGTCAGACAGGTTTAAAAGAGTGTGTGTGTATTTTATTGTTATGACAGTAGCAATACATATTTTCCAAAGAAACTATAAATAAATAGAAATATACATATAATCTGAAAAAATATTTATCCACATAGGCATATACAGTTCATAGTTGTTTGAAAAAGGTGGTTATGAAGGAAAGAGCCAACTCTTGAGTAGTTTTCTGAAAACAAGAAAGTTATCTGTGGCTCTTATAGTTGGGGGTAATGAATTCCATAGTTTGGCTGCTTGGACGGAGAAGGATGTACCACCTACAGTCTTTTTCTTGTAAGGTGGTGTTCTAAGGCGGGGTGCCAGTCTTGAGCGGAGGGTTCTTTGTTGGATGTATTTGGTAATTTTCTTTCTGATAAAAAGCGGTCCTGTTCCATGTATAGCTTTGTGGGTGATACAAAGCAGTTTGAAAGTGCATCTTCTGGCAACGGGTAACCAGTGTAGTGCTCTCAAGGCAGGGGAGATGTGGGCTTGCGGCTTTATATGTAGTAGTAGCCTGGCTGCGGAATTCTGGATACGTTGTAGTTTTTTCATAACAGATAGAGATGATCCATGGTAGAGGCTATTGGCATAATCCAGTTTGGATAATACAAGTGAGATAGTAGCTTGCAGCTTGTGTGGAAATCCGAGGTGGGGGAAGACGCGTCGTAAAGTCTTTAAGGTGATGAAGCTTGTGCGTGCTAATTTGTCTACTTGGGCATTCATAGTTAGCTTGGAATCCATGGTGATTCCTAGGTTTTTAACTTCCTTGGATAATTGAGGAGGTGGTCCGAGATCTTCAGGCCAGACGCACAGAGGGTCATAATTTTTCCAGTCACCACATATGAGTATTTCTGTTTTGGAGGTATTTAGTTTGAGATGGCTCCAGGTCATCCACTGATCAACGGCTCTGAGGCAACTGAAGATTTGTGAGTTTTCAATGTTTTTGGGGTCTTCTAATTGAAGTAGTATTTGTGTGTCATCTGCATAGTTGTAGCATGTGAGATGGAAATCATTGATCAGTTCTGGTAAAGATATCATGTAGATGTTAAAAAGCAAAGGTGAGATGATTGACCCTTGGGGGACCCCTGTTTTTGTGAGGTAGGGTTCGGACGAGAAGGGGGGCGAGTGGATGATATTTGCTCTTTTTTGGAGATAGGAAGTAATCCAGTCGAGAGCAATCCCTTGTATGCCGGCTTCGTGGAGTCTTTGAGTTAGGGTGTCATGGTCAACCGTATCAAAGGCAGCTGAGAGGTCCAAGAGAAGTAGTGCAGCAACTTCATTTCGGTCGACTGTGTTTTTAAGATCGTCCCAGATGGCCATGAGTCCCGATTCAGTGCTTCTTCCTGGGCGGAATCCAGTTTGGAAGTCTGAAAGTATAGAATTGTCTTCAATGAATTGTGACATCTGGGCGAATGCTGCTCTTTCTATCAATTTGCCCAGGAAAGGTCCATTTGTGATAGGTCTGTAGTTGTTGGGGTCTTGCGGGTCTAGGTTTGTTTTCTTTAATAATGGTCGTATGCATGCCTTTTTCAGGTCTGTAGGAAAAGTTCCTGAAGTTAAAGAGTTGTTGATGATTCTTCTTACAGGTGTGGCAGCAGAAGTAGATAGCAGGATGTTCTTGAAGATTTGTGGTGGGCAAGGGTCAGAAGGGCAACCAGAAGGTCTGCTTGCTTTGACCAAATCCATAAATTCATCCTGGGATATTTGTTTGAAAGACTGTATAGGTTGGGATGGTTTATTCTTAAAGGGTATTTTAGTAAAGGGGTTGGTGCTGATGGTTTTCTTCTGTTTTAAATAGGAGTCCAATGTGTCTGCCTTGGTTGTGTAGTGAGTTGCCAATTTGTTTGTGAAATCTTGAGTGGTGGGATGACTTCCTTCCATGCATGTGGGTTTTCGAAATTCATTGAGAATTTTATAAAATTCCTTGGTTGTAGATTGAGCATTTAGAATTCGGTCTGAGTAGTATCTTTTTTTTGCTTTTTTGATTGATGATTTGTATATCCTGTTAAGTTTGTTTAGCTGCAGTTTGTCTTGACTGTTGTTTGTTTTGAGCCAGGTCCGCTGCAACTTTCTGATTTGTTGCTTTATCTTTTTAAGTTCTGTGTTTCTCCAAGGTGTTGGTTTTCTTTTGTCATGTTTAGTTTTTCTGAGTGGTATTAGGACATCAAAAGCTTCCTGTAGCCACTCATAAAGTTTTGGTACAGAATTGATTGTATCTAGATCTGTGTTTGCTGTTAGTTGTGTTTCTAAGTGATTCAAATTGAGTTTGCTCCATGGTCGATAGGTGTATGTATGTAAGTGGTTGTGGGGTGTGTTGATTTGTGGAGTTGTCTGTCGGAAAGTTATCAGATGGTGGTCTGACCAGGTGGTTGGTGTGATGCTATGAATAGTAACGAGTTCAGGCTTAGCAAAAATGACATCTAGGATGTGACCAGCGATGTGTGTGGGATTGTGTACAATCTGATGTAGGTTCAATGCGAGTAGGCCAGTGGTGATAGCTTTTGGATGGGGCATATTGGGTTTGTCAAACCAAATGTTTAGATCCCCAAGAATGCATAGATTGGAGTATAGTGTAATAAGGTTTGAGACTGTGTCAAGAAAAGCATCAGGGAAAGTGGAGTTGTTAGGTGGAACCCTGTAAAGGAGGAGAAAGTTACAGGAGGAAGTTGGAGTAGGGTGGCATCTGGTAAGGAGGGCTTCACAACCTAGTATGGAGATGTTGTCTGTTTTACTGAGGTTTATTGCCTGTTTGAATATAATAGCTAGTCCACCTCCTCTCTTGCCTATACGGTTTTGTGTGATGGTTTGATAGCCCGGAGGAAGGGCTTCGTGCAACACTGGTGCCATGTCATCTCCCAACCAGGATTCCGTAATGAATAGTAAGTCAGGTTGTGTGTCTGTGAGCAGGTCGTAGATGTGGTGCTTGTTTTTTGAGAATGATCGAGCATTTATGAGCTGGCAGTTTAGAGAGGGTGTGTTAGTGGTAGTGTTGTTTTGTTTAGTAGAAGGGTAAGTAGTATAATGTGAGCTTGAAGCAGGAGTGTTGCTAGTTGTGATAACTGTTTGAGGCTCACGATAGTCTTGCTTTTCAACATAGTGTTCCTCTTCCAGCAGGTTAAGGAGGCATTTTGTTGAGTCTGTGTGTGTGGGTGGTGAACTTGGTGGCTGAGAGAGCCATGAGGAGTGTAGTGTTTTTGTAGGGTAGTTTTATTATGTAACAAACAAGGGGATGCGAGGTTGCTATGAGTGGCATGTTTTTTATTTTGTTTGCGTTTGTTTAGTGTGGATGGAGTATGGGTTAGGGGTGGTGGAAGAGCATGTCGATCATGATGTAAGGCCCTAAATTGTGCAATGGAGGAGAGGCGAGTGAATGAAGGTTGCTGGGATGGGGTGCTTGTGGTAGGTGTTTGTGAAGAGTGGGGGGTAGGGGTGGAGATAGGATAACATTTGTATCCTTTGTGGAGTCCTGGGGGTGGGAGTGGGTATGACGATGAGTGTAATGTAAGTTTGTTTTGCTTTGATGTGCTGATGTTTGTGGTCGGTATTGTTTTTGTGGAAGAATGAGAGGGGTTATTGGTGTAGTTGTTTTTAGTGAGGGATTTGTATGTGAGTTAGTGCTGCTGAGTGGAATTTGAGTGTTAGATGGGGTGTTGATGTGTTTTGGAGATGAATGTATGAGGTGTGTAAGAGGTGATGGGTGTGTGTCAGAGAAATAAGTATTAGATGAGATGACCGGAAGGGATAATATGTGTGGTGGAGTGAAATGTGGGGATTGTATGGTTGTGTGTAATTGGTGAGAAGAGGGGAAGAGTGTTTGTAGATGATGTGTTTAAAGGCAGGGTTTGGGCATTGTTATGAAGACAGGCGGTCTGTGTGGAGTGAACAGCGGATTGTGTTTTTGGTTAGTATGAGCAGAGAGTGTTTATCTGGGAGACTGAAACTGAGAGAATTGTATGTTGTAGTTTTGTATTGTGTGGGTGGTGGCAGGTAGTGTTAGTGGGAGGGGACAGAGTAGTGTTTGCTGTGAGAATGAAGGTGTTTGACTGTAGTAGTTATGGGGGGTATGTGTATATGTGTTGTATGTAGGGTATTGTGTTGGGTGGTGGGGCAATGCAATATGTCTGTGGTCAGTTTGTGATGCATGAGTTGGATATCTTTGCAGATAATGCGTTTGCATGTTGAGGGATGTGTTGGGGTGGAAACCATTCCTGGGGAAATATGAATTGGGCAGCATTTCTGGCCCTAGTCCCTAGTCCCTACCTGTCACGAACAGGCCCAAACAGATAGCTGCCCTTGTCCTCTCCGCCCTTTGCCTCGACGCCCTGAATCCTGGTATTTTATAGCCCTACCGGCCAATAAGAAGCTCGTCCTAACCCTAGCCAATCCTATTTTAAACCCTGATTTAGCCAACTAATGGAAGACCCAGCCCTATTCACCAGTCACAGCCCTATTTCCTGACCCCCAATCACAGCCCCAGCCCTAAAACCAACAGCCAATCAGAATCCTAGCCCTATCCACCAATCACAGCCCTAGAACCAACAGCCAATCAGAATCCCAGCCCTATCCATCAATCACAGCCCTAGAACCAACAGCCAATCAGAATCCCAGCCCTATCCACCAATCACAGCCCTAGAACCAACAGCCAATCAGAATCCCAGCCCTATCCACCAATCACAGCCCTAGAACCAACAGCCAATCAAAATCCTAGCCCTATCCACCAATCACAGCCCTAGAACCAACAGCCAATCGAAATCCCAGCCCTATCCACCAATCACAGCCCTAGAACCAACAGCCAATCAAAATCCTAGCCCTATCCACCAATCACAGCCCTAGAACCAACAGCCAATCAGAATCCCAGCCCTATCCACCAATCATAACTGCATCCCTGGAGCTAGCAACCAATGAAACACCATCTCCCAAAAAACAATCACAACAGCATATGCAACAACCACGAGGAACCTATATAAGGAGCAAGTTAACTAAACTCCAGTCCCTGTGGCCTGGGGGAAGGCTACTGCGGCTCTATTCAGTATCTCCTTGGATACAGACAGGCTGAATCCACACTTCCAAGCTAGCAGAGTCTACTTTCCAGGTAAGGGGGAGATTGTTTAAGAGACAAACACTGCAATAGTTCTGGGCGCACACTCTAAAATCGGGCTTTTTTAAGGCAAAAATACAGGGGGGCAGACAGCTTTTAAGCACAATTTAAATCACACAAACAGATTAAAAACAGTCTCCTAAAACCACACTCTGAAAGATGTATGTAGCCTTTTTACTAAGAATAGGGGTGAAAAAAAGGGGGGCAGAGGGGGGGAGGGGGGGGGGGTAGCCACAAACTAGCAAGGGAATTCACACAGTCACGGCAAAAACGATTTTTAAACAAACACCACTTTAAAAGAGGCCAGGCTGCCTGAAAACACAGAGAGTCCACAGTAAAACAAACACTTTTTGAACAATTAATACTATTTAACTAGAAAATATCTTTGGGCTCCTTACCTAGGTCTTTTTGCAATCCTTGAACACTGGGCTGTATCAGGTCACAGGGGAGATGCACAGAGGAACACAAAATGGAGGTGCCTGTCTTTGGCCTTCCCTCCACAAACTTAAGGAGCCAGAGCAGGTGGGGGGGGCGGCTCTCAGGTGCAGCAGAGACTCAGGGAGCCAATCAGCTAAGTCCAGTCCCTGTGGCCTGGGGGAAGGCTACTGCTGCTCTATTCAGTATCTCCTTGGATACAGACAGGCTGAATCCACACTTCCAAGCTAGCAGAGTCTACTTTCCAGGTAAGGGGGAGATTGTTTAAGAGACAAACACTGCAATAGTTCTGGGCGCACACTCTAAAAACGGGATTTTTAAAGGCAAAAATACAGGGGGGCAGACAGCTTTTAAGCACAATTTAAATCACACAAACAGATTAAAAACAGTCTCCTAAAACCACACTCTGAAAGATGTATGTAGCCTGGGGGGGGGGCGGGTCTCAGTAGGATATCTGGCCTGACTCCATATGACTAAGACGTTCTTGGCTATGACTGTGCAGACATTCTTAACACCTTATGTGCAGTACAGTACAATAAAATGTTTGCTGTGACCTTACACTTGTGACATTGTGTTGCCAGGCATCCTCAACATGGCACTACCTGAGCCATCTCCCCTCATCCATTGCTTTCTTATGTCTTAATCATGTACATTACATTTGATTAGCGTTCTACGTTCCAGACAGTTATAAAAGAGAGCTAGTAGGCAGTGTTTTAGTGATGGGTGTGTTTAATTATATTACAACTAAACTCAAGAGTAATTATGGAAATAAACATTGATAAGGTGAGTTTGTGGCACACAAAGGAGTGACATCAGGAAGTGGTCTCTTGCTGGCAGTGGTTGGTGTCTTGCCATCTGCACCTCCTGGATGCTTGGCTGGACATCCCCGCTTGCGGGGGTCAGAAACTACAGAGGCAGATCCACCCTTCCAGTGGCTTGCACCGATGAAGGGCATGGTGTGGATGCACCAAAGAAAGGGATGGGATGTTGTTGCCTCTCTCTGCTCAGGATACTATTAATATCCCTCAGCACCCCTGTTAGGGAGGCCATGTTGGAATTGTGGGCCTCCGACTGTTCCCGCATCTCACAATGGAAATCTCTCTGTAGCTCCTTGATTTCCCTGAGTTCGGTCAGTACCAGGCCCGTCACGCCTTGCGACTGTTGATAGGTTCTCAAGACCTGGCTGATGGTATTCTGGCCAGGGGCATCACCAGAAGCCTCTTGCGGCGGGCCACACCATCCCTCCCACGCACCCTACCCCATGTGCCTGCGCCCTTAGTGCAGCCTGCCCCCTTCCACTGTCGATCATTGTTAGGGTTGGCAGGTTATGGCTCTGAAACCTGGACTGGGAGGTCACAAGATGTTGGTGACTGTTGTAGGGACACAGATCTGGGGGCAACTGGCTATCTGTGGTGAGAGACCACGGGGCTGGGAGGAGTTAGTGTGGTCAGGCTGAGGCTGACCGGTGTTGTCTGGCCGGGTTGCCTGGATGGCCCAGAACCGTTCTCAACATCCAGCGGTTCAGGAGTGTTCTCCTCACTGAGAGCTTCGTCCATGGGGTTAGTGGCAGTCTCCTATGTGGTTTCAGTAGTAGTAGTAGCAGTTGCAGTGGCAGCACAACCTGTTGATGTGGAGAGACAACGTTAGTGGTTGTATTGTGAAATCTACATCCAATAGTTGACTGTGACATTGGCCTAGGGCCATGTTCACATTGTATTTGCTGATTTCCCTCATGTGACAGTTACACATATTGTCATTTGTAGTGAGCTGACAATGTTCCCACATACCAATTCCTCTTCAACGACCTAGCATCAGACTGTCTGGAATCATAGCTGTTGGATAGATGGTAGTAGACTCAAATCTGGCCAGCAGGCAGGACATTGGGTGGGCAGGATGTTGTTTGAGTCAACTTGAGAGCTATTTGTTTGTCATGCAGGCATTGTCAGAACTTTGGATGACATGTGATAGTCATGGTCAGTGCATTGTGGATGCAACTGCTGCCAATGCCTTACAGCAGACACAATTTGGGAGCTTTGATCTGTGTAGGACGTTATTTCCAGACATTTTGAGCTGTCCTTCCTGTCTACGCTATTTTCATATTGGCATAGCAGCTCTAGATAGATCTGGGTGTGTTGCCACACCACAGGGTGTACCATGAGCTGTTTCCTTGTCCCTCCCAGGTGTGTCACGTTTAATAGTGGGGTTAGGCACTGTCGCACAGTGTCATATAGACAGTGGCCCGGTGTTTGAGGTCACATGGCCTGGTCCTCCTTGAATTTATTCAGATGTTATCTGTTATCACAACTCACAGTTCACATTATCCGTCCTCTGAGGTGAGTGGACTTTCATAGTAAGTATACCAACAGGGATATTTGACCATGTCCAGAGTGGGCTGGGTAAATGGATTGGGTAGACAGAGCCTCCTGGCCTCGGCAGTCATGTGACTCTTTGTAATACATGCAGTTTTTCAATATGACTTTTCAAGGTGTGTGCACGTCATGTTTGTCTTCCCAGGTAAAGGTACTTTGGCAGGTGTACAATGTACTGTTGCTTGCAGTGCGAGTAAAGGATTCTCCTATGAGTACTAACCATTTTACTCCCTGTATCCCACACACTGTAAAGTTGTCCTCCTGTCATATGAGTAAAGTTCAATGGGTGGGTAGGGGGGAAGGGAGTTTTGTATGGGTGTACTCTGTAATGGCTGACATTGGGTAACACTACATTTTCTTCCGGGCCTTGGCATTCCTGTCAGTTCCTGACCTACTCCCACACACTGTATAGTTGTCTCCTCTCTTGTGAGTACAGTCCCATAGGTGAATAGAGGGAGAAAGGCTTTTTGTATCTGAGTACACTGTGTTG